>NC_088603.1:3705596-4315139 GCF_036013475.1 Columba livia
CGAGAAAGTCTTGGAAGCTGAGAAGAGGCTGCAGGAAGAGCGGCGGCGATGCGTCGTTTTGGAACAGCAGCTGGAAAAACTGCAGATGGATCCGGGGAGGAACACGAGTGCACAGAAACCTCCCCTGAGGAGCAAAACAGGTGAGATGGAGCACTTGTCCACAACGATGTCCCTCGTCCCACCTCCGTGGTTAATAGGCAGCAAGAACATTTTGACTTGACCTTGCACATGGTGATTTGGACCTACTCAGACCAGTGGACCAATGTGGAAGGTAAAGTCCTGTCCCCGCTTAATTCAAGAGGGTTTTGCCACGGATTTAAGTGGGACCAGGGCTTTTGCAATGTGTTGTTTTCATGGGATGACAGAAAAAGCCCAGTGCTCTGCATTACCCCCTTGCCCACCGCTGTGTTCCCCTTACACTTCTGCCGGAAAGATTCATCTGAAGGTTAACAGCAGAATTAAAGGACGCATCCCAATTTAAGGCCTGTCAGTGTCTATGAAAAACTATTGCTGGTGATGAAGTAATTAGATCTGGTGTAATTTATTATCCCATGAACATGATAATCTCCTGCTATAAATATGAAAGCCTCACTAGCATAGTTAAAGGAGGAGAATTCATGGTGGATGTTAAATTTTTATTTCCCTGATCAGATCCTTTTATTGCTTAAGGACTCTGACCCTGTAAAGTGTCTAAACCAATAAAATGGCACATATTCTTAGCACATATTCCTAAGGAAACTTTTCCAGTGGTTTCCCTTTTTATATGTATTTTCATAAAGTAAAAATATTTTAAATGCCAGGAGATGAACAGTAGGAATGGGAATTTCAATTTGGCAAATACTAGGGTGCTGTCAGGCTGAATTATGGTCATTAGAGGGGTCACAAGCCTCATCAGAGCCCTTGTACAAGCTCTCAGCCTGCCCCACGCTGAAACCCATGATCTTGGGCCGCGGGGGGACTGCCCTGCAGCTCACAGATGGATGGTGTGGCTTTCCATCACGACTCCATTCAGCACCACCCTGTCTTCTAATGCTACCTCATCGCCTTGGAGCTGACCTGCACTATGATCTCAATAAGCAGTTAGCTCCTTTTCCACCTGCACTGGTGTTTTGTTTCTCCTTAGATGTGAGTCAGGCTGAGGTAAGAAGTGCTACCGGGACTGCATTGTGTTTCTTCGCACCTCCCATCGCAGTGCTCTTGGTCTGATCCGTGTTTGACTATAAGATCTCTCCGAAGCACGATCATGATTCAAGAAATCACTGCCCAGTGGAGAAGGGTTGTTGGTTGATAGCAGCTGAACATGAGCTAGTGTGTGCCCAGGTCGCCAAGAGGCCACCAGCATCCTGGCTGGTACCAGCACTGGTGTGGCCAGCAGGCCCAGGGCAGTGACCGTCCCAGTGCTGGGACCTGGGGAGGCCAAACCGCCAATCCTGGGGTCCGTTTTGGGCCCCTCACACCAAGAAAGCCCTTGAGGTGCTGGAGCGAGTTCAGAGAAGGGAACGGAGCTGGTGAGGGGCTGGAGCACAAGTGTGATGGGAGCGGCTGAGGGACCTGGGGGGTTCAGCTGGAGAACAGGAGCTGAGGGGAGACAGGGACACAAAGAAACGGCCTCAAGTTGCGCCAGGGGAGGTTGAGGTTGGATCTGGGAACAATTTCTTCCCCAAAGGGCTGTGGGGCATTGGAACAGGCTGCCCAGGGCAGTGCTGGAGTCACCATCCCTGGAGGGCTGGGCAGACAGAGATGAGGTTCTCAGGGACATGGGGCAGTGCCAGGGGTGGGTTAGGAGTTGGACTCGGTGATCTTGAGGTTCTTTTCTAACCAAAATAATTCTATGATCCTGTGTTGTTGCTTACTGGGATCTTGGTTCCTACAGGAGAGGCTGGGTCTCCAGTCTAACATCTACACGGTGTTCAGGACCTCGAGGGAAGTGCTGCCGTTAACCCACCCAGCATACAGACAATTAGATAAGTGGGAACAGGATTCAGAGGAGACTTTATCCTCAACAGGGACCGAATGAGCTTCAAACTACTCTTCTCTGTAAAATATGGGTCTGTTTCGTAGAGCAGAACTGTTGTGTCCTTAGAAAGAGCTTCAGCCAACAGTGACTCATTCTCATGTGTTTTTCTGCAATCACTGATTTTTAGAGCTCTCTTACCTGTATTACCCGAGAGTCTGACAGCACAAAAAGTACTGCAGGAAAACTTAGATCCGAGTAGAAACCTTGTGCTTAGAAACAATGTGCTGCAGCCTTTGGCCTTCAGGATATAGGACATTCCTCTGTATAGAGAGCTCCGCTTAAATTTCCATTGCAACCTCAAAGCGACAAACTCCCCAGGTCCTGAGCCATTTTGGTCAAGTTGTTGTGCTGTAGTAACAGTTTAGTAACTCACCTCTGGGAGACTGATGTGTCGTCGCTTGTTCTTGCCGCTCTGACAGGTTCCTTCTTACTAAATATTTAGTTCATTAATCTTGTCTGCTTAAGGACTAAAAGCAAATGTAGAAAAGAATTGACATTTAGACTAATAGGAAGAAATCCTCTCTTAAGTCCGTAAGATGAGTACGTCACAATCTATTTCTCCGTCCTTCTTTGAAGAGAGCTCAGCCCCTTGTGATGTGCAAAACGCTCTGGAGTTTGTACAAAAAAGTGAGTCTACAAGTCCGTAATACACCTCTTCAGCAAAGCATGTAGGTTATCTAAATGCTTTCATGCCAGATAGTTGATGAAATAAGAAGGGATGAAAAGCCTGAGTATAAAATGGAGACTAGAGAACCCGCTAATTAACATAATATTTTCTTTTCTTTCTGAAAGTGCAAAATTGGAGAGAGCTGATCTAATTGCTAATCTGATGTTTCTAGTCTCTTCAATTCAAGGGAAGTAGATAATGATGCTGAGTAGCTAGAAGCGACCCAGTTGTGTTTGAAAATTATTCATGCTTTTCATTTTTTTTTTAAAGTCTTATCCAAATTTCTAATTAGCAAAGAATAATCCCAGTGGAGAATAGGTAAGTAACAGGTTTTCCTCAGCCTCCAGATCAAAAGCTTTTCTTGGTTATACAACATCGCCTTTTCTTCTCATGTGTTTGTCAGAGTCCAATACTCCCTGACCAGGTTCTTTCAGATATTCCACATGAGGAGGATTTAGTGTTTCAATACCAAATTTACTTCTTTGGAGTTATTTGATGTGATGTGGCATTTTAATTTGGAAAAGTGAGACAGCAATGTAGTGGAATCACAGTACAAGCACAATAGAGCAATTGCAATATACACTTGAATCGCAGCACAAATGTGATTCCCGTTACCGGCCCAGATGTTCACTGTGACATTACTGGGTGTCCCCAGCTGTGGAAAGGAACACGTGGGTTGAAGCCAGGTCAAACCTGTTTTCTTCAAAGTTAATTTTGCTGCTTGTTTGATTTTTCTACTCTGAACCACATACGCCTTTCTCTCAGGTTGGTCTGGCTGCCTCAAGGTAGGGGGTGAATAATAGAGTCATAGAGTCATTTCGGTTGGAAGAGACCTCAGGATCATTGAATCCAACCATAACCCAACTCTAGCACTAAACCATGGCCCTGAGAACCTCGTCTAAACACCTTTTAAACCCCTCCAGGGATTGTGACTCCAGCACTGCCCTGGGCAGCCTGTTCCAATGCCCGACAGCCCTTTTGGTGAAGAATTTTTCCTAATATCCAATCTAAACCTCCCCTGGTGCAATTTGAGGCCATTTCCTCTTATCCTATCACTTGCTACTTGGAAGAAGAGACCAACCCCCTCCATGCTCGAACCTCCTTTCAGGTAGTTGTAGTGCTTCCTGTTGATTATTTTAAAGAAGGCCATTTACATTATACTCAACTGTTTTAGCTGTTTATCGACAGCAAAGGTCAACCTGCAGTCCCCTCGCTGCTGGGACCAGTTCAGCATCCTCCTCCTACCCGCTGCATTCCTTTCTGAGCTTCCTGAGCACGTTGTTCCTGCCTCTCTTCTCTGAACCTTCTTCCATCGTATGGGTTCACTGGTCCATCACAGTTTTTTGCTTCTCCAATGCCAGCAGTAAATCTGAATTCTGTTTTCTCCATAACCCTGAAAAATGTGTTTGTGCCCATTTGAAATGACGGGAGCAATGCTCCATGTTTCGGGTAAGCCTTTATTTAGAAAGGCTTTCCTGATTTACAACCTGAGCTTGAAGCACACGTTGAAGTTTTATAACCTATGTTGTGTTTATGCTGAGGATCAGAGCGCTTTACAAAAGCTGTTTCGGCGTGTGCCACACGCAAACTTTATCACAGGCAAGGAAGCAACAGTTGTCATAATATTAAGTGAGGATGGAGCCAGGCTCTTGTCGGTGACAAGCAATGATAGGACAAGGGGTAATGGGTACAAGCTGGAACACAAGAGGTTCCACTTATAGATGAGAATAAACTTGTTCCTGGTGAGGGTGGCAGAGCCTGGCCCAGGCTGCCCAGGGAGGTTGTGGAGTCTCCTTCTCTGCAGACATTCCAACCCGCCTGGACACCTTCCTGTGTAACCTCATCTGGGTGTTCCTGCTCCATGGGGGGATTGCACTGGATGAGCTTTCCAGGGCCCTTCCAACCCCTGACATTCTGGGATTCTGTGATTGATTCTGTGAATGAAGACGGTTGCTTGTTTCACTAAAACTTGGTTTTGTGATTAAACCTCCAGGCCAGGCCGCCGGTCACTCGAGAGCCGTCGTGCTGCCGGGTGACAGACCGGAGCTCTCCGCAGCCCAGCTGGCCAAGCTGCCGCCCCCGGCGCAGATACAGGAGCTGAGCACCAGGTCGGGTTTCCCTTCCTCCGTGTCTCGTTACTCGCGGTAGCTTAAACCAGCTGCTGGGATGGTCCCTGCACCCGCTCCTCGCAAGACACAACCTCGCGAACTCCTTAGAAATCGCAGGTCTTGTGTTTTGAGCTGGTCTGTGTCATTCTTACACAAATTTCCTGATAATTATGGAGATACCCAGAACTGTTAAGGTAGTGCAAACGGTAAGCAACACAAAACATGCACAAGGACACCTCTTTTTTCTCTTTTTCCTTTTTCTTTTTTTCTTTTTTTTTCCTTTTTTCCTGTTTCCTTTTTTTTCTTTTTTCTTTTCCCCTTTTTCCACTTTTTTCCTTTTTTCCTTTTTTCTTTTTTCTTTCTTTCCCTTTTTTCCTCTTTCCCTTTTCCTCTTTCCCTTTTCCTCTTTCCCTTTTCCTCTTTCCCTTTTCCTCTTTCCCTTTTCTTCTTTCCCTTTTCCTCTTTCCCTTTTCCTCTTTCCCTTTTCCTCTTTCCCTTTTCCTCTTTCCCTTTTCCTCTTTCCCTTTTCCTCTTTTCCTTTTCCTCTTTTCCTTTTCCTCTTTCCTTTTCTTTCTTCTTTTTCTTTTCTTCATTTTCTTCTTCATTTTCCTTTTCTTCTTCCCCTTGTTCTTCCTCTTGTTGTTCTTCCTCTTGTTGTTCTTCCTCTTGTTGTTCTTCCTCTTGTTGTTCTTCCTCTTGTTGTTCTCCCCCTTTTTCATCTCCCCCTTTTTCATCTCCCCCTTTTTCATCTCCCCCTTTTTCATCTCCCCCTTTTTCTCCCCCTTTTCCTTTCCTTATGCATTGATTGCAAGCTTATTAGCAAAAATAAAATTACAATCTTTAACAAAACACACCTTGGGCATCTAACACTCTTTTCTATCTCAAAGAGAGGAGGAACAAGTCTGCTCCTTCTCACGCCTCTCATAAAATTAACAGAGAGCGTGTGTTTCATTGTATTCTCCCCCAGAGCTGAAGCGCTTGTTCTAATTTGCTTTGCAGCCCCACAGCTCACGGGGAAGTTTTCCTTTTGTTTCCTCGCAGGCTCGTGACGCAGCTGGATGAGAATGAAGCTCTAAAGGCCACTTTGGAGGCTACTGTGCGAAACAGGGAGGAAGACTTTAAACTGTATCAGGACACAATGGACCAAGTCAAGGATATTTTTTTACAGGCCATTCGGCAGCAGAAACAAGAGGGGAGTTAAGCAAGCTATTCAGATTTCTTGGGACTGCAAAGCAGGGAGAGCCCGGGCGTTGTGCCCGTGAGTTGAGATGCGGTGGCAGCGCAGCTCTGCAGCCTCAGATCCCGTCATTTCTGTAGCGTTTGCAGAAGAGGGTGAGAAATGGAGGTGAAATACAGGAAGGGTGAAGGTTTTACATGTCAGCAAATTCTGTATGTGAGAGTTAGCGCTCAGACCGTAAATTGGTGCAGTTCAGGGAGCTGCAACTCTGCGGGGTGATTTTTGGGCAAAACCTCCTTAGTTCCAACAGAATTTCCCTCGAGAGGGCTCGATATTCAATATGCTGCTGCGTTTATCAGCTCACGAAGGAATTTGCTGTGCAGAAGCGATACCGGCTGCTTTCCAAAGCCGTGCCAGGAACAAACCCAGGTCTGTTTTTATCAGCACACTGATACCTGTCTCTGGGTTTCTGTAGCACTTCAGTGCTGAGAGAGTGGATTAGCCTGGCCTGTGAATATCTGTGAGTGAACTTCGGGGGGGGTTTCCCTCATTCCAACCTGTTTCTTTGCTTGAACGTACTGGCAGCAGAGTTTTCTGAAATGGTTTCCGCTGAAAAGGTGGACTGTGCAGATTACCCCTGCAAACAGTCAGACCTACCTCAAATTGAGCTCATTCCATGCAAAACTCACCATCCGGGTTATGAATTCCTTATTTCTGCGTCTCTGCGTTCATCCGTCAGGTTCTTGCCGACAAAACGCAGGCATCGCTGCAGCAGCAAGGGGACTTATGGAGACGCTGAAAGCCTTTGCATCGCTGTCCTTTCCTCTTGCAGCATGGGGAGAACACCAAGCGCAAACTAATAAGGCATTACCATGCAGCTGCCAGCGCCGAGCCGGCCGTGGGGGTTACCAAACCGAGAGCTCGTCATTTTTGCATAGCACTGCTTTGTTTCTCCGTTGGAAGCCTTGAAAGCTCTTCTTTCTCCACTTTGCTTCCTCAGCGTGAAGTTTGTCGGGCTTTAACCCCACAAAGCGGATCTGTGGACGGACAAACTGCCGCCCCCTTCCCCAGGTTTGCGTCCTGACTCCACTTGGGCTGAGATGGGGCAGAATGAAAAAGAAAGCGGAGCAGGAGTTACTCCAGATGCAATGAGGGTGGTGTCACCCTCTCTTTTTCCTGCTTATGTCTCTCTTTGAACAGTTCATGGGGTCCCTGATATGGGAGGTCACGGAGTTGAGGTTAAGCTCGGCCTATAGCTCGGCAAAGCTGTCAGGTATCTCGCCAAGAATATGGTTCATTGCCAAATTCCTCCCGCTCACCTCGCTGATAGCATCAGAGGAAAAGGCATCTTGCAACCCTCAGTCTTCCCAGCAACACGAGGATTCATAAATCCCGGATCGAGACACAGACACGGTCTCATCCAGGCGAGCTGCGGTTTGTTTCTGTTCATCTTGATTATGCAGCATGAGGTAGAACAGATGAAAGAGACCAGCCCACCTTGGACAGGTATTTTACAGCAGCGAGCGGATCCCTGAGCTGTGGAGATTTTGCTCCGCAGTGGCTGCTGAATTCAGGCTGGGAGTTTGCAGCTGGACGTTCTGATTTCGCTGATACAGGAGTGCGAATCAATAACATTTTCACATGGAAAAGCACAGGAGAGGCAACCTGCCATCCTTTCTAATACCCGCGCAGGTTTGTGAAGATCATTCAGCAAAATCCTTCCTGGGGTGGCTGTGGATCAACCCATGAGATGCAGAAAAGAATCTGGGAGCACCTTATGTTACAGGACATGGTGCCGACCTCTTCTCAAGTGCTGCAACACTCATTTCTTTAAACATATGCATCTTCTCTTTTCTCTGCACAAACACACAGACCACCAGCCACAGTGATAAAGAATGAACCAAGATACTATAAAATAGTTTATTTAGAGAGCCTGTGCCTGTAATTTAACTGTTCCTCATGGAAAAGTGTGACGTCTCCCATCACAGAGCAGTGGGGGGTCTGAGCACAGTCCAAATTGCCCAGCTCTTCCCAGTTTTCACCTTAGTTTTGAAATAAATCCCCTTTGCGCCCCCACAGCCCTGCCTTTGGATTCTCCCTGTGCTGACTCTTGCAGCGACCGCTTCCCCGTTTTCAAGGTACGAGACCAATTTTCATGTCGTTTTGTTGCCCTGACAGATCTTGGATCAGCAGCCCCATGTGTCCCAACCCATCACCCAGAGCATAAAAACAGTTAAAATACTTTTCTCTGTGCCTGTAGAAACCCACACAGCTGCTCCTCAGCCACAGAATCACCCCAGCGCGCTTGATGTCTTGTTTGAGCTACAACATGTATTTTAGGGATGTAACCGGGCTTGATCTGAAACCTCCCACAACCCTCTGCTTTCCGTGGAATATTGTCCTCGTGGATAATTACCAGCTGGTTAAAAATCCCCTGTTTTGATTCTTGTTTTAATTTCTCTGGCCTGAGTTTGCAGCCAGTCACTGTTACCCCTTTCTTCTCCAGATAAAAGTGGTATGAGTACCCAAATTTCCTCGCTGGTGCTGCCTTCATCCAGTATAAGCTCAGCTTTCTGATACGCCCTGCGTTTTTTCAGTCTCTCCTTGTAGCTAATGGTGCTGACAAGGTACTGGTGACAATGGCACAGGCTGGTGGATACAGTTAAACCATGAAGAACAGTGTAAGATTAATTTTGTTGAAAGTATTTGAGGTTGTGGACACTCCTTGTTAAGGTTTGACAGGTTTTTAGCCCGTGTTTGCTGAGAATACGAGTCCTCCGAACACTTAGGCTGAGCCTAAAATTGTCTCTGACGCTGGAGCGGGGCAGAGCCCTTCCACAAAGCATCCCGAGGGATGCGGCTGATTTTAAAAGCACAAAACCACTGGGAATAAATGACCTTTAATGAATTGCCATCGTTTTCCTTTCAGCCCATTTTGAGGCGTCTGCCTTCGCAGAGGGGGAACCGCAGGGGTGCAGCTTCCCAAACTGGCCGTAATGTGAATTAAGTCGCATTAGGGTGGTTAAATATAGAGGGTATCGACACAACCGAGCTCTCCCTGCCCTGGGCTGCGCTCGGACAGGTGGTGGGGGATCAGCTCAAAGCCAACCCCGCTGCAACGGCTTCGATTTACAGCCGTAAATTGGGGGTGCAGGTGGTTTGTGCCCTCCCCGGAGCTCCCAAGCAGGATGGAGGTGCAGGGAGGAGGGGACAGATTTTGGTCCCCTGCATGGGGACGAAGCCATCGGCAAAGGGACATCAGGAAAGCGCTTTGCCAACCCCTCCGGCAGCTGCTCCTGCCCTGCAAGCCCAGGGCCACCGTCCCGCGTGCGACAAAAGGAATGAGGTTCGGCTTTAAATGGAAAAACACTCTGACAGAGCCCCTGGGCTCTAAATTAAGCCAAGAGGGGTATTGAGTTTCTCGCCTCATCCTCTCCCGCTCTGAGCCGGCTGCTCCCGGGGGACAGGGTGGCCTCGCTCACCAAATGCCACCTCAATCCCCACGCGTCTCTGCTTACAGCTCCCAAACCCGTCTGCGGGAGGGGGGTGAAATCCTGGGCTTTGGAGCAGCTTGTTTGTCAGCGAGAAGAGTTCTCAGCGTGGAGGGGGGCCATCCTGCTGTGGCGGTGACCTAATTGGGGCATTTTCACTGAAACAGAATCGGTGACTCACAGAGTCGTTTTGGTTGGAAGAGAACCTCAAGATCATGGAGTCCAACCATAACCCACCCCTGGCACTGCCCCATGTCCTGAGAACCTCATGTCCGTCTGTCCAACCCTCCAGGGATGGTGACTCCAGCACTGCCCTGGGCAGCCTGTTCCAATGCCCCACAGCCCTTTGGGGAAGAAATTGTTCCCAATATCCAACCTCAACCTCCCCTGGCGCAACTTGAGGCCGTTTCTTTGTGTCCCTGTCTCCCCTCAGCTCCTGTTCTCCAGCTGAACCCCTCGGGTCCCTCAGCTGCTCCATCACACTTGTGCTCCAGCCCCTCACCAGCTCCATTCCTTTTACTGAGGTGCAGAGTCCAGGGTTGTCCCAGCAGTTCTCTGCCATTTACAGTTCAGTCCCTGTCCCTGTCTCCCCTCAGCTCCTGTTCTCCAGCTGAACCCCCAGGTCCCTCAGCCGCTCCCATCACACTTGTGCTCCAGCCCCTCACCAGCTCCGTTCCCTTCTCTCCACTCACTCCAGCACCTCAAGGCCTTTCTTGGCGTGAGGGGCCTGAAACTGAACACAGTGAGAAGGAATCGCAATGAGGTGCTGAAGGCAAGTGGGCTTTGATCTGAGGCTGGGTTGTCTCTAACAGGTGGTGGGAACCTTCTTCGGAGTTCAGCAGGAGGTCTTGGGACCTTTGATGGGGTTGGTGTGTGTCATGGAGGACAGACAGAACCATTCTAGGCGTGCTGAAAAGGGTTCAGGGGGTGACGATGGATGAATGTATGGATGGGTGGGTGGAGGGATGTGTGGATTGATGGAGGGATGGGAAAATGGATGGATGGATGGAGGGATGGGTGAATGGATAGATAGGTGGATGGATGGATGGGTGGGTGGGTGGATGGAGGGAGGGATGGGTGGGTGGATGGAGGGAGAGATGGGTAGATGGATGGGGCACACATCCCCCTCTCCTGAGCCATCCTGCCAGCAGGGAGATACCTACTGAAGTTCTGTTGGGTTTGGCATGTTCCCAGTGACACATCTGCATGGGGAACCTGATGGGGCAACCTAATGTGGTGTAAAACAACTCGTGTGGGGTATTATAACCCTCTCTCCTTCCAGCTCACCCCGTATAGAGCTGCTCCAGCAGCAGGGAGACAGCAGCAGGCAGCCAGGAGGAGGCTCCTCTGGTATCCCCACCAAACATCTCCAATTTGTGCCCTGTCTCGCTGGAACGGGCAGAGACTCTTTCGCTGAAGCCCACCACTCACTTTCTTGGACACTAAAGAGGGACCTGACAACAGCTCATGTGCCACAACTTCCAGCCACCTGCCAGATGTCTGAAAAAATGATCATTAGGATCAGCTCAAAGCCATAAACAGCCCTTCGTCATAAAGCAGCAGCACTGGGGCAATAAAACGCAGAGGCGTCCCCTGCGCCGAGGCAGGTGCGCTGGTCACATTAAAAATTGATCTTATTATGTTAGAAATCAAGAGCGAGGCTATATCTATATCTATAAATATCTGCTAATATCTATAAATTAAAGCTAAATTGTTTTTATCACCGCGGTTCCCAGAGCCTCATGAAAACCAGCCGCGCATCCCTCTGCGTGTGTTATGCTTTCAGTCCAGCAAGCTCACAGGTTACTCAGGATTATCTGTCATCGGCTCAAAACTCTCCGAAAGCCAATGCCCAGGGAGAGCAGCACGATGGGGCTGTGACCCTCCTGCCCTTGCAACCCACTCCCTGGAGCCCCCTGGCATCCCTCCATCCCCAAAAGTGAGATCCGTGGAGAAGGTTGGTCTCTTCTCCCAGGTAAGAAGTGACAGTGTGAGAGGAAACGGCCTCAAGTTGCACCAGGAGAGGTTGAGGTTGGATCTGGGGAACAATTTCTTCCCCAAAGGACTGTCGGGTTTGGAACAGGCTGCCCAGGGCAGTGCTGGAGTCACCACCCCTGGAGGGTTGGACAGAGATGAGGTTCTCAGGGACATGGGGCAGTGCCAGGGGTGGGGGACGGTTGGACTTGATGATCTTGAGGTTCTTTTCCAAACAAAATGATTCTATTTCTCCATGATCCCCATCATCTCCAGCCCCATGGCCACACCATGTGGTCTCCAGCACAGCAGATGCCCAGAGAGAAGGATTTTGAGGCTGGTTGTGCTATCTGCTTGGGGGGAAGGTGAGTGCATTTGGGAGCCAGGGAGTGACAGGGGGTCCCCCAGTGCCCCTTTGCTCCTGTCCTTTCTATATGGCCCCACCAGTGTGGTGAGACGATGTCCGTCTGCACCCGCCAGTGTGGGGACAGACACGTTTTTTCCCTCCTGCTGAGGCTCCTTGACACAGAACCCTGGCCGACCATAAACCCCTGCCCTCCACAACCTGGTGGAGGATGACAAATCATGCCACTGTGCTTATCAGCACCGATCGCTTAATTACTTCACCTCTAAGCAACCAGTCAATTATGCCAAGGCCTAAAGAGCCGGAGTCCTGGTACAAAGACTGAGGACCAAGACTGCGGCTCCAGAGCATCGGAGGGGCAGGCGGCCAAATCCTGCACCGGCTGCTGTAAATTAAAGTGGCTCATTAGGCACTTAAAGTGATGGTCATACCCTCTCTGGAGAGACTCTCTCTGTGCACACCAAGTTAAAAGTGCTGCTAAAAAGCCGTTTTGTTCATGGTCAGTGCAGCAGCAAAGCTGGGCTGGCCCAAGGGGTGTCCACCCTGGAGATCCTCCCACCGGAGCCCAGGACGTGACTTGTCTCACCCCAAAGTAGACAACCCAGGGAGATATCTATAAAATCCAGGGCTGCCTGCCTTGTTTCTCTCCCCTGACCCCACAGGACATGCTTGGGCATGTTGGCCCCAGTGTGAGCTCTCCCCAAATCTCATAGGGGTTTGGTGGGAATTGCTTTGTGCAGGGCATGGATGTGGGTCTGATGCTGTGTTGACTTGTTCTTCCTTGACTTTTATTTGCCCATCCTCACATCACAGGGACCATGAGCCACTTCCTATCCCCTGTTTTGTTTGCCCAAAGCTGAGAAGAAGACTCTGAAGATGGTTTGTAGAGCTGTTGCAACCTCCAAGCCCTGTGCTGATTCAAACACCGCCTGAGCTGGGGAGGAATTTACCTTGTGGTTGGACTCGATGATCTGGTTCCGGTATAAGTTGGGGAACAACTTGTTGGAGAGCAGTGTAGGGGAAAGGGACCTGGGGGTCCTGGGGACAGCAGGGTGACCATGAGCCAGCACTGGGCCCTTGTGGCCAGGAAGGCCAATGGTACCTGGGGTGGGTTAGAAGGGGGTGGTCAGTAGGTCAGAGAGGTTCTCCTGCCCCTCTGCTCTGCCCTGGGGAGACCACACCTGGAATATTGTGTCCAGTTGTGGCCCCTCAGTTCCAGCAGGACAGGGAACTGCTGAAGAGAGTCCAGCGCAGCCACCAAGATGCTGGAGGGAGTGGAGCATCTCCCGTGTGAGGAAAGGCTGAGGGAGCTGGGGCTCTGGAGCTGGACAAGAGGAGACTGAGGGGGGACTCATTCATGGGGATCAATATGGAAAGGGTGAGTGTCAGGAGGATGGAGCCAGGCTCTTCTTGGTGACAACCAATGGTAGGACAAGGGGCAACGGGTACAAACTGGAACACAAGAGGTTCCATTTAAACATGAGAAGAAACTTGTTGGGGGTGAGGGTGGCAGAGCCTGGCCCAGGCTGCCCAGGGAGGTTGTGGAGTCTCCTTCTCTGCAGACATTCCAACCCGCCTGGACACCTTCCTGTGTAACCTCATCTGGGTGTTCCTGTTCCATGGGGGGATTGCACTGGATGAGCTTTCCAGGTCCCTTCCAACCCCTGACATTCTGGGATTCTGTTATCTTAAGGGTCACTTCCAAGCAAAATGATTCTACGACTCTGTGAATTGCACCATTTGCCTCCGTGCCTCAGTTTCCCCGCGTAACGAGAGCTGCCTCCCCTCCTGCACAAAGTGCTGGGGGATACCCCGTCCCTTGTAGGGGCTCAAAGTGGGGCACCCAAACACCCCAGGGAGGGAACCTGTCCCTGAGTGGGCACAGCTGTGTCCCAGGGTCCCCGGGGGCCGTGCTCGCCGTCCCCGGGGTGAGTTTTGGCAGCCAGCACAGGTCGCCTCCAGCAGCCGCGGTGACAGACAGCTCCTGAACCAGCCCCCCTCTGCAGTGCTGCTCCAAAATAAAAATACCTCCCGCCTGGCTCCACTCCACTCCCGGCCAAACTTCCTCCAGGGGCAAGGTGGGGGACGAGCAGCCTAAAAATACACCCGGGCCACCCCCCCGCTCCAAGCCGGGCTGAGAGATGCTGTAGGACAAGGCAACGGCCCCCAAAACCTTCCATCTGTCCCCCAAGCCCCTATTTCCCCCCTTCCTGCCCCCCCATCGCGGTGCCGGACGCTGGATCTCCCCACTCTCGCCCACCCGCGGCCCCGGGGCTCAAGGTCAGTAGCTGTGGGGGGGGATGCGGGTTGAATGGGGGGTCACACCGGGGGTGGTGACACGCTGCTCCCGGGGCTTTTTGTCACCTCTGAGTGTTCCCACCGGCCGGTCGGCGGGCTGGGGGTGGCGGAGGGGAGAGGGATGTGGGGGGGATGAGGATGCTGCTGCCCCACGGCAGCCCGGAGCCGGGGGGGGATTGTGCTGGGGACCCCCCCATACACCTGACTCAGCATCCCGGGAACGATAAGCAGTTAAAATTACCCGAGGGGTTCCCCAACCAGCACCCACCGCGGGGTCCTCATCCTTTAACCGCCCTCCCGCGGCTCATTTGCGGGGTGCTCCCCCCAAATAATAAAAAGCTTTGAAAAGCATGGAAAGGAATAAAAGAAGCTCTTTGAAAGCCACCTCCGTGAGTGCCCTCCCGCCGCAGGGGACCGCAGGGAGGTGGCAGCGCGCCCGCCCGCAGCGGCTCCGCACCGGGGACCCCCGAGCCCCTGGGAACCCCCGCACCAGGGACCCCCGAACCTTGGGGAACCCCGTACCCGCCAGGGGACCCCCGCACCAGGGACCCCCACATCCCCCGGGGCTGTTCCCAACCCTTCCCGCCGGGAAAGGCGTTTCTGGGGAGCTGGGGGGGTCACCCCGTATCGCTGCCAACGAACCCTCCCAGCTCTTAAAAACCCAGTGACCAAACCAAAACGATTAAAAATAAAAGATAATTGAAAGAAGCACCCGCGGCTAAAGCAAAGGGTGACCGAGTCGCCTTTTCTTGCTGCCTGAAAGCAGCTTTTCCGTCCTCATTCCCTTCAAAGCGCCCCGGCGGGGGATGTTCGCCCTGTCCCCCCCTCCACAATGCGATTAAATCTCCAGTCCTAAATCGCATTTTTTTAGCAGCTGCCGGCCAGGCAGTGGGGAGGCTGCGGAGCTCGGGGTGGGCTGCGTCGGGTTAATTAGCCTTGGCAGGAGTAATTAGCCCAGGGGCTGAACGTCGGCGTCCCCTGGGCCGTGCTGATGCGGCCGCGGGGCGCTGAACCGTGCCCAGAGGGTCCTAAAGCTTGTGGCTGGGAATAGCTTGAGGTTATGGGGGTTTAGGAGCCCCCCAAGAGCTCAAGGTTGGGCAAAATCCCAGCAGAAAGTGAGCAGTAGCCCAGGGGAGCAGAGGGGATCCCATTGCATCCCCCCCTTTGGGCATCTTCATGCTTTATCCTCCAAGGATTCAATTAGAAACTACAGGGTACATCAAGAACCCCATCCTGGAGGGCTGGTGTCCTGGAGCATCTCTGAACATCGGGATGGACGTGACTTGCTTGGAAGAGCCCCTTTCCCAGGACCAGCTGGCTGAGCTTCCCCCCAAATCCCTGCTCCAGGGTGGGGTTTGCAGTGAATTTTCTCCCCACACCTGGGTTGTGACCTGGGCTTCAGCCCCAGGTGATGCTGTCTTCACCTCTTCAGCTACCAACCTTCAAGCAAGCCCACAAAGGAAGACCTGCAGCCATTTAGGGTGTTGGAGGGACAGGTGAGCTCTCACCCTTGGTTTTCTTCTCTTTCCTAGGTCGAGATCCTTCCACCATGGGGGTTAAAACGATGCTTCCCAGCTATGAACTGGGCTTTTACGCCCTCACCGTGACGTGTGCTGTGCTGTACAGCAGCAGCGGGATCTTTGAAGCATCCAGAGGTAACATTCCCCATCGCATCCCCCCCGAGGAGATCCCCGATAAGGAGGATGGGTGTAGAGCAGCTGCTTTTACAACTATTAATACCAGCAATAGATCCCTGGATTTAATTTTTGACAGAAAACATCTTGAGAATCTTTTGCAGGGATGAAAAACGTGGTTTTTGTCTTTTTTCTAGTTGCCCCCTTGTCCCCATTCCCATGGCTCGTGGCAAGAGGCTGCAGCATGTCACGGCTCCCCAGCCAGAGCCCAGAACAAGCCACAACCCTTTCTGCACAGGGTTCCCTGTGCTGGTTTCTTTTGTCTGGAAGCCCAAAAACCTGAAAATTGTGTGAGATCAACCAGGGGTCCCTGGGATGTGCACTGCAAACAAGGCTTTGCTGGGAAGTTAAGCCAACATGTCTCAAGGGTGGGTGTCAAGAGGATGGACCAGACTCTGTTCAGTGGTGCCCAATGACAGGATGAGGGGCAACAGGCACAGATTGAAACACAGGAGGTTCCATCTCAACATGAGGAGAAACTTCTTTGCTTAGAGGTGCCAGAGCCTGGCCCAGGCTGCCCAGAGAGGCTGTGGAGTCTCCTTCTCTGGAGACATTCAAACCCACCTGGACACCTTCCTGTGTGATCTGCTCTGGTGACCCTGCTTGAGCAGGTGGGTTGGACTGGATGATCTCCAGAGGTCCCTTCAACCCCAACCAGTCTATGATTCCATAATACTTGAGATTCCTGATTTCTACAGCTGTCCATGGGAACTGTACACTTTGGGGGATGGGGAGTTTGGACCCTGATGGTTCACCATCACAGTAAGGGAGCCTCCCAGCCTTGTTGAAACCCAGGTCCCATTTCCCAGACCTGTTCCTCTCCCTGTTACTCTGTATTTTTTTGCAGACAGCATGAACCGAAAGGCCTTTCGGGACGGCATAAAGCCAGGCTGGCACTACTTCGGCAGGAAGATGGTAAGTGGAGGAAGGTTTAGGTTGGACATTAGGAAAAGGTTCTTCACCCAGAGGGTACTGGACACTGAACAGGCTCCCCAGGGAGGTGTCACGGCCCCAACCTGACAGTGTTCAAAAAGAGACTGGACAACGTCCTCAGACACACAGTGTGAACTGTGGGGTGTCCTGTGCAGGAACAGGAGTTGGACTTGATGATCCTTGTGGGTCACTTCCAACTTGGGACATTTTATGATTCTATGACTTGGTCCTTTCTAGCTACTGACACCACGGTCAGTGGTGACTGCTGGAGAAGCAGAGCTGGTTTTTCTACTGCTGACACACTTTTGCAAAGTCCATGTGACTCCTATTTTTTCTCCCTAAAGAACAAGTCAGGAAAATACCAGCCCTGCAGCACTGTGATTGCTCTGATTTGTGTCCACCGAGACGAGCAACCTCTGCACATCTCTCCTGGGGTTGTATGACCAAGCTAAAGTGCCTGGAAGCCCTTGGGTGGAAAAATGGAAGAAAAAGCTTTGAAAGTGGAGCGGGTTCCCCTGCAGACGGGTGTTGGGGCAGGGGTGCGAGGGCTGGGGGCAGTAAGGCACTCGGTGCTGCTCCCGCAGGATGCTGCCGATTTCGAATGGGTGATGTGGTTCACCTCGTTCAGGAACGTCATCATCTTCGCCCTCTCGGGACATGTCCTCTTTGGCAAGATCTGCTCCATGATAGTGCCACAGGTGAGTCAGGAATGTGGTGGGATGCGTTTGAAAGCACAGGGGTGACCTGGGATCTGTGGATGCGACTTGAGGGATGTTCTAAGATAGGGGGAGCGAGGTCGGAGCTTTCACCAAGATGGCCATGGGTAGGGGTCACAGGGCAGTGGTGGAGTCACCATCCCTGGAGGGGTTTAAACTGTGTAAATGAGTTTCTTAGGGACATGGTTCAGTACCAGTGTTGGGGTAACGGTTGGACTCGATCTTGAGGGTCTCTTCCAACCAAAATGATTCTGTGATGGCTCTTCTTGCAGCACCGGGCCGTGATGTACATGGTGTATGGCGTCCTGGCCGTGCTGGGCAGCATGGGGCTCGTCTACCTCATGATCATCCTCTCCCATTGCCTCGTCCTCTACTCCGTTGCACTGGCCAAGCAGAAGTGGCTCT
The DNA here is from genome assembly GCF_036013475.1 of Columba livia. NCBI lineage: Eukaryota > Metazoa > Chordata > Aves > Columbiformes > Columbidae > Columba > Columba livia. Next base: position 3,723,441 of record NC_088603.1, read on the forward strand.
GCTACGTGGCTGGGCTTTGCTGTCTCGCCACCTTCAAGGTGGAGCCATTCAGCTCCTGGCAGGTAGGTGCTGTTTCAGACTGCTCATTTGTCTCATTTGCAGCCCACTTGTGTCCCTCTCCTTGGGTTTATCTCCAGTGAGGGCTCCCGGGACACCCCCAAATCATGGCCACTTCTCCTGGTCATGTCGGAGCTCTCACAAGGTTTGATTGGGAGGGGATGTACTGCTGAGCTTGGGAATAATCCTACAGGAGCCATGTTGTGTGTTGGTGGTTTCATGCTGGGCCGTAGAGAAGCCCTGGAAGGACTTTATAAAGCTTTTCAGTCCTTCTGAAGGTCAGCGCTGCCTGTCTTTGCCTGCTGCTCACCTCCTGAAATGTGTGTCTCCCCATCCATCAGGCTGGTGCTTCACCTTCTGGGGAGGGTTATGTCTCTGGGACAGGGTGATGCTCCCACCCCAGACCACATTTGCTTGGTGAAGACATGGCCAAGAGGATCTACCACTTCCCAGCTACTCCAGGATGCAGGAGCCAGCCAGGAAATCAAGCCCCAGTTTTCTCCTTCCAACAGGAAGGTTCATTAGCTCCAGGGACAATTGGGTTTGGAGCATAATTAGATTCTTTGCCTACTGCCATGGGAGTGATGTCCTCCAAAAACTGAGGGAGAGCAGTAGTGACACCAGGTTCCTGGTGGTAACTCTTTGTTTCTCATCCAGAGTGGGTTTGTAACGGGAGCTTTTGATCTTCAAGATGTCCTCTTCTATGGAGGAAGCTGCTTCACCATCATGCGCTGCATGAGCTTTGCGCTCGAGAGCTCTGAGAAGAAAGAGGGCATCTACTCCATCTTCGACCTCCTCAAGTACAACTTCTACCTCCCCTTCTTCTTCTTCGGTCCTGTCATGACGTTTGACCAGTTCCATGCCCAGGTGAGTGCTCCTGAGGCTGGGCTGGAGGAGGACCTCGCCCTACATCTGTTTTCCGGGGTTTAATGCCTGCAAAAAAACCCCACTGTTTACCACAGTGAAGGTGCAAATAGTTGTAAAGCTTCTTGTGGTCACACATAGTTTGTGGCCATAATCTGGGCTGCACAACAATGCCATAATTTTGGGAGAAAGGGGAATAAACTGATGGGTTTTAACCTTCATTTTTGGGTTTTTAACCTTCCCTCTTGGGTTTTTGGCCATTTCCACCGATCAAGACAAGAAGGAAGACATTTCTCTGGTGAAAACACCACGCTGGGGTGAGGAGGGGAGGGTTCAGCTCGTGTCCTTGCTCTCTGGGCACCTGCACTGCTCAGTGCCTCAGTTTCCCTACACTGTTACCCCAGCAGCTCAGAGCTGCCCCACTGGGTGGTGCCAGGAGGTCATGGTGAGAACCAGACATGTGGGACCTCTTCATGCTGGTGGCTGTGAGAACAAGGGAAGCCTCATGTTTCCATCTAGCTGTTTTGCCCAAGGAACATGAATTTCTGGAGATGGATCAGAGTGTCTTAAGATGAAGTTATTTTTCTAGAAATTAGTAAGGTTGGGTAGAAGACTGTGTTTCAGCAAACAGGGGCCTCCTCTGCTCCCCATGAAATAAATACCTTGGTGCCCTGCCGTGGCTGAGATGGACAAACAACATAGACCAAGTTCTTCCAGGAAGAAAGTAGTAGATGCCATTTATTGCCACAAGTGCATTTTTATACAGTTTTACCAATTCATGTGTCTCTTCGCTATTGGTTACAAGTTACAGCAGTAACATCTCATTGGCTAATTTTGCTGTCATCAATGTTACTCTTCCACTCCCTTCTGTCTCATGGGTACACCTTAATATCTCTGGATACTCCTTTATTTCCATCTTTCTCATGGGTAGGTCTTAACATCTTCAAGGTAAATCTCTGTTCCCATGCCCTCCATCAGGGAATCTATGGACCCACCATAGTCCCCCACAGTGCTCCAAGTCTTCACCTGTGTCACACACAACCAAGGGGACTCTTTTAGAAGTGCAGACTCCAAACAGAACTGGAAACATCAGCAGAAGCCTCGGCTGGGACTAGCTGAGCTCTGGGGCTGTTTCACATCCAAATATTAAGTAAAATGGTAGTGCGCTCTCCCTCCTCACTCTTCCCATCCCAATGTTCTCTAACACCAGCGATCAGCCTTGGTCATCAAAGCAAACTGCTACTGCTTGCTAAGGGACATCTTGCTTGGTGTGCAATGGCGCTGGGAAGGATTGCCACCACCTCTTTGTTACCTTTTAAAGAAGAACAGCTACATTGAATTTTTGGACCCCAATTGACGTCTGGATGCAAAAGTATTTTGGAAAAACTCTTGTGAATTCAGAAGAAAAACCAGCCCAGGGCAGGGGAGAGCAACCAGAGCCTCCCTCTGAGGAAGAGACCAAAGATCTATCAAGCCTAGCACGTGCTCTCCAGCGCTGTGCTGGTAGTCATTGCCTAGGAAAAGGTCCACACTGGTCTTGTTTTCACCAGTAAGCAGGATTAGTCTTGATCCAAGTCCTACTCCCTGCTTGTTTGTTCACCTGGGGCATTAACAACCTCATGCTGAAAGGATGACAGTGCAGGATTGAGATTGCTTGAGTCTAGCAGGATCTACTTAAAAGGACTTTTCTAGCATTTGACCCTGAAGATCATAAGGTCATCTCTGGTGTCGTACATGAGGGATGCTCACGGTGCATTGAGCCCATCAGCAGCCCATTCTTAGCAGGCAAGCACCAGGGATCACCAGGACCCAGATAGGTTCTTCTCTCCAGGCTGCTGGGAGAAATGTTTCATCCTAAGGCTTCATCTTTCCAGTTGTGTCTCACCTGTTGGGCTGAAGTCCAGGACAGGATGGCTCCTGCAGCTCCACTGTCCAATCCTCCTTAGACAGGGTGCAGTGCCCTGGGGTGCCCTCTTCACCCCGTGTTCCTCTTCCCCAGTTTCCATCAGTCCTCCTGATGAGATGAGCAGCCCTGGGTTCTTCTAACACTGCAACCAGGTATTCATAAATCAGGGCACTAAACTGCTGGTGTCTCCAAGACCTCAACTCCCATCATCCCTACAAGGCTTGATCTGGAGGGTCCTGTTCCTTTCACACAGCCCCAACCCATGATGTTTACAGCCACTTAATGAGCAATTCCCTGCTCTGCTGCTTAAAACACTCACTCCAAAGGCACAAGGAGTCCCCAACCCCTTTCCCATGCCCTGGCCAGGGCTCCTGTCTTGGCCTGGCCACCACTGCCATCTCCTGGCTAGATATCCCCGTGCACTGCTGCAGCTGCGGCTTGTTACGGAGGTGAATTCCTAATTGCCCAAGTGCAATTATGGGGGGCAGGCAAATGGAATCCCTTCCCCAGGGTGGAGTGTAAGGTCCACTTAGGGAATGGATCTGTCTCTTTGGGTCCTACTGGCTCCCACCATGTGTAGTGGGAACTCTTCTTTACCAGGGCTTGGCCAGCCCTATTCCAGCTGAAAAGGTGCTTCTTTGTACTGGGATGATGGGAACCAATTTGCTTCTGTGGGGCTGGAAATGTGGGGAACGCAGTCCTGATCTGAAAGGAGTGGTGGCAGAGTGCTTCCTCCATGCACAGATGTGAGGATGGGTGGAAAACAGAGGCCCCATGTCTTCTTACGTCTCCATGCCAGATCCCATCCTCCCTCAGCTCCTCCTCCAGATCAGGGTCATAGAATCATAGCATAGTTTGGGTTAGAAGGGACATTCAGAGTTCCCCCAGTGCCACCCCTGCCATGAGCAGGGACATCTTCACCAGCTCAGGTTGCTCAGAGCCCCGTCCAGCCTGGCCTGGGATGTCTCCAGGGATGGTTCATCCACCACCTCTCTGGCCAACCTGGGACAGGCTCTCACCACCCTCAGGGGCAAGAATATCTTCCTCATATCCAGCCTGAATCTCTCATCTTTTAATTTAAAACTATCACCCCTTGTTTCATCACAACAGTCCCTGCTAAAAAGTCTGTCCCCATCTTTCTTATTAGCCCCTTTCAAGTACTGAAAAACCACAATAAGGTCTCCCCGGAGCTTCTGTTCTCCAGCTGAACACCCCAGCTCTCTCAGCCTGTCCCCAGCAGAGCTGTTCCAGCCTCGGATCATTCCTGTGGCTCCTCTGGCCAGTCTCCAGCAGGTCCATGTGTGTCCTGTGCTGAGGAATCAGAGCTGGATGCAGGGTCCAGCAGCCTCTTTGTCTCCTTAAAGCACTTGGCATATAACAGACACGAAAAAATCTGGCAGAGGCTTTAATTCTTAGGAATCATCTGGATTTGATGACGGGGCTGGTGCAGCAGCCTGAGGATTATGTTGGGAGATCTCCCACCTCTCGCAGGGCATAAAGGGAAAGTAATAAACATAAGAGGATTTTGAATACAGCAGCAATTTTTTACAGCAGTGCGGGGAAGCAAGGACATCAGTCTGCCCACTGTAATCCTGAAAGCTTGCTCTTATGATTTTGATACTACAACATCTGAAGACATGAACAGCTCCTGGAGACAAAGCCCAGCCTCTGTTTGTACAAGACACAGCAGAGACAAAATCCCCATTGATCAGGTCCCAGTGGGTTCAGGATGGGGCCTTGAGCAGCTCTCAAGAGCTCTCATTTACAGCAGGTATCTGCAGCATCATCCATCAGCCATCCTCCTCCTCCTCCCAAATGACCGTGGCCAGAAATGGGCTCTGGGGTCCTCGGTACAGGACACACATGGACCTGTTGGAGAGGGGCCAGAGGAGCCACAGGAATGATCCGAGGCTGGAACAGCTCTGCTGGGAGGACAGGCTGAGAGAGCTGGGGTGTTCAGCTGGAGAAGAGAAGCTCTGGGGAGACCTTATTGTGGTTTTTCAGTACTCGAAAGGGGCTAATAAGAAAGATGGGGACAGACTTTTTAGCAGGGACTGTTGTGATAAGACAAGGGGTGATAGTTTTAAATTAAAAGATGGGAGATTCAGGCTGGACATGAGGAAGAAATTGTTGCCCTGAGGGTGGTGAGAGCCTGGCCCAGGTTGGGCAGAGAGGTGGTGGATGAACCATCCCTGGAGACATCCCAGGCCAGGCTGGACGGGGCTCTGAGCAACCTGAGCTGGTGAAGATGTCCCTGCTCATGGCAGGGGGGGCACTGGATGAGCGTTGGAAGTTCATTCCAACCTGAACTATTCTATGATTTGCATCTGTCCCTGGCAGAGCCGTCAGGTGGGATTCCAGCCATGCTCCCAACATCTCCTTGGCATGCAGATGTCCTTTCCTACAAGCTGTGGTTTCCTGTAGATGTGATGGGTATGGGCATTTGCTTCTTCTTACTGACTTGTGCAAGGGCCACCCTTAAGCAAAGCTGAATTTCTGAACCTGTCCCTGCAGAAAAAGCATAAACCCCAGGTCCCTGGTCAGTAAGGTTTTCACCTGACCCAGGGTCAGCCAGGGTTGTCACTGCTGTGTCGCACCATGTGCCCACTCTGCTGGAATCCCCAGTGATAGGAACAGCCTTTGCTAGGAGGGTGATCCAGGAGGCACATTACTGCCATGCTCAGCACTGCGGTGGGAGTGCAGGAAGGATGCTGTGGGAGGGACATATTCTGCTCCTTGTGGATATGTCCACCTGAGCTAGTCCCTTGGGTCTTCCTGAATCAGTGAAGATTTGGGCAATGTAGTCTGTGGTGTGGTTTCTCAGGGAGAGCGTTGAGTCCCCACTTGGACCTTGACTCTTTCTCCGGTTTAGGAACATGCTGTGCATCCTGTCTCTCAGCTTAGTCCTTACCTGGTTTGCCATCTCGGCAGGTGAACACCAGAGAGCTGACACGCAAAGACGACGAGATGAGGAACATCCGGGTCCATGCTCTCCTCCATGTGGGAGCCATCATTGCTGTGGACATCTTCTTCCACTTTTTCTACATCCTCACCCTTCCTTCTGACCTGAAGTTCGTGAACCGCCTCTCGGACTGGTCCTTAGGTGAGTGGCCATGCTTGGACATGCTCACACCTGTACTCAGTGTAAAGGCAGTAGCGAGTGATTCAGATCTCCATCAAGATGTCTTATCAATGCATCTGTCGGACAGATTTGAGTGAAGCCTCCCTTCTTCTCAATCACAATGCAGCAGAGCTGGGGTCTGTCAGATGACATTGGTTTGGCACCCCCATTGGGTCCTGGAATAAAGTGTTTGGCTCGAGATTTACGAGGCTGAGCACCAAGCCATTCCCATTGCCTTTGTCTGGACTGGAAGGGAGCTCAGAACCTCCAAAAATCAACCCCATGCTGTTGCAAGAGGCATGTCTTGTATCTCAGATGCCTTCACAAGTGGCCACCCATTATGGGTGTTTGTGAGCCACTGAAATGGCCACAGGGCGTAGGTTGTACAGGGAGTGACGCGGCAGAGATGTAGCTGCTGTCTTGAGCTACCTAAGGGAGGGTTGTGGAGAAGGTGAATTCTTCTTGGAGGCCAGCAGGGAAGAAGCAGGACACAATGAACAAGGTGCAGCAAAAAACTTGGAGCATGAATCTTATGAGGAGCAGCTGAAGGAGCTGGGGCTGTTTAGCCTTGAGAAAAGGGGGCTGAGGGGAGACCTCATCACTGTCTACAACTGCCTGAGAGGAGGTTGGAGCATGGAGGGGGTTGGTCTCTTCTCCCAGGTAACAATTGATAGGACAAGAGGAAATGACCTCAAGTTGTGCCAGGGGAGGTTTAGATTGGATATTGGGAAAAAATTGTTCCCAGAAAGGGCTGTCGGGCATTGGAACAGGCTGCCCAGGGCAGACCCCATCCCTGGAGGGGTTTAAAAGGTGTATAGACAAGGTTCTTAGGGACATGGTTTAGTGCTACAGTTGGGTTATGGTTGGACTCAATGATCTTGAGGGTGTCTTCCAACCGAAACAATTCTATGATTCTATGAAAACAAAGTCTGATTGCATGTAAGGACTTTGATTTTCATAGAGTGGTTAAACATTGAAACAGGGGCCCAGAGGTTATAGATTCTGCAAAAACAGAGACATTCAATGCTTAAATGGACAAAGTCCAGAGCAACCTGATCCCCATTCAACATTGGCTGTGCTCTGAGCAGGGCTGGACCGGGGACCTCCAGAAGCCAAGCTCCTGGGATGAGCAGTGGTAGCCGTGCTCGCACCCAGCTGGCAGCTGGATGGAGGATTTCAGCTGGCTACATACACATCTGATGGCAGCACTGGAGATGCTATAGGCTATCAGACACCCACATGGGGCTGGTATGGGGCAAATAGAGGCTGGAGTATCACAGATTCATGGAATGGTTGAGGTTGGAAGGGATCTCTGGAGATCATCCAGTCCAACCTGCCTGCTAAAGCAGGTTCACCTAGAGTAGATTGCACAGGAATGTGTCCAGGTGGTTCTGAATGTCTTCAGAGAAGGAGACTCCACACCTGCTCTGGGCAGCCTGTTCCAGGCTCTGGCACCTCAAAGGAAAGAAGTTTGTCCTCATATTCAAATAGCTTCTTTTTGCATAGGAATCTGAAATCTTAGTATTTGTCCCTGCAGGGATCATTTTCCAGGCATATCTCCAAGACAGAGGTTCTGGCTCTGCTGTAGCATCAACATTACATCTATGGCCAAAAGGGGCTGGGATGGGGTACATTTCAACAAAGATGTCAATGAAACCTCAGAGGTTGGAGTCTAGAACTGTGATAAGTTTGTCATAGGTTAACAAGCCTTAGAGAGGAGGAAAGATCTTGTGCTGGAAGAAATGAGATCTTAACAAGTCAAATAAAGAGTTTACTCCCAAATACCTCAAGAAAATATTGTCCTTTGGTTCAGGCTTCTCAGAAAGCTACTTGGTTTTAAAAGCTTTGCTGGTCCAGGACTCCATTACACTGTTTTCTTGGTGTTATGTATGTTGAAGTGGACCACATGATCCCATGGGACATGATGTCCCCCAAAGTCCTAAAGGTGATACATCTCCTGGTCTTCATGTGTTTTGACTCTCATTTTTGCTCCAGCTGGCCTGGCCTACTCCAATTTGGTGTACGACTGGGTGAAAGCTGCTGTCATGTTTGGGGTCACCAACACCATTGCCAGATTGGACCACTTGGAACCACCCCAGCCCCCCAAATGCATCACCATGCTCTACGTCTTCGCAGAAACGTGAGTACCCCAAGTGTGTCAATGAAGAGAGATGTCATGTTTGACCTGAATTAAATGTGAATGGTGGGGAGGAGGTCTGGGCTGTGCTTCTGAGCAGCTGGCTTGCAGGCTGGGGACTACCTACATTAAACAGTCTATACTGAAACTATAGTCTAGACCTGGCCATAGCCCAGGGAAATATTCTTGGGCAGAAAGCAACAGAGAAGACAGGTTACAACCGCATCAGTAGTGGGACCTGTTCAAGGAAGGAACATGGAGAACTGCTGTGAACAAAGTTCAAGAAGTTCCTCACAGGGGCACCAAGCATCTTCTATGTCTGACTGCTGCATGGACAGGTGTTGTGTCACTGTGTGTTTTAACATGCTTTTTATCATGTATATTTTAGGCATTTTGACAGAGGGATTAACGACTGGCTATGCAAGTAAGTGTCTATTCAACCATCTCTACTCTGGTTCAGGGTCTTCTCTTTCATCACATAGCAATGAAGCATTAAATGCTGTTCATTCCAAAGCTGAGTTGTCCTCTCTTCTGGATGAATCCCACTATGGCATGAAGTCATATTTGGTTTGTTTATCCCTAAGACAATTGAATTAACCATCACAAAGTGCAACAGACCCCCTTCCCCAAACTTTGGCATAAGAGAGTCTTGTCCCAGAAAAGTCTGGTGGGTTTAGTGTTCTCTCAAGGGATGAAGAGTCAAGTTCATATTCCACCAGGACAAAGAGGAATTGAGCCCAGGTCTCCCATATCCTGGGTAACAAGGGTGGCCTGAGCTCCATCTACAACTCCCTCAGCTCTCTTTCGCCATGAGTACACACCAGCAAACCTGTACTGAAGGTGGTGTTTTCTGTGCTAAAATCTTGAGTGCCAACAACCATGAGATAGCCTGCATCTCTACAGATCCCCACGTTTTATCAACCCTTTACCTACAAGAGGGGGAATGGGTGGTATTTTGTCTTTAACGAGCTATAGGTTTGGGAAGAACGCAAGCCATGAGTAGCTGACTGCATCAAAAATCAGTTTATTGCTAGAACGTGTCAACCAAAACCTCCTTTCTCACTGGGGTGCTCTAGATAGACCTGCCTGTGAGGAGCTTGTGGTGGGTAAATGTGGGAGAAGGGACTCCAGAGGGCTCTCCTTGACTATAGGGACCACTTACCACTTTCTTTGACTGTTAGGTATGTGTATGACCACCTTGGAGAGAACCATGACAACATCATGAAGGAGCTCATTGCCACCATAGCCACCTTTGCCGTCACCACCCTTTGGCTGGGACCCTGTGAGATTGTTTACATCTGGTCTGTCTTCAACTGCTTTGGCCTCAACTTTGAGCTCTGGGTACAGAAGTTCTTCCAGCTTGAGCCCTTTGCCAAACTAGAGGTGAGGAGCTGGGTTGCAAGTGGGTGGGAGAAGATCGATGGGTCTGGGGCCAAATTCTGCTGCTGGAAAACATCCATGACAGCAGGGACCTCAAACTTGTTGATACAAGAAGATCCATTTTCCGCTGAGAATGAAAAATAATATCCCCCGTGATCCCATGTAGCTCCATGTCCAGACTTTCTGCTTGGAGACCTGAAGCTCTCTCCTGTGGCCTTTAGCATCCTTGTGATCAGCAAGGGAAGCACAGTCCTGGTGCTCTGGATCCCTTCATTTTATGCACCATGTCACCCACCCAGAGTAAAATCCCACCTGCCCCTATGATTCCTCATGTGAAATTTAGGTTGGGTATAGAGCTTTCAGAAAACAGAGATCCAAGAGAACCAGGAATGCAGCCCCAATGAGGCATCAAAATACCACAGATGGACACAAAATCTGAGGTCTGTCCATGGGGAAAATATTTATACATTTCTATATGGAAATCATTAGTTCTTCGTGTTCTGCAAAACATTTTGGCATTTGGAGTGTGTTTGATCTGATTTCTGATAAAATCAAATGTTTAGGTACTTGAATGACTTATTTTCCAACCACTCCAAAGCTTAGTGCCTGATCTCTGTTTGGGACCCAGGTGCCTTAGGGACATGTTGGAAGAAAAACTTAGAAAACCCCATCCTGGAAACAATTCTACTGCTCTCTTTGCCCAACCTAAAATCAGGAGATCCCAAACTGGCTCAGTGGAGCCTTTTGAATAAAAACTTTGGAGAGCAATCCTCCCATATGCTCTCCTCACTGAACTTCTAATCAGATTATCACACTCGCTGGAGGTGAAATCCCCTTCCTTGTGTCAACACAGTTCCCCACTGAGGTCCCTGGGGATTCATCCTGCTATTTGAAGATCGCTGTGAACCACTTCCCCGCAGCTGCTCCTGGGGGTTATGTGCCAGTGGCAATTTCACTCTGCTGCTGTCACTAGTTTTCAACTTTTCTTTTTTATTTTTAATTCGTAAGAAACAATTTTTACCAGGAGCTGGGGGTGATTTGCACATAGGGCTAATAATAATAATAATCCTGGCATACAACAGCGTTCATCTGCCTTGAGGAATGGCTTACCCAAGGCAACAGGAGAAGAAAGCAGCACTCAGCCATTACAATTAGCATTAAACTATGTATATCATCTTTGCCCTACCCATGGGACCTTGGAATACTGGTCCAGAGTCCCAAATGCAGCTGAGTCCAGCAGCAGAGCAGAAGTTTTACCTTGTCCTTATGTCTCGTCATCCCACAGACACTAAAGGCTGCTCTAGTTTTTTTCTACCACCCTGTGATCCCAGCTGGAGTTGGACCAGTTCCTCCCCTTTCCTTAGAGACCCATTTTAGTTCACTCTCTGTTCATCTCCCCTCCACAGGCCAAAATGTCAGCAGCCATGTCTCGGAGGATTAGGGCAGTTTTTGGGGCAGCAAATTTCTGGGCCATCGTCCTCTACAACATCCTGGCCCTCAACAGCCTGGAGTTTGCACTGCTGGTCACCAAGAGACTCCTCCTGACGGGTAAGATGCTCCCAGCCCTCTCCACCGAAGGGACCCTTGTCTTGATGGGTAGACACTGGCAGGGAAGCTGGAGACTGGGACTTTGGAGTCCTCTTGGTGGCCTGGCCATTGTCTTGTTATGTGGATGCTCCCAATCCACTTATTTCATAGACTCATAGAATCATTTTGGTTGGAAAAGTCCCTCGAAATCACTGAATCTAACCATTAACCCAACACTGTCACTAACCCATGTCCCTGAGAACCTCATTGACACGTCTGTTCAGCTCTGCCAGGGATGGTGACTCCACCACTGCCCTGGGCAGCCTGTTCCAATGCCTGACAAAAATATATTGTTCAAAAAGTGCAGGAAGCTGTTTCTTAGCTCCCATTCTTCTTATGTGAGGTCTCTGGGGTATAAGCCACCTTCCAGGTGTGCTTGTGAAGCTCCTAGCACAGCCTCACACTGTGGTTTAGACTTTTTGCAGCAACACAAAGGTCATATTCATGCCACCAAGATGGCCTGTGAGATGCCCCACTTGCCAGAGAAAGGGATTTCCTTGTCCTACCTCATCTCTTTTTTCTTCAGCAGTTACTCCTACGTCAACCCAGAGGTGACAGGTACAAATCCTCGTCCTAGGCTCCTAATGAACAGTCTTATCTGTACATTTCTAACCAGTGGGTGGTGACACTATTTTGAATGCTTCTTGGTCAGCCCAGGGTATAAATAGCCATCAGGTGCCCATGTCCTCCAGCCCTCTCTGGGACGGAGCTGGCGTAGGACATGGATAATGTGACACTTTGGGCTCGATGTGCCAGAAGTGCCTGCCCGCTGAGCTAGCTGGCTTTTGCTGGTTGCATTATTCACTTCAGAGGTCCTGTTTTAGCAGGTCCAAAGCCTGTGTCTCCCCTCTGCTGTGGATACCAGACTCATGGTTACAAATGTCATAAGAACCTTTCTAAGTGGAGGAAAAACTCCCGGCTCTCAGTCACTTACCTAAGTGACAAAAACATGTTTCCCTGGGTACACACTGTGTCCCCAATAGATACAGAACAAGGCTGGGGTTGATCCTCAACATCAGCAGGGCACAAAGATTCCAGAAAGTTACGGTGCTAAACAGTGATGGACATGGACAGGTTGAATGGGCAGAAAGTCAACCACAGAGTCTGAACTTGAGGAGAAGAAGGGATTTTGGGGCTAACACAGTGCTCATAGCCACTCCAGCATGTTCCCACATTAGCCGTAGTCCATGATGCCTTGGTGGGCTCAGGCACTGCTTCAACTAAAATCTGATCCTAGGAATGTATTTCTTAGTGAAGCTGTAGGGCTGGATCCACAATGGAAAATGTCACTGGCCATTGTGAATTTGTAGGACCTCTCAAACCCACCTGAGAGGCAGCAGTGATGGAGAAGAGCTAACCCCATTAGGCAAGCAGCTGCACCAAGATGACCATGTCTCCCTTCATCTTCTAGGTTTCCCTGTCAGCACCTTGTCCATCTGGTTCATCACATACTGTGGAGTGCAGCTGATCAAAGAGCGTGAGCACATGCTGGCCATCGAGGAGGAGAAGTCTGACAAAGCAAAGGTGGAGTAGAGGGAGGCATTGGTGGGCTTGTCCCAAAGCCTCGTCTCATTTCCAGCCACCACTACCAGTCCAGACACTGGCTGGGCCTCTCCAAACACTCCTGACAATCGGACTGCTCTAGCTCACCCATGCAGAAGTCACCTGGCAGGCACAGGTCACCCCCTTGCTGCAGGAAAGACTTTCTGTAAGACACAGTGGGGTTTTTGCAGCTCCTCATTCACGGCAGACTGCCGAGGTAGGCTCCCAGGACTTTTCTTTAATATCAGCAAGAGCCAACCCCATCAGTTTTCTGCCCTCTGACATTGTGCAGGCCTAAAGATTTCATCCTCTGCTTCCCATAACACTTGGTCCACCAACACTTGGCTCTCCCACAGGTCCTATGTCTCCCAGAGGAGACTTTCCAAGTCCCACAGCTGGAGATCTTAGGGTGGGCCAGACACACAGCTATGAGAAAGGGATTAGCTGGAACTGAGCCTATTCTGAGCAGACCATCTCCAGGTCCCTTCCAGCCTGAGCATCCCATGTTTCTTTCACTACAAGGAACGGTCAGCATCCACTTTCAAGTGTTCAGCATCCATGGTTGTGCAGTAAGAACTCTGGAATGGCTCAGCATGATCTAAACCTACCAAGAGGCTAATAAATAGATAGTGCAGTCTTTATAGGAAAGGGAAAGAGGACCAGGAACAGCACATTGAAGAGTAATTATCTCCCCACCGCTGTCAGTGGTGCAGAGGGAAAGCTGTTACGATCTCTGCAGAACAAGCCCCTTTAGTGCTAAATGTCTTGAAAAAATGATTTAACACCAAAATCAGGCATAGTTAATGAAAATGCATGAGCCAACACCTGCTTCACAGCCTTCGTGCATCATCTACAGGTCGCCTGGGGAGTGGACATGCTGAAGAAACACAACATGTGGCTCACAACTGCTTGGTCCCCAGGCCCCAACTCAGACTCAAAGAGCTCTCCAATGCTGGGTCTGAGATCAGTTTGGCCACCATGACCATCCTGCTGTGATAAGTATCCTGGGACTCAAAAAAAAATATCTCTTGCATTTTTTACATGCCATGGGCAAAGGTTTAAGCTCCCATTCCTGCCTATGGCTCAGGAACGGAAGATGCTGTAACTAACTCTTGCTCATCTCCATCCATCCCTTTGCTCAACTGACTTCAGTGCACAAAGCCTGAGCCCACGATTACATGGCTGAATGAGCACACACATAGATGTACAACCAAAAGACAAAGACCTTGAATGAAGGGCTGTGATTTGGGACTTGGTGGCAAAGGGGAAACCCATGAGAGACTCCTTGGGGAAGCAGACTTTGGGACACCGCATAGAGAATGCATTGAATAAATGTACATGTATGAAACATGGTGCCTTGGGGAAAAGGTGGGTTTATAACTGAACAATAGCTCTGTCTCTCTTGCACTTTAGACTAACTTTCAGTGGCCTTATGTCTGAGTTATGTTGATGTTGATCTGGACCGCTTTGCAATGTGGGTTGAGGATCTTGGTGCTGGTGTGTTCTGGGTTCCGTGTGGATGAAACAGGACCAGCTCCCAGCCAGCTTTCAGCTCTGCCAAAGCAATTTGTGAAGTCCCTGAGAAATGTTGTTTATTTATGCAGTAAATAAATGTTGGACATCTATGGTGCCTGTTGCTTATCATTGCTATGCAGGTGACACCCTGGGCAATGCTCTGTCTTCAGAGCTTAGGGACACAAGGATCTGTTCGCAAGTCCTCACCTCCCACCTCTGACAGTGATACAAGATAAAATATGCCAGAGGAGGTTCAGTTTGGACATGAGGAAAAGGTTCTTCACCCAGAGGTGCTGGACACTGAACAGGCTCCCCAGGGAGGTGTCACAGCCCCAACCTGACAGTGTTCAAGAAGAGACTGGACAACATTCTCAGACACACGGTGTGAACTGTGGGGTGTCCTGTGCAGGGACAGGAGTTGGACTCAATGATCCTTGTGGGTCCCTTCCAACTCAGGATATTATTCTATGGTTTCATGATTCTACGGCTGTTGTGTTTGACAGAAACCCACCTTAGTGGCACCACCAGGTTGGAGGTTTGGCTGCAGCTCGGTTCATATTCACCTTTATTTCAGTTCCACCTTCATGCTGGTGAAATATCACAAGCCTACTGCCATCAAACTGGCATTCATGTAGTTTTTGAGTCAGAAGCCATGTTGGTTTTCTTTCTGGCAGCCTGACTTAAAATGTTGGAAGTAAGTGCAGGAATTTATAGATATCTCTAGGGTGGATGTCAAGAGGATGGACCAGACTCTTTTCAGTGGTGCCCAATGACAGGAGGAGGGTCAACGGGCACAGACTAAAACACAGGAGGTTCCATCTAAACATGAGGAGAAACTTATTTATTTTGAGGTGCCAGAACCTGGAACAGGTTGCCCAGAGAGGTTGTGGAGTCTCCTCTGGAGACATTCAAACCCACCTGGACACATTCCTGTGTGATCTGCTCTGGTGACCCTGCTTGAGCAGGTGGGTTGGACTGGATGATCTCCAGAGGTCCCTTCCAACCCCAGTCAGTCTGTGATTGTGCCTTGGTGGCATTGCTGGTCACATCCCCAAAACTCCTTCAGCTGCCAGGCACATCTCTTTTTAACACAGATCTGCTGCTGGACCTTTGGTAGATGTTTCTTGGTGCCTCCATTATTTCAGGTTTTTCTCTTTACCACCAAAACAGCCACAACCTGATGTGTTTCCTCTCAGTGTAACATTCAGTTCTTCTCCGTATGGGTGTCCTTGCACAGCTGAAGCCACCACAAACCACCGAGACCAGGGTCTCCATCTCTGGGGGTCACTCAGCTCAGCTCCCTGGCTGCCCAGGGGAATAAACAGAGTCACCCATCTCTCCGTGTCAAAGTGGGTGGTGACTCATGTGGCAAAGCCCAGTGACTCTGCACTGCCCTCCTGACTTGGATACTCCAGGAGAGAAAATAACCCATTCACTAAGGAGCTAAATTTACCCAGCAGCTGCATCTGCTGGAGCTGCCAAAAGGAGCTAATCTTAGACACCTGCTGACTTGTTAGAGAGATGGTTCATGGGAGAACTTGGGCTTTGCACCCATTTTCTTGAGGTTTTCTCCTCATTTATCACTGCTGTTGGAAGCCCAGGAGGTCTGGTGGGCCAGGAGCACCCAAGTGGTGTTATCTCAACCATGTCTCACCATTCAGCGTGGTGCAGGAGACACTCAGCCTATGCCTCTGTGGTATGCGATTTATCAGCTGCTCATCTATTTCCTGGTGAGTATCTCCAGTTATTACCTGCCTGTTAGTAAAACTTACCCGAGAAGCCAATAAAAGCAATTCTTTATTGCAACTACAAATCCCAGTTCATAGCCATACATTGGACGTTTTCTTGTTCAGCCTGATGTGGCTATAACTCCTGAATTCACATTTCTTGTTCTGAAATGTTGTGTGAGAGGGAGTGATCCTGCTACATTGCATCCCTTTAGGATGCTTTTCATATTTCCTCACCCATTCCTGTGTCATGGGGGGACTGTTGTCCACTTAAGGACACGCTTAATAATTTAGTCCATTGGTCACTGGAAATCACTCTCTGTAGTCTGGGGCATCTACTACCTCTCTGAGCAACCTGGGCATGTGTTTCACCACCTTTATTGTAAACAATTTCTTCCTCATGTCCAGCCTGGAAAAAAACGGGGCTTCTTCCCCAAGCTGGTCCAACTGCTGTGCAAAACCACCAAAGCAGACAGAGACTCCAGAGAAAGCTCAGGACCAGCAGGATGCTCTTTCCCTGCGTGGACCACAAACCTGGGAGAAGCCACAGACCCACTGATCGGTCCAGAGCTCCTCTGGGAAGGGATGTGCTGTAGCTGCGTTTTAGCAGAAGCATCTCGTGACATGCGGAACGTGGAAGCAAACCTCGCACAGCAAAAATGAAAATGAGATGATCCTCAAGGGAGATTAAAAGCAGAGCGGAGGAAATCCCAACCCATAGAACAACAACTCAGGATTAAACTTGGGAAAGTGCAGAGCTAATGCAGAGAGAGGGGAGGACGGGGTTGTCCATCCCCAGATATCTGGGAGCAAAGGTACATTTCTGAAGTTCAACCCAGTTCAAAGATCAGCACTCTTTGTCTCATCCCATCACAACCCAGCAGAAGAGTTTATGATGGGAGCTCCAAAACCAGCTTGTGGTTATTTCCCTGCTAAACTGGTACCTCCCCAGTGCGAAAAGGCTTCATACCAGTCTAGCTCCCTCCCTCCTCCCTCTTATGTAGATAACTATCATAACACAAAGCACTGTTATAAATACATTCATGCCACGGACAGGGGTTATGTGGCTTTAAATAGACCAGGAAGAGAGGTGACTATCTTCACATAGACTTAATTAAATCATTAATTAAATCTGTGACATTGCTGAGTGTCAGCCAGCCCAGAGGGTGCATAGTAAGAGATAAAATAAAACAGATTCATGTCTAAGGTTTACCATAGGTATAAATTACTATAGCTATTCTGCTCATCCGTGTCTGCCAAAACTAATTTGCTTCTTCCTGAGCTCCATGGGAAGCACTGGATCCAGGCTGGACATCTGAGGACCTATGGGGCTTCCTAGACATCCATGGACATATAAGCAGGACACAAGACCTGCTGCAGACCTCAGCCTTTATGGAGTATCAGCACAATGCCAGGCAAGTTGTCCTGCAGCAACTATAAATGGGGATGTTGAATCTCAGTAGAGGTTAGAAGGAGACTCTGGGTTTAGATGTCCTAAGCTGTGAGTCAAAGCCCACCAGCGTGCTCTCTTCTGTTCTGCTTCAGTCCTTCTCTCTGTCACTAATATGTGAAGAAGATGAAATTGTTAATGACAAGGTGTCCAGAGACTGTGTCAGTGGGGTCTGTGCACATATAGAGCTACAAAGATGATGAGGGTTCTGGAGCATCTTTTTTTATGAGGAAAGGCTGAGAGACCTGGGGCTGTTCAGCCTGGAGAAGAGAAGCTGAGAGGGGATCTCATCAATGTTTATAAATATCTCAGGGTGGGTGTCAAGCGGATGGACCAGACTCTGTTCAGTGGTGCCCAACGACAGGATGAGGGGCAATGGGCACAGACTGAAACACAGGAGGTTCCATCTGAATATGAGGAGAAGCTTCTTTACTTTGAGGTGCCAGAGCCTGGACCAGGCTGCCCAGAGAGGCTGTGGAGTCTCCTTCTCTGAGACATTCAAACCCTCCTGGACACCTTCCTGTGTGATCTGCTCTGGTGACCCTGCTTTAGCAGGTGGGTTGGACTGGATGATCCCCAGAGATCCCTTCCAACCTCAACCATTCCATTATTCTTAATTTCAAGCAAAGCAGAGCCATCCCTCTCCCAGGCTCCTCAAGTCTCCTCCTTTAGTAACAGTTTTTAAGTAACTTCCTGCACAGGTCTCATATTCCACACAGGGTTGGAAATAAATAGCTCTATCTTTCTTTTCCACCTCCTTGCAGCCCCCTGAGATGTGACTCCAGAGGAGAACAAAGGACAAACCTGTGCAGAAAAGCAGCTCTGTGAGCGAGCTGGCTGGAGTCGGGGATGCCACACAGCCCACATAAGATGCTCCCTTATTGCATCTTTCCAGCTTTGACTTCACCGTCTATTTTTAGCCCAGCAAAAGGTTGAGCAGTTTCGGAGCAGGCGGTTTAGCTGTGTTGGGAGAACATCCCAGCCCCACCATTCATGACCCAGAAAGCAGATTCGGATGTTTGATTCATCTGGAAGCTGAGACGATGGGTCACACACGTTTCCCACTAAGGGACATCACCAAAAGCTCCTGCTCCCCCCACCATGACTCACGGGTTGACAGACCCTTCCTGAAACGTCGAGGCTGGAATTACAGCTGTTCCCCCGTTCCCCTCCCTCCCTCCTTGTTCAATGTGTCATATTAAAGGGTGATCGGCTTACACACGCTCCCGTATGGATTCCTTAAGCTTTGTAACACTGTGGCTATATATAAAGCCTTACGCTGGAAACTGAAGTACACAGACAGCTGCGATAGTAGCAAGCATTTCACATTCCCAGTGTGCTGACGGTCTGGAAGCAAGGAAGACCTGCAAGCCCTGCTTTGAGAAAGTTTCTCTACTAGGGGCTCAGGGACAGATATATTCGTAAATACATATATACAGAAAAGAAGGATTGGGGGAAAAAAAAGAGCAGTTACTCTTCACCATGGGTTTGCCTTTTGATCAAGTGGAAGAATTGCGTCTCTACCAGCAAACTCTTCTCCAGGATGGACTCAAAGACATGTTGGACCACAATAAGTTTCTGGACTGCGTCTTAAAAGTCAAAGGGAAGGAGTTTCCCTGCCATCGGCTGGTGCTGGCAGCTTGCAGCCCGTATTTTCGAGCGATGTTCCTCTCTGACATGGAAGAGAGCAAGAAGAGGGAGATCAGTTTGGAAGATGTTGATCCAGATGTCATGGGTAAGATCCTCCATTATATCTACACTTCCGAGCTGGAGATCACAGAGCAGAATGTGCAGGACATCTTCTCCGTGGCCAACATGTTCCAGATCCCCTCCATCTTCACCGTCTGCGTGTCCTTCTTGCAGAAGCGGCTCTGCCTCAGCAACTGCTTGGCCATCTTCAGGCTGGGCTTGATGCTCGATTGTGCCCGGCTGGCCGTGGCAGCTCGGGATTTCATTTGTGATCGCTTTGCACTGCTGTCTCGGGACGAGGAGTTCTACCAGCTTTCAGCCGATGAGCTTATTGCGATCATCTCCAACGACTCCCTCAACATCGAGAAAGAGGAGACTGTCTTTGAAGTGGTGATGAAGTGGGTGGGGACCAAGGACCAGGAAAGCCGGCAAAAGGCCTTGCCGGTCATCTTTGAAAGCATCCGCTTCCGCCTCATGCCCAGTGACTACATCAAGGACCACGTGGAGAAGCAAGCCATGGTGAAATCGAGCCCGGAGCTGCTCAAGAAACTCCAGATGGTGAAGGATGCCCAGAAAGGTAAATTCACTGTGGTGAAGAAGAAGAAAATGAAGAAAAGCAATGAAAAGCAAGTGAAAGATAATGTTGTCAATGGAGCAGTAGATGAGGAAGAAGATACAGAGGAGGATGCTCTCCCAGGGATCTTAAATGACACAATGCGCTTTGGGATGTTCCTTCAAGACCTTATTTTCATGGTGAGCGACAGTGGAGCAGTGGCCTATGATCCCACTGCCAATGAGTGCTATTTTGCCTCCCTGTCCACTCAAATCCCAAAGAACCATGTCAGTTTGGTGACCAAGGAGAATCAGATCTTCATTGTCGGTGGACTGTACTACAATGAGGACAACAAAGAGGATCCCATGAGTTCCTACTTCCTACAGGTACTATCTTATGTTTCTTTTCTTTCTTTGACCACTTTGGAGCATCACTGATCTTTAGCTGCCCTGTGATGCCAGTAATATACATTGTCATGTGATGTTAAAAAAAAAGTTGTAAAATAAGGTGAAACATCAGAGTTGTTTTACTAGAGATTCTTTTCCCAATATTTTTAAGGCAGATCCCACTGAAGGGGGGGGTCTAGTCACTGAGGAAGAAGCCTTGAAGGAGTAGGTAATAGGAATAACCCTTCTTGAGCTAAATCAAGAATAGGAGAGCACATTAAATAGTGTATTGTGTCCAGCTCTGGCTGCCGTAGGACACACTAACTGGAAGGGTAGTTGGCATCAGGTCTGTGTTCAGCTTTGCATCTTTTGTGTTCTCTGGTAACGAACCCCTCAGCAAAACCCAAGGGTGACTTTCCAGGTGCTGACAAAGGGAGAAGCAGCAGCTACAGCCACAGAGCAGAGACTCCAAGGACACAGGGTCTGTCCCTACCTACCAATATGTGCCCCATTTCTAGTGCTGGTTTTGTCCCTGGAGGTGTGCTAGGTCCAGTTCAGAGTTTCTGGCCATTTCTGTCATGTGCAGGAGAAACCATGGTGTGATGTCTTTTGGGAAACCTCCCCAAGAAAAGCGGCAGTTCTAACTCAACAGTAACCAAAGCCGTGATGAAATCAAGCTGTGCCCAGGCAATCTGAGCCCTGGCCTGGGCTGTAACCCAAGAGCACCTTCTCTGTAGATAGCTAAGTCAAGGCATCTACCATTCCTGCTGATCCTGTAGCAATCCTCTGTCCTTCCTCCATACCCAGAAATCCTTTTGTTCTTCTCTCGTGGCTCACATATCTTCTGGGAGGAAACAGTAAGATGTTCAGGCAGAAAGGAGAAAGTAAGGGTAGTTCCAAAGCCAAGAGATACAGCGTTGATCTCTCCATTGCCTCATTGTATGGGTAGATCTGTACATCTGCATTGTGTGCAAGGACCGTGCTTGTCCTCACTTAGGAAGGACCAGGCTTTGTACCCTATGCAGCCCATACAAAGCCTGGGAAATGAGAAGCTCTTAATAAGAAACTGAAGCCTTAGAAAGCAGGATGGAGGGGGAAGGCATTTGGAGAGCTGGGGGGAATGTTGTTTGAGACATAACCCTTGGCACTGGGTAACAGATGACAACAGCGGTCATGGTCAGCTCCACCCCTTGCCTGCACAGAGCAGGTAGACAGGCTGCTTTGTATTAGGAAAAAATGTATAGGAAAAAATTATTCATGGAAAGGGTTGTTGGGCATTGGAACAGGCTGCCCAGGGCAGTGGTGGAGTCACCATCCCTGGAGGGGTTTAAAAAGTGCATAGACAAGGTTCTTAGGGATGTGGTTTAGTGCTAGAGTTAGGTTATGGTCAGGCTCAATGATCCTGAGGGTCTCTCCAACTGAAATGATTCTATGATTCTATTCAGCCAAAAACTATGCCTAAAGATCAATGTTTCACCAGCCTGGTTGCTGGCCAGGCAAGGTAATTCCTTGAGCATCAGTGAAGGTCCACCGTGTTCTGCAGCAAGCAGAACATGTTTTTCCTTTGATCATACAATTGTGAGACCATGTCTAGATGCTGTGTCCATTCCGAGGCTCCCCAGTACAAGGGGGTCATTGAGGTACTGGAATGAGTCTAGCAGAGGCCAGTAAGATGGTTTAGGGCTGAAGAATGGGAGATACAAGGAGAGACTGAGCTTGGTCTAGTGAGCGTGAAGAAGCAGAAGGGAAGATCTCACTGGTGTCTTCAGGTCCCTGACAGGAGGGGCCACAGAAGAGGGATCCAGACTCTTCTTGGATTTGCACAAAGGTGGGTCAAGAAACAATAGCCATGAGTTACAGTAAAGGACATTTCAGTTAGTTGTGAGGAAAACCTTCTTAGTGGAGTTGTTGGAGTACTGGAGCAGGGGTCCAGAGAAGTCACAAAACCTTCATCCTTGGAGATGTTCAATATTTGACTGCACAAAGCCCTGGACACCTGCTGGAACTCCAAAGCTGCACCTGTTGTGCATTGTGGGGGCTGGATGAAAGACTTCTGGGGATGCCTTCAACCTAAAGAACTCTGTGATTCTAAGATGCAATCAGCAATATTTCTATATTCAGCTCCCACTTTGCCTTTGGCTCAGTGCCAAATGCCTTGGGCATCATGTGGCCATTTTTAGCTCATCCCCCACGAGCAGAAGACAGTGGTCCCTCCCCAGCTCCCTGTGGCACTTGTGCATGGAAGGTGCTGACAAGGCCATCAGTTGCCATGGAAGTTGCCATCAGTTTTCTAAGGAGTAATTAATTGCCATCAGTGCCATAGCTCAGATTTCTATATGAGAAAGAGTCTTCAGAGCCTTTTTTTCAGCTGAAGCTTCATACAGATGTAGACAGGCAGTTGCATGATGGACCGTTGAATTACGATGTCAGTGCAGCAGCATGTTATAGAATCATAGAATGGTTTGGGTTGGAAAGGACCTTCAAAGCCCATCCAGTGCCACCCTTGTCATGAGCAGGGGCATCTTCACCAGCTCAGGTTGCTCAGAGCCCCGTCCAGCCTGGCCTGGGATGTCTCCAGGGATGGTTCATCCACCACCTCTCTGCCCAACCTGGGCCAGGCTCTCACCACCCTCAGTGTCAAAAATTTCTTCCTCCTGTCTGACCTGAATCTCCCTCCTTTAATTTAAAACCATCACTCCTTGTCCTATCGCAACAGGCCCTGCTCAAAAGTCTGTCCCCATTTTGTACTGTCTGACTGTTTCTGACCTCCCTGATGTCACATTTCTCCTGCTGAAGTGAGGAGAGTTAGGTCAGGGATAGTTTAGACTTAAGAACAGGCACCAAAATATAAGAATGCTGATAAATCCCAGAGGCCTTGCAAATTTTGTCAGGAACAAAACGACTCCATTGACATTTTGGATGGAAAAGGGTATAATTTATATGTCACTTCTCAGATTTATGAGTTGAAAACAATGCTGAATCCATCAAGATGCAGGAACTATCCTGGTGACTGAACCATTCGGGCTTGCACTATAAATAACACATATGTGGACCACAGCTTACAAAGAGACAATAAACACAGGCACCCAGCTGAGGGCGAGTCTTTGGAGGGAACCCAACAAGCTGAAGCTCTTTGGCCTGAGCCCACAGCTAACAGTGCTTCAGGCAATGATGCATCACAGCTTCATCTTGCAGAGTCCCACCAAACTGGCTGCAAGATGTCACTCCAGACTTAACCCATTAAGTCCCTCCTCTGCTGCCAAGCTGCACTAAAAATTTTTGCCCCAGTTTACAGTTCCCATCAAGCCATGGAGCCTAGAGAGCCCTCATCCTCAAAACATTTCACATCTTTTCTGGTAGGATATGAGGTAATACCTTGATCTACAGATGTCTAAGGATTTGGTTATCTGATCTAGTAGCTGCATGGATCATTTTCCCCATCTGTCAGATGGGTCTGGCACAAAAAGAAGAACTCTGGGCTTGGCAGCACCATCCCAGTTGTGGGTAGATGGGTATTGTGTAAATAGCCTTTGGGTGGATAGACACACATTTCATCTCATGAACTCTCACACACACTGAGGTGATCTGGGACAACATCAGTATCCTGAGCAGGGTCACAGTAACTGATCATTTGCCAGAAAGAAGAAGAATTGTTGGGAGAAGAAAGGGCTCAGGGGAGTTAGCTGTGTAGCCAACATTGCCAACACCATGCTGTTAACTGGCAGAGAGGGAAAATATCAAGATGAAATACTGTGACGTGCTACAGCTCAAGAGTTTCAGGCAAAATCTCTAAGACTGAAATGCTTCAGCTTCTCCAGACCCAGGAACCATCTGTTGAAAGTCTAACATGGGATTCTCTCATCCAAAGATGACCCAGCTTGTTCCAAGTCAAGGCTTTGGTGCACAGAGTAGAACATGTTCCTGCTGGTGCATCTCTGCTCTTATGCCTTGCCATAAAACATACCTCATATGATATATGGATTTGTACTAAGGTCCCCCATTGTGCACCAGATGGTCAGGCACAGGCAGGGACTGACGTTGCAGAAAGGGCTTACTGAGGTCACCAAGCTGAACCTAGGAATGGACTTTGCCCTCAGCCTCTTATACTGGCCCAGGCTGGCCAGAGAGGTGGTGGATGAACCATGCATGGAGACATCCCAGGCCAGGCTGGACGTGGCTCTGAGCAACCTGAGCTGGTGAAGATGTCCCTGCTCATGGCAGGGGTTGGAATGGATGAGCTTTAAAGGTCCCTTCCACCCAAACTATTCAGTGGTTCTGTGATTCTCTGGGCCCTGGTTTTTACTAAGCAAACGGGCTGGGTGTGCACACACTAATGACCATGTGTTTCCTTTCAGTACGACCATCTGGACGCAGACTGGCTGGGGATGCCACCCCTGCCATCTCCTCGCTGCCTCTTTGGCCTGGGAGAGGCAGAAAACTCCATTTTTGTGGTCGGAGGGAAAGAACTGAAAGAAGGAGAAAAGACCTTGGATTCGGTCCTGTGCTACGACCGGCTGTAAGTGCTCGTGTGTGGGGTGGGAGATGGTTTTACAGGAGAAGGTGAAGCAGCTGTCATGCAAAATCACTCCAGCTCTCCAGGGACCCAAAGGTTTTGCAGATAGGGCTTGAACTCTGCGTCAAGATGGTGGGACCACTGGGACTGTCTCAAGCTGTACCCTGGGGCTCGGAGCTGCCTCTCTCCAGCTGCTTCGTTTATTGTAATTGAACCTCCAGGAGATGGAAGCCATAATGGGGCTATCACATTATCAGGGACCAAATGTAGCAGATGCTCACATGCGAACAGCACTGAGGACCATGGGGAGTCTTTCCTTCTGCTCTTGCACATCAGTTTGGAGGTTTGGCAGCTTTCACTGTGGTCTCACCAGGAGTGTCTTTGGACAGGAAGGTTTATTTTGAAAGCATTCAGATGTGGCACTGAGTGGCCTAGTCTGAGAGATGTCAGGCTTAATACACGACTACTTGAACACAATGGACTCTGATCCATGTTATGTCATGAGCTTTATTAAAAGGCACCATCCCGTTCTTCTCTCAGGAGGCAGAAACATCCGAAGACTGCTCCTCTCTGCCCCAAAGAGGCAGAACAGTGGGCGTTAACAAGTCTTAGCCTGGTCTATAATTAGAAGTGTGTGCTTCAAAGTCTGCTTTATAGGCAGAGATTTTAAAGCAGTTCCATTCCTAGAGGATGGGGCATTTATCTGCCCCTGCAGACTGTGTCTGCCCCCGCTAAGTGCTCAGGGGGTGCTTTGAATACCAATTTGAAGCTGGTAGAGATGTGCTGAGCACCACTTCTATTTCTAATATTATTTAGGTTCAATCTTCAACTATAAGAAGCCTGGAGAGGAAAAACTGCTTGTCTATGTGATCAAATATTTGCCCAGAGTGGCTGAACAATTAGAAAGCACCCAGAGCCCAGGCATCTCAGTTCTTAGGTAGGATAAAGTGCAGGTCTGGGTGGCTACAACCTACATGTATGAAAACTGAGAATGAGTCTAAGCTACATGGACATGAAGAGACACATCTTGAGAAACTGGGCAGCCCTATTTGGGTGTCAGATTGGGGTTTTCATAGCCTTATAGCTACATCCTCTGCTCAGATGCCCTGGAGCTGGCTCAGAGCCTTCAACGCACCCTCGTACTACAAAATGTGGACATATCTACTGTGGGTCCTTTCTGAGTGTCGACCAACCATTGCATCTCAAAGTGGAAGACGATGGCCTAAAAAATGAATTTGTTCTCAGGATCTTGCACTGCTAAGTCGTGTTAGTTTTAATTTTTGTACATAATGCAGAAATCTCTGTCTTGTCTGTGTTCAGCTGGTAATGCTTGTAAATGAGACGAGGTCCTGGGAGAAGAGGAGCTGGATATGCACAAAGCCCCAAATTGGAGGATTCTGCAGATAAGAATGAACATTAATATAAACATCCTGCATATTTTATTTTCTCCTTTTTTTAGGATCACAAAATTTACTGGTTGAGCACTATCTCATTGGAAACCTCATATTTTTGAGATTGTGTGTTCTAACTGTCAGGCTCTGTGTTCACATTGAGGTCTGGAAAGCACTGTGTACTCTGGGCCTCATCCAGCAAGCTTCAAACCCTTTCTCTTCTCATCTTTCCCTGGTCCAGGTCCTTCAAGTGGGGTGAAGCCGATCCCCTTCCCTACTCAGTCTACGGCCACGTGGTGGTATCGCACAAGGACCTCGTCTACGTCATTGGTGGCAAAGGAAGTGACAAGTAAGTCAAAAAGATAGAGAAATTGAGGGTGTCGTCCCCCAAACTAGTGGGAGAACAAAATATGAATTGGTAACTGCCCAACCTGGATGCTATGGCTTAAGGAGGGTTGGATGGGTTGTGAGACAGAGATCTTTCCCTCTCAGCTCAGTTGTGTTGCTGCAGCCCTTCCCAAGCTCTTAAAAGTCCTATAGGGACATCAAGGAGATGGCACTGTCCTTACAGGAGAGGGAACATATCATCCCCTTTAACTTACAATAGATAAATATCACACAGATAGGGACAGATGCTGAAGAGCAAGAAGCTCCTTCACATTGAGGGTCTCTTGTCTTGGACTTGTGGAGCAGCATGGTCCTAGTAGTCAAATCCAGATGGGTATTTGCAATAGGGGTGAAAAACTTCATCAAAGCTGACCCCCATCCTGCCCTCCTGCAGGAGATGGGCTCAGCAGAAAACAGCCTTTCCTGGGGAGCGTTGCAGCAATTTCTTTACAAGCCAGAATGTGACTGTCTGCAGAGCAAATATGCTGTAATCCAGCAAAGACAGGTCCTGGTCTGAAAGGATTATGGGCTGGAAAGTGTGAGTGTGCATACATTCACACACCTGATGTTGGTGTCCCTGAGAACTAGGGCATGACTGATATTTCATAGAAACACAGAACAGTTTGGGTTGGAAGGGACTTGCAAAGCTGATCCAGTGCCACCCCTGCCATGAGCAGGGACATCTTCACCAGCTCAGGTTGCTCAGAGCCCTGTCCAGCCTGGCCTGGGATGTCTCCAGGGATGGTTCATCCACCACCTCTCTGGCCAACCTGGGCCAGGCTCTCACCACTCTCTTATTTCATAGCGCCAAGTTGGATCAGCAGCACCAAAACACTGTTTGATGGCTGTGTGCAAGGTCCTGAGAGGCAGTTTGCTACACAGACCTGTATCCAGCTCTGTCAACACAGTGTTGAGGTTTTCAGACTCCTATCCAAAGAGGGCACACCAGCAGGGGATGTGTTAAACACACAAGTGATGTCTCCAGGCATGGGCACCCTTGGGTGCACACTCAAGCAAAGGCATTCACAGAATCATAGATTCATAGAATCATAGAATCATTTTGTTTGGAAAAGACCCTCAGGATCATTGAGTCCAACCTTTAACGCAACACTGGCACCACCCCATGTCCCTAAGAACCTCATCTCCACGTCTGTTCAACCCCTCCAGGGACGGTGACTCCACCGCTGCCTTGGGCAGCCTGTTCCAATGCCCGACAGCCCTTTCCATGAAGAATTTTTTCCCAATATCCATTCTAAACCTCCCCTGGTGCAACTTGAGGCCATTTCCTCTTGTCCTTTCTAGAGACCCCAAGTTCTTCCCAGCAGACATCCTCAAACTCCTGCAGTACAAAGCTGTCCCTTGGCAGGTGATGGAGGCTTCTTTCTCATCTTTCTCTAGGAAGTGCCTGAAGAAGATGTGTGTCTACAACCCATCCAAGTTTGAGTGGAAGGAGCTGGCTCCCATGAAAACTGCTCGGTCCCTGTTCGGAGCCACTGTGCACAAGGACAAAATCTACGTGGCAGCTGGTGTAACTGACTCTGGCTTGACCAACTCGGTGGAAGTCTATGACATCGCCACCAACAAGTATGTACCTGAGCATACCTTCAGGGCATAGTTACACAAGGAGCAGTTGTATATGTACATTAAGCAACTTCCAACCACTCTAGAGTTTGCTTGCAACTCCTGATACCAGTTCCTCCCAGTTTGTATTCCTCAGACAGGTGGGCATCACCACTGCATTTAGGCTGTGGATCATCTCAGGCTCACCTTCAAAGCAGTTTCATCAACTGGTACAACCCTCTGTTTCCCTGCGGGGCTGTAACTTCATCTTTTCAGTTCACCCAAAGCCATAGACTCTCTGACTTCAGGTGGGCCCTGAAGCTGCAGTCCCACCGCTGGGACCTGCTGGTCCATGCCAGGTGTGCTTCAGAGCTCATCTACTCAATGCAAAATGAAGCTGAACTATGATGGTGGAAACAGATATCTCTAACGACAGTCAATGTGTGATCCCACCCCATGTAGACCTATACAAGCTAATCTGTCGCTACCTAATTTAGTTGTTGACTCCTGATTTGAGGCCAGCTTTGGCATGGGCAGGGTGCCCTAACATGTCCCCTCTCTTGACGTGGCAGGTGGGACAGCTTCACTGAGTTCCCGCAGGAGCGCAGCTCGGTCAGCCTGGTGAGCTTGGCTGGGGTGCTCTACCTTCTCGGAGGCTTCGCCACGGTGGAGACGGAGTCGGGAGAGCTGGTGCCAACAGAACTGAACGACGTTTGGAGGTGATGATCTTCCCCAGGGCCATCCAAGGGAGCATGGGAGGGATACTCGTGAGAGCCTCTGAGGGAACAGATAGTTTCTGTCTTTCTTGGTTCCTTCAGTGTGAGATGGATGTTGTTACACCAGTGCAAGGTCTGTGGGTGAGAAGTTTGCCCTGTGCTGTGCTGGAGGGTATTTTAGGTGATTCAGTGAGCTCTCCCAACCTTATTGAGTAGTGTGCCAGGGAAAATCATCTCCCCTAGCTTAGTTGTTGCATTGACATGTGCCTGGAGCCATTTCCAGGCATCCCCTTTGGTGTGGAGCAGTATTTGTGCAATGGATGCTCTCCCTGGGAAAAGCTGGTGCTTGGGCTGGAAATCAGATAGTTTTACATGCGAGCAGAGAAGCGGGCAGAAAGCACCTTCTGATGGCTGCTAATGCAGCGTTGGCTGCTCCTGTCCTTCACGTCTGTGGCTCTACAGCACCCTCAGCAGGCACCCACTGGCCTTCACCAAGAATGTTCAATCTTGGTGCCATCAACCCACTTCCCAATGGAAAAATAAACCCTCCCCTGTCAGACCACATGCTGATATCCATGTTCCCCTGCCTGGCACTACAAACCAGAGCACACGAGGTCTCCAAGACCCCATGCAGCTCCTGCAGATACCTTGTGGCCAAATGACATCTGTGGGACATCACACCAGGCACCAGAGCTCCCACCACTATGGACAGCAGCTGAAGCAAGAGAGAGGAGATGCTTTACTCACCATAATTGTCTGTTTGTCTCTCCCCAGGTATGATGAAGAGCAGAAGAAGTGGGAAGGGGTCCTTCGGGAGATCCAGTACGCCTCTGGTGCCACTTTCCTTCCCGTGCGCCTCAACATTTTGCGTCTGACAAAGATGTAGCGAGGCTTGATTTATTTGTTTTTTCCATAGGGGTCTGGGGCAAGGAGGGATGGGGGAAGGTGAGGCCACACAGAGAAGTGGCATCTGGATACTGTGTAGGACATTACATCTGTGATTGGTACCATTTTACTCACTCAAATGGGAAAGAGGGGAAATTAGTCCTACAGGGACTTGAAGATGCTCAGAAGATAAATAGAGAAGGGGTCTGGAGCCTTCAGGGAGCTGGGGTAGAAGCGTGGAACAATGAGCTGTTCCAGTCTCAGTGGATAGGACAAAATATCATAGAATCATTTTGGTTGGAAGAGACCCTCAAGATCATCGAGTCCAACCATTAATCTAACACTAGCACTAAACCATGTCCCCAAGAACCTCATCTACGTGTCTTTTACACACCTTCAGGGATGGTGACTCCACCACTTCCCTGGGCAGCCTGTTCCAATGCCTGACAACCCTTTCCATGATCATACTTTTCTTGTTCCACTTCTTTCCCCATGATTTTCCCCAGCTTTGTGACTGCTGTTGAATCTCCCCAACCACCAGTGGAGGCAGAAAGTGGTTCCCAAGGGACTAAGCTCATGTTCTCCGGGGAAGATGGGGGTCTATAAAGTATTTCCCCACCTCAGATAGCTGTGAGCGTGGTGCTAGAGCCCACCTTGGAGAGGAGAAGGAAGGGTCAAAGTGGTACAGGAGAGACGTGGGGGGACTTTGATGAGATGTTGGGTGATGAGGGTTGTTGGGATGTGACAGTTAAAAGAAAAGAGCATGTGAGCAAGGGCAGTAAAAGCACTTTGGAAGTCGCAATGAAAAGAAAATAGTCTTAGTTCTTTGCCTCCACGTTGACTTTGGCCTAAAGAGACGCCAGGAGCTGAGGTCTGCGGGAGGAGAAGAGTCATGAAAGTGGTAGGGGAGGAAAGTGGGGAGAGATGGGCCAGGGGCACATGTGCCCTCATCTCCAGCCTTCTGGGCTCCTCATCACCAATCACAGATACAATGTCCTCACCTATGCCTGGATAAGTGTTGTTTTTCAGGGAAAGGTTTTGTATTTATGCTGTTTCTCTTATTTTTAATGTTCTGATTTTTTTTTAAGAGTATTCTAGTTTGCTAAGTACATGGAGATCTCAAATGTATTTGGCTCAGAGAGAGCTTCCTACTGAGGAAAAATGCATTTTTTTTTTTTTAATTTATCCATAATGATGTTTTGATAGAAACATGACTGTACTGGCAGCAGGACAAAGATCCGCTGGAGCAAAAATCTCTTGCTGCCCACACCATCTAACCAGTGGTTTATGTAAAAATAAATTATTAGGCTATTTCAAAAGAAATCCTCTGTGTCTGCGTGTTGATAGAGCTGTAACTGAATGTCCAAAGCAACCAAACACATGAACTAAACAAAAGCTGCGATGAGCACACACAGCAAAGCAGCCGCATGGAGAGCCCTTGCACAGCCCCAGCTCTTATTCTTCCTATTTTCCCTCATTGAAGAGCTGAAACTTTAGCTGAAACTTCTCCTTACAGCTATTCTCCATAGATATGAGGACTTAGGAGCTTACCTAGGACTGGAAGAAAGCTGGATGCCTACATGATCTCATGATACCATAAATAGGGTGATAATAATAATAATAATAATAATAATAATAATAATAATAATAATAATAATAATAATAATAAAGAACAAATACAAACCTTGCAAAATAATTCAGTCATCGTGGCATGAAAATCATGGTATTGAAAATCGTATCTGGCTGATTTTGTTTAGCTCAAAATGCAGTCGTGGAGAAACTAAAAACATGTTTGGAAGGAAAGACGAGCGTGGGTAAAGAAATCAGAGTCTTGTCCCGGTTTTGTTTTAAGGATTTAAAAAGTTACAGGATAATCTCCTTAGAGGACAATTACATCAACAGTAACGAAACATTTTCACAAGGAAGACAAATCCAAGCTGACTGGCTAGCACAAAGTAGGATATCACCTCCTGCCTGGGACTGGACATGGATACCTTTGCTTCAGCTCTTCGTCCTGGACCCAGAATGAAAAGCTGGTGACACTTGGTTCCAAGAAAGGGTCAATCTCCATTCACCTGCTGCCATGTTGCTTGGTTCTCCAGGTGGAAACCTGGGCTCTTTGAAGTCAATGGGAATGTTGCTGAGCCTCAATGAGTTGTTACGGTATGGTCACTTGATAATGGCTTGAGAAGTGATGATTCAGGTTTGTCCCCATCCTTGGTCACTCACCTGGCAACTGTCCATGGGGAATACAGTTAATAGGACTTCAGCGCTCTCCATGGTTCTCATCCATCATAAAGCTGTGGGAGGTGCCATTGCTGGCACAGGGCAAGAAACCTTAGAAGGAAAAATAGCTGTTGGATTAAAAGACCCAGAAGAGCTGGAAATATCCCATCACTTGAGCAACAAGGGCCAAATCTCAGTGTATATAAGCCAGTGTTGGCCCAAGGCAGCAGAGTTGTACATCGGCAAGCAGAAGCCTTGCCCAGAGATGTTCACCACCACCTTGCCCAGAGGCTGCTTGAGTCCAAAGGTGATCACAGGTAACAAATTCCGACATAAAATGGCCAGGGCAGTGGTGGAGTCACCATCCCTGAAGGGGTTAAACAGATGTGGAGATGAGGTCCTTAGGGACATGGGTTAGTGCCAGAGTTAGGTTAATGGTTGGACTTTATAATCTTGAAGGTCTCTATCAATCAAAATGAGTCTATGATTCAGCGATTCTATGAATACTCAGAAAGGCATCACTTCTCTCTGCCGACCAGTGATTTCCCAGCTCAGATTCACGCAGCTCCACCAGCACAAGTCCCCTTGTGGGTATCTTCTCTGCCAATGCCAGCAGCAAAGCAGCAGGCGCATCCCAAGGGTGGGCGAAAATCATCTCTTCCTCCATTATCTTCCCAAGATCAGCACTGACATTAGCTGGCAAGGTTTCCACTGCTCCATTTTACATCAATAAAGGCACTTGGTGCTTTCGAATGGGGTCCTTGATTTCTTTAGTACTTACAGAAGAACTCAGAGAGCCCCAACTCACAGCTCACACAAATCTCATGGAGCCACCAGGACCTAGGAGCTCAGCCCTCACCCAGCCCCTTCTTCCACCCACTCATCACCCTTCCCTGAAAAGCTATTTTTTGTTGGCCCCCCACAACAGTCCAGTTGTCTCATACACATACGTTCCACCAAAGCCAACATACAGCAACAACTATAGGTGTGAAGCAATAGCAGCGGTGAACTTACCATGGGAAGCCCATCCTGCTGGGTGCTGACTCCTCACACAATCACCTGAACAGAGACTTAAAAAGTAAAAAGAAAGGAAAAAAACAAAACCAAAAACAAACAAACAAACAAAACCCAAACAAACAAAAAACCCCAACAAACTAAGGTATCAAAGAAAGTGGTGGAGCATAAGGTTTTCTTTTATAAAAGACAAATCGTTTATTGATTCAGTCCTTCCACTTGCAACCTCTTTGGTAACAGTCATAACACTTCCAGACTGGGAGAACGCAGTGGAAAAGCCCAATTCTGACCTCTCACCACTTTCAGAGCTCAGAGACCCCTGACTTGCCTTGGTGAGAGGCCAAAAGCGGGTTTCAAAGCATGGCCAAGGACCTGGCTCTAGGGACAACCCAAACTGGCCTACCGTGACTTGTCTTGCTCATGGGTGGCCCAGAGAGCAGCCCCAGAACCTCCAGGCAGAAGATGGCTCAGGATGGGGATGCATCTTGGGCCCGTGGTGCCAGGGTTGACCATGAGCTGTGCCTACAAGGCAGCTTTGATGCACCTCTTGGGACCCCCTGGATATTGGCCAACGGGGCCCATCAACACAGCAAGACTCACCCATATTTGTGGTAGGGAATGGCTCTCCCCAGTTGGCCCCATGCTGATGGACTAACCCGGCCATCTCAGCCTCCCCCTCATCACACCGTCCCAAAGAGAGTAACTGCTGTACTTGGAGTTAAAGATAAACATATATTGATTACACATGGTCATTTAAAAAAAAAAAAATTAATAATAATAATACATTTCCTAGAACATTACTTAAGACGCTTCCATAAAGCATCCAAGCTTCCCCTCCCCTTCCCGCCATCCCTTGTCTATACAGAATAAAGTGCTTCGTTTAATTTGTTCACACTAGTAGAGCCACCGATACACTCTTAACTTGGCATGTTTGGGCAACCGATACTGAATGCCGTAAAATAACACAGAGCCCAACATCAGGCATGAGAAACTAGTTTTGAGGCAAGTGCTTGGAATTTCATTCATTTCCTTCAAGTTCCATGCTACTGTTCTTATTCCTACTTTTTCTTTTTTTTTTTTTTTTTTTCAAATATTATTTCCTTTCTTTTCGAGTTCGACCCAACTCCCGTTGTGGTTACGTGTCACGAGGCAGGGCTGCACGTGGGGAAGCTCTCTCCGTCCATGTGAACAAAGGGCGCTTGTCCGTCCATCCGTCTGTCCTTCCCTCTCGACTTCGGGCAAACCAAGAGTTTAATCAGTGGAGTTGTCTAGCAGCGGATGCTCGTCTCTATTGCACTGTCACAGCCATTCCCACCCGCCGACCGTCCATCCATCCGTCCATCCATCCATCCAACCATCCATCACCTTCCCACCATGCTGGGGTTATGGCTGTGGTCCGAAGGGCCAGCCGTGCCTCATGGACATCATGAGGCTAACTGGTCTGTGCTACCAGGCTCCTGGGACATATAAACCAAAAATAACCCTCCCTCACATGACTCCCTCCTTCCCCAGAGTTCAAATGAAGGGGGGGGAAAATTAATTCAAACCCGGATGGGTCTGGGGTGAGGTGTATGGGCAGAGTCATCAGCTGAACGTTGCGTCGCAGCATATTCATGAACAGCATAATGGAAACCAAGCCCCTCTCCACCCTCACGGTCTGTTGAAGAAGGGATGTGAGAGATTAAGGTGCAAGAGTTAAACACACAAAAAAAAAAAAGTAAAAAAAAATAAAATAAAATATAAAAAGCTTGAAAACAAAGGACCAAGTCCCCCGTCTCCTGCCCCGTCCAACCCAGCGGGGTGGGACTGGGATGGACGCGGGATGAGACACTGCGGGAGTGACTCATTTGAGCTCTTAGTTCGTTAACGAAAACCAGACACAAAGAGAGACATCGGGGCTGAATAAAGGTGTAGACAAAAGGGCTCAGAGGCCATGTAGGACTCCTGGGAACTGCGCAGGCCTTGGAGAGGGGAGGGAGCAGCAAGGGATCTGGTTCTCCAAAGTGCTGTGTGCATGGTCACATCTCAACGTCTCCAAAGGGTTCTCCAGGCAGGCTCTCAAAGGGGATCAGACACAGCTGGAATCAGTCACTGGGCTTTCTGCTGGGCTTCTGGCCTTCACGAGGAGCTCTCATCTTGCAGTGACGTCCAAGCGGGACAGGTCCTCACGGGGAGAAGATGAACCAGGACAGGGAAAACCACCTCCAGACAGAAGGGAGTGCATGTTAGCATGGCGGTTTGCTTGGAGGGAAAGGTCTATCAGCCAGGCAGGCTGACAGGCTCCATCACAGAAGATCTTACAAGCAAGGTGAGTCCTCCTCAGGGTGCCGTACTCCCATCCCATGTCAAGGCTGTGTGAGGGGAAAGAAATGCAGGGGAGCCTGAGGGAATGGGGCCTGGGACACAGCAGTGGAGGAGGCAGCATGGACCACTCTACTGAGGTCATCCAACACCTCCATAGCTATCACCAAATGGTTCTCTAAAGGAATCACCTTCCAGTCTGGGTCATGATCCCTTCAGAAAGCCAATGGCCCCGAGAGCTGAGTGCCCACACCCGTCACAGGTGTGTGTTTGAGAACACTTTGCACCATCTCAATGAGCCCCAAGGTCATGGAGGAAGGAAAGGAGAGCAGAGAAGTTGCCCACCTGAGAAGGTCAATATGGTGAGGCGGCTCTGCCATAGCATCCTCCCTTCACTCAAAGCAGATGGAAATGCAGGTGAGCTCACTGATGGCTGTGTGGGGGATCTGCAGGATCCCAGCCAACATGAGGATGAGAATCATCCTGTTGCTCCATCGACAAGAGCACCCAACTTCTCAGCAATGTTTGTCAGGCATGGGGAGACAATACTCAGCAGGAGGGGACACCAGTCACCTCAGAAAGCACTCAGGAGAACTCTGGGTGCTCTCCTGTCCCTTGCCTGTCAGGATAATGTTTCTGCATGTCCCTGGTCAGCAAACCCCCTGAGCACGTGGCTGAATCCTCCTGTCTCTGCAGAGACAGCCTCAACTCTGCCCAAGCGTTTTGCTGATTTGGTCCAGGAGACGAAGTCCCAAGACTTCTTGCAGAGCCAGATGTGGCTCGCTGTCCCCAGCAACGGTGCAAATGAGAAAGGGCTCCTGCAGCCCACTCAGTGTTCTCTCTTCCTTCTTGCCCACCAACAGCCCTGCTCACCACCTCCTCCATGACCTGATGCATGCATCCACAACACTGGTCTTGTGAGCAAGGCATGGGCAGTAACACACCGCATCTCTTGGCCAGAACCTCTGTGGCCATGCTGGATGCTCTGCAGCTCTCCTCAACCCCAAAGGTGACACTTTCCCAAGCAGGGAGACCACACAGCCATGGTCAGGCCACACACAACACCCTGGGGCAGTGCACAGCAGTGAGAGACCCTGCTTGGACCTCAGCATCCAAAAAAGGGGTAACAGCAAAGCCTTTCTCTTTTTCTCTTCCACCAGCACAAAGCCAGCCTGAGTAAGTCAAACCAAAGACCAGCTCAACTTCAACGAACACAATGTGGCCAGAGAAACACTAAGCAACACTGCTGGGCATCACCAAACCAACCACAGCCCTCACTGGTCCCCTCTGGTCTCCCAGATCAGGGCAGGGTGACGGCTGACAACCCCATGGGGAGAGGCAACAGAGGTTTGGGACAGTGACACAGGCAACAAGCTAGAGGATGGGACATGGTCATCAAGCCGAACACAGTCTTGCTTTAGCTCTAAACCTTGCAATGGGACCCAACCTGGAGCTCATCTGATTGGTCAGGGGTTTATTCGAATTGTTAAGGCACTATTCTGGGCTGATTCCACCAAGAAACAGCGGTGTCCTGCTCCTCCAGCCTGGATTGCCACGGAGCCACCGTCCCACCGGTCCCGAGGCCATCTGAGCTCTCCTACAGCCACCTCACCAACTCCAGAGCATCCCCAGGAGCCCGGCTCCTGCTGGGATGAGCAGAAAGGGCACCCCAAAAACGAACTGGCCACGGGCTGCCGATGCCCCAAGACGCAATGCCGTCGCTGTTTGTGCTTTTGCCTATCGAGCAGGAAAACCCGTCACGGGGAAGGAAGACGCGTGCAGGGCTGCTAACGAGAGCGGGCTGACGGCTTTCCAATGGGGACATCTACTCGCCATGGGCCACCGTGGCCAGCAGATGGGACCGGCGGGGGCTCCTCCGTGGTGCCCATCTCTCAATCTTTTGGGAAAAAGAGCCTGAATTGAAAGACCAGCTTTACAGTACAGGGATTCAAGCACCACTCACTACCTAGATTTCGGCTGATTATAAATATCGAAGTGCCGGCAGAAATGCATTCGGCCAGCGAGCGGGCACGCAATGCCGGTGAGATCAACCCCGGGCGGCATCCTGCTCCCCGAGCCCCGCCAGCATCCCGGCACGAGGATGAAGCCGACGCACGGGAGGATGAAACGGAGAGCGACACCTTTTAACTACACCCTTAGGGACGGACATCCACGCTCCTCGGCGGGGCCTTCCTCCTGCTCCCCGTCTCCGTGGAGAATGACAGGTGAGAAAAAGTAAAAATAAAAAACAAAAAACAAAACAAAATGACCTCAAACGAGGAGGAAAGAGGGGTAGAGAGCAAGCGAAGCCTTGGCTCCCCGGGGGGAGAGCAGTCCGTGCGGGCGCATGGTTGGGATCGGGGGGACACCTAGTTGTTGTTCGAATTTATCCTCCCCGCGGGAAACAGGGGAGGGGGTGGCGGTAGGTGAGGAGGAGGAGGGAGGGTCTGTGGAAGGGGATGAAGCAGCGGCAGGGGGGAGACGCCGGGGCCGGGGGGCAGCGGGGCCGGGCTGGCGGCGGGTTGGGGGGTGGTGGCCGTGTCCGAAGCCAAGGGATTGCTGACGCGGAAACATTTCTCCTTGTGGGCTTTGAGCATGTTGGAGAAGCGGAAGCGCTGGCCGCAGACGTCGCAGGGGTACGGCTTCTCGCCCGTGTGGGTCCGGCGATGCCGCTTCATGTTGGGGCGGCTGGTGAAGCTCTTCCCGCAGATCTCGCAGATGTAGGGCTTCTCGCCTAAGGATGGGGGAAGATGGATGAGAAGACGGCAACTGGACCATCTGTCCCAAAAACCCATCATGCCATCCAGTCAAAGATGCTACACCCATCCCATCACTTATTTCCTGGGGCTACAAAGAGCTACAAAGATGCTGAGGGGTCTGGAGCATCTTTCTGATGAGGAGACACTGAGAGAGCTGGGGCTGTTCAGCTGGAGAAGAGAAGCTGAGAGGGGATCTCATCAATGTTTGTAAATACGTCCAGGGTGGGTGTCAGAGGATGGACCAGACTCTGTTCAGTGGTGCCCAACGACAGGATGAGGGGCAACAGACACAGACTGAAACACAGGAGGTTCCATCTGAACATGAGGAGAAACTTCTTTACTGTGAGGTGCCAGAGCCTGGCCCAGGCTGCCCAGAGAGGTTGTGGAGTCTCCTTCTCTGAGACATTCAAACCCGCCTGGATGTGACCCTGTGTGATCTGCTCTGGATGAACCTGCATTAGCAGTTGGGTTGGACTGGATGATCTCCAGAGGTCCATTCCACCTCCAACCATTCTGTGAATGATTTTGGGGTCTCTGCAGGGGCTGAGGGCAAAGCAAGGAGATCTCACCTGTGTGCGTCTTCATGTGCTCGTCGAAGTACTGCTTCATGTTGAAGTCCTTGCCGCACCACTGGCACATGAACTGCTTGTGGCCGATGTGGATGCTCATGTGGGAGCGCAGCTGGTACTTGTACTGGAAGCGCTCATTGCAGTTCTGTGGGGATAAGAAGGGCGATGAGTTGTTGATGAGAACCCCAAAACACCCTCCACATCCCTCCCGAAATCACCAGCATGTCGGAGCAGCACAGAAATCACTTCCCTCCCTGCAAAAGAACCCAAATAAATGGCTTTTTTTGGACATACTCATCCAATTTGCAGGCTGGATGAGCTTGGGGTGGGACACAAGGTCCAGACACCGGGCAGAGAGAACCATAAAATGTCCTGGGTTGGAAGGGATCCACAAGGATCATCGAGTCCAGCTCCTGTCCCTGCACAGGACAACCCCACAGGTCACACCGTGTGTCTGAGTACGTTGTCCAGTCTCTTCTTGAACACTGTCAGGTTGGGGCCGTGACACCTCCCTGGAGAGCCTGTCCCAGTGTCCAGCACCTCTGGGTGAAGAACCTTTTCCTCATATCTGACTGACCCTCACCTGGCACATCTTCCTGCCATTCCCTTGGTCACCAGAAAGAAGAGCTCAGCACCTGCCCCTCCTCCTCCCTTTGGGAGGAAGCTGTAGTTACCATGAGGTCTCCCCTCAGTCTCCTCCAAATCCTGACCTTGGCCACCAGTTTCATCATAGCATTGGTGGGACACTCAAACCAAAAGGGGATGCAAAGTCTGGGACAGGGGGAAGCATCCCTACAGCTGTGCTGGCAAAAAGCACAGGGAAAGCCTCATGAAGCAGAAGATCTTTCCCCAAATCAGTGGTTTTGTGCCCATTTGAGAGGATGCAGGGTAGGGGGGGGACACACAGGACCTTACCTCACATTTAAAAGGCTTTTCTCCAGAGTGCTGGAGCGAATGGACCTTGAGGGACATGCTGCGCTTGAAGGACTTCCCGCAGGTCTCGCAGGTGAAGGGCATGTCCTTGGTGTGAGCTGAAGCGGAGAGGAGCAGGGTCAGGTGCCCTCCCAGCATCCATCCATCTCCCCGGGTCCCAGCTGTCACCTCCAGCGTCAGCGCCCAACCCCAGCAAACCCAAAGCCATCTCGGGAAGACACAATATAGAATCATACAATAGTCTGGGTTGGAAGGGACCTTCAAAGCTCATCCACTGCCACCCCTGCCATGAGCAGGGACATCTTCACCAGATCAGGTTGCTCAGAGCCTCATTCAGTCTGGCCTTCAGGTACTCCCCTAATTCTCCACCAAAACCCCCTTTTTTTGGATCTATTTGGTGCCTGCAAGCCCCAGAGACTCAACCACTGTTGCCATCTGCAATTTGCTTTTCAAAACCAGTGCTGGCACGGTGTGGTCC
Source organism: Columba livia (assembly GCF_036013475.1). NCBI lineage: Eukaryota > Metazoa > Chordata > Aves > Columbiformes > Columbidae > Columba > Columba livia. The sequence goes on from NC_088603.1 coordinate 3,763,087, forward strand.
TCTTTTACAAGGGAAGGATGGTTACACTTCAAACCCTCCTTTGATCACCTCTGAGGTCTTTTTTTCTCGCTAAATAAAATAAATGAACTTCCCCAGTGCCATTCCTAATTGCTCCAAACCCAGCACTGAGCAGACATACATTCTGCTTTAAGCACCAGGCCAAATTTCAAGGCCCTTAAACTGATGTTAGAAAGCTCATACAAGACTAAGTCCAGCCCTAAACTCAGAACACGACAGCAATAAAAAAACAGCCTTCGTGGCCAAAACGATGGGTGAACAACCCTAATAAAGATCTCCCCGTGTCACCGGTGCCTCCCGCACTCACCAACCATGTGTTTGCGCACGTGGGCCATGGTGTAGAACTTCTTCTCGCAGATCTCGCAGGAGAACTTCTTCTCAGCGTAGCCATGGACAATCTTGTTGTGCTCATGGAGGGACCAGAGCTTCTTGAACCCCTTCCCGCACGTCACGCACTGCAAGGAGAGAAGAGATGGGCAGGGATGCGGGAGAACACACCCTGGTACCACCAGCATTTTGGTTTTGCCAGGTTTTCAGCTTCCTCCATTGAAAGGGAATGTCACTACAAAACCTAACACAGAGACATTGAATCCATAGCGACCAGCAAGTCTGCTACAAACCTCATCACTTCAAAACCTCCAAAACTCAATTTTTTATCCATTGGAAGGCCCTGTTCCCAATGGGGATTTTATTCTTGCACACAATTAAGCTGTTATGTTAAAAATAAATAAATAAACAACCCTCTGTGCATTAGGAGGTTGCAAAGAATACAGGAACAAGGAGAAGCCCAAGCCAGGGCAGAACAACTTCAGTCTTCAGCAGATATAATGGATACTTTACCACTAAATGAGTTTTCCAAACATACACAAATGGACCAAGATGGACCCAAAAAACAGTCCATCAACACAAGCAGAACAGCGTGACACGCAAACCCTCCCCCAAGAAGTTACTGTAGAGATTTGCTTCAGCTCCAAGTTCAACATTTCTCAGAAAGCTCCCAGGAGAAGCTCTGACTTTTGCATGAGATCAGCTCGAGGTGTGTGAGATCATCTCAAAGTGTGTGAGATCAGCTCAAAGTGTGTGAGATCAGCTCAAGGTGTGTGAGATCATCTCAAAGTGTGTGAGATCATCTCAAAGTGTGTGAGATCATCTCAAGGTGTGTGAGATCAGCTCAAGGCGTGTGAGATCAGCTCAAGGCGTGTGAGACCAGCTCGGTGCTCACGGAAACATGGCACAGCAAGGTCCACACTGGAAACCATTGCTGGAGCATGAGGATGGTGGGCAGAACACAAGGACTCTTCCAGGAGCCAAGGGACACTCCCTCCCCTTCATCTCTCCATGACTCATCTTCCCCTTGGCCAACAGAGATAAAACCATCTCTTTTACTTGCAGGTGCACTGAGAAAACCCATCACGCCTTGGAGGCATCAAGCAATGGCACGGCTGAGTGGTACCATTAAATTCCACCAAATTTTGCACCAAATGAGGCTGTGATACAGCAGAAAATACACCATTATGCCATGTAATCACAGTATCTTGCTATATATATTTATGTTGTGGTGCCTGGAAGGCAAAATCAGGGTCAGGGAGGCATTCCCAACATTTGTCTTCTTCATCTTGCCATGCTCGAATATGAACATGAGCAGTCCTTTGAGTTTCACTGTTCCCAAGTAGATATTTCCATGGATCAGAACAGCTTTATTTCTGCTTTAAGAGACATTTCAGGACAAATTAAGGACCAGAGCCTGTTACCAAAGACACATCAATATGCGCTTCCTCTGCTTAAAATGAAAGAAGCCGAGGGGGAATCTTAAAATTAAAGGTAGAGGGAAAGCAGCAGATGTAGGAAAGTCCCCAAGATGGGACCGAGCACCCTGGAGGGCTCAGTTACCACAAAAATGCACCACTTTAAAATGTAGATGTAACGTTCAAATGAGGGAAAAAAAAAGGAGAAGACAAATTCTAGCAGGTTAAGGGGAAAACGATACTGAAGCTGGCCAAAAAAAGACTTAGAAACAACCTAATAAAGCAAAGGATGAATAATTTCTCCAATAGAGACAGAATAACCATTAGAGTGACTGCAGGGCTGCGGACACAGATGGGAAATGATCACAGGGAGTGCGATGAAGCCGAATGCCTAAACATGATGGATGAAATTTGGGGACAAAACAGGGAAAGAAAGCAGAAGACCCAAATGGGCTAAGAGAGATGGTCCCTCCATAGATTTTGCTTAATAAAATAAAATGAAATAATAGAATTACTGTCCATTATAGGTAAAGAGTTGAAGAAAACCCCTTTTCTATCCAGCTATAATTCCATGGTATATTGACAAAGTTGTTCAATATTATCAGAGCAAATGGAGTGAATTTGGTGCTTTGTAAAATTAGCAGCGCTCAACTAAATGAGAGTTAATGATCCACATTTTGCGTGGAGGGAGGTGACCCCACGGGCAGTTGTGGTTCATCCTATACAGAAAAGACCTGGAAAAGGGATAAAAAGGAGGAAAAAGAAAACCAAAGGTCTGACGGGGCTTTGATAACCTGGTCTAGTGGAAGGTGTCCCTACCCATGGCAGAGGGGTTGGAAGTAGATGACGCAGGTCTCTTCCAACTCAAACCATTCTATGATTCTATAAATCCATTTTTAATTGCAGAAGCTTTACGGACAGCCACCACCATGAAGGTATCGGAGCCGCACTTGCCCATTTCTGGGAAAAAAAGCATCCAAAAATAAAAGCAACCTCGGCACTGTGAATTTTTCGGGAAGACACAACAAAAGGTCAGTGCAAGGTTGAGCCGAGACAGCTCCCACCTCCGTATTCCCCCAAAACTTTAACGTCAAGATCTGCTTCATTCCCCATTGTATTTGGGGACCGGTTGGCCAAGGGCTCCAGTAGCCCTTGGATTGAGTTACCTTCATCCAAGAGAGCTGCAAGATCATTGAAAATCCAGTTGCTGGTGGGATGGATGATGGGTGAAGCTCTCCAGATGTTGGTATTTTTTAATTAGTATCAGCAGCATAACGCAAAACAGCTCGTTGGGGATTAGGAGGTGGGTTGGAGGGATCTCCAGGAACATGTTTGCTGCTCTGATGGGATGTCTACAACCCCCCCAAATTTCCACTGATTTAATGGAGTACATTTGCAAACACTGGATCTCGTTAGTGTTAGGCAAAGGACACACCAAGACTGAGCCACACATGGATGTCAAATGCATTCAGAAATTTGCTGCTACACGAGCTAAAGAGCACAAAAGGCAGATTAAAACCTTTTAAACTGGTGTCAGCAAAGCTTTGAATCAGGCTAAGTTGGTTTCAGCCTGGGTGGGAAAGGCTGGAGTGTGTCTCCATCGGGGGCTCGCCATGTTTTTATCCAGATTAACTGAATGAACTCAAAGAGAAATTACTTCTCAAAAATTATTCCAGCTGGCCAAGGGGAAGCCACAGTCCCCTGGCACAAATCCTCTGGTCCCATGTCACCGTGAGACACTCCTGAGCCTGAATAAGAGTCACGGGTAAGTCAGGTTTCCTCCCATCTGCCATGTGGGAACCATAACATCAAAAATATTGTTTGAGCATGAGCCTGTCCCATGGTGTAGCTGGGTGGGAGGTCCTCCACGGTGGGTGGGATGTCTCTCCACCATTGGGATGTCCCATCATGATGGGATGCTCTTACTTTGGTGGGGTGTCCCCAACTTGGTGGGATGTCCATTTTCATGGGATGCTCCACCATTGGTGGGTTGTGCCATCATGGTGGATGTCCTCAACTTGGTGGGATGTCCATCCCCATGGGATGTTCCACTCATTGGTGGGATGTCCCATCACGGTGGATGTCCTCAACTTGGTGGGATGTCCCCACCTTGGTGGGATGTCCCATCATAGTGGGATGTCCTCAACTTGGTGGGATGTCCCTACCTTGGTGGGATGTCCATCCCCATGGGATGCTCCATTCATTGGTGGGATGTCCCATCATGGTGGGATGTTCCTCCTTTTGGTGGGATGTCCCCAACTTCGTGGGAAGTCCATCCCCAGTGAAATGCTTGACTTATTGGTGGGATGTCCCATCATGGTGGGATGCTCCTCCTCAACTTGGTGGGATGTCCCCAAATTGGTGACATGTCCCTCCCCTACTGGGATGTCCCATCATGGTGGGATGTCCCCAGATTGGTGGGATGTCCCTCCCCCATTGGGATATCCCGTCATGGTGGGATGCTCCTCTTTTGGTGGGATGTCCCGAACTTGGTAGGATGTTCCCAACTTGGTGGGATGCCCCACCTCGTGGTGGGACTTCCATCCCCTGGTGGGACGTCCCCATGGTTGGCTCACCTGGATGTTCTTCTCACAGTCAGTCTGGTGGTGCAGCAGCAGCTCGCTCTCCAGCAGGAAGCGCTTGCCACACTTGTCACAGATCTGCATGCGGCTGTGCGTGACATTCATGTGCTTCTCCAGGTACCAGCGGTTGTTGAAGACCCGGGGACACTTCTTGCATGGATAGTGCTGCTTCTCCTCCAGCTTAACCTTCTGGCCCAAACCGTCCTGTTCCTTTTTTCTCTTCCTCCCTCGCTGGCCTTCCTCTTCCTCTTCCTCCTCTTCTTCCACCTTGGCCATCTCCTGAGACCTGGTTGCCATGGAAGGCTTGGTGGCTTTGGACGCCCAGCTGCCTCTGCGAGGCTGCCCACCCTTTTCCCGTTTCACCTCCGACGCATCTTCGTCATCATCATCATCATCCTCTTCTTCTGTTGTCTCCTCCAGGTCTTCCTCCTCGCTGTGCTCCTCCTCTTCCTCCTCGCCCACCTCCGCATCCTCCTCCTCTTCCTCCTCCTCCTCTCCTTCCTCGTTCTCCTCCTCCCCATCCTCCTCCGTGTCGCCCCCATCACCATCAGGCCGCCCCATCACGGCCGCTTCGCTGGCGGTCGCCTTCCCCTCTGTGCCCTTGGAGACGTTGAGGGTCTGGTTGTTGAGGTTCACCTCCACGATGATCTGCTCCCGGTTATATGAACCCTGGCTGTCCAGGTCCTCCTCAGACTCTTCGCCTTCCATCTTACAGACGGCGCCTGGACCACCATCCTTCTCCTCCTTGTAGTACTGCTTGGCTGGACCAGGGGGGAGCGTCCCACCACCTGCTCCATCCTCCACCCGCACCGAGTAGGGGTCGTTGCTCTCCCGGGCGTAGATTTTGGGATGAGGGGCGTCCACCTCCTGCTTGATCTCGCAGTAGTAGGGTGGAGGTCCAGCACAGCCCTCCGCAGGCAGGGCCATCTCGGTGGCCAGGCTGAGCGAGCGGGTGTCCAGAAGATCCTGGCAGGAGGAGGCGATGTTGTTCATCTGCAGCACGGTGGCCGCGTTCAGCACGTCCTGCACATTGCAGGAGTTGACGAGTAGCTTGGAGGTGTAGATGAAGTTGAGGATCTGCTGGAGGCCCTGCGAGGTGAGGGCTTCCAGAGAGAGCTCCACGCGCTGCAGCTGCTTGTTTTGGGTGAAGAGGGAGTGGAAGAACTGGCTGTAGGCTGCCAGGACCCCTTTGTGCGCCGGGAAGATGCTCTTGTGCTGCACCAGCACGATGTCCACGTCGCACAAGTCCGGCTGAAAGAGGCGCTGCTCGTTCAGTCTGTCCATCAAACACGTGAAGTGGAGGGCTACATCCTCCACCAGGGAGTACTCAGCCGAAGGGTAGTCAGTTGTTTTTTCAACTATCAGCTGTGGGGAGGAGGGAAATAAAAATCAGATCAAGAGGGCTCTTTTCCCCATGAAAACACCCACCCGGCCATGCCACCCATTCCTGTCCATGCACCCGAAGTCAGAGATGTCAACTGAGGAGCTCCACTGCCAGCCCCAGCTTGGAGATGCCAAACAAAAAGCTCCACCATCAGCCTCAGTTTAGAGAGGCCAACCAAAAAGCTCCACCACCAGACTCAGCTTTGAAAAACCAAGAACTTCCATGACTAGGCCCAGCTTCGAGATGCCAACAAAAGGCTCCACCACCAGACACAGCTTGAAGATGTCAACCAAGAAGCTCCACCACCAGCCTCAGCTTGGAGTTTCCAAACAAAAGTTCCACCAGCAGGCCCAGCTTCAAAACACCATGAAGTTCTACCACTAGGCCCAGCTTGAAGGTCCGGACCAAAAAGCTCCACCATCAGCCTCAGTTTAGAGATGCCAATCAAAAACCTCCACCCCCAGACCCAGCTTTGAAATACCAAGAAGTTCCACAACTAGGCCCAGCTTGGAGATCCAGACCAAAAAGCTCCACCATCAGGCCCAGCTTGGAGATGCCAACAAAAGGCTCCACCACCAGACGCAGCTTGAAGATGCCAACCAAGAAGGTCCACCACCAGCCCCAGCTTGGAGTTTCCAAACAAAAGCTCCACCAGCAGGACCAGCTTGGAGATGCCAACCAGAAAGGTCCATCACTAGACCCAGCTTCAAAACACCATGAAGTTCTACCACTAGGCCCAGCTTGAAGATCCAGACCAAAATGCTCTACCATCAGGCCCAGCTTGAAGATCCAGACCAAAATGCTCCACCATCAGGCCCAGCTTGAAGATCCAGACCAAAATGCTCCACCATCAGGCCCACAGTGAAGATGCCAACCAAGAAGTTCCTCCTCCACCCCCTGTTTGGAGATGTCAATCAGAAAGGTTTCATCACCAGACCCAGCTTCAAAACACCAAGAAGTTCTACCACTAGGCCCAGCTTGAAGGTCCAGACCAAAAAGCTCCACCACCAGCCCCAGCTTGGAGATGTCAACCAAAAAGCTCCACCACCAGACACAGCTTCGAAACACCAAGAAGTTCTACCACTTAAGCCCAGCTTGAAGATCCAGGCCAAAAAGCTCCACCATCAGGCCCAACTTGGAGACACCAACCAAGAAGTTCCACCATCACCTTGAATCTGGAAAACTCAACCAAGGAGGAGAAAGCCCAATGAAAGGACAGGTCAAGGCCATATGAGCACGCACTGACATCTCTTCAACCTGGATAGGAGGCATCATGGCCATCCCACCACCAAGGAGGCCCAAAGCCTGGCCCAGCTGTCCATGATGGCAGGGAGGAGATGCCAAGCAGAAGAGGAGATGCCTCGATACATCCTTGACCTCCTGAACCAGACAGGGACCTGTGGAGGACATTTGCCCCATGCAGGAAGACAATTTTAGGTACCAGCTGAAATTTAACCACCTCGCTACAAATAAATCAGGATTTTAAACTTCCCTACTTCTACCACATAATTACATAAAACACAATATCCTCCAATATTCACTGAATTCTGCCACCTGCTCTGACTCACTTCAGCAGTCAACTCACTTGCTGGAGTCACCAGGATGATTTATTCTCTTGTAATACCAATTTTAAACCACCCAGGGAAAGGCTCTACCTGGAAAAACTCAAGTCTGGGAGCGGCAATCTCAGGCTGGGAAATTCTGCAACTTCCAACACGCCCCAGGCTGTGCTTGTGGGGTATTTCATTTATTCCATATGTATTTTGCAAGGTGCAGACCACCCATGGACCTTCGTCACCTCTCCTGGGGACACCTGAGCACCCCAATGGGTTTGTTGGCTGCAACCCCAATACAAGGGTTATCAGAGAATCATAGAATTCTTTTGATTGGAAGAGACCCTCAAGATCATGGAGTCCAACCATAACCCACCCCTGGCACTGCCCCATGTCCTGAGAACCTTATCTCCGTCTGTCCAGCCCTCCAGGGATGGTGACTCCAGCACTGCCCTGGGCAGCCTGTTCCAATGCCCCACAGCCCTTTGGGGAAGAAATTGTTCCCAGATCCAACCTCAACCTCCCCTGGTGCAACTTGAGGCCGTTTCTTTGTGTCCCTGTCTCCCCTCAGCTCCTGTTCTCCAGCTGAACCCCCCAGGTCCCTCAGCCGCTCCATCACACTTGTGCTCCAGCCCCTCACCAGCTCCGTTCCCTTCTCTGAACTCGCTCCAGCACCTCAAGGCCTTTCTTGGCGTGAGGGGCCCAAAACTGACCCCAGGATTGGCGGTTTGGCCTCCCCAGGTCCCAGCACAGGGACGGTCACTGCCCTGGGCCTGCTGGCCACACCAGTGCTGGTACCAGCCAGGATGCTGGTGGCCTCTTGGCCACCATACCCTAAATACTAAAAGAAGATGGGACATCCCCTTTCCCTCTGCTTCCGCTTGGATTTCCATCCTGAACAACCAGTTCATGGATGGAGACGGATCCAACCACATTCACGTCCTATTACGGGATGTGACCAAGGACGTTGTGCAGAACAGTGGCGGAGATGGACGGTTCAACCTGCCGGGTTTATCCTGCACCTCCTGCTCAAAATGAACCAAAAAAGAGTTTCTCTGCTTCCATTTTTTTCTCTTGATCAACCCATGAAATCCAGCAAGACACATTTTGTTTATTTGGGCTTTTTTTTGTGAGCCAAAGGCAAAAGCACACCCAGACAAAAATGTTTAAATAATTAAAACATGGGTGTTTTCTTCTCTGGTTTCCCAACAAAAAAAAAACCCTTCCACCTCCCTGCCAAAATCTTTCATTTTCGCTGAATTTCTGCTCCACAACCAAACCACCCAACCAATGAGGTTTTCTGCTTCGCATCATCCCGATGGCCCCATAGAGCCCCATACACAGAGAAAAATGGGAATAAACCCCAATTCTTCTCCACACTCTTGGCTTTGCAGCCTGGAGTGGAACAAACAGTAAAAGAGGGGGTTTTAATATATATTTTTATATATATCTATATATTTTATCTATTTCTTTAGAGTCATAGATATACAAATATATATATTTAAAACCCACTTTCTTTATATAACTTCTTATAAAATGCTGCTTCCCAGCTGGAACATCCATCCCCCCACCCCTGCATTTTCAAAGCCTCGAGACTGCCAAGGACATTTCGACAAGAGGAACTTGGATGGCTCAGCCCGCCGTACCCCAGCAAATAAATAGAGATATAATAAATATCAAACGCTGTAGAGACAGGAGAGCTTTCTGTTTGCCAGGGACTCTCCTTGCTCTGCTTTTGCTATGAAAAAAATATATATAAAATCCATTGTTTTCCTCCTGGGATCCATCTGTCCGTATGGGATGCTCCAAGCCCGGCATGGCCACAGCCATGGAAAAACAGGTTCAAAACAGGGGGGAATTGGGTCCGCTAGGCAGCACAAACAAAAGTCAGGGTATTTTTGCTCTGGATCGAGGATTTTTGGCACAAGGGGGTGACCCCTCACCCAGCGCCGGGCTTTGCCAGGCGGCTCTAATCAGTCCCAGCATTGAGGACAATGCGTGTCTTGGCCGCGGCCCCCTCGGTGACTTCAGCCCCGGCTTGTCAGCGGGAGGGTTTTTATGCTTTGCTCTTTATTGCTATCAGATGCTTTTCGTTCAGCTCGCCCGGAGACGAAGCCCCAGCTAAGCCGAGAGGCGCCCGCCGGGGTGAGATGCCGAGAAAGACCTTATTTTGCCCCAAAATAACCCCTCCGGGCTGCTCCTGTCCCTGTAGCCCCACCAGGGCGGAAAAGACCAATTAACTGGGGTTAATGGGAGAGTTAAACCCATTACCCCTTCCCTTGGGAAAAGGCATATATTTTAAATATATATATTTATATATTCTAAAATACATATATATATATATAAATACAATTTAAAAACCTTAAAAATACATTTTCTTTAAGTTTAGATAAAAATCAGTTTTGCTCTTTTCCACCATCAGCACCTCAGCCCGCTGCACCGCTTTAGTCCCACAAAAAGACCCCGACGTGGCATCCCATGTCACCCATCCCATCTCCATCCCACCCCCGGTGCCCCCCCAAGAGCATCAAACCGGAGCAAACCCCAAAACTGCCGCCTGCCCCCCCCCCTCACCCCCATGCACCACTGACCTCCAGGCAGGGCCCTGGCATGGCAAAAATAAACCCCCAAAACACATAAAAATGATTCGAAAGCAGCGTGGACGCAAAGTCCCCACCCTGAGGGGATGGCGGTGCCTCCAGACAGCCCTCCCTGCCATCCAGCTCTATTTTAAGAGCATTTCCAAGCGGTTCTGCCAAAGCCCCGTCCCGAAACGGCCGGCGGGATGGGGAGGGCGGCTGGAGGATGAGGAGGATGCTCAGAGCGAGGAAGGACCGAGGGATGCAGGTCGGCCAAGCCCTGATGGCTGAGGATGCTCGGAGGAGATCCAGGTGATACAGGAAAGGAGATGCTGATGCTCGCTGGACCGGGGACCCCGATCGCCTCCCGTGAAAAGAGGCTGCTGCTCAATTTAAACCAATGCATTATGATAAAACACTATTTATTTTCACAGGTATTAAGAGCCAGATGCCTCAATGCTCCTGCAGCAACAAAACCCCCCAAAGGGACCAGCAGGTCAGGTCAGCCTGGATATATTTAAATACCTGAATCTGCAGGCCCCCCAGAAGATCATCTCTGACACTCCCTGGCATCTCTATTAATTTATAGCCAAGTCCATCACCCTCACCATCACCATCAAGTACTTCTCTCCTGTATTAGCAAAATTACAGGGGTTTTGGGGCATAAAAAACACATTTAGGTGGCCACAAGCCCCCCACTTGACACCAGACACGCTTAGACCAGCTGCCTGCAAACCAGTTTCTGTTGGGCACAAAATTTGGGGATTTCCTTCAAATATGTTTTTCTGTATCATTCGTAACCACCAAAACATTTACCGTTGACCTCCAGTATTACACTGCATGACGGAAAAGTGCTTTAATAAGTAGCTGAACATGATGTTTGCACTTGCTCCTCTAGAAAAGAAAAACACGTCCTATTCTCAATTTGAACGCTGCTGCATTTCAAAGGGAAATGCAACTTGGTTGAAACTATTTAATGCCACAACTTGACTTTCGCTAAGGAAAGAAACAGCATTAAACCCCCCGATTTTTACACATTAATTCAAATGATACAAAGGCGTATCGCTAGAAATCTCAAAGGCACATGCGCTTCAGGTTTTAATCCTGAGCCCTGCATGATTTACCCTCTGCTTGAGGTGAGACCTTCAGCCTTTTCTCTGTATTTAGAGGACATATAGGTTTGGATTTTTAGGGATAATGGGACGTTTACATCTTCCCATCACTTCCAAAGCTGGGATGCACCGGGGTGAAGCCGTCCCAGAACCGGCAGCACTGCCCAGACTATTTACATCCCAAACATCGCCAAAAACACCAAAACTGCCCAATTTTGGACCATGGCCATGCATGGAAACCTGCCAGGAGGGCAAAATACATCCCAATGCACCTTCCCTCACCCATTGTCCCCCTCGCCAGGGATGTCTCTTCACCCTCCCATTGCTCAGGACTGTGTCGGGGGGGCTTTGTTCGCTTCTCCGACGGGTGTTTTTATTTAATTAGAGGAGGGTTGTCCGGAAAAACAAGCAGGAAGGGAAAACAATAGCTCGGCCGCAGCCCCGCCTGGCGAGGCGCCGACTGATGCAGCCCCAAGCACCCACCATGATGCTGCGGGGCTGGACCGGGACATGGTGCCACCCCAAGCATCGCCCTCCAGGACAGCGGTGACACCATCTCAAGTGGCGATTTTCTTCCCCTACGTGTCTAAAAGGCTCGAGGATGCCCCAAACTGAGCCATGTGCAGGTTACAGGGAGAGGACGAAAGGGGAAGGGGGTCAGCGATGCTCCCGCAACCTGTGCCCACCCCGGGGCGTCAGGCACCCCAAAAAACACCTCCCATCCTCTTCACAAGTGTCTCCCCAGCCAGGGACAGTCAGATGCTTCCCAGACTTCTTTTTTTCCTCCTTTTTTAACAATTTTTAATAGCATCCAGCATTTACAGGCTTCAGCTCCAAGATGCTTTTCCAGGGAGCAGCCTGGGAAGCTGGTGGCAGCGCCAGGCCCAGCAGGACAGTCCTCAGCGCGAGGGAACGAGGACAAATCATCTCCTTGTCCCCTACAGCTGAGGAGCCGTCTCTGCAAACAGGGAGAAATGTTCATTTGGGCTTTTTCTTGTAAATGCCACAGCCCCTGCAGCTTGGGGGGACGAGGTGGGACAAACAACATGAGGTTTCACCCCGTTGGGAGAGGGCACTGGCTTCCCAACCTGCATAGGGTTAATGGCTCATTGCTTTCTTATTTCTTTTATATTTAAAAAATCATGTTAAACCCCGCCAGCCACTCTCTGGGCATCTTTCTCCTTTTCTTTTGCACACACCTATAATGATGCTTTGCAAGGACGCACGGACGGGCCAGCCCTGCTTGTCACCCTCCATCTGCAAACCGGTCCAGGGGAGGAGATGCAGCAAAGCTGCTCCTGGGAGATGCCGCCACCGCCACGATGGCATCGGGGCCACCATCCCTCTGTTCCACCAAAGGCACCGCCAAGCCCTGAGATCCGCTCAGTGACCTCAGCATCTGTCCTGATATATGTGCGGATGAGCGCCGTCCCCTGAGCAAACACATCGTCCCTGCTGCAAAAACACCGAGGATTCAGAGCGGCAACGTAATATTTTCAGCCCAGGACAAGCCCCAGTCCCTCTGCTCCAGGAGAAGAGCGGAGGCACCAAGGATTCATCCATCTATCTGTCTATGTCCCTTCGATCAGGGACAAAAAGGGGTTTATTTGGGTGCAGCTCAGGCTGGACCCGACACGCGATGCAAAAGCTCTGCAGGTAATTCAAGATGTGCGCTAAGCCGTAGCAAAATCTGGGGTTAAATGACAAAAAGATGCTGCTGGATTCTGGCAGAGCCGGCGTCCTCCTGGCAAACACCGAGTCACTGGGTCCCCGCCAGCGCATGGCACAGCCGGTGACACCCGCTTGATGGAGACGTCCCCAAGCCCTGGCAGCGGGACGGGACGCTGCCCTCCCGACCACCCGTGGAGTCACTGCTGGGGTGGACGAGCCCAGGGGACGCACAAAGCCACTGTCCCCACTGCCCTGCCTGAGAAAAGCAAGCAGAGGAAAGATGGAGGGAGGAACCGAGGACAAAACCCAGCGCTGACCTCCCTGGCCAGGCTGGCGGCCAAGCGGCCGCGCTGGGGACCGGCTCTGAGCATCATCCCCTGGGGACCAACTGGGTGTCCCCAGTGACACCGAGAAAGGGGATGGATGCAGCAGGGCAGACAGTGCTTCAAGACCCCTATGGCTCAGAGGGCCCCCAAATTCAGTGCAGGGAGCATGTCTGGGTGCAAAGAATCACAGAATCCCAGAATGTCAGGGGTCGGAAGGGACCTGGAAAGCTCATCCAGTGCAATCCCCCCATGGAGCAGGAACACCCAGATGAGGTTACACAGGAAGGTGTCCAGGCGGGTTGGAATGTCTGCACAGAAGGAGACTCCACAACCCCCCTGGGCAGCCTGGGCCAGGCTCTGCCACCCTCACCAGGAAGAAGTTTCTTCTCATATTTAAGTGGAACCTCCTGAGTTCCAGTTTGAGCCCATTACCACTTGTCCTATCACTGGTTGTCACAGAGAAGAGCCTGGCTCCATCCTCCTGACACTCACCCTTTATAGATCTGTAAACATGAATGAGGTCACCCCTCAGTCTCCTCTTGTCCAGCTCCAGAGCCCCAGCTCCCTCAGCCTTTCCTCACACGGGAGATGCTCCACTCCCTTCAGCATCTTGGTGGCTGCGCTGGACTCTCTCCAGCAGTTCCCTGTCCTGCTGGAACTGAGGGGCCACAGCTGGACACAATATTCCAGGTGTGGTCTCCCCAGGGCAGAGCAGAGGGGCAGGAGAACCTCTCTGACCTACTGACCACCCCCTTCTAACCCACCCCAGGTACCATTGGCTTCCTGGCCACAAGGGCACAGTGCTGGCTCACGGTCACCCTGCTGTCCCCAGGACCCCCAGGTCCCTTTCCCCTACACTGCTCTCTAATAGGTCATTCCCCAACTTATACTGGAATTTAGGATGTGACACTCCAAGGTTTGCCTCACACCAGGGTGTCATCAGACCCTAAACCCACAGTGTTTCCTAACCCAACTCCAAACTACAGAACTGGCAGAGAGGCCCAAGGTTGAGCCTCTCCCAGCATCCCAGGCTGGGCTTTCCATCCCAGAGCATCAGCTCCAAACCCCAGCACTTGGCCCCAGGGATGCTCCCCACATCCAGCTCCATCCAAAACCCAACCCTGACCGGGCTCCTTGGGAAGCACCAGCTGTTCTCCTGCAGTCCAGCCATCCCTCCTGCCCAACACTTTAACATTTTTTATGAATGTGTATTAAAACGGCTTATTTTTATCACGTCTGCCCAGCAAATTCTGCAGGGCTTTAACTCAGACAAGGTGTCAGCAGCTCTAGCTCCAGGCAAAAGATATAGTCATAAAAATAATAATAAAAAAGGCAATTTATTGTAATGAAGATATCTGCACCACCATGGCCGGTCTTTCCCCATATCCAAAATCATCCCAGGTTTCGCTACCGCGGAGGCAGCCGAAGCACCAAGGTTGGCTGAAGAGGGGACAGCAGCCTCGGAGGACACGGGGACAAAGTCCCCAGGTGTCCCCAGATGGGAAACCCAACAGGGCCAACCAAATACTGCAATGCAACGCGACACAAGGCGTTTCCTTCAGAAATAAAAAGGAAAAACGAGGGGCAGGTGGCGCGGAGCCTGACCCTGAGCTCACCCTCCCCACCCGCATCTGCTCCCCCAGCCTCGCAGGGACCCCGCGGGACATCCAGGATGCAAATCACACCTGGGAATCCCTTTTCTTTTTGGGGCCACGCAAACGCGGCAGCAAATTTAAACTTCACTTTGTCACGGCCGCTGCCATGTCCCCTTCTGAAATGGGTTTAATTAAACCCAGCAGCGTGGGACAGCCCTTGGTTTTCCCCTCCAGCTCGAATAAGGAGGGAGGATGGGGAAACCAGCGCTTCCCCTAAGAAACCTTCAAAGACCCTCTGATGTTTGACACATTCAGTTCATCCGCAAAAGGTTTCTCCCTATTTCTTTTCCCCTCCAGCAGGAAAAATCCGCATCTTAAATATAACCAATATTTAACCGGCGACCTCCTGCTTCACCCTTTTTACAAAGACGACATCTCCAAAGGCAGCAGCGGGTTATTTTTATGGAGGGGGGTGACATGCCTCTCTCCTCCAGACGCGAGACAGAAACACAAGGCCATTTATCTCACCCGGCTCCGGCGGTTTGCCTGGTAATAATCTAACGCGCCGTTAATTCCTCGCGGGGAGAACAAAGCTCCGCCGTGCAGCCAAACCAAGGGGACCCTCCGGCACCCTCGGGGAAACTCCGCGGTCAGAGATGAGACGTTTGCACCCAGACAGGTTTCACCCCAGATCCATTAGAAAATACAAACCCCTTAGTATCACCATAAGGAGGAATTTTTTCCTCCGTAAAGCAAATTTTCCCCTGGTTCTTGCTGAGGCCGCGCATGGAGGAAAGGGTTTTAATTCCCAACTTTTCCCCCTCTTCCTCGCAGGGCTGCCCGCTCGGGTGAGCTCCCGGTGTCCCCATCCCCAGCTCGGGGCATGAAACGCTCCCAAAAACCAACCCAGTGCCTCAATGGTCCATCAGCATCTCTCTCCGGAGGGGATGCAGGGATGGACTGAACGCCAGCAGGCATTTCGCAGGCCAGCAACAACCCCAGCCCGGCTCCGTTCACCCCCAAAATTAAGTCTTGTGGGTGCTGAGCCCCAGCCCAGCATCACCCCATGTTTCTTTTTTTCCAAGCTTACAGTTTCCAAAAAGCCGTTCAAACGCCTCCCCGGGGGGGTTATTATGGGCACGGAGCCATCGCTGGGGCAATCACAGCCCCACACTTTTAGGGACAGGGGAGGCACCAGGGTACCAGACACCCCAGTCCATGGGTACCACGCATCCCAAGGGATTTCTTGTGCATCTTCCCAGCTCAGGCCTGTTCTCTGCAAACCAAACCAACCCCCCCTCCAAAAAAAGTCAACCGGCCCCTAAAATAGGTCACTGCCGCAGGGCTCCCCGGTGCACCCAGCCTCCCTTATAATAATAGTAATAATAATTATTATTATTATTATTTAAGAGCATGCACAGAAAAATCCCTTTGCGCACCCAAAGCAAGGTGCGATGCTGCGCTGTACCCCGGGGTATATCGGGGTGAGCTGAGCATCCCCTCCCACACCCCCTAAGGAAAAAGGGAGGCCCCACAGTGGGGTGGGAGCAAGCTGGGGGTGGCGTGGGGGGGTAAGAATTAGCAAAATGAAGGAGTCATCCGGGGAACAAGCCGGGCCGAGGAAGCCGCAGGCTGCTCCTGCGCCAGCGAATCCTCCGGCCTGGGCGAGCGGGCGGCTCGAAAAGTTTCCCCCCCCCACATCAGCCCAGCGCCCCAAATCCTCCCAGTGACCCCCAAGTGGGAGTTGCGGGGGGGTGCAGGCCCCACAACCCTGGGGGTGCTGGGCCGCACACACCAACCCTCTTCGGGGGGGGGTGGGTCAGGCCCCACTGCACCCCACACCCCCCCCCAGCAGCCCCATCACCCCTCCAGACACCCCAGGGGTGACCCCAAAACCCCCGCAGCCCCTCACCCCGTGCAAGCAGCGCTTGTACAAATATCCGGGAGGAGGGGGGGGACACACACATTTTTTATACAATTTTGCCTTAAATGCAAACCCCTCCCCCCCTGCACAAGAGGGGGGACTCCATGCAACCCCCGTGCTCCCCAAAGCGGCTCCCAATGCAAACACATTGCCCGGGGGGTTGCGCTGGCCGAGGATGCATCACGCCCATGCAACCCCCAACCCAGGACCCCCCGTCCACCGCCCTTGCGAGGATTTTGGGGCAAGTTTCAGAGGCCTTTGCAAAGTCAGCAAAGCCCCGGGAGCGCGAAAAGCGGGGGGGGAAAGGGGAAAAATAACAATAAAAGAAGCGAAAAGGGAAAAGGCCGGAGGGGGGGGGTTGCAAGCTCTACCATTTTGATGCAAAGGTCTCCGCGCAAAGGAGTCCCGGTCCTCCTCCGCTTGCCTGGGGTTTTTGCTCTCCATGAAAAAAACAGAAATGTTGGGTTGGGTGGTTTGCTGGGTTGGTTGATTTTCTTTTTTTTTCTTTTATTTTTGGCTGGCTTTTTTGTCTTTTTCTCTTTTTTTTTTTTTTTTTTAAAGAAGCGGGGGGGAGGAAATTACCGCGCCGCCGCTGCTTTGCATCTCCCGTCCTTATTAGGTTTTTTTTCCTTCTTTTCTTTTCTTTTTCTCTTTTTTTTTTTCTCCTCTCCCCCCTTTTTTTCCTCTATTTTTCTTCTTTTTCTTTTTTCTTATTTTTAATTTTTTCTTTTCCTCTCCCTTCACCTCATCCTGCCCATCGCCATGTTAAGCCCCTTTTAGGAAGACGGAGGAATGCGGAGCGGCGGCGGCTCCGGCTGCCAAGAGCCCCGGGGGCCGCTGATTGGAGCCGCCGCATCAGCTGGGGCCGCCGCTGCCCCCTTTAAAGGGACAGGCTCCCGCCACCGCCACGCCGCCCACGGGGGGCCCGCCCCACCCGGGACACCCCCCTTGTGTCCCCCGCCTTGTCCCTTGTCCCCGCAACCGCGGTTCGAGCCGCCTCTGCACTGCAGCATCCCCCGGGAGCATCGCCTGGACCGCGCTGGGGGAAACTGAGGCACACGGAGCTTCCCCCTCCCCTCAAAAAAAGTATGTGCTTTGGGGGATAAAACCCCAATTTTAGGAGTTGTGGAATAACATCAGGTTTTATTTTTTGGATTCTTTTAGTTTTGAGGGCTCTTCTGCCATGGGTGGAAATAGGGATCCCCCAAAGGCACATTTGGTTTTAGGGTGGTGGCCAGGCTGGGGACCCCCCCAGCCCCTCACACACACCACCCAGGATGTGAAGTGTAGGGCACAGCCAGCCTCTAACCCCCGCCCAAATAAAGCAAGGCTTCACTATTTTGCTCCCCAATGCCCAGCAGAATGGGGGGGGGGTCAGCATCCAAACTCTCAGCTGGGTCCCCCCAAAACCCTCATGCTGAGGACCAAGGGGACAAACCTGGAGCAACCCCCCAGTGTTTGGGGACCGATGCCGGGACAGGCTCTGCCCATCAGTGCTGGGCTCCACCAAAGCAGGAGAAGACCCAACCGAGGCTCATGGTGACCATAGTGACCACCTCCTGCCCCCCACCATCTGGGCAGATGCCACCAAAAAACATCAAGAGCAAATTAATTCCCTCCTACCACCCTAAAAAAAGAGAAGCACGACAGCTCCGAAGGCCATTGGGGGTGTCCCCAGAGCCCCCCCCGGGCTTCTCCATCTCCATCCCACCTTCCCAGCTCTTTTCCTTCTCCTCACCGCTCCCTTTCGCAGACATAAATGTGGTCACGTCCTGCACTTGTTTAGACTCCGCTTCGGTTGCCGTGCGCAGTAACTTCTTCCAGATGTGTACGGCTCTTTGCATAATGTCACTTTGGCCACGTTCTGCCTGCACTGAGTTTATTATATAAATATATATATATATGTATATATTTATTTTTTTTTAACGTCCTTTCTTGCTCTGCTCTATAGAAAAAAAAACCCTGGCCGACGCCACCAGCACCTCTCCCCTATCAAAAGCTTTTCGTGAGATGAGTGTTTGGCCCGTCCAACACGTCTCCTACCCTGGAAACGCTTCCAAAAGCTACATAAGCTCCTGGAAAACACCCGGCTGAGGCGCAGCCAGCGCTGGGCTGAGGGTGAGATGAGGCCGGAGGTGGGAGCTGGGGATTTAAGTTCTGCTCCTGAGCCCAAATCCCTGCGGCACCTCATGGACGTGGCGGAGGGGACCAGGGAGCTTCAGAGCTTGGAGACCTTGTAGACCTGAAGCACACAGGTCTGCAGAGATAAGGATGGATGGTCAAAGCCCTGATGCCACTCTGGTTGGCTCACCAGGAGTTTCCTGCCTTTTGGGGATGCTGAGCCCACCCCTCGCATGGAGACCTTGGCCTTTGCCATCCCCAGTTTTAGCTTGTTGATGTGGGAGAAGCTGATCACATGGCAGCCGTTGCCACCAACGCAAGGGGAAATGTCGTGGAAGGGGCACAACCAGCAACACGTTTGGATGAAACAACTTTGACCACAGCAACGTTCCTAAGAGGTGAAACTCAGTTTCATTGACCACTACCCATGAGCACCTGTGGAATTTGCACCTTTGCAAATCTCTCAGCAAATCCCACCCAACCCAGTTTGGTGGGATCCCACCCACCCTGGCTTGGTGGCTTTGCTGTGTAGGACAGGCAAGTTGGTCTTTTGTGGGACCAACGCAGCACACGGGCTGTCCTAACTCACTTTGGTCACCTCTTCTGCTCCTCATCCTGCCATGAAAGGACCAAGCAGGGTGAAACATAAGACACTTCCACATAGGTCAAGGTTAATAGGACACATCAACAACTGATGTCTGGTGGGAACCTTTTTTATTCAGCTGCTGGGATTTCTGAAGGGAGGTAACTCTAGGCTCTCAGTGTCTTCATGCAAAGATCTGGAAGGTCTGGAATCTTCCTTGGAGATGGCTCTGCCATATCTTGCATAGAGACGTCATGGGGGAGAACAACCAACTAAAGGGTCATGGGGGTCCAGTTCACCACAGAGGGATCTGTGGGTCTGGAGTTCAGTCCAGTCGCTGTTAGGAAATGGGTTCTCCAGTAAGAGGGAAGCTCTGGAGAAACTGGTAAACAAGGAGCACATGGAAAGGGGCCCTAGTGACACAGGAGAAGTGTCAGGTCTCCTGCCCACCTCTTTCCAGCAGTGTGGTGCCCATAAAAGGGACATCTCCTGTGGCTTTCCCTCTTCCCTTCTCCCACAGGGCCATGAGACAGCAACCCAGTGACTCCAGAAGGTCATAAGGGGCCTCAAAATGAAGGACCAGCCACAACATTATAGGGTCTGGAAATGCTTAGGGGAAACCAGGAAAGGTTTGAATTTACTTGGTATAACTGATCCCTGATATTTCAGTTTGCTTTTCCATAGTTTCAGTCTTCTCCAAAAGAAGCATCAACAAGGACAAGATACAAGAAGAAAGCTGATAAACTGTAATGGCTCAGACAGCTTTGAGTTTGTGGAGACCCACACAAGAGCCTGGAGGTATTTAAGACATAGATGTGGCTCTTAGGGACATGGTTTATTGGTGGGCTTGGTAGTGTCAAGTTTACGGTTGGACTGGATGATCTTAAGGGTCTTTTCCAACTCAAATGGTTCTGTGATTCTATGAGTTGCCGAGCAGAGCTGGAAGGACACCTTGGAGGTAGCACCATGTCCTCTCGCCAGCTCCGCCTGCCCGGGCTGGATTCACTGCTGCAAGCGCAGCAACGTTCCCTGCTGAGTATCTTCTGTAGGCCAGCAATCCCATGGATAGATGCTCCAGCAGATGGTGAATGAGTTTCCTTGGTGGCCTTGCTGAGCACCCAGCATGTCAGGGCATCCCTGGAGACATCCCAGGCCAGGCTGGACGGGGCTCTGAGCAACCTGAGCTGGTGAAGATGTCCCTGCTCATGGCAGGGGTGGCACTGGATGAGCTTTGAAGGTCCCTTCAACCCAAACTGTGATTCCACACAGGTGCTTGGGTAAAGCAAGAGGTGGAAAATCGCTCCGGATTGCCATGGTGTCACCCTTGGGACACAGGATGGATGTTGGGGACACAATTAGCCCTTTGGGGATGTATCATGGGCTTGGCAACCAGTTTCCTCTCAGCAGCTGGTTTTCTGAGCAGGCGGACGGATCATGGAAAAGAAGGGATCAAATCAGGCCAAGAGACAGAGGGAAAGAGCAAAATAAAATAGAGAAAGCAAGAACATTCCTGGAGGCTCTCTGGCCTCTCTCCCTCCAGCCTCCTGAGAGGAGACACACAAAACAAAAGGCGCAAGAAAAGAACGAGCCAAAGCGGCACAAACGCGAGGACTGCGGGGTGCAACGCGAGGGCTGTCGTGATGCAGCGGGGCAGGTCCCTTCCCAAAAAACCCACCGGCCTCGGGAGGACCCGGGGGTCTCGCAGCAAACGCTGCCCTTTTATGGCCGGGCGAGGAGGCCGGTGGCGCGGGAGCCTGCCCTACTAAGGGAAAACGGCTCCCGCTTAAGTGTTTGCAGCGAGAACACCCACAGAGAGAGCACAGTCGAGCTCTCCAAGGACGACTCAAACGCTGCTGCTTTGTGTTGACCCCAATTCTTCTTTGTTTTTTTACCCTCTTTGATTTCTCACTTCTGCCTCCAAACCAGGACAATAAAAATATATATGCATACATATATATATATATTTTAAAAGCCATTATTAAGGCAGCGCTGGCTGGTTTCAGGTGACACACGGTGCGGGGATGGGGTTCAGAAAGGTGGCCTGAGGACAGGGGTGAAGACCCCGCTCTGCTAGCAGGACGGTCTCCGTTCCACAGGCAGCTGCTGCGGGTGTTTATCCTCCCGTGTGTGGTGCAAGGGCTGCTATCCAAGCCGGGAAAGATGTCTTTACTATTAAACATGATGTTGGGTGCCAAGTTCATCCATCCACCATTGCAAATCCCGGCATCTCGCTGCCCGAGAGGGAGTCACCACCTCCCAAAGCTGCAAAACACACCTGGGCCCAAGTCAAACGTTATTTGCCTTTTGATGACAGCTCCACAGGGAACAGCTTTTTCTGTTTGGCTGGCAGAGGCAGGGAGGTGAATCCCTGCCCAGAGAGGTGGTGGATGAACCATCCCTGGAGACATCCCAGGCCAGGCTGGACGGGGCTCTGAGCAACCTGAGCTGGTGAAGATGTCCCTGCTCATGGCAGGGGGGGAACTGGATGAGCTTTGAAGGTCCCCTCAACCCAAACTATTCTATGATCCACACTGCAAACAAGACCCCAACCCACCAGAAAGTCCAGCAGAGCTCCTGAGTTTGTATTTTTCTGTATTTTCCATGCACCCAGTAACTTGCCCGCTCACAAGTTGCAGCAGCAGCAAGGTTTTCATTCCTAGAGAAGCTCATATTGCATTCCAGGTCCTGTTTTCCAGCAGATTTGCAATAATCGGGTTTAGTTTTATTATGTGGTAATGCCAATATTAGGAAGTTTACTTACAACCCTTGAATTATAGCACAGTGATGAGGAGATCCAAGTATTAAAGAAAAATTTCCTGGAGGAGGAATGTGGAGACCCCCCCCAACTCATTCCCTGAAAAATATTTAGCTTATTTTACTCCTCAAAAAGAAACCGTAAGGTCACGGATTTATATTGCAAAGGGTCTCCAGAGCTCACATGGTTCAATGTCTTGTCCATAGCAGGGGGTTTCTCATCATTTTATTTCCTCGCTCCTTTCTCAGCACTCAATCCAACATCGTGGACCAAATCGGAGCCTTGACCCACATCATTCCCAGCCCAAACATCTGCCCTGCTGCTGGACATCAAGAAATACTTCTTGATGTACTTTTTAGGATAAGGACTGCAGCTTGTTCTCAATGAAGTCCAGAGGTGATAAGTAGCAATTTCATAGAATCACAGAATAGTTTGGGTTGAAGGGACCTTCAAAGCTCACCCAGTGCCACCCCTGCCATGAGCAGGGACATCTTCAGCAGCTCAGGTTGCTCAGAGCCCCGTCCAGCCTGGCCTGGGATGTCTCCAGGGATGGTTCATCCACCACCTCTCTGGCCAACCTGGGCCAGGCTCTCACCACCCTCAGGGCCAACAATTCCTTCAAGACCAGCCTGAATCTCCCTCCTTTAGTTTAAAACCATCACGCCTTGTCCTGTCACACAGGCCCTGCTCAAAAATCTGTCCCCATCTTTCTTATTGGCCCTTTTTACCTAAATACATTAGAAGGGAGGAATGCACGGTGCAGTTAATATTACCTGGCTTTTTGAGCTGGTCCTGCTTGTCCCCGGGCTGAGTTACAGCCCAGGAACAGTGCATTGCCAGGTCTTCATTTTGGGGTTAAAGGGCCTATTTCAAGTGTTACTTAACTGCAGGTTTCAATACTGAGGCCTCTGCACTGGGTGCATCAAGCAAGCCAAGCAACGCAAGCCAAGTTGTCCTCACCGCTGTTGCGCTGGAGAAACAATCTCTATTAACAACTTGACTTGGCAGTTCCAACATATTGGGGAAAGAAGTATTTTTATTCTCCCACCAGGCCTTTCTTCATCCATTATTGGCTACTGCTGTCCTGCATTAACAATTTAACTCTGTTTCGTTCAGGGCACTGGGCAAAAATGAATTCAATAAAATTTAACCCTTTTCATGGAAAAGCACGTGGGTTCTAGGTGGGAATACATATAATATATCTGAAGGAGGCCAACATCTCCAGGATGGCAGGTGAGCTCTTCAAGGTCACCAAGTGCCACATCAATAGCAACCAGCTCAGGAAGGCTCTTGGAAAAAGGCAGAGAAGAAAGTTTCAAATGAGCTTTGGGGTAGGAAAACATAAAGTCTGGAGGAAAGAAGTCTAAGCTACACTTGTGCGATGCTGAGGTGGGAACCAGCAGCTGGAGATGAGATCTTGGCTTGCCACCAGCAGCTCTCAATGCGTGGCCAAGGTGTGTTGAAGCTGCGAGCCAATAAATTGTTATTTCTTTGCCTTCACTGAGCACGTCCAATGCTCAGGTCATCACTTTGCTGCCACAGACAACCCTGGTGCACCTGTGTTATGGCTGTTCTGTGTAGTCCTGATCTCCAAAATGGGCACGATGGTGCTGGAGAAGCAGAAGATCAACTGAAATGGGATGGGGCAGCTGCTTTACAAGGTGAGATGGTGGAAGTGGTGGAGTCGCCATCCCCGGAGGTGTTTAAAAGACACGTAGATGAGGTTCTTAGGGACATGGTTTAGTGACAGTGTTGGGTTAACAGTTGGACTTGATGATCTGGAGCGTCTCTTTCAACCAAAATGATTCTATGACAAGCTCAGGACCCTTCGACCTGGAGAAGAGGAGGTTGTTAGGAGCTTATGAGCAAGGTGCAGCAAATCAAAACTATTACTCAAAGGAGCAGGAGATTGGTTTAACACAAATAGCAGGTTGCCACATGAGCCAAATACATGAGGAGATTCAAATAAGGGATGAAGAAATTCATGGGCAACAGGTCTGCCAACAGATATGAGAGGGAATGGGCAGCCTGGTACCCACCAACGCCCATGATGCTGGGAGAGCAGAGGGGAGTGAAATGAAGAGATGTTGCCTTGCATGTCCTCCTGAAATATCTCCTGTAGCTGCTGGAAAAGACCCTTAGGCTACATAAACTTACAGGAAAATGGGGCAGTTAACAGGACAAGATTATGCAACTGTCCCAGGTTTCCTAGAGAGGTGGTGGATGCTCCATCCCTGGAGACATCCCAGGCCAGGCTGGACGGGGCTCTGAGCAACCTGAGCTGGTGAAGATGTCCCTGCTCATGGCAGGGGTGGCACTGGATGAGCTTTGGAGGTGCCTTCAACCCAAACTATTCTATGATTCTACGAAATTACTACTTATCACCTCTAGACTTCGCCAAGAAGAAGCAATAATCTGCAGTCCTTACCCTAAAATGTACGTTAAGTGGTTCCTGCATTGCATCGTGTGAACTTCAAAGCCCCAAATTTCTGCGACAGCTCACGAAAAGCTTTGGTGTCACTTATAAGTCACGTTCGCAGCGATGGGTTTGCCTGTTGACGAGCCAGGTGTGGGAGCTGCACAGGTCTTCCCAGCATGGGGCTTG
This sequence comes from Columba livia, assembly GCF_036013475.1. Lineage (NCBI taxonomy): Eukaryota > Metazoa > Chordata > Aves > Columbiformes > Columbidae > Columba > Columba livia. Next base: position 3,787,640 of record NC_088603.1, read on the forward strand.
CAGTTCAAAGGCATCTGCACACATCAAAGGATAAGGCGGTAAGAAACAGCGTGTCATCAGCCAGGAAGTTCTAAATTGATACCTTGATTGGAATAATTAGCAAGAATTACAGGAAACACCCGGAGATGTGTTGATATTCAAGAGAGTCTTCAGAAGCTTTGACCCAAATAGGAGTTTCTGCTCAGGGATGCAGCACATGAAGTCCCACCAACGAGACCCACCACATTGGTCTTGCTTTTACCTGTTTTCTTAGAACAAACCTGTTTTGTACTTTGTTTTTCCCTTAGATAAGCTTGGGTAGGGAGTGATTTTTAAGGCTGCTGTGGAAATGCCAGAACTTGGTGGAGATGCAAATCAAATATAAGGGAACTGCAGTAATTTCAAAGCCCTTTGGTTTTTAGGTCCCTGAAGTCCACAGGAACCTTTCCATCACGATAGGGGTGTAAACTGGTAATGTGAAAGACAAGAAAATCTTCTTCAGTGAATACTCACGTACAGAAAAAACAGTGTATTTTCTTCTCTTGACAAAGCCATAGAAAATAATCCTCCAAACAACAAAAAATCCCAGGGTGAAGATCATATAGAAATAGTTTGGTTTATATTGCTGCTAAAGAACAATATTAAATGCTGGTGTCTGTGCTGCCATCCTCAATTCAAGGAGGATGCTGAAGAGAAGGTCACAGGGGTGAAGTGGAGGCCTGGAAGAGAAGTTTTGGGGTGAAAAGCTCAGAGACAGAGCAAGGGCGGCTACGGAAAATAAGCCACGAGCACCTTGAGCGAAGGTTTTGCAAGACTCGACATGCAGAAGCTCGAGTCAGACGAGCTGAAGTTCACATGAAATGAAGATGCCAGCTCAGCTCACATCCCCAGCACAGCTGGGAGGGGAGAGACGGCAGGGACAGATGACACGGAGCCGGAGGAAAGCAGTTCTGGAAGGAGGGAACATCGCTCGGGGGAGTTATTTATGATCCAACAGCAAACTGAAGAGATACACAGCCCGGGAGTCCTTGGGGATCTGTTCCAGGCCTGGTACAGCTCAAAATATTTTTTTTAATAATTACTTGCATGAATAGAATAGAAAATTTGCTTCTTACAGCTGCAAATGATACCAAGCCGGGAGGGACTTCAAGTACTTGGGAGGCTGGGCTGGAACTTCAAAACAATCTTGACACATTAGAGAAACAGCCTGGAAAAAAAAATAGACTGCAATTTAGTAGAAACAAAGGGAAAACTTGCTGCTTGTGTAAGAATAGCTGAGCTGCAGAGACAGCACGGGCAGGGAGCGGGTGAGCGGGAACCATAGAACAGTTTGGGTTGAAGGGACCTTCAAGCTGATCCAGTGCCACCCCTGCCATGAGCAGGGACATCTTCACCAGCTCAGGTTGCTTAGAGCCCCGTCCAGCCTGGTCTGGGATGTCTCCAGGGATGGTTCATCCACCACCTCTCTGGGCAACCTGGGCCAGGCTCTCACCACCCTACCTGGGTGCAATCAGCCCTCCTCACGCTGCTGTGAAAGCAGCAAACCACAGGCAGGGACATGTAGATGTCTGCAGGACATGGGGAGCGATGCTTTAGATTCATGTGGCACCATGAAGCCTCAGCTGGAGTTTGTTCTCCACTCGGGTATGGTGATTTGGGGAGGTTGCGGGCTGGTTGCAGAGTGCAGGAGGTCATAGAACCATTTCAGCTGGAAGAGACCCACATGATCATCAAGTCCAACCATAACCCAACTCTGGCACTAAACCATGTCCCTAAGAACCTCGTCTAAATGCCTTTTAAACCCCTCCAGGGATGGTGACTCCAGCACTGCCCTGGGCAGCCTGTTCCAATGCCCCACAGCCTTTTGGGGAAGAAATTGTTCCCCAGATCCAACCTCAACCTCCCCTGGTGCAACTTGAGGCCGTTTCTTTGTGTCCCTGTCTCCCCTCAGCTCCTGTTCTCCAGCTGAACCCCCCAGGTCCCTCAGCCGCTCCCATCACACTTGTGCTCCAGCCCCTCACCAGCTTTGTCACCTCCTCTGCACTCTCTCTAGTAACTCAAGTGATGGTCAGAGCTAAGAAGCTGAAAAAATAAAACCCAACCAAACCCAAAATCCTTCCAAAAAAACAAAGGCCTTGGAGATATTTAATCCAGAGAAGACCAGATTTGGGAATCGCCACAGTAGGAACCACCTGAACCAGTGAAGAACAAGCCCCAAAGTCATGGACTAAATGACCTCGATGGACATCTTGTGGACATTTCTGGACTTTTTAATGGCATTTCACAGGGGCAGTCCATAAATCAAAGCAATTATATTTGTGTGTTGTATCAAAGGATGGGAAGGGGGGGTGGAGGTTAATGAAGGTGTATTGGAGAGTGTGGGACCTGAGCATGATGTAAATGGTATGGAATAAGGGGTGGAGAATGCACTGGTTTTCACTGGGATACGGTTACACCAGTAGCTGGTGTAATGCTGTGTTTTGCATTTAGCATGAGAAGAATGTTGATAACAGCCCGAAGTTTCAGTCGTTGTTTATACCAAGTCAAGGACTCTTCGGGGAGAAGGGCGGGGACATGGTGGGACAAGCAACCCATTGACCAAAGGGATATTCCACACCATATGATGTCATGTTCAGTATGTATTAATATTTGAGGGAAACAAGAAGGAAGAGGGGGACATCGGGAATGATGGTGTTTGTCATCCCAGGTCACTGTTATAGGTGACGGAGCCTGGTTTTCCTGGACATGGCTCAACACCTGCCTGCCCGTGGGAAGTGCTGAATGAATCCCATGTTTTGCTTTGCTTGTGTGTCTTTTGCTTCACTTCTTAACCTGTTTTCATATCAACTCAGGAGTTTCTTCGCTTTCACCCTTCCGATTCTCCCTCCCATCCCACCAGGTGAGGTGAACGAGTGGCTGCGTGGGGCTCAGCTGCTGGCTGGGGCTGAACCACAACACTAACAGACGATGAGATATATATTTATTTTCCTTTTCTTTGTGCACCTACACCTCAGTTACTACCACGGCTACTTTTGTTCTAGGACCTCACTTCTTTTACACTAAACAAGCTTTGGAGCTGATCGGCCCAAACTTGCAGACTACCTGAAACTAAGTCCTCTGCATTTGAGGCTGCCCCTGAAATTGGATGTATTTTCTGCGAGCGAGCCATGTCATACAGTTAATTGCTTTTAATCTGAAACGAGTGGCGTTTGGTTTGGCCACATCGAGGAGCTGGGAAGGTTCTCACCTCCCTTTAAGTTTTGCAACATCAAGTATAAACGTGTAAAATTGACATAGCTACGTACATTTCAACAAAGCTTATTTATGGCAAATACCTACCCCTTTCAGTAGAAAGTTTGCTTTCTCATTTTTTGTTAAACACACTTTTTCAAACAGCACTTGAAGGCTGGACATGAAGAAGAAATTGTTGCCCCTGAGGGTGGTGAGAGCCTGGCCCAGGTTGGCCAGAGAGGTGGTGGATGAACCATCCCGGAGACATCCCAGGCCAGGCTGGACGGGGCTCTGAGCAACCTGAGCTGGTGAAGATGTCCCTGCTCATGGCAGGGGTGGCACTGGGTGAGCTTTGAAGGTCCCTTCAACCCAAACGATTTTGTGATTCTACAGTTCTAAAACCCTCTGATTGATGTACATTCCCCACTCAAGTGTTTCTCCTAGAAATGCAGCAACCAGCCCCTTCACCTCTCCCACTCGCAAGGATGTTCCCAACCCTCCTCCTGCTTTTCAAGGCTCTTTTTCCAAAATGCATCAGGGAGAAGTTCACAGAATCACACAGAATCCCAGAATGTCAGGGGCTGGAAGGGACCTGGAAAGCTCATCCAGTGCAATCCCCCCATGGAGCAGGAACACCCAGATGAGGTTACACAGGAAGGTGTCCAGGCGGGTTGGAATGTCTGCACAGAAGGAGACTCCACAACCCCCCTGGGCAGCGTGGACCAGGCTCTGGCACCCTCACCAGGAAGAAGTTTCTTCTCATATTTAAGTGGAACCTCCTGTGTTCCAGTTTATACCCAATGCCCCTTGTCCTGTCATTGGTTGTCACCAGAAGAGCCTGGCTCCATCCTCCTGACACTCACCCTTTATATATCTGTAAACATTAATGAGGTCCCCCCTCAGTCTCCTCTTGTCCAGCTCCAGAGCCCCAGCTCCCTCAGCCTTTCCTCACACGGGAGATGCTCCACTCCCTTCAGCATCTTGGTGGCTGCGCTGGACTCTCTCCAGCAGTTCCCTGTCCTGCTGGAACTGAGGGGCCACAACTGGACACAATAGTCCAGATGTGGTCTCCCCAGGGCAGAGCAGAGGGGAAATTCCGCAGATGCTGCCCGAGAGACAGGACAGGCAGCTCATGCAGAAGGAGAGGAGAAGAATCCTCCTTGTCCTCTCTCACAGAGGAAAAAGCAAGCCCAAGAGGGGCAGCCTCTTCCTGCCTGAAAGAAGGAATTAATTAAGGAATTTTGCAAAACACAATGCCAGGGTGGGAGCTCCAAGTGTTCGCAAGCTGTGCTGAGCCTGTTTGTTGGGGAAGGACGTGGGTTTTCTGGGGCTGTGCTACACTCTTCGATACACATCCCAGCACAATCAGTTAACATCAAATTAATGCCCCCCCCCATCAACCATGACTGTGAAATATTACCTTGGTTTTAAAAAAACCCTGAAGCCACCACAGACTGATTTCACACATGCAATCCCTGCTACTTCACAGGTATTATACGGACATCATTACTAAATTCAACACTGGGTCACTTTAATTGTTCATATCATTGCTTTTAAAACAGTTTTAAAACAGTTTTAACTTGCCCCCAGTTAAGCAGCTAAAGCATTTTAAAAGCGGGTGGAAACTCCTGACAGTTTCACAACCTTATATTAAGGCAAAAAATCAATCATGTGGTTGTGAAGCAGAGGTGGAGCGTGCAAAGCTTTATCTTCCCCTGATTTAAATCCCAGGCAGCGCTGGGTTTGGAAATCGCACCAGATGGATTCCAGAGCGCGGCTCAAGGTCATCGCAATAACCACGTCCCGCTCCCCACCGTAAGCACCATCGTCACCGGTCCCACAAAGCCATCAACAGAAATTTAATATGCTGTCACATAGCCGGGGATCTTCCCAACAAGCACTTTACACCCCGGAGTGCAAGGACACAAATAGCCCTTGTTTCAACATGAGGAAGGAAATCTCTCCGCACGCCGATAATTGTAGGAAAAGTGCATTTATGCTGCTGCTTTTGAAATATGTGCTTTGTCAGAATTAGTTGTTTGAAGGGCAGATGGTTGATTTAATATTGTTTTATTGTAGGAGAGTTGCTCGTCTGACACTGGAGACAGAATATTTGCTCTTAGAGCTGCCCCATGATATTCTGCATACTACGGGGTGGATAAACTATTGCAAATCAACCCAAATCATGCAGACTTCACCTTATTTATACCCCACTCCCCACTTTGATTTTATGAAACCGCTCCTACTGGAGTACTGCTTTTAAAGCATTGCAGGATTTAAGGTTTATTTTAATGGCACTAATACACAGGCGCTATTTTTACCTCTGTGCGTCTTGGCGACCTCTGCGGCGCCCGAGCGCGGCCTCGATCCTCACAGGGAACTTCCGCACAAAATACGGCTTTTTAAGCACAAAAAACATGATACTCTGAAAAAAAATACGGAAAAAAGTTGTTTACTTCCCTTCGATGAATTTTACGCAGAGGTTGTTTAACATTTCCTACGCTATTGGTTTTGGCTGCTCTTTGATGTGGTCATTCACCACTCTGCTACCTTAAATTACAAGTTTCGTTTCCTTTTCTTTTTATATCTGTGTCACCTGGAGTTCCTGCTTAGGATTTGAGCCAGCACCGGGCCCTTGTGGCCAGGAAGCCAATGGTACCTGGGGTGGGTTAGAAGGGGGTGGTCAGTAGGTCAGAGAGGTTCTCCTGCCCCTCTGCTCTGCTCTGGGGAGACCACACCTGGAATATTGTGTCCAGCTGTGGCCCCTCAGTTCCAGCAGGACAGGGAACTGCTGGAGAGAGTCCAGCGCAGCCACCAAGATGCTGAAGGGAGTGGAGCATCTCCCGTGTGAGGAAAGGCTGAGGGAGCTGGGGCTCTGGAGCTGGACAAGAGGAGACTGAGGGGTGACTCATTCCTGGGGATCAATATGGAAAGGGTGAGTGTCAGGAGGATGGAGCCAGGCTCTTCTGGTGACAACCAGTGACAGGATAAGGGGCAATGGGTATAAACTGGAACACAGGAGGTTCCACTTAAATATGAGAAGAAACTTCTTCCTGGTGAGGGTGGCAGAGCCTGGCCCAGGCTGCCCAGGGAGGTTGTGGAGTCTCCTTCTCTGCAGACATTCCAACCCGCCTGGACACCTTCCTGTGTAACCTCATCTGGGTGTTCCTGCTCCATGGGGGGATTGCACTGCATGAGCTTTCCAGGTCCCTTCCAATCCCTGACACTGCGTGATTCTGTGATTTCTGGTGCCTCCTCCAAGGCAGGCGGGGAAATGCCAAGTTAACCAGACTAAAACAAACAAGGAAACTCTTCCCAACGCTTCCACTCATCCTTTTTACCTTAGACCCAGGGTCATCTGCTTTACCATTAGGATGAAAACGGGATTTTCCCCACAAAATCCAGTTTTTCTGGAACAAAAGAACTGGAAAAAAAAAACCAAACCAACACACTAATGGATTATTCTGCTGAGCAATTACCCCGACTCGAACCAACAACCACATTGCCAATACGCTGTAGATCTAAGGTGAGAATGCGTATCTGGGAAAAGAATCACAGGCACGTTTTGGGATTTCCGTGTACATCTGTTAAGTGTCTCTTCTCAAAAAGGCTGCGAACCTCTTATATAATCTTTAGGAAATGGTGAGACCTCAAATCACTTGGATACGTCAAAGTACTTGTCCCTCCAGTGACTCTTATGTAAAGCCAGGACGGTGTTGCTGAGGAATCGTTCTCTATGTAGGTCAGGAGAAGGAAAAGCAACTTGGACGCGGCTTCACGAGGGACAAAAGCAGATACGGAAATTGAAGTGTATTTTTAATTTTCCTGCCCGTTTCCCTCCAGCAATGACAGATTTTTCCAGATGTAGACAAAACAGCGTTTGCAGATCTGTATAAAAGTTCATTTTACAAATTTTGAAGAACAAAATGGCAAAAAAAACCCCATAGAGCAACGTTAGAAAAGCAGCTCAGGGGAATGTTGTTGATCTGAAGCGCAACTTAACGGACTTCAATAAGTAAAAATACCCCTCCCCTCCTTCCTTCCAACTATCTACCAGATGGAATTTTGTTATGAAGCTCTTAATTCAAGATATAAAACAGCCATTAGTGACACTGCAGTCATTTTGGACAATTAATTGACTGACTGTGTTTCTATTAATACAATCCCAGAATGTCAGGGGTTGAAGGGCCCTGGAAAGCTCATCCAGTGCAATCCCCCCATGGAGCAGGAACACCCAGATGAGGTTACACAGGAAGGTGTCCAGGCGGGTTGGAATGTCTGCACAGAAGGAGACTCCACAACCCCCTGGGCAGCCTGGGCCAGGCTCTGCCACCCTCACCGGGAACAAGTTTCTTCTCATATTCAAGTGGAACCTTTTGTGTTCCAGTTTTCACCCATTACCCCTTGTCCTATCATTGGTTGTCACTGAGAAGAGCCTGGCTCCATCCTCCTGACACTCACCCTTCATGTATTGATCACCATTAATGAGTCACCCCTCAGTCTCCTCCAAGCTCCAGAGCCCCAGCTCCCTCAGCCTTTCATTTCTCCCTCAGCCTTATTTCTATTATTCTTCTCCTGGTCTTACAAATAAAAAGTCAGATCTGAAATACGCCAAAGTCCAATTTTGGGGCAGTTTTTTCTTTACTACTGAATGGCATTGTTTATATTTGTATATTTTGTGACGCCAGTTCTATTTTCTCAGTAAGGGGAAAAATCCAAATTACATTATGAAACTACACCAAACCTTGAGTTATCACTGAAATATTTGTTAGAAACACATCTGTAAATGTTCGGACTCGAGTAATAAATGTATTTAATGTCAAAAAGCATAAACAGCTTACAAAATATTAATTCAAAAGGATTACGGCCACACAGAGAGTTTCTCATTGAGCTACAATAAGTCCAGAGTTTTGGGTTCTTCTAGAAAGTGAAAAAGCTGATCTGACAAATTCAGTTTTAGGAGCCCAAATAGAAACATTTCATGGAGAGAAGTGCCGAGATTCCCTCCAGTCTTCAAACCTCATTGTGAACTTTGTGTCCGTGTCGCAGAAGCGGATCAAAAGGTGGTTTTCGGCGAGCTCGATTCAACGGGACACGGTATGAACTGACACCCGAGCGAGAAATGACCGCTTTTCATCTTCAAGTTGTTGGGTCCTGATGAGATTTTAAACCAAAATCATTTCCGATAGCTGAAAACACTTGAGAGCATCTCAAGTTATTACAGAAAATCAGTAAGGAAAACTACTATAATACAACAGTGCTCATTAGCTCTAATAAAGCTACATTAGTCTGGTTTTTGCACTACAGACCCCACTTTCCGTTATGCCGTTACAAAAACTGTTCCTTAGTAAACATCTTTCTAAACGCTGAAAAAACGTTACAAATTTAACAACTCAATCGGAATATTGCAAAAATTACTCAATTACTTCAGCTGAAATCTGTGTATTTGTTTGCAAACCGTTTACCTGTAACACGGAGTCATTTTTGGTATTCAACTTGAAAGTATTGTCCATGCTTTTGATCAGGCATATGTGCAGTCATATTAACAATATATATACTTCAGTATCAATATTCCATATTCCCTGTGGTAAATGGGATCCGTCTACAGACATTTTATAAAGGAACTGTTTGTTTTCTCAAATAAATCACCGTTGTGGAAGCTTTTAAAAAGCGTTTCGAACAAACTCATGATACACTCAACAGTTCCCAACGTTCGACTTCCAAATGTGGGGAAATCTGCCAAGCAACATAATACGAATTGCAATTCAAAAAGAACCACTTGTTTTAGACTCTTAAGAATATCGCTCATCACAAAATCCACTTTTAAACATAAAAGTTTAGACAAGTTGGATATTAAGATCAAACGCCATTCATCGGTTTGATTATTCCCATTGTGTATAATCTCATTTTCTGCAGATTTCTGTAGTATCACAGTACGGGAAGGATTAAGACAGAGCGGCAGGCGTCATTTTTATCGCCCAACTGCTGTGTATATCCTGTATATAACACAATAACCAAACAAGACAGCACGGACCCCATTTCCAGCATTAAAAAACCAGCATTTCAATAAACTAGAAATGGCAGCCTTTGTAAGAAGTTTTCTTCACAGTTTTACAGTTAGAATGTATTTAATAACAGGCAGAAAGCCTTAAGGTGTTTCTAAACATACTTAAGGACGGTACCAATCGCTGCACCCAGGAAAGCGGCGACAAAATTCACCTCGACGTCATTCACGGCTTGGAAAATCCAATTCAAGGCAATAAAACCGTTTGTTTTCTTTTTCTTTGACTTTGTAAAAGTAGCATTTGATGTAAACCATACAAATAAACCACAACGCAAACCAATCATCCCAGTTGAGTTGAGCTCGGTGCTTCTCCCCGTAAGTACGTGGTTCGGCAAGTGAGTTCATTTTAAACGGGAAAGTTTCAGCTAATTCAGTAAACACCCTTCGACTTCACTTGTGATGCTGCCAAACCAGCTCTTTTTTAAACATAACACTGAAAGAAAATAAAACGTTAAATACGCAGTTTCCACCGTCAAATGTTTTCAGCTGTATCTGCTGCTTCCACTGGGGCTCCGGTTGTTGGAGTAACTGCGATCGCTTTCGCTGTCAGAGCCGTATGATCTACAAAGAAAAGGTTGTAGTATGAGTAAGGCATTGACACAGTCTCCCACAGCATCCTCACAGCTAAACTGAGGGAGTGCGGTCTGGATGAGCGGGTAGTGAGGTGACTGTGAACTGGCTGAAGGGAAGAAGCCAGAGAGTCGTGGTCAATGGGGCAGAGTCCAGTTGAGGCCTGGATCCAGTGCAGTGCCTCAGGGGGCAGTGCTGGGGCCGGTATTATTCAATATATTCATCAATGACTTGGACGAGGGAATAGAGTGACTGTCAGCAAGTTTGCTGATGACACCAAGCTGGGAGGAGTGGTGACACTGGAAGCTGTGCTGCCATCAGAGACCTGGACAGGCTGGAGAGCTGGGTGGGGAAAAATTTAGTGAAATACAACAAGGGCAAGTGTAGAGTCTTGAATCTGGGCAGGAACAACCCCAGGTTCCAGTGTAAGTTGGGGAATGACCTATTAGAGAGCAGTGTAGGGGAAAGGGACCTGGGGGTCCTGGGGACAGCAGGGTGACCATGAGCCAGCACTGGGCCCTTGTGGCCAGGAAGCCAATGGTACCTGGGGTGGGTTAGAAGGGGGTGGTCAGTAGGTCAGAGAGGTTCTCCTGCCCCTCTGCTCTGCCCTGGGGAGACCACACCTGGAATATTGTGTCCAGTTGTGGCCCCTCAGTTCCAGCAGGACAGGGAACTGCTGCAGAGAGTCCAGCGCAGCCACCAAGATGCTGAAGGGAGTGGAGCATCTCCCGTGTGAGGAAAGGCTGAGGGAGCTGGGGCTCTGGAGCTGGACAAGAGGAGACTGAGGCGTGACCTCATTCATGTTTACAGATATATAAAGGGTGAGTGTCAGGAGGATGGAGCCAGGCTCTTCTCAGTGACAACCAGTGATAGGACAAGGGGTAATGGGTACAAACTGGAACACAAAAGGTTCCACTTAAATTTGAGAAGAAACTTCTTCCTGGTGAGGGTGGCAGAGCCTGGCCCAGGCTGCCCAGGGAGGTTGTGGAGTCTCCTTCTGTGCAGACATTCCAACCCGCCTGGACACCTTCCTGTGTAACCTCATCTGGGTGTTCCTGCTCCATGGGGGGATTGCACTGGATGAGCTTTCCAGGTCCCTTCAACCCCTGACATTCTGGGATTCTGTGATTAAAACGCCTCAAAATTGCGTTTCCAGCTTCAAATTCAAAATCACATCACAAAATAAAATAACCCACTGTCAAGACAGATGCACAAGACAAGAAGAAAACACACAAAAAGGCAATTACAGGATCACATTACGTATCACTGAAGTATTCATTATTGGATGACTTCAAACTTGAAATACTTATTTATTTTACTTGATGAAATCCTGTGGAACTGAAGTCTGTGGTTGTAACTATAAAATTTCCTGCTTTCTCAGATACAGCTAAAAATACTCCAAAATAACTGCTTTTGCAAGTGTGAATTCTCACTGAGAAATACATTGTAACAAACAGAATTTAGTGTTTCTCAACTAAGACAATTTCACATATCTTGGTGTATAAATTGCAGGGGTTTTTTTGTTTGAAAAAGGGTCTTAAGAATTTAGGGCCCATAAGAACAGGATTGTGTGAGTGTCTGCAGAGTGGAAATCGTAATTAAAATATTTTGGCTTCTCCAGAAGAATTCCAAGCTCAGCACCTGGCCAAACATCAACAGAGTCCAGCTGGTTCTACACAAGCCACAGGTCACATTCAAATGACACAGAAATAAACTTGCAGTTGAGATTCTTCTACTGTTGTGCTTTCTACACAGAAAATGTGCGGATCCTAATCCAACCTTGTTTCTCTGAAGCTTCCAACATCCTAAAGCAATGACTTTCTATTTCAATACTCTTTGTTAAGCTAATTAATTTCCCCCTGGACAAGATGAAATGTTTTCTTACTGTCAGAACTAGGTGGGAAAATGGGTGAGAGTAAAGTCCAATAAGAGCTGGGACAAAGTTGGGAAAAAGAGGATGAACATTTATATTAGTCTTAGAGATTTGGTTGATTTGCCACTAATATGTGACATATTAAAAATACAAAACAAATCGGCGTGTCTATATGGCGGCGTGTCTATATGGCGGCGTGTCTATATGGCGGCGTGTCTATATGGCGGCGTGTCTATATGGCGGCGTGTCTATATGGCGGCGTGTCTATATGGCGGCGTGTCTATATGGCGGCGTGTCTATATGGCGGCGTGTCTATATGGCGGCGTGTCTATATGGCGGCGTGTCTATATGGCGGCGTGTCTATATGGCGGCGTGTCTATATGGCGGCGTGTCTATATGGCGGCGTGTCTATATGGCGGCGTGTCTATATGGCGGCGTGTCTATATGGCGGCGTGTCTATATGGCGGCGTGTCTATATGGCGGCGTGTCTATATGGCGGCGTGTCTATATGGCGGCGTGTCTATATGGCGGCGTGTCTATATGGCGGCGTGTCTATATGGCGGCGTGTCTATATGGCGGCGTGTCTATATGGCGGCGTGTCTATATGGCGGCGTGTCTATATGGCGGCGTGTCTATATGGCGGCGTGTCTATATGGCGGCGTGTCTATATGGCGGCGTGTCTATATGGCGGCGTGTCTATATGGCGGCGTGTCTATATGGCGGCGTGTCTATATGGCGGCGTGTCTATATGGCGGCGTGTCTATATGGCGGCGTGTCTATATGGCGGCGTGTCTATATGGCGGCGTGTCTATATGGCGGCGTGTCTATATGGCGGCGTGTCTATATGGCGGCGTGTCTATATGGCGGCGTGTCTATATGGCGGCGTGTCTATATGGCGGCGTGTCTATATGGCGGCGTGTCTATATGGCGGCGTGTCTATATGGCGGCGTGTCTATATGGCGGCGTGTCTATATGGCGGCGTGTTCCATCTCTCTTTGTGAAATGTACTCACACCTATAGAATTCCCCTGGACTGAGTATAATTAAGTTTACCCTAAACGGATCAGATGAAAACAGGATCTGCAGGTAAAATGTTATTTCAAAACCTGTCCTAGGAAGTTCAAAATTCATTCCAGATCCTGCAATTTTTAAGTTCCCTTACCGGTTTTCTTCTGTTCTATGTTTTTTAAATCCACTCTTGCAGTCTAACCAAGAATTTACCATACAAAGGAATTATCTGCATACCAGGTAGATTTTAATTCGTAACAGGGAACTTGATTTAAATCTTGGGAGCTGCTTTGCTGTAGTTTTTAGGAAATATTTAAAATTATTAAAAAAAGCCCAAACGTGCTTATTTTGAATGCAGACACACAATGAACTGGACCAACCTCCCTTATCCTGGTTTCTTCCCCATCTTCAAAATTCATTATGTCAGAAATTCTCATTTCCTCACTCACACACTTGCTCTAGTTTTAATTGTGTTTAATTGTTTTGGTAATGGTATTTTTTTAAGCTTGGAGGGAAAAAATCCATGAGCCTTCATAAACATCCTAAGTATGTATTTAGCTCATTCTTTTGCATAAATACAATGTCAAAGTCATACCTGGATCGCCTGTCGTAGCTTCGAGACCTTCGATAACTGTCGCTCCTCTTGCTTCTGCTTCGACTTCTGCTGTAGTAGCTGTCGTACGTGTATGAGCGACTTTAAAGGGAAAAGAAAGTCATTGAAAATCTACAATTTCTTGTCTAAAATGCTATTTAAATGCCCGTTTTAAAGACGGTTATATACAGAGTAAGTGGCTATGCAGAAATGGCTTTTGAAGAATGCAGCAAACGGAGCAATTCTACGTTTTATAGAAGTTTAAATACAAGAACAATAATCTCTAAAACAACAGCTACATTTTCAAATTTATTAATCTAGAAAAGACTTCAGCATTTAAAAAGTTGTGTTGTCGCTACAAATTGTAGATGCGGTAAAAATCTTGCCTGTTAATACTTCCGAAAACAAGCAACAGATTCTGTTTATAACTCCGTTTTATTGTGACAATAAAGGGAAATGTGTTCATTATGATCTCCATCATCATATATAAATAATACCAGGATGATTTGGTTCTTCTCAGCTTTTAAGAGTCTTATTTTGATTCGCTATCATGATATTCTAAAGTACCATAGATAAAGAGGTGTTCTTCTGAGATATTTTTATATTGATTGCAGGGTTTATATGGAATTATAATCCATACCTGGATCGACTGTGATGACCGTAAGAACTACTTCTGGATCTGCTTCTGCTGTAGGTTCGACTGACAAAAGCAAAAAGACAGTTGAAGTTAATCAGAAACAAGCGCTGAAGGGAGTGAGGGGAGAGGAACATGTTTTGCTCGCAATCTCTTATCCATCCAACACAATTATTTTACAGTAACAGGAAATTTTGCAATCTGCCTGTTCTAACTTGCGCATTCCAAGAGATCCTTCAACACATTTCCAACCCGCTGTGCGCAATTTACTGATTTTGTAACATACTCAACGCTACTCCGAGTAGAAAAACTCACCTATGACTCTTGTAACTGTGGTAAGAACTACTTCGACTTCTTGAGCGATCCCTACTGTACCATCCTCTGCTTCGGCTTCGCGTGTAGCTCCTTGACCTACAATCAATGAACAATTTGAAAAGCTGAAAGTAGAGTATGATTGAAAAGAGCAGCACAAAACAGGAAGCAAAAGCATTACGAAGCTTTATCTTTTCATCTAAATATTTATGCCGTGCTTGCTAAACGAGCCGGTGCTTTTTAAAAGAAAAACGCAAGCTGAAAAACATCAGAACTTTCAAGTTCTGTGGGAATAGCCCACACTTCTTACCTATATGAATACGTAGAACTTCGGGATCGACTTCTTGAGTGACTGTAAGATATGGATCTTGTTCTGTGTCTGGATTTAGATCCGGATTTACTTCGTGACCTGCTGAGACTCCTGGACGGGCTGTTGTCATCTCTACTTGGAGATTCCTCCTCGCTGGAGCTCTCTTGGTTCCTCGGCCTCCGATTCAGCCGCGCTGTTTTTCTCACTTCATCAAACAGAGATCCAGGCCTTACTTTGTTCTTGGCTTTTATTTCAATCCTTAAACCCGCCGGTTTAGGCTCTGGTGCCGAAGCAACGTTCTTCACTTCTGCAGCAGCACTAACTGTTGCTGACTGTAAGTTACCAACGCCTTGCAAGGGTTTCCACTTATTATCGATCACATTGCTCAGTGTATTTTCAGGAATTTCGCTTTTTATACTACAGTCTTTAGCGCTGGACGCAGGGACAGAATTATTTTCTTGCCTTCCCGTTTCTTTTTCTTCTTTAATATTAATAAAGTCTATAATATTGTTCCCTAGTTTGGCAGCATCTTGTTCTGGGGGCTCGTCCTGTAAATCTCTGTTTATAGCGGCGGTTAAAGCCGGAGGTTTAGCAGTGAGGATGACAGGAGACAAAACATCCACATCAACCTTCCCGGGCGAGTTCCGATCCGGGGTACAAATCTCCATATTGTCATCTGTCTCAATCACATCTTCCAGTCCATTCTGGTTACTTTCCTCAGCTTGTTTCACCTCATTCTTGCAAGCGGCCACGCTTATTCCCGAGTTTAAAACACCGGTCGAAGCGTTTGTTTCGATGTTATCTTTATTAAGGTTGCTGCGATCTGGTGAGGCATCACATGTAGTGTTTTTACCGAGAAGCTTTTCGTCCTCACAAGCCTTTTCACCATTTCCCATTTTATCTTTGGCTGTTTCATCCTTTTCATAAACTTGGGTTTTATCCTTTGTGTCCTTGCTAAGCTGCTTTTCTTTTTTATCATCCTTGGGAACCAGTTTTTCATTGACCTCATCATCATCTTCTTCATCAAACTCCAGGGGGGGCTGCCAGTGAAACATTTCTTTTCTTTTCTGAACTTTGTGCTTCTTCTCCTTTTTCCCTTTGGATTTTTCTTTCGCCTTTTTGGAATGTGATTTTTTCAGAGGTTTTTTCGATCCGTGTTTGTGTCTCTTGGACTTTGCTCTGACGTTTGTTGAGCTGGAACAAGAACTCTCCGATTCAGAAGACGACAACCGTTTGCTCACCTTCCACGCGCAATCGAAATCCAGAAATTCCGAAGAACTCAACTGTTTTTTGATCCCTTCAGGAACACTGAGCTCTGTGTCAGATCCTGACGTGGCTTCTCCTTCTTCTTTACCAGAGGAGGGTCTGGAATCTCCCCTATTACGCTTTGTCTCCCCTCTTTCAGAATTGGACTCCGAGTCCCATTTACTACCCGAATACGATTTTCGTTTGGTTTTTGCACCACCTCTAGGTTGCTCGGAAGATTTCTCCTTAGCCGCTTTCTTTTTGCCACGATCGGAATCCCGCTCACCCTTGGATTTCTCCTCCCCTCTCTCCAAATTTAATCTATTTTTGTCCTGTTTCTGAGGATCTCCTTCTAACTGAAAACGGCCTTCTTTTTCCTGGCTGGCTTTCCTTTTGGCAGAACCCTCACTGTCAGTGGAGAAGTCCGAAGATGATAAACTGTCGCTCTCTTTCAATCCTTGCGAGGACTCATCGTAGTCTTTTGTACTCTTATAAGGGAGAGTGCTTTCCGAGCTCGTTTCTTGCCTCACTTTAACAGATCGACCTTTTTGATCCCCCGCCGTCGATTTTCTTTTGTTTCTATGTCTCTCATCGTCACTAAGGGAATAATAAGACGTCGAATCGCTATAACCTGACCTCTCGCTGCGGTATTTACTCGGTGATCTGCCAGAAGAAGGAGATTTTGTCCTAGAGCTGGATGGGCTTCTAGATCTCGTGTAAGACCTCGAGTACGACCTGCTCCGAGAGGACCTGCTTCTTGACCTCGGCCAACTATCCGAGCTGCGCTCGCTCCGAGATTTGGAATAACCGCTTCGATCGCTGTCCGAACTCCTTTGCTGCTTACGATACGAGGAAGAAGTGTTGGCCTCTTTAACGACGACTAAATTGTAATTAGTTTGCAAGGGTATTAAATGAGTTGTTTTCGCTTTCATCTCCTGAATTCGCTCATAGGATGGTTTCCACGGTTTCTGGCCAGGTTTCCACCTCGAAGGTGGGGGACTGTCACTTAAGGGTATAACGGGGAGGTTTTCTGGGACAACCGGCGGTATGACGACTTTATCAGTTGGGAGCATAACTGCTCTAACAGGCTCCGCAGTCTTGATCAACTTATTTTCATTTAATTGCGTTGAAATATTTCGTGGAGAATTGGAAACGGTCTTTTGGTGCCTTGAGTTAGAACTCGACCTTGACCGACTTCGAGAACGTGAGGATTTAGAGGCGGATCTTGATCTAGAACTTCTTCGGGAATAAGATCTTGATTTAGACCTAGACCTGGATCTGGACCTGTAGTATGATCGAGTCCCTCTGCTTGATGAAGTCAATGAGCTCTGGTCGTCCTTATCAGATTTAGACCAGTTTCTTCTGGATGAACGCCTAGAGGACAATGAAGAAGAGCGAGATTTCCTCTCGCGATCGCACGATGATTTTGTCCTCCTGAGGAAGGAATGCGAGGACTCTACATCCGACGAGGCCGATGTTTTCTTTTTCTTCGTTTGTTTGTGCTTCTTGAGATGCTTCTGCTTTTTAGATTTCTTTTTATGTTTCACCTTCTTTTTCTCTTTCCTGTGCTTTTTGTGATGGCTCGAATATCTCACAGTACTTAGATCAGAATAACCGTTGCGTGACCAAGATCTTGATCTCCGGGATGTGCTTCTTTCATCCCATCTGCTTGTACATGGATCACTCAACCTAGAAACCAAACAAGCGGGAATTCTTTAAAAACTTCAGATAAACTATTCTCCCTCACCTCCAATGCAATTAATTAAGTTTAAAAAAACCCAACACACACCCCATTAATACTACCAGACAATTATGTTTGGACTGAGCTTGTTGCACTTCTTTTAGGAGACGGAATTATATTACTATCGAGAGATGTTAAATCAGCAAACATCAGCAAATTCTGCACATTGCTGAACCTGTGTAAAGAGATTTAATGTTTTAACTACTCTAGTCCACAGGACTTTGACCTCTCCAACTATAGGATTCCTAAGCCACATTTAAACATAGATTTGAAAACACCATCTCATTTAGTTTTCTTTTAGCTGCAACACAGCAATAAACTGAACACACTCCATATATAAAAAGAACTATCAGAAACATTTGCAGTTAATAATTATTATATATAATATTCTTCAGCTTTCCTTTTGAGGTTTATCTATTATAATCCGATAGGAGCTCGTATTTAGGATCAAGTCACAGAGTTTGCAATGACAAGAATCATTAAAGCAATCTAGGATTGGTGGATTTGACCGTCTTATTCGGCATCCAAAGAAACCTTATAACCAAGTTTCAGGCTAAAGGAGATCCGACAGGATTAGGCCTTTTGGAAAGCAAGAGGAAAACTGGACAGGTCAATTAATTACTGCTTAAATAAGTATCCAAGGTGGCACCATCTCTGATGCTGCTTTTCAGCCCAGGTCCATCTGGTACCACGTTACCAAGCGGGAAGGTTTTGAGAAAGTTTTCTACTTCTAAATATTTGGAATTTAAATGGAATGTGTTAACCAGAGATATTTCATTTTTTATTCAAACACTAATGACACGGTAAACCTACACAATCTGTTAAAGCCTGTGTAAAGAAATGAAGATGCTTTTAAGTCTGCAGTAAGGATCTTACTTATCGCCTTTACTCCACTTTTCTCCACTCGGTGGTCGATACGTTCGCAGTCTCTGCATCTCCTCTTTCCAGTGAGGGGGAGTCTCGCTGCTCTCATCATCATCGGATTCCGAACACGACCGTGACCGAGGTGGGGTGTGATACCGCTAGGAAAGCAAAGACAGACTGTTGGAAAATGGAGAGAATATATGGCATCTCTTGCACAGATTTTGCATGTGTAACACAAGCCAGACAACATTATCCACACAGAGTCATAGAATCGCAGAATGTCCTGGGTTGGAAGGGACCCACAAGGATCATGGAGTCCAACTCCTGTCCCTGCACAGGACACCCCACAGTTCACACCGTGTGTCTGAGGACGTTGTCCAGTCTCTTTTTGAACACTGTCAGGTTGGGGCCGTGACACCTCCCTGGGGAGCCTGTTCAGTGTCCAGCACCTCTGGGTGAAGAAACTTTTCCTCATGTCCAACCCGAACCTCCCCTGGCACATCTTCCTGACATTCCCTCGAGTTCTGTCATTGGTCACTAAAGAGAAGAGCTCAGTCCTGCCCCTCCTGCTCCCCTCCTGAGGAGCTGTAACCTCCATGAGCTCTCCCCTCAGTTTCCTCTTCTCCAGGCTGAACAAACCCAGTGAACTTCAGCTGCTCCTCATACAGCTTCCCCTCCAAACCCTTCACCAACTTCGTAGCCTCCTCTGGACACTCTTCAGTAGCTTTATCTCCTTTTTCTCCTGTGCCCAGGACCTGCGCACAGTGAATGCTCCAGGTGAGGCCCGAGCAGAGCGGGACAATCCCCTCCCTGCCCGGCTGGCCGTGCTGTGCTGGATGCACCAGGACACGGGTCCCTCTTGTCTCCAGAGACACTGTTGGCTCATGAACCCCCAGAACCCCCTCCATGGAGCTGCTCTCCAGCCTCTCATCCCCCAGTCTGTCTGTACAGTCGGGGTTGCCGTGGTTTGAGGTGCAAAACCCGGCACTTGCCCTTGTTGAACCTCATGCGGTTGGTGATTGCCCAGTTCTCCAACTTGCCCAGATCCCTTTGCAGGGCCTCTCTGTCCCCCAAAGTGTCGATAGCTCCTCCCAGTTTTGTGTCACCAGCAAACTTACCAAGCAATCCCTCAAGTCCTGAGTCATTTATAAAGACATAGAAGAGCGCCGGCCCTCAGATGGATCCCTGTGGAACCTGCGAGTGACTGGTTGCAGCCTGAAATAACCCCATTTACTAGAACCCTTTGAGCCCGTGAAGGAAACACAAATTCTAGATTTCCTGCCCCAAATACCCACTTTTGGTTTGCATGTATCCCACATGAGACTGGATTACATAGCTGACCCTCTCTTTTCATTCTGAGAGCCTTTCACAAAGCCTGAGAGGGGCCAGCAGCTAAATAATTTTTATAAACAGAAAAGGAAGATTTAAGGAGAGGTCACGGATTCCCTTGACCTTTTGGAATAACACAATTACTGAGGATAACCAACTTTTCAGGATGCTAAAGCACAGACATTTCACTCCAGTTCACAGACACTTCGCTGTTTGTACGAGTCAAGACAAGCCCTGTTTCTAAAGCGACTCTTGCTCAGCTGGTCAGAAACGGGAATCCAGTTTAAGACAGCGTCCAAGCAAAAAAACCCAACAAAAACGACCTTTCACAAGAAAAACCTTTCACAAAACTGTAATAAAGCTTCATACTTAAAAAAATAAGCAAAAAGAGCTGCTTGTGCAGCAGAGAAAAACCTATAATATTGCTAACTCGTTGTTTTCCATTACCCAGTTAGATTCACACTTGGGTAAATCCTGGGAGGAAAATCAGATGCTGCTTGGCTCAGAGAAAAAGCCCCAGATTTCACTCTATTTCGGGTCATTTCTAAAAGCAAGCAAAATTCAGTTTACCCCCCATAAAAAACAGAAAAATGTGTATTGGTTTATTCAGTAAATTACAGGCAGAAGTCTTTTAAGACATCCTATTTATATTAACAAAAAAAATAAAGATAAGCTGTAATGAAAATCTGAAGCTTCCTTACCCTTCCAGCTGAAGCAACAGCTACTTGAGAAAGGTTTTTCCAGATGAATGGAATATGACAGGTTGGGAAGTTTCATGGAGCTCCCTAATTCTCTCATATTATACCCAAGAGGATTCAAAACTATAAATGACTATTTCAAAAAGCATCAAACAAGTTCACCCTGGGTAGAAACTATTGCTAATCAGACTATTAGAGATGGTGGATAAATGTTTTCCAACTAATCGTTAACTCTAAATTATTTCTGGTATTACTGGTTTTCATTCTTAATTTTGTCAAGAAGGTGGGAAAACCATGATAAAAAAGACACTGACACCCAAATCCCTGGCAAAAGCCAATTCCACTCAGCTTTAAGCTGTTTTTCCAAG
Source organism: Columba livia (assembly GCF_036013475.1). Lineage (NCBI taxonomy): Eukaryota > Metazoa > Chordata > Aves > Columbiformes > Columbidae > Columba > Columba livia. The sequence continues at coordinate 3,808,457 of NC_088603.1, forward strand.
TGTCTTTGCATAAATATTTCAAAACACTCACTTTAAAAGGCTTCCTTTGTTGGATATCACAAGCGTTAAATACAAACGAGAGCTGTCAGATGCAAAGACAGCGATCAGATTTAACGTTGGCCAAAGAGTTGTGACGAGCGGAGCCAAGTCCAGTTGGTGGCCAGTTGGTCACCAGTGGTGTCCCCAGGGCTCAGTGCTGGGGCCAGTTCTCTTTAATCTCTTTATCAGTGATCTGGATGAGGGGATCGAGTGCACCCTCAGTCAGTTTGCAGATGACACCAAGTTGGGTGGGGTGTTGATCTGCTGGAGGGTGGGAAGGCCACACACAGGGCTCTGGACCAGCTGGACCGATGGGCTGAGGCCAATTGTCTAAGGTTCAACAAGTCCAAGTGCCGGGTCCTGCACTGGGGTCACAACAACCCCATGAACGCTGCAGGCTGGGGAAGAGCGGCTGGAAAGCGCCTGGGGGAAAAGGACCTGGGGGTGTTGGTGGACAATGGCTGAACATGAGCCAGCGTGTGCCCAGGTGGCCAAAAAGGCCACCAGCATCCTGGCTTGTGTCAGGAACAGTGTGGCCAGCAGGACTAGACAAGTGATTGTGCCACTGTACTCAGCGCTGGGGAGGGCAAACCTTGGATCCTGGGGGCAGTTTTGGGCCCCTCATGCCAAGAAAGGCCTTGAGGTGCTGGAGCGAGTGGAGAGAAGGGAACGGAGCTGGTGAGGGGCTGGAGCACAAGTGTGATGGAGCGGCTGAGGGACCTGGGGGGTTCAGCTGGAGAACAGGAGCTGAGGGGAGACCTTCTGATCTCTGAACTGCCTGAAAGGAGCTTGGAGCCAGGGTGGGTCGGGTTCTGCTTCCCAGGAACAAGTGATAGGACAAGAGGAAACGGCCTCAAGTTGCGCCAGGGGAGGTTTAGTTTGGATACTGGGAAGAAATTTTTCCCCGAAAGGGCTTTCAGGCATTGGAACAGGCTGCCCAGGGCAGTGCTGGAGTCACCATTCATAGAGGGGTTTAAAGGGCATTTAGACAAAGCTCTCGGGGTCATGGTTTAGTGCCAGAGTTGGGTTATGGCTGGACTCCATGATCCTGAGGGTCTCTTCCAACTGCAATGATCCTATGATTCTATGAAACAAGGGCTGATTCTCAGGCCAGGCTCAAATACTACAATACCTTGGTCCACACTAAGGTCATCTATGCTGTTAATTTTGCGGTTTAAAATAACTGCATCACGGGGGATCAGTAGAAAAGCACTTCTCGAATCCAGTGGCTATCACATACTCAATCACACAGCTTAAAATAGTTTCAGTTAAGACCATTCTAACTAAAAGTGTTTTCAGCTATACAGATACCAATTTCTACATATGAACTTGTTGTCTTTTTTTTAGCAATTCCAAAATTTCACAAGCAACCCTTGGTTTGTTTTCTAGTCACTCAAACGCTGCGTAATAAATTGATCCAGGAAAACCTTCTAAAGGGGAAGAATATGCTCAGCCACAGTGTGTGACAAGTTTAATTGCACCAGAATCAAATGCACAATTAAAAAAGCTTCTTTTTTTAGTTTCTCCTTTTTCTACAGACTAAACAACAAGTGTTGCTGTGCAATGTTTTGGGGGTTATTAAAGAGACAAGAAAAGTGTTGCTTGAGTACAGAACCAAGGCAAAAAGTCTTGAGAATAGCAATAAAATTAAGCAGAAATTAAATCTGCAAAAATAGTGGCAGGTTTTAGATTGGAAAGTAAAAACCAAAAAGGATTGAGTCTGTATATCTGTAAAAATGCTTCACTAGCAGCACTGCAAAGGAACTTCTTGCCCATCCCAGGTCATCTATGAAATTCCACAGACTTGACCTCAGCCAGGATGAAATTGGACAAAATCACATGAAGTAGCTAAAAAAGGAAACAAAAGGTTGACTTAAAACGTCAAAAAGCACAACAAAGAATGGAAGTGATTCTATCGAAGTTGCAAAGAAAACTGTTGCTCCTCAGCATTGTGTGTGTGTGACCATCAGGAGATGCACAACCCATAAATTCTAGATCTACAAGTTATGAAGCATCAGACGAAGCCCCCGAGGGAATTCAAAGCTCAATGTCAGAGAAGAGAGGAAAGAAAAGAACATAATTAAAATAGTCACTTACTATTGTGCCTCTTCCTTTAATTTTTCGTCCAGATTTAGAGACCGATGGTTTCTGGTCAGTCGGAACGGGTGTAGCATCAAGCAGCTTCCTACATCAATCAGGAAAACACGAGCCCACATGAAAAAAGAAGAATTAACTGAAACTAATTTTAAGTTAATAATAAACTAATTTTAAGTTCAAATTTGCACCCTCTGTGCAAACCCGTTGTGAATCCCCACCCTGTGCATCCCACCCTTGTGCAAACCCCTTATGCAAAACCCCCCCATGCCAAACCCCTGCGCACACCCCTTGTGCAAACTCCCTGTGCATCCCACCTTTGTGCAAAATCCCTGTGCAAGAACTAATTAAACTAATTGTAAGTTAATAACGCAAAATATTAATCTTATTCATTTGAAATGGTAGAACTAAGAACTCAGTGAGTTCCCCAAGAAATAAAGCAAGATATGCAGATGATCTTTTGAGGTCCCCTTCCGATCCCTAACATTCTGTGATTATGCAACAAAATGCAAATCGATATATATTTGGTTTTGACCAAATGTGTGGCGTATCTGACCTCTCTACACGTAAAAAATTACTAATGATGACATTGCCAAGCACACTATTAAAGTTGTACGTGGATTTTCTAAGGTGGTTTGATCACAAATCATGAAGACTACACGGATAGAAGTTTCAGGATCTCAGGAGTTACCCAACAATGTTTTAGCATAAGAGTTAATTCAACACTCCTTGCACATTTTGGGTAGTATCCGCAAAAGAAGCAGTTACTGAGGCTTTGGAAATATAAATAATGTTTCAACAAAAGGTTTACAGGAGAGTATTCCGTTAACTGAAGTTAAAAACAAACTGATTTTAGAGATATCTGGCAGTGTAATGTATGAGCTCATCTCAGTCCAAAGCAAAGACATTTGCTAGAAACTAAATACAATTTAGTAGAGGCACCAAACACAAACTGAAAGTCACTTGTGAACTCTTGACTTTGTATCAAAATGAGGGTATTCTCTCTTATTCCCAAAATCACAGATGGATCATAAAGGTTCTGGTTGACTGATCTTAAACCAAAGTTTCTTCTTCAGTCTAAGAAAGATGAAAAATCACCTCTGTCAACCAAGTCTACCTTGTAATCAAATATTACCTGGGGTTTACACTGCAAAATTCCTTCTGAAATTATTCACTCATTTTTTTGCATCATCTGTAAATGAGTTTAAGGTCACAATATGCACAATCCTTAAAAAACACTGGAATTAACCCATTTGATTTTGCTGAAATATCCTGATGCAAGTTGGACAGGCTGGAGAGTTGGGCGGGGAAAAAGTTAATGACATATAACAAGGGCAAGTGTAGAGTCTTGAATCTGGGCAGGAACAACCCCAGGTTCCAGTATAAGTTGGGGAATGACCTATTAGAGAGCAGCGTAGGGGAAAGGGACCTGGGGGTCCTGGGGACAGCAGGGTGACCATGAGCCAGCACTGGGCCCTTGTGGCCAGGAAGCCAATGGTACCTGGGGTGGGTTAGAAGGGGGTGGTCAGTAGGTCAGAGAGGTTCTCCTGCCCCTCTGCTCTGCCCTGGGGAGACCACATCTGGAATATTGTGTCCAGTTGTGGCCCCTCGGTTCCAGCAGGACAGGGAACTGCTGGAGAGAGTCCAGCGCAGCCACCAAGATGCTGAAGGGAGTGGAGCATCTCCCGTGTGAGGAAAGGCTGAGGGAGCTGGGGCTCTGGAGCTGGAGGAGACTGAGGGGGGACCTCATTCCTGGGGATCAATATGGAAAGCGTGAGTGTCAGGAGGATGGAGCCAGGCTCTTCTGGGTGACAACCAATGACAGGACAAGGGGCAATGGGTTCAAACTGGAACACAGGAGGTTCCACTCTAAATATGAGAAGAAACTTCTTCCTGGTGAGGGTGGCAGAGCCTGGCCCAGGCTGCCCAGGGGGTTGTGGAGTCTCCTTCTCTGCAGACATTCCAACCCGCCTGGACACCTTCCTGTGTAACCTCATCTGGGTGTTCCTGCTCCATGGGGGGATTGCACTGGATGAGCTTTGCAGGGCCCTTCCAACCCCTGACATTCTGGGATTCTGTAAGAACTATTACAAAGAAAACTGTAAAAAGGACAACTGAATGCCCTCATTTCAAATTTTTGACACTCCATCGCTTGCTATCACTACAAGCAATCCAGCACTAGCCAGAAAATTTTACGCAGAGTTTCCACCAAGTCAAAAGAATCAGAAAACTCAACAGTTCTTACGGTTCAGGCTCTACATTGACAACGGGCACATCTCTTCGGAGCAAAAATCTGTTTTCAGGCACTGGGGGAATTTCTTCAGGACGTACCACAGGTTTGTCCCTCTTAGTAGAAACGTCGATGGCTTTTTCTGTTATATCGCTCTTGTCGGAAAGGCTGCTACGGGCAAAAATAGGTTAATCAATCCAAATTAAGCATTGACTGAGAAATACAACTTTTGAAAGGAAATTCCCCAACAAGCCCAACTTTGCATCCAACTTTGAGATGGTTTAACAACTAAAATGTGTTTTGCTAACAACCCATTTTAGGCCCAAAGAAGGATGGTGCTGTTATTGGAAAGAAGGTTCAATTCTTGGTCTGCAGCAAATCGTTCTGCTTTTAAGTTACCATATGTCACATATTAGATTATATTTTAAAAATATTTAGTATTATTATTATTAGTAGTATTGTTATTATTATCTCAGCATGTTAAAGTCTTCGGTTCTCAATTTAACACAGTTACACTGAGTCCCAAAGAATTTAACATGCTGAGATTTACTTTTCAAGGTCATCCTGGCTTCTATCTACAAAGACCTTAAACTCCCTCATTGAAATATCATCCCAACAAGCTCCACTTTATGTTTTTTTGCTTGCTTGGTTTCATTTGCTTATAAAAAGTATCAATATCCAAACTTCAATGTGTTTTCGCACTCATTGCTTGAGCACTTTGTGCAAAGTAGAGTTTCTCAGTTTTCTCTGAAATTGTAAGAGATTAGTCACCGTCTCTGGTTTGAGGTTCGCTTGCACCTTGGATCCTCTTTCTTCCTCTCCTCCTTCCTGCGTTTTCTTGCCTGTTTGGTTTTAGCTCTTCTTTTACGCTTTTTTCTGCTTCTTTCATTTTCAGCTTCGCTTTCAGACGATGTTTCTGAAGAGCTGGATGCGCTGGAGGACGAGTCGGAAGCTTCTGAGTCAGAACAGACTTTCTTCTTCTTCTCCAAAGCTTAAAAGAGACATGTTCAATTCACAATGTGTGTGTAGCGTGCATATACGTACCATTTTATATAAGTATAAATACACACATGTTCTGCTTCAGAGGAGCTCTGTGAACTTACTTCACAATAAAATACAATCATAAAAAGTCATATAATTGTGTCCAGTCTAAACTTGTACAAATGAAATAAGACAAACACTTCAGGGGTCAGTACTGGGGCCTATATTATTCAATATATTAATCAATGATTGGACAAGGGAATAGAGTGCACTATCAGCAAGTTTGCTGATGACACTAAGCTGGGAGGAGCGGCTGACACGCCAGAAGGCTGTGCTGCCATCCAGAGACCTGGACAGGCTGGAGAGTTGGGTGGGGAATAACCTAATGAAATTTAACAAGGGAAAGTGTAGAGTCCTGCATCTGGGCAGGAACAACCCCAGGTTCCAGTATAGGCTGGGGAATTACATATTAGAGAGCAGTGTAGGGGAAAGGGACCTGGGGGTCCTGGTGGACAACAGGATGACCATGAGCCAGCACTGGGCCCTTGTGGCCAGGAAGGCCAATGGTACCTGGGGTGGATTAGAAAGGGGGTGGTTAGTAGATCGAGAGAGGTCCTCCTTCCCCTCTACTCCGCCCTGGTGAGACCACATCTGGAATATTGTGTCCAGTTCTGGGCCCCTCAGTTCCAGCAGGACAGGGAACTGCTGGAGAGGATCCAGCGTAGGGCAACGAAGATGATTAAGGGAGTGGAGCATCTCCCGTGTGAGGAAAGGCTGAGGGAGCTGAGCTGGGTCTCTTTAGTTTCGAGAAGAGGAGACTAAGGGGGGACCTTATTAATGTTTATAAATATATAAAGGGTGAGTGCCATGAGGATGGAGCCAGGCTCTTCTCGGTGGCAAACAATGATAGGACAAGGGGTAATGGGATCAAGCTGGAACACAAGAGGTTCTGCTTAAATTTGAGAAAAAACTTCTTCATGGTGAGGGTGCCAGAGCCTGGCCCAGGCTGCCCAGGGAGGTTGTGGAGTCTCCTTCTCTGCAGACATTCAAAACCCGCCTGGACATGTTCCTGTGCGACCTCACCTAGGCGTTCCTGCTCCAGCAGGGGGATCGGACTAGATGATCTTTTGAGGTTCCTTCCAATCCCAAACATACTGTGATACTGTGATACACTGGAAGCTGTGCTGCCATCCAGAGACCTGGACAGGCTGAGAGTTGGGTTGGGAAAAGCTATGCCAAAAACCATGGCAACATTGAATTAATCTGTGTGCTTACCATCTTTTGCCGACTTTGTGGCCAGCACCCCGCAATCAATAACTCGCACGTCTGCGTAGGGTCTACTTGCAGTATCGGTTTTCAGGTTTTCTATTTGTTCTATTACTTCAAAACCAGAAATAACCAGCCCGAAGACAACGTGTACACTGCGGAAATTAAAGTACAAACCTTTACATATTGCTGGAATTATTTTCTAATGAAGTTATTCTGAAACAGAGACATTTGGCTTCGCCGGCATCATCTGGCTCTTCAAATGTATTAAACTTTAAAAGGTTTTGATGACTTCGACATTTATGACAGTGCTAAAGTTTCATGCAACATGAAACAGATTCACCCCAGTTCAACTGGCGATAAATACTTGATGTCATTGTACTCTCTTTTATACGGGCAGAGTAAACAGATCATTTCCAATCCATCCTCCCATAGCTGAAATTTCATGCACTAGAGAGGTCAAGAATCCATATATAAAGATGCCAAAGAAATGGAGTTTTCCCCAAAGAAGCAGCATTTATGGTTCTATACAAATCAGTATCCAAATTCCCACTGGCACTGCAGGGACAGTTATAAGTGAGGAATCCTCAATTCTTTTCCCCCATAGCACATTCTGCCATTTGCCCCATAACTTGTACTTTCAAGAACTAATATATTTTAGGGATAAAACAACATACCACAAAAAGAGGAGTATCTAAATATATTACACGGGACATTTCAGCTCACTGATTTATGGAGTGAGATCAGCAACCAATTTAAAATAAATCGGCGTTAAAGACATTGCAATTTTTTGACCAGCTTTAGGGAATAAGTTGCAACTCGATATTTTTATAGAACTGAAACATTTGGTCTCCATCTTGTTCAATTGTTTAATCTTTCCAAGAATTAATTTGTTTCTCTATTGTTCTCCACTCCCAATATAACACGCAAAGACTTCAAAACTTCACATTTTAGCCATCATTGTAGAGATTATAAAGGGTTCTTACCCATCGAGATGAGGAGCAGGTTTTGTTGTTCTGTTGGACAAACAGCAAGATGGTAACATGGTAAAAAACAAAGAGAATCAGGGATTGAGATGAAGTAAAAGGGGGGAACGGCACAGAAAATAAAGAGGTGAAAGCAAGACAAAAAAATAGTGAAAAATCCAGTTACATACATGGAATTAAAAAGACTTCACAGATTATACACACAGATCTCTTCAGCTTTTACATGACATCTCTCGCATCTAATTGTGCAAACTTGAAACTTGTACCAAGTAGCATGTTCCGCATGCAATAAACAAACTTTGGATTGGCTTTGAATACACGTTCAAATGTAACTCGCTAACGTTCTTAATAGCGGAGAAGACACAATTTGGAATGGAATTTAAGTGTTTCTGAAATGGTTAAGTCCTTATATTACAAGGTGACTTTCAAATCAGTTCATTTTAAAAAGAGTTACCATGTTATAGATGCTTTGCCTCCCCCACCCTGTTAATTTCTTACTCTCCATTGACTCAATTGGCCTCATGACTCGGACCACAAAGCGATCTTTCCATCTTTAACACCAAAACTACGGCACTTGGGCCCATCACCTCCCAGCACAACACCAATGGACATTATACACTACCCTATAGTTTAATTCTGCCATAAAATACCATAAAATCCCTATTTTTCAGCCTCCCACGCTGGGCTGTTTCTAGAAGGAGAAATGCAGCTGCGTTATATTTTGGATGCTTATCCTAAAGGCATTTGGAATTACAGCAGATATTCAAGGTTGTGAGTAGGGAATTCTATGGTAAGATTCGCCTTTTGGATGCTAACGCTGTGACCTGGTATCTCTCTATATCCTTTTTCAATAAATATTAATTACTTTTACAAATAAGCCTTCGTGATGTTGCAAAGGGAACCTTGCTATGCAGGCAAATTGGGTATGGAACAGAACTTGCATTAGTCTTATATACTGGGGAAGAAAAAGCAAACCAAACCAGAAATCAAGATAATTTGCATTTATTTTACTATTTGATAACATTCTTCTCTCATCCCCAGGTATTATTTTGCTTTCTTCCAATGGACTCCCCTCAAAATAAATAATCACGGATGCTTTATCTAAATTGATCATAATGTAGATGTGGTACAATGAAGTCACTGGTAGAATAAAATACCAATTTTTGAGCACGGATCATGAGTTTTGAGCTCTTAGGTCCCAAATCACTGCAGTGCTGGGACACAACTGTGGAGCAGGAGTGGTTACACTCTTGATTTTTGGGTCTTTAAGCTCCAAATGCCGCCCAGACCTTCCTTCTGTAACGCTAAATAATACAGAAAACTTACGAAATGCAGGGAAAGAAAGGCCAGCAAAACAACATTGAATTTCTAAGTAGTAGGGGGTGCTGATTATTTCTCCCTCGCTAATATTGCTGCAAATGGAAAATGTTCTTCCAGCTTTGGAAGCTCTTTAAGCCAAAGTTAACGGCATTAACAACCTGCTGGTAAGTCCACATTTAAGTGGGTTTAATTATAAAGCTGATTTAAAGCAGCAAAAATGATAAAATAGGAGCGGGTTACTTCAATGAAACCAGAAATACACAAGACTTAGTGCTTCAAATGAGCTGGAAATAGCAATGGGTTCAACCAGACTGGAGTAACGTGCTCCTTTAATTGAGTAAATTACCTGTAGGCTAGTCCTCAATAAGCAAAAAAAGAGGAAGAGGTGGTACGTTAAAACCCATGTAGAGGTTTCTTCTATTACACTGGCAATTTGATGGCTAAAATGAGAGGATTTCTGATTTACTTGTGTTCGTGAAGCGAAAACACAAGGAGAAGCGTCACCCAAAAGGAAGAACAAGGAGTGTGGGCAGCGGAAACCCAGCTCCTCGTTGTGCTTTGCAAAGCTCTCCCACCTCCACCAAGGGGTTGTGATGTGATTTATTCTGCAAACACGCACTTCAAAAGACCAGTTTTCTGTGGGTGTTTTGCCTTTCGATCCTTGCGCGTTCGCCTTCAACACTGAATCAGGAGAAACTCGCTGCCTTTGCGCTCTAAAAACCCAGAGTTCCTCCCCCAAAGTCTTTTATTTCAATTTTTCTATATGCAGCTATTATAATTTAAAGCATTTAATCTGCCTTTAATATATACTATCATCCAACTTAGAGTAGGATAAATATATTGGTTTAAATTGGTTTAAGATACTGCTGAAAAGCGTCTTGTTGATCAAAGCATCTTAATCACCCACCCTTCCCAAAAACCTCAGTCCTCACAAATTCAATGCACATAACAATATGATCAGAAAAACGAGAAAGATTAAAAACAGAGAGAAAAGAAAGGCAAGGACACAGCCTTAGAGGAATGAGACATTACCTTTGGAGCGCACGGTGTAACAGTTTCTGTAAATTTTACACAAAAATGGCAGAAATAAATTGTAATACATTTCCAGACAAAAACCGAGTCTACGCTTTATTAAACACAACTTTACAATTCATATTTAATCAAGTCGTATGCACAACAAGGATGCCTAAAAGAGGGCTCTAAATTTTCTTTAGGATACAAGAGACTTTGACAACTATGGGAAGTTCTCCTGAAAAGCAACAAGGAAACTAAAGACACAACCTGCTTGGATACGCTATTATAAAAATAAATGGTTAGAAAAGAGTCCTCCCGCTCCCCTCCAAGTGTCTGGATCCAGCAGAAGCATTAGAACCCATGCGCGACTTGAAGCAGATGGATAACTGATTTAAACGTGGTTTTAATTCACATGCTCGCAGTGCCGTAGGCGTTGAAACGCTCTACTAAACCCAGTCCTAAGCATAAACTGCACAGGGCGGCCCAGCATGGCTTAAAAGTTTTGATTTACAAATGCAACGCATTTGATGACTTCACACCTTTTGTAATTAGGTGATATTTTCCTTCTAAAACTACAAAAAATAGGTGTTTTCTCTAAAAGACGTGAATTGCTGTTAGATTGCTTGTGTTCAGAGTTATAGTAAAACGCACACATCCAATAAAACCCCCCAACTGCATCATCGGTTGAGCTTATAATTTATTTGCCTCCCAAATAAACTATTAGTTCTTAATTGTGTCTCTGCATAATGTATTTCTTATTTATTCCAAATCAAAGCATCCTGCGAATGCTTCCACACCGGCTGGTGCTTTTACATCAACTTTTGACCAAGCCAACGGCACCTCTTTGGGTACCACGTTTACAAATCCCACTTTTGCTCAGAGATAACGCAACATCAGCCCCTTTAAGGTGATTTTTCAAAGATTTTATATGGCTGTTATATCTTCAAGAATTAATTCAGAGGTATTTCACTCGCGGTAAAAAGAGTTGAGTAGAAAAACACCTATTTTGGGACACTGAAAGATTTAGAAAAAAGGGCTTCTAATAAGCTGGTAACATTGAGATATCGTTTGTAAAATCAAAACAAGAGTCCTGACAACTTATTTCATCCTTCATGTCAATGAAAGTGATTAGTTTGAATTTACTATCTAGGCACGGCACACACACACAAAACATTAAGACAAAAGAAGATGTTTAGTTTTGAGCAGTAAGGCAGAGATTAAAACATTAAACCAACCCTTGACGTGGAAAGCAAAATAACATCTAGCACTAACAGCAAAACAGCCTCAAGTTTTCAATGGCTTTGGAACACAGGGGCAAGAAATCCAAGCGTTAGAACTCAGAGAACACAAGCGAGGGCTCCCCGTGCAGTTGTAACAAGGGCATATTCCTCAGTAAACTACACGGTTAAATAATGAGGGAATAAATTAATTACTACGCAAAATTTCCCAATGACAAAGAGGTTGGTTGCTCTTTTTTTGGTTGTTTCCTATTGCTTTACACTTCGTTCTGCACGGTCAATTCTGTTTTTTCTAGGAAGGGCAGCCTGGCATTCAATGTGACAACAGAAGGCAAGTGCGAGGATTTGTAGGATCAAAAGTCTCGTTAATTTTTTAGCGCTTTATCTACCCATTTGCACAAAGCTCCACTTTTGTACCACGACTTTCCCTCCTAGCAGGTTGGGTACAGTCACAAAAATGATGGAATTGCCATAAAGAGACAAGTTCCCGTTATCAGATGAGAAGGAGAATGAATTGCTCAAGAAGAACATCACCCAACAAGCTGAAACATCCAAGAACTCTAAATCGGGGACACATCCTGTTCAACCTGTTCATCGGTGACCTGGATGAAGAGACTGAGGGCACCCTCAGCCAGTTTGGGAGGAAGGGCTGACACACCAGTGAGACCTGGACACGCTGGACTGGGCAGAGAAGAACCTGATGAAGTTCAACAAGGGCAAGTGTAGGGTCCTGCACCTGGGGAGGAACAACCCCAGGCACCTGTACAGGTTGGGGTGGACCTGCTGGAAAGCAGCTCTGCAGAGAAGGACCTGGGAGTTCTGGTGGACAACAGGGTGACCATGAGTCACCAATGTGTCTGTGTGGCCAAGAGGCCAACGGTACCTGGGGTGCATAAGGAAGAATGTGAGCAGCAGGTCGAAGGAGTTTGTTCTTCCCTCTCTACTCTGCCCTGGTGAGGCCACATCTGGAGTTGTGTGTCCAGTTCTGGACTCTCCCCAGTTTAAGAAGGACAAGGAATTACTGAAGAGAGTCCAGCGGAGGCTACAAAGATGCTGAGGGGTCTGGTGCATCTTTGTGATGAGGAGAGACTGAGAGAGCTGGGGCTGTTCAGCTGGAGAAGAGAAGCTGAGAGGGGATCTCATCATTGTTTATAAATATCTCAGGGTGGGTGTCAAGAGGATGGACCAGACTCTGTTCAGTGGTGCCCAGCGACAGGGTGAGGGGCAATGGGTGCAAACTGGAACACAAGAGGTTCCAGTTGAATTTGAGAAGCAACTTCTTCCCAGTGAGGGTGCCAGAGCCTGGCCCAGGCTGCCCAGGAAGGTTGTGGAGTCTCCTTCTCTGGAGACATTCAAACCCACCTGGACACCTTCCTGTGTGATCTGCTCTGGTGACCCTGCTTGAGCAGGTGGGTTGGACTGGATGATCTCCAGAGGTCACTTCAACCCCAACCATCCTGTGATTCTGTGACCTAAAGACATGAACTGTATTTGTGCAACACTCTAGACACCCTTCCCCAATAACTAATAACAATAATAATATTTTTCTGCAGCTGTTCCAAACAGATATTGGAGCATATAGAAAAAAAGGAAGGTTCTTCTAGAGTGGTTCCTGTCAAGCTTTACTCCATCCCTAGGGACGGTGTCAACACAGAAATAGGATAATTAAAAGAAAATTAACGTGATCAGGTGTTGCTAAATAACTGGTGGTTCTAAAAGAAGTTATTCACAGAAAGGAAGCAAATTAATACTGGCGATAGCCGAAAATATATCTTACAGCTGTCTTCAACACAAACCTGCAATAAAACACTACAACAGATCCCTCTGGGTATAGAAAATTGAAATCCCAATATTTCGCAAATCCAAACATTCCGAAGGGATGGTGTTTATAACCTTTCAACAAGATGCCTTTCTTCAGCCTGGGAAATGTTTCTTAGACACGTGCGAAGACACTCGGCCTATTTTAAGTGCATATGTGTGAAAAACAATCCTGCTTTAGATGAACGTTCTCCTTTCAAGCCAACTGTTGGTCCTATTCAAGTCAGAAAAAGAGAAGAAGTGGGGGAAATGAGGCAACAAGCATGAAACACAGCACTTCTGACACTATATATAGGCACTTCTGGCTCTTTATTCTGCTTTTGCATCTTGGTTTCTACCAGAGTTTTAACTTATGTCCATTATTTCTACACTGGCTTCACTGGAGCTTCCTATCAACTCTTCCTCTTGCTTTTCCAGCCCCAGTTCTCTGTTGTTGCTTATAAACGCTTCAACCTCAAATTCTCCATGAATCAATGAAACTGGCGCTACTTTAGGACCGCTCAGATGCTCGTCTACATTAAGGTTAGTATGGAGCTTCTATTTCAAGTCAAACTGACCAGTCTTGAGCAAGAATAGTTATTCCAAGTGACACTTTTCTTTGGCAAAACCAGGAAAGTGCTTCTGATGAGCAAGAGAAACTGTTGTAGTCAGGATTCCTGCTGCTATTTTAGCCCTTGGACAAATCCTTATATAAAAGAAAGTTGTGCACTCCTTGCCTGCTACATTCAACACGTCTATGACAGAGAAATACAAAGTTCTCATCCCTGGAGTCATCTATGAATAAGAAGTTCAACCATCTAAAGAAGTTCAGATGGAGATTAACTGTTTTCCTTTCTATAAATTTAATCAATAAAAGTAAACATGCTCAAACCATTAATATCAATCTAAAGGCTGGCACTGCTGACTGCCTTTCGCACCATTTTCAGGTGAAACATCTGAAGAACATATTTCCTAATGCTAAACTACTGAATAACTGAGCATTCTTTAAAGAAACACATTTTAATTTCAGCTTGAAGTGTCTCACTAAGGGAAACGAACATATTTTAGTAATGAAAAGCTCAACACCTGCACAGTGCATCCCCTAAAAGAATCAGGTAATTGTTACCAAGCAAGACTTATCTGCTTTAATATATTGCGTTTTCAAGCCAGAAACTGCCCCAAGTCTTTAGCAGTCGTGTCTTGACATTCAAACTCTCCATGTTAAGAAGCAGAAACCATTAAGAAAAATATACAAAAATACAAGTTGTTAAACTATGTTTCACCATCCATCCCTGGCTATTTGTAAATTGAGTCAAATGTGAAGCTGACTTTGCAACTGACTGTGTATATACATATATATATATATATATTATATATGTACATACACACACACACATTATATTATATATATATATATATATATATATATATATATACACACACACACACACATACAACTGCCTTTCCAAGCAGCTTCAGTGGCTTCTGTAATTATACATATTCATTCTCAGGATCAGCCGCAGTACTGGATAAACCTCACCAATTAAACCGGGACTTGACTTGATCCACTTGCCTGACTCTAAGACAAGCTGGTGCCATTTAAGACACTATAAAATATCCCCAAAAGCTGCCCAGGGGAGGCAGGTGAGACCTAAAACCTTCTCTCCCAGCAGCAAAACAGCAGGTAGGACACCCCAGGACCCTAAAAATGGCTTGAAATTCCTACGAAGAGCTGAGGTGAATCTAGTTTACATAGAGACAACTACATTTAAGCATCTTACTTTGCCTGAATTTCCAAACACTTTCTTTTTACACTGTTTTGATTAAAAAACCCCAGAACTTTTAAGAAACTTGCACCTTTACAAATAATTCTTAGATACTGTTTATTTTATTGTCATTATTATTATTAATTATAAACGATAATTTAGGATCTAACACAACTTTAAGGTTGTTTCGGTGTGTGGGGCGGGACAAGGTGTTTACATCTGTTAAACCTCATTGATTTAGGTCTGTTAAACCTCACTGAACAGATAAGCTGAGTCTAAGGGAAAGAAGATGATTTCGAATCAAACGCAGGAGAGAAAAGAAACTTTAGAGCCCTCAAATTATAACTCCTGGACTGATGTGACACAGGAAGTTTTCATGTGTATCGTTCAGATAAGCTTAAAAATGGAAAATTGCAACAAGGGAACCAAAAGATAAGACACCGAGTAGTAAATAGTGAACCCACGTCTTGCATGGAGTATATTAAACCACAGAGGGTCTTTTTAGAGAGAGATTGTTTTCCACCTTAATGCGTCTACATCCCCACTCAGATTTACTGAAAGGAAGCGCAACATCTACAATTTCATTTCAAGGTGATAAAACCCGTATTTTTGACACGATTTTCTCTCTATGGAAAGTCAGAACAGCGGTAAATGCAAAAGGTTCCTATTTATTTTCCATTTTTAGGGCATTCTTTAGGAAGAGACCTAAAAATGTCTCTTATCTGAACTTCGTCATATCATACTGAAGATCTTTTTCAGGCACAAGAAAAACTCCAAAAAGATCCTTGAGGACAATTTACTCCTTTAGCGAAGGCAGTGAAGCGCCATTCATTCTGATCCCCCAAGAAAGATGGCAAAGAAAGGACAGTTTCTCTAGTTAAACAGCTACACCACAATTCACTTTGGAAAACAACAAGTGTTATTTCACAAAGTTCTTCTCAGCACAAGCCCAGAGTTCTAATCCAGATCTTTCCAAGTGCAAACTGTTAAACATGAATAGGAGGAATTAACTGGATGAATAGTCTCATTAAAATTAGCAAGTTTAAAAATACTAACACTGAATATATAATACACCTACTTTAACCAGAAGACCCTGATGTATCAGACCTGAGTATTTATTGATGTTAGAGAGTCATGTGCTTAATAATTTAACAGAACGCAGCTACACACTAGAATGGATTATTATTAAGGTAATGAAGGGAAAAATCTGATTATCAGCACATTCTTTTACATGGTGTTGGGACCAAACTAGTTGGTTGATGTACAAGTAAACAGAACTATGCGGCAATAGGGAAAAGCACGTGGGGAACAAACACTCCAAAATAGTAATAATAATAATAATAATAATAATAATAATAATAATAATACCCCAAAACTCATGATGAATAAAACCATTACTCCTTCCCCAACCACCCCCCTCCCCCAAATTAAATCATAAATCATATTTTAAAGGGCACATGCAAACCCACCTCTGGATCCCACTCCCATCTGCACACAATGCTCACCATTGTAATTTGCAGATAAATCTGTTCAGATTGGGTCAGTGTATACAACAAATAACCTATTTTCCAGACACTAAGAACTTATTGCATAAGCTGTATTTTTAGGGTAAAAAGCAATAAAGAAGGAACATCCATATAGTAGCGGCTTCTAATCCAAATGAAGCAAATTACGATTAATGTTTCCTCTTAGCCACTCAACCCTACTTAAAATAAGGCGGATAACATCATTATAGATAATTTTGCAATACCATCTTTCTCATGAACAGCGCTTCTCTGCTTAAGAAAAGCTCGACTGGCGTATTACAGCTACTCACATGAAAAATTGGGAACCATTGGTATGTTTCCCTCGGTTTGCCATTGACAAAAGGAACGCTCTGTCATGTTTGAGAATAAAGTTTTCATCTGTTTGAAGAAAAAATATGGTTGTCAGATTTTTCCCTGCCCAGGAAGGCAAGTTTAATTTACTTAGTAACTTATGGATGTTATAAGGAGAAATTCTTCTGCTGCTGAAGAAACATGAACAGGTTGCGGAAACAAATAATCAAGTTTAAAGCCTCTTAAAAGCGACAGGAATAGCAGTTATGAGACAAAGCATTTTTTCATCAAGTTTCAGATATAGCGCAAATATTTCTAATAAAGGCATCTTAGTGTCCCCAATAACATGAGATTCTCCCAGACTTGGATTTAAATCCAGTATTTTCTGAATAACAAGTTGGGTGGACTTAGATCCTAAATCAGGACTTAATATACATGATACTGTTATTTATATGCAGCATGTGGCTCGGGTATTAGGGAAATATCTAGAGGAAAAGGCATTTTCCTGGTATGGCACGTGAAAAGATAAGCACTTATCAATCCAAAACTGCAAGTTTCACAATGTACAAGGGAAAAAAAGAAAGAAAAACAACAATAAAAACCTAGATAGTGGAATGAGAAACTAAACATATTCTTCCTGTGGCCTAAGTATCAAATTAGTTAAGACTAAACTAAACACGCGTTTTATACTCCAGTGAATTAAAGAGGACTGTGGGTTGTAGAGTGTAATATAAAACTAGATCTTCTGGAGCTCATTTTCAAAGCTAAAAATAGGAATTTGAGTCCACAAAGCCGTTATTTTGAAGGTTATATCTCAGAACACGCTGCTCTGGCACTCACCGCCTTTCCAAACAAACCCTAGTGCATTTTTGGCAAAAGGATTTACTGGAGGCTTTCTGAACTAAAGGCTGGAATGCTCCAACACCAAACTAAGCCTGGGTTTAAGACAAACTTAACAGCATGTGCTTAACCACACAGTGCTGCTTAAAAACCATACAGAACCATAATAAATACATGATAGCGCCTTGATTAACATTTCAATACTAGAGTAACTACCTGGTTTTTTACAGGAAAGGATTCTATGGCTTGAAACAAATACTTGATAAACTCACCATTTTCCTTCCAACAACAGATTTTCAAAAAAGAGGTAAACACGTATTGATTTACAAATTCTTAGCGTGTAAAGAGTCAAAACACTTTTTGAAATGAACACTGAGCGTACAAACCTTGAATGGGGAAAGGGAGGAAAGGGACATTAACAAAGAAGAAATAACTGTTTAGAGCTGGAAAATAGGCCAGTATTCTTGGTCAGAATAAGTCATTAACCCTCAGAAAGGTTAGACACTTCATTTCTCCAAGCAACACAGATACCCATCTACAAACGGACGTTATCAGTTGTCTACATATTTACTAGGGAGGGTACAAGGGAACAGAGTTTGAATTTGTGTTACTGAGCTTTTGTCTCTTACCTTTTCATTTTGCAAAAGACCACATTCTCTATAAACAAAAGAATATGTTGACAGTTTTAGGCAGGAAGATAGGAGTTTATTCATGAATAAAGTTGCCTAACCTCCATGCTGAAAGTCATGTTTAACCAATAATGTTAGCCTTAATTAATTGTCAGTTAAAGTTAAATATTACCAAAAAAAAAATTATCTGAAAGTCATGCATATAAAAATAATTCTCATGCAACATTAATTTCATGCAAAAGGTGATCTATAAGTAGACCTGTTTTCATTAAGTAGCTTGGGAATCAAGACTTATCTCAGAACTGAATAAAGAAGCTGAAAAAGACATATTTCCTCTTACCTTTAAAATAGCCACCATAAATAGATTCGCCTCCTTTTCCATTACCTACACGTTAAAAAGCATGAATTAAACCTTTTGTTTCATTTATGAGAAAAACTGCAGGTAACAGGCCACAGGCCACCAGTTTACAATAAACCGGGATACTCCAGTTACTGGTATCTGAGCATAATGATTCTATGATAAGCTCCTTAATATTTTTAAAAGGCACAGCCGTGCATTATCCCGTTGACACTGAAAATACTGAGAATGAAGATAGTCTCAGTGCCTCTGAACACAGGGAAGGCTCAAGTGGGGCTCCAAGTGCTAATCCTCACTGGTATTTGCTAAAGCGACAGCAAAACATAGATCATAGAATTGTTTTGGTTGGAAGAGACCCTCAGGATCATCGAGTCCAACCATAACCTAAATCTAGCACTAAACCATGTCCCTAAGAACCTCGTCTAAATGCCTCTTAAATCCCTCCAGAGATGGTGACTCCAGCACTGCTCTGGGCAGCCTGTTCCAATGCCCCACAGCCCTTTGGGGAAGAAATTGTTCCCAAGATCCAATCTGAACCTCCCCTGGTGCAACTTGAGGCCGTTTCCTCTTGTCCTATCGCTTGCTACTTGGGAGGAGAGACCAACACCCCCCCAGCTCCAACCTCCTTTCAGGCATTTCAGAGATCAGAAGGTCTCCCCTCAGCTCCTGTTCTCCAGCTGAACCCCCCAGGTCCCTCATCCGCTCCATCACACTTGTGTTCCAGCCCCTCAACAGCTTCATCGCCTCCTCTGCACTCTCTAGTATTACAATGTCCTTCTTACAATGACGGGCCCAAAACTGATCCCAGGCTTCACGATTTGTCCTCCCCAGTGCCGAGTACAGTGGCACAATCACTTGTCTAGTCCTGCTGGCCACACTGTTCCTGACACAAGCCAGGATGCTGGTGGCCTTTTTGGCCACCTGGGCACACGCTGGCTCATGTTCAGCCATTGTCCACCAACACCCCCAGGTCCTTTTCCCCCAGGCGCTTTCCAGCCGCTCTTCCCCAGCCTGCAGCGTTCATGGGGTTGTTGTGACCCCAGTGCAGGACCCGGCACTTGGACTTGTTGAACCTTAGACAATTGGCCTCAGCCCATCGATCCAGCTGGTCCAGAGCCCTGTGTGTGGCCTTCCCACCCTCCAGCAGATCAACACCCCACCCAACTTGGTGTCATCTGCAAACTGACTGAGGGTGCACTCGATCCCCTCATCCAGATCACTGATAAAGAGATTAAAGAGAACTGGCCCCAGCGCTGAGCCCTGGGGACACCTTTGGTGACCAGCCAACAACTCAATTTGGCTTCGTTCACCAAGCAAAAAAAAGACCCCAGTAGGTACAACCAACAATCTCACCTGGCTCAAAGCAGCTGAGGGAGCACTGGAACAGATAAGAAAGTAGCTACAGGTTTTAAAGGCACTTGTACGTGACTGTCAAAACAAAATATTCCCTCACTGTGCCTGTTTTACCAGGGACAAGACTTCAGGATCTAGCGAAGACGCTTGCTTTGATGAGGACAACTGGCTAAAACAGCACGTTGTTCACATACCGCAGGGAAGGAAACAAAGAAACTCCCGGAAACATGTCCT
This sequence comes from Columba livia, assembly GCF_036013475.1. Classification (NCBI taxonomy): domain Eukaryota; kingdom Metazoa; phylum Chordata; class Aves; order Columbiformes; family Columbidae; genus Columba; species Columba livia. Next base: position 3,828,419 of record NC_088603.1, read on the forward strand.
CTTGGAGACCTAGCCATTAAACACTTCTAGCTCATTAACTTAAACTAATTAAAAAAGTAAACTTATTCAAATAGCAAGGTCGCTGTATCAATAGAGCATTACTAGTGTTGCCTCTACTGCAAACACAAAAGTGAAAAGCAGTTTGGATTTGAATACTGTTTTAAGAAGATAGGGGTTAAATCCAGAAAGGGTTGGTTTCTTCTTTCACTTAGCACGTTTTCTAAATAAATATCGCTTCAGCTGAAACATTTCAGAATTACAAACATTAACAAATAAACAGGTAATCTGTGCTATACTTTACAGCAAATAAAATACTCATTTTGCAATTGTAATGCTTCATCATTAACTTCCATTTCTAAAGTCACATTATAACCATTTCAGTTTCAATATTTCTGTTCCGCTTCAAACATTTCAGGTTTAAAAAGTGTATTTTACCTTCGCTGAAGTCCCCACCCTGAATCATGAAGTTTTTAACCACCCGATGGAACGTGGTGCCTTTGTAACACAGCTTCTTCCCAGTTGTTTTGCCAATTCCTTTTTCACCTGCAAGAAGGTTGAAAACAAAAAGGCGGCTACAGATTGTTAATGACCCAATTCCAAGGGTTCTACCTCCTTAGGGTTAATGAATTTAAGACAGTTATCAGAATAGCACAACTACAGGAGATAACACAGTCCTACCTGTTGCCTTTTTTCTGCCCAAAAAGACTCATGTACAAGGGGAAATTAGGTTTCTTTTTAAAAAAATTCCTTCCCTCTCACAAAGGAGTGAACTTATTAGCAAGCTACTCAGGATGATTTCTAAGAGTTCACAGTAACAATGGGTTAACTATTTTCTGTGGTTATAGCTCACACCAGCATCCTTTCCAAACCACTTTGATGCGATGTGCCAGCTGAATCCCAGGACAGAAATCGGAGCTCAAAACTCGGGTACAACATGATCCGCTCTTGGAAACGTGGTGATTTGTGAGAAAAACACCCCAGAACCTCAAGCGTCATTAAGCTTCCTTCCAAAATTCAGCAGAAAAGCTGCACTGGGCATGTGGATGAGGGCACCATGAGCTGTTCTATAGGCAGGAGTTCTATGTAGTAGGTTTATAAGGGATTTATACTGGTCCAGTTGGGGAACACACAACAGTCACTGACTTGGACTTCCAAGGAGAGGGGAGCTGGTAGAACACAGCAATTGAGAGTAATAGGTATATTATACAGCTAAAATCCTATGAAAACCATGTGTGCAGGAGATATTCTGCAATGAGACAGAACAAACAACCCAACGTTCAGCTTCATCCCATCACCTCTTATGGAACAGGTCAGAGACATTTAACCGGTATGTCCTGCGCCTTGTAGTGCCCTCAGGTGTGTCCGTGGACCTGTTACCCAGAGCCAACCCCCCCACTTTTGCAATCTATTGTTCCTCCACCACAAATTAACTAATGGCCAAATCACCCCAAATTTGCTATTCTAACCAGCCCATTGCTGTCAGGAGGAGGGCAAAGAGCAGTTTGCGACACAAAACCCACCCATGGCATTGCTGTTTATCATACTTGTAGATGCCTTTGCTCAGAAAATACAAATTATTTTCCAATATCCTGACTCTCCGTACCCTCCTCCTACCCCATTCGTATTTTCCACAGAAGTTATCCAATCAAAGCTATTTATTACAGCGATGGACACAATCCCTTAACCCCCCCAAACATGCCCCTCTGTGCTACAACGTTAGAAAATCCACATCAATCAACACCAAGGAGCATCTGCCTACATTTTCGGTCACGTTTCAAGGTGTCCCCCAGGCTACAGAATGGGATCCTGCATTGCATGTGGTCACGTAATTGATCTGGTGCATTAAGGCGAGAGTTGAGCTTTAGACCACGGCCAGAAGTTGCCGTCCCTTCTTTTACTCTTCTTTACGGTATCACTAAGACAGTCCCCATTGTACTAATGGGCAATATTTGTGATGTTCCCTTCCTTTCGTGCACGAAAAGGGTAAATTCATGAAACCCAACTACCTCCCCACAAGCCACAGACACTTCAGACGATGCACTTAGGCTGCTGGCCAAATGGTGGAGGGCTAAGTGCCTGCAAAAGCTGTATTATGTCACTCTGATCTCTCAAAACCAGCCCTTGGACTCCCAGTGATGCAAAAGACTCATCGTTCCACTAGTTATAGCTGCAGAACCTCAGACACTTTTCTGCAACAACCAGCACAAAGCCCATGGGCTGGGCTTCTTTTTCTATTTATGGTCAAATACCAGCCTTATTCTTTTTGCCCTAAATATGCCTGAACTTTGTCTGAAAAAGAAAAAATGCCTTTGGGCCCAATCTACTTGCACCCTTCCTGCCTAAGCGGTTCTTTTTATGTGCTACAAATTGTTTGTAAGTGGGATGGAGGAGGAAAACTTAATATGGTGATCGCAAGGGATGACCCATTAGCTAAGGGGGACACACAAGGGCTTTATACAAGGGCCTTTCACCCTTTTTGGCAGGTAAACACTGCTCTCGTGCCTTATTAACATCCTGCACTAACAACCTAAGTTGAGATATTTTGCATTAGGTACCCAAGAGCTGCTTTTGTTCAAGATTACGAGAAGGAAAGCTCCTGAGAAAGTGGCAAAGAGCAGATGGGCTGGTGATTATTCAATAGATGGACCGACCCAAGGACCTGTAAATGCTGGGTTGCAAGTCACAGAATCCCAGAATGTCAGGGGTTGGAAGGGACCTGGAAAGCTCATCCAGTGCAATCCCCCCATGGAGCAGGAACACCCAGATGAGGTTACACAGGAAGGTGTCCAGGCGGGTTGGAATGTCTGCAGAGAAGGAGACTCCACAACCTCCCTGGGCAGCCTGGGCCAGGCTCTGCCACCCTCACCATGAACAAGTTTCTTCTCATGTTTAAATGGAACCTCTTGTGTTCCAGTTTGTACCCACGGCCCCTTGTCCTGCCATTGGTTGTCACCAAGAAGAGCCTGGCTCCATCCTCCTGACACTCACCCTTTATATATCTGTAAACATGAATGAGTCCCCCCTCAGTCTCCTCTTGTCCAGCTCCAGAGCCCCAGCTCCCTCAGCCTTTCCTCACACGGGAGATGCTCCACTCCCTTCAGCATCTTGGTGGCTGCGCTGGACTCTCTCCAGCAGTTCCCTGTCCTGCTGGAACTGAGGGGCCACAACTGGACACAATACCCTTCTAATCCACCCCAGGTACCATTGGCCTTCCTGGCCACAAGGGCCCGGTGCTGGCTCATGGTCACCCTGCTGTCCCCAGGACCCCCAGGTCCCTTTCCCCTACGCTGCTCTCTAATAGGTCATTCCCCAACTTATACTGGAACCTGGGGTTGTTCCTGCCCAGATGCAAGACTCAAGATGAAAGTCCAGAGGTTTTAATTTCATAGTGAGGAGCCTCTCGGTGTCAGGCCAGACAACATTCACAGCAGCCAGGTCTATTTCTGACAACACCACCAGGCTGCAGGAAGGCAGCCAGAATCACCGTGTCCTCCCCCATCTGCTGCTGACAAAATCATCCTGCTCTGCCTCACGGAGATTCCGGGGGGAGCGGCAGGCGTGATGACGGGCACGGCATTTCAAACATCGGCCGTATCGATCACTTGACAAGCGAAAAGGCTCTTCACAACAACATGACAGAAGTGCACAGCCCAAATCAAGTTGCTACGAGGTCCGTAACGGTGTGAGGACACGTTAACCCTGTAGGTGTGATTCCTTTATCAGATACAGCGCAGATGGGTAAGCAAATGTCTAAAGAAAAAGAAGATGCTGGATTGGCCTAACATGCAGAATTCTGAATTTACGTAGTAAAAAAGTGCACAACGCTCACAGTCTGCTGCTAAGATATTCAGCTATGTGGACTACAGAATCCAGAATGGGACAGCATCCCCTTTCTATTATACACTACATGTTATACTTCCTTAGATAAGCACAGACCTCACATATGTCTACAAGACACCCGCACCAGAAAGTAAGTGATGCTGCACTGAGTAAACCTCCAGTGATTCAAAGACTTCTTGCAGTTCTGGACTCCCCAGTTTAAGAAGGGCAAGGAATTCCTGGAGAGAGTCCAGCAGAGGCTACGAAGATGCTGAGGGGTCTGGAGCATCTTTGTGATGAGGAGAAACTGAGAGAGCTGGGGCTGTTCAGCTGGAGAAGAGAAGCTGAGAGGGGATCTCATCAATGTTTATCAACATCTCAGGGTGGGTGTCAGAGGATGGACCAGACTCTGTTCAGTGGTGCCCAGTGACAGGATGAGGGCACAGACTGAAACACAGGAGGTTCCATCTGAATATGAGGAGAAACTTCTTTACTCTGAGGTGGCAGAGCCTGGCCCAGGCTGCCCAGAGAGGTTGTGGAGTCTCCTTCTCTGAGACATTCAAACCCACCTGGACACCTTCCTGTGTGATCTGCTCTGGTGACCCTGCTTGAGCAGGTGGGTTGGACTGGATGATTTCCAGAGGTCCCTTCAACCCCAACCATCCTGTGATTCTGTGACCAAAAGCTAAAGATATACTTGGTAGGAATTCAAATTTTTATGATTAAAGTTCTACCAACGCACTCTGCAGGAGTCAGGGGAGCCCAGCTTCCCGAAGCAAATGACTGACTTGGTCACTGAAGGTGCTACAGCAACTCACAACTCTAAAAATTTAAAGCAACCCTTCACATCTCAGTTCTGGCTGCCAGAGCTTAGTGCAATCTTATGGGTCCACTTTTATCTCCCGTCACAGCACTGCTGCAGGAAGGCAGAACGGCTGACAGGAAAAAATAACAAACTCAGGCAAACCGAGAAGCAACACAGATGAACACAAGAATTTATGTTGGCCATGTGGCTCTAGCCCCCAAGCTCAGCCATCCTGAGCTCAAGTTTGAGAACTACCATGGTAGAAAAGAGATGGCTTCTACCCACAAAAGAAATGAATATAATTTAATTCTCTTAAACATTACATTCACCAAAAGAAATGCAATTACTTCAGGTTCTTCTGTATGCCTTTTTTCTCCCCTGCAGAATTTAATCATCACGTTTATTAGCAAATTTCTAAAGATATCTGTCAAATCATCGTTCTGCGCTATAAGTACAGAGTAGTAACAACAATTTGCAAGAATGAAGCAAATGTTTCAGGTACTTTTTAAGTCTGCAAGTCTGATCTCAGAAACAAACATCCTAACTTTCTGCTCACTCTCAAATGTTCTTATAATTCAAGACAGGTTCCAGCAGAAGAGGTCAACGAAACCTGCACAGCCAGATATAGAACAGAATTCCAATCAGGATGCACACAAAGAAGTCATACTTGTTTATTTTTAAGTTATTTCTTCTGCTTGTTTCACACCTCATCACCTCCAACACCTTTACCTTCCTTTATCTCCACCTACATTTTTCTAGCAGAGCTGCTCTAAGGATTTAAACAATCCTACGGAGCTCCAGAACTCGAGGCTCAGACATCACACTATTCAGTCTCCTACTGCATTTTATTTCTTACCTTTTGTAAATATTCTGATTAAGATAAATTGCAAGCGAGTTCCCATCTTTCTATGATAGCTGTATCACTCCCATCCTGTCTATTCCTAAGTATCTCTTTAACAAGCATCAGTGATTAAAAGAAAACCAACCAAACAAAAATCAGTAAGTAAAATAAAGAGGTGGCACAGACCACACAGACCTCAAAAATAGATGAAATATGTACCGTACCTTCCACAAGTTCACAGTACTATAAAGCTCTGCTAAATCTTCACAGAGATTACCTAGAACACACCACATTCTGGGATCTGAACTCGGACAAGATGAACTTTAAGGAGTTAATGCATAAGCACATCAACAAATTTGTTTCACGACCAGCTGGCGAAGAGCTCTTCGCTAAAGCCAGATGTTAAAATGCTGCCTGGGAAGTCTTGCTGGAGTGTTTCAATGATTTGGAAAAGAGTTATTTTATATAGAAGGCAGAGGCTATGCTGGTACGGTTAATTCAAGGTATATTGCAGATCACTGAGTATTCAGGTATCCAAGACCAGGAGGTCACCAAGAGACACAAAACACATTCTTCAGATAAATAACACATACCAATTCCTGGAATGACCTCATGAAGATTAATCTTCAACTTACAACTGAAAAATCCCTGAGGAACCCTCACTACCCTTATTCTTCCAGTCATTAGAAACCATTTAAAACAAATTAAGTCCTGCTTCAGAAACAAAAAGGGATGGAGAGTGCTATATTATACCCAGACATTCTGCTGCCAATGCTGTCTCTCTGACCCCACAGATCTTTCCTCTCGCCCACCAAACCATCCCACAATTTCTAAGGGACCATCATGTTCCCACTCAGTCCTTCGTTTAGCTAAAAATGACCACGTTTTCTCAGATTTAGTAACGCTCCTGGCCTCTGATCCTTGTGTAGCACCTAAAATACACGCAAAATTGTATTGTATACAATTGGTGTATATAAGAAAAAAATCATATATATTCAAAATCTTATGTAGTGTCCCAAGCTAAATGTCACCATTACACTGTGCAGTGACATTAGTATTTAATGTTTCTCCCAATAAATCCTAAAGCCCTGATAAATCCTAAAGAATCGCTTGCCTTTATCACATTTGTCCAACCGGAGCCATCAATAATCTCCACCATAATCTCAGCCTTGTTAATCATTTCTACCTGCAGGAGCTCCACATGAGGGCCCAAAAAATGTGGTTTTGTTGCACCAATTCACAGCTTTGCATTCTGTAATTATCTATTATCTCCACCACTAGTTATAGAAGAACACAATATCTGTGCATGACTCAAATTCTCCTCAGCAATAACAAGTCTCAGCTTTGTTTTTAACGGGAAAAAAGTGAACAGCAGTATTATTATGCTGTGCTTTATACTTGCGGAAACAAATGATCATTGTAAGAAACATTAAAAGCCTTAAATATCAGCAGCTTACCTGAGCACAAGCAAAGGAAGTTTTTGCACGTCTTCGGACATATGTCTGAGAAGAGCTGAAACATAATTCGACCAACTAGAAGATTAAAAAACAACAACAAATTAAGAGTTTTGTAACACTTTATAATAAGAAAATTTGTACGTAAATAAATCTGTACGTTCTGAAAAGGTCTTTTTTCTGAGAAAATGTTATTTTATCAAGCGGAATAAGAAACAATCTCATATATGCCTATATAAAACAGGCGTCAGGAAAGAACAATACCACGATTGTGGAAAAATGAAGATTAAGTAATAACATCCCATCTAATTTATTAAAACTTGATCATGACCCTATGATCATTACCTAAAAATCCAGCTGCCTTAGGCCCGTCCTGTGTTAAGGATTAGACACACACTGGTACTCTCGGCCTAAAATCCTCGGGTTTAAACAAAATCAATTCAAACAGATGAAGCAAATGGGAAAGCTGCAAGGTGGACAGAGCAACGTGGGCAAGTTCAGGACTAATGCTCCTCTTCTTCCAGATGCCATGAACCCAATTGGACTTTCTATGCAAAGTGAACAGAGTCATTCTCTCGGTCATGCTGTTGGGTGGAAAACTATTCCAATATAAAGCAAAACTATTTTAGGACTGCTTCGCTTTTTTTGTTTTATTTTCCAAGATACTAGGAGGTATATTACTAAAGAAAAGAAAACCAAAAAGCTCCCAAATGTATGAAGTCTTTAAAAACAGATGTAATTAGCAACGAAAAAAAGTTGTTGGCTCTATAGGTTGTGAAATAAGCCATAAAAGCCACACTGTTGGCCAGAATGACAAGACTATCATCTGTCAATGAGCACTACCCTCTAGTGGTATATACTGGTAAGACTTGAAAGATAATTAAAAGAGAAGTAACTAGTCCAGAAATTATTTCTCTTTTACCTCCCCAAAGGAAAAATATGAGTTCAAATGTATTTTAATCAATACTTTGTCACCAAAAATTCTGAGATGCTCCTAAGAAACCACATTCAAGGCTTTGTCCAAACATATGTGATTGTCAGCAAGGTGAATTGTTGGTTCAAAATGGAGAGAAATAAAACAAAATAACACAGAGACCACCTGTATTTTGTATTCTTAGACAAAAAGCTGTTGAAATACCTGCCATGCGAGAGAGATAATGATAAAGCTTTCAATTTCGGGGCTGGTACTGCCTATTTTTAATGCATAATATAAGTTGTGTGGGTACTTCCAGTGCCGCTTTAATCAGGATTGTGAATTTATTTCATTACAACTGTCACGAAACTCTTCTGTGGCAAATAAATGTGCATGATTCTTATAAAGGCAGAAGGAATGGTGACAGTGACTGAACTGTATAACTCATACCACAGAACCTTAAATGTATGTAGTATTTTCATAGGGTACATAACTTCCTATTTTGTTTTATAATTATGGAAGTTGAATGTTCTGAGAAATGACAGTGGCAGTGGAACCAAGAGTTCTATTTATAGTGCGTTAAAAGTTAATAAATGATTAGTGGATGTCTTAATAAATAATTAGATGTTGTTTATAGAAGGGTCAAATGTGACTTATAACCACCTTTATCACTTACTACTGACGTACATGGAACCATCTCTAACCATTTACAATCACCACAAAAGCTACAAGGGCTTGCAATATGCATTAAAGAATCTATTGATCACATATTAACCCTCCATAAACCATTTTGAATGGATTCTTAACATGAAGTGTGACTAACTTAAGCTCCAGGTTCTGATTTTAAGGTCTGGCCTTAAAACTGCAGTGAGGATGTTCTCTGAGCATTTGGCATTACAGCAGGAAAATCTAAAGAAAATGGATAAGGATGAAGAAATAGGGAGTATTCAGAGATTCGATGTTAAATAGGGGTAGCTTTGAGCACCACTGTGAAAAGAGAATCATTCTGATGTGAACAACACATTATAAACCATACAGATTGGAGATTCATATAAGAACACAAAAAAGAAGAGAGTTTTGTAAAAGAGTTATTAATTTTCATGCTAAAGAGAGTAACTTAAGAGAGCAGAAGTCCGGCTCCTCTGCTTGTGAAAGTGCTGAACCGAGCAGCAACCAAGTGCTTCAGAAAGTGACGTCCAGGCCTCCTCTTGCATTTGCAATGTGAAATAACACGTCGCATTTCAGAGAAAAGGTTGTTACCATCCCCGTTCTACTAAGAGACGGATACAGACCAGCTGCTGATGTGCCAAGGTGACAAATTGTAGAATCATAGAATCATTTCGGTTGGAAAAGACCCTCAGGATCATTGAGTCCAACCAATAACCCAGGAGGTGTTACTGCCAACAGGCTCCAGAAGGAACATCTGCCCTCAGAAGCCTCTGCTTGCAAGTCCCTGTCCCATATACAAACCCCAATGTATTTAGCACCTTCAGCAGGAGACATCACCATTTCTGTTTTCTGGCAGAAGAACATCCTCTGAAGCTCTTCAAGATGTCAAAGCAGAACCTGGAAAAAGACTGAAGTGGCTGAGGGACCTGGGGGGTTCAGCTGGAGAACAGGAGCTGAGGGGAGACAGGGACACAAAGAAACGGCCTCAAGTTGCACCAGGGGAGGTTGAGGTTGGATCTGGGGAACAATTTCTTCCCCAAAGGGCTGTGGGGCATTGGAACAGGCTGCCCAGGGCAGTGCTGGAGTCACCATCCCTGGAGGGGTTGAACTGACGTGGAGATGAGGTTCTCAGGGACATGGTGCAGTGCCAGGGGTGGGTTATGGTTGGACTCGATGATCTTGAGGGGCTTTTCCAACCAAAATGATTCTATAACTAAGGCAACATGATTTAAACAGTATTTTTCCCTAGTGTTTTCTCAGCAATAACTTCTGCTGCCTTCCCACACCCTCTGTAATGCACATAACTTTAAAAGACTATAGATCCAGTTTGAAATATAAGGACGTTTCTCCTCCATATAACCTCAAGTACCGATTACCCCGTTATATCCAGCTATATAAAATGTTGCTGTGCGCTTATAATACACAACCCCACACTGTGTACCAATCTGGGAGGTTACTATCTGTATTTTACCTAAACTGCATGAATACCATTATCACCCAAAGGTGATAGTTTTCCACTGACAAACAGTCAATTAAATGTGCCAGAGAGAGATCAAACATTTTCACACCTTGATCAAGTGCATACATATGAAATAACAGCCGTTATTTCAAACAAATATATAAAACTCTCTAATAAAAGTATGCGCAAAACATACGCTTAGAACCTACAGATCTTCCTCTTACCTCTTCCCTCAATAAAAAACAAATAGAAAAATGCTAAGAAAAATTATTCAAATAGGTGAAGTCTGCTCACAAACACACCCAGAGTCATCGGCTTCAGCCAAGAAAGTGAAATACTTCACTTACAGGATAAAGCAAAAAATGCTGGGATTATATTGTTTAATGATGAAATTCTCACCTAATCTGAGATTTAAATCTTCCAGCACCATAAGGAAGTTACACAAACCAAAACGAACCAAAACCAACCCAACAAAACCAAAAAAAGCCCAAAGAAACAAAACTAAAAACTCCATAACATTTATTTTAATGCACTAGCAGGCAGGACACTTCTCTAATTTTAATCTTTGGGTTGTTCTCAATAGAAAACCAAGTCTCAGCAGCTCATAGCTATGAAGACACATTCATTTATACAACAGCGTACGGTACATCCCTATACTTTTTGTGCTGCCAACACCATAGAAATGTATCCAACCGTAACTTAACATTTGTCTATTACATGTAAAGCAATACTTTGATATTCTGATTTGTTAGGCTTTAAACTTATTTTTTAAGGATATTTTTTGATAGAAATTAAGAGTAAGCGATGAAAAAGCTATTAAAATTACTGGTAGTTACATACAGTGATACATATATGAAATCTAAGATGTTTTGAAGTTTGATTTCATAAAGTGCCATCTGTTGCTAATGAGTTTCACCAATTACAGAAACCAGAAGGCACAATGATCAGAAATAATCTGATTTCAGAACTCTATTTTCAAAGTGAAAGTTGAAAACCCTTTTCTTCTTGGTTTGTTCTTGAACCCCTGATCAATTCGCCATCTGAGGCAGAACTAGTACTTAAATTAAGTGGTAAAAATTATGGGTAGGAATATTCATGCTATATTGTAATAAGGGCTCCTGCTAGCGAAGTTTATTAAAATGATCACTGATTTCAAACGTTTATTCAGTGATTTCATCCAATTTATCTACTTAACTTTTTAGAAACAACCTCGAGAGGCAAAAAGATCTCGCTTGAATGTACTTTCCACGTAATACAAATTGTTTTGCTGGATTATGGTGTGTTTAGGCAATAAAGGTGTTCATTGCAAACAGACACTCCCCAAATAAACCTAGTTATTCAAAATATAAACCTAGTTATTCAAAATTAAATTTAAATATATTGATCTGGGCTTGTCCCAATTTCTCAGAGCAAACTAAGCAGCCACTTTTCCCAGTATATCAATAGGAATATCCCGCTGAAGGAGGAATCAGGGATTATAGCCATTAAGACAGAGATTCACGTCCCTTGCAGATCCAGGACAAGTGTCAGAGGCCCAACGGCTCAGCCAGATTTGCATCCAAGTTCAAATAACCGCTCACTAAAACACCCCTGTTTTAATTTGATTCATTCATTTATCCGTCAAGTTGTGAACGCTTAAGTCACATCAATTTTAAAAGGCTGTTTTAAAGTAGAAACGTGGCTACGGTTTTCAGCTGGTGGTGGAAAACGAGCAGATTTTATTTAAAATGTCGGTTAAAACAATGGATGTCGCAGTTCCCCCGAGGAAGAATCTACAGTCTTGATCCATTAACACTTTGTTGATGCTTCCTTACAATCTTTGCAAGTAAAACCTCCATAAACTTATTTCCCTGGCTCTCTACCAAGCCCAGTCTTCTGCAAATACCACCTGAAGCTTCATTTACTCCAATCTTATGCAGCCTCTAGAAACGTAAAGACATTTCAATACTGCATGGACCAAAAACTCCCTGTGTTCAGTTTCACAGAAATATTAAATGAGAGGCTACACTTTGTCTCCTCCCAGCAGAAGAGGCCGATCGGTTTGGCCTTTCACTCACTAATCCCCTTTGTGCTGCGCCTCAAGGTGAGTCTTCAGGGTATTTAATTCTGCATTGGCAACAATAATTCTACATAATGAGTAAACTACAATTTTTATTAAACCTTTTCCCCCTGAATCTACCTGTATATATCTCCCTTACACCCTCCCATGGGGGATCCCATACAGCATCACCACGCAGCTCCTGTTGAAACTCAATCAGAGTCAAAACGCTGATTTATTTTCTGCCAATCTACAACTTTGTGCCTTCAAGGGGATAAAAGTGAACAGGAAACCGGTTTAGAAAAGCTTTTGTCTTCAGGAAGGGTAACAAAAACTCCATAAGGCATCCCTGGTTCTACTAATGCAGGCACAGTACTGCCCTCTTTCCCCAAAAATAAAACCTATCAAAAAATAAGCCCTACAGTGATTTTTCAGGATACTCAAAACATAAGCCCTACTCCAAAAATAAGCCCTAGCTACGGTTCATTTAAAAAGTCAATTTAAATAGCGTCCAGGCAGCTACGCATGTAAAAAAGTGATCATCTTTTGGAGCAAAAATTCATATAAGACCCTGTCTTATTTTTGGGGAAAACAGGGTGTGATGACTTTTGTGTGGGGCTTATTTCACATAAATTCATAGCAGCTGAAATCCCAAACTTTACAAATACACCAAACTTTAGGCAAAAGTGACTAGATGGAGAGAAATAGTGAAAGAACAAACTGAGGAGGGAAGGGACATAGAAACTGAAGTAGCATGAAAAAGCGAGCAAAGGGTCAAATAATAACAGAAGAGAAAAAGTAGTTAAAAAAAAAGACAAGAAGGAAAATTCTTCTGTGAATGAGAATGAAACAAAGTAAAAATGAGTAAACAGAACATACTTTATGATGAATAAAGCCAGTCATGGGGTGGGGAGGGGAGATCTTGGATGGCCACACAAAGTGCCACGGCCAGTATGTGACATCCCAGACGGACATCTGTCCTAATTATCGCCACACCTGAAAGTCTGGAGCTCCGCACAGATGCTGCATCACGGAGTTTAAAGACAAAATTATTTAAATAGGCATCTGCTGCCATGCCAAAATTCTTGGCGCTCTGTAAATAGTTTACGCCTCTGTGCACGCTGCAGGTGGCCAAATGCACTGGTGGGAGCACCCAGAGGAAGGGAGAGGTGCCATCTGTGCTGGTATCCAAATAATTGCTTATTCCTTGATTTATTTTCCATTTGCGCTTTAAAAATTATCAGCCACGACATGAATTTGTTAAAATAAATGCTTAACAGACAACTTATTAAAAGCAGCCTAAATTTAGACTTAAAAACACCGACACAATGCCGACAAAGTTTGCCCCGCTGCAAGAAGCGCATACAAGCTGGCACCAAGTTTTAGTCCAAGATTCTGTAGCTAAAATTAAAATACGGACACAAAAGCTGGAGCGCGGCTTCTGAAAGCACCCAGCTACAATATTCACTCCTGTATGTTCTAAGGGATCTAGTTAAACAGTCAAACTAATTCCAACTCTCTACACACACACACACACCAGCTTTTGTTCCTCATCTACTCTGTGTGCTGCTCTTTTAATTGCTACAGGTACCTGTACAAACATCGCGTGAGCAACGTCTGTGAGGGGAAAGCTGAGAGTTGGCAACTGCGTTGGGGAAGATTTTTGATCTGTGAGCAACCTACATTGTTAAAATGACACAGTTTTGTATTCTGCAGGCATAGAGATGTCTCCAGTGCTGCAGGGGCACGACCTCTTATTTTCTGCATTTTGTGGAGAGATGTTAGTTCAGCTTTCCAATGTGGACAGGGCAGGGGCGATGTCTTATTTCTTGGCCAGGATCCTTCTCTTCCCCAGTTCTTTCTCCCTATGTCTAAGAAAAACCAAACGTCGCCCAGCTTACTGTAATAAAATCAAAGAAGCAAAATGTTCATTTGGAAATCTGCTGGCAGTTTAGAAGTTAAAATTAATACCTCCCTAGTGTCAGCAGGAGAGCACATCTCCCAGAGTTAGTGCTTCATGTCATCTGGAAACACTGCTTTATCACTCCCACTCACTCGGGTCAGCTTTTGAAGGTCATCTTACAGCTGAAAGAGCAGCTTTTTAAATCTAAACTTATATCCTGAGACACAGTTGTGTTAATAAACAAGACACTAGAATGAAGTAGTATAACCGGATTACATGCTCCGCACCAATAATTTACAAACTGGCACGTTTTCCTACAGGAAACACAAGTCATTAGTCAGGGCTCTGAAATTCATATATAGCTGGGAGATTCCTGTTACTTTAAAGAAAAAAGAACTACAGGCAGCCACGGACAGAGCCAAAGGCCCTGTGTCTATTCCAGGGAACGAAAACTCTGTGCCACCAAGAACACTAACGCTGCAATTCCTCCCTGGCACCGCTATCAGTCCTCAAACCCAAATAGATTTGAGGGAAAACAAGGGAAAATCCGCTTTCGCTGGTGATATGTGGCACAAGAGGGATTCTGAAATTGGAGCAGGAACGTGCACATAAAGAAAAAGAAGAAAACGGCACAGGGAGAGGTTCTACAGATGGAGAGTCAAAGCAAAAAAAACCCTAGCAAAGATTAAAAGCAAATGAGATGAAGAATGAATTAAATCAATCCCACCAAACTACCACTCCTAAACTGGAAGCCTATCCATCTAAAGCATTTTAGTAGTCTCATTCCACAGTAAATCTAAATTTAAGTAAACAGCAAATGTTAAAACTCCATCTACACTTTTCTCTTCAATAAGAGTATTCAGCAAAGGCACTGTTAATTATAATAACTCAATCAGGAGCTACAATAGCAACAGATTTATAGATATGCCCTGTCAGGTCACTGAAGTTAGAATTGAGTCTTTCTTTTGAAACTTTGGTGAAAAAAAAAAAAAGCAAGCAAAATGGGTTACGGTTACACTTCAAAGCAACTGAAATTGGAAAATGCAAAGATATAAACTCATATTTCAAAGGTTTTCGGGGAGACATTGAAGCAGAAAATGAAAGTGAAAGCCAAATGAAGCCATCGCATTTATTCATTTCTTCTGAGAGACAAACTGTAGCGATATAAAGCGCCGAGTTTATGTGAGACAACTAATATTCATCCATAAATTCATGTTCCAAAAAAGATGGGTACGTAAATCTGTACGACCATCTTTAAGAGGAGGAAAAACAGAAGAGAGAAACAACTCGCTTATTCCAGGATTAAAACTCACAGTCTAGCACTTACAATTCCCATAGGGAAAATATGAACTGAGATAGATTTATTTTAACTATTATTTTTTTTAAACAGGCCACCTGGTGAGATGTTCTGTGCTCCTATGGGCAATCCCCCATTTACATTCAGGAGCCTCATTGTGAGCAGGAAGAGGAAAGATTTAGACCAGATGACCTCCCGAGGCCCCTTTTCCAGTTTTAATTACTGTATATGATTAAAAATAGTTCTGGGAGCGTCTCTGCAGTTTCCTCACAACTTGCCCTAATTTTTCATCGTTCAGTACATAACCAGACAGCAGGTTTTTTTTCTTCAGAATAGCGTTAGTTTCGCTCACCGAACCTCCGTCTTCATGTATGGGAATATAAATAAATCGTAGGAGAGAACAAAAAGCATCCAGCAGCCCTGTAAACATCTAAAGTTACTAAAAACTCACTCGGAAATAACGCATCAACGGCCAAACTCATTGCTGACGGCCGGAGTCCATTATTAAGG
Organism: Columba livia; assembly: GCF_036013475.1. NCBI lineage: Eukaryota > Metazoa > Chordata > Aves > Columbiformes > Columbidae > Columba > Columba livia. Next base: position 3,844,127 of record NC_088603.1, read on the forward strand.
GGAAAAACGCCGAGAAAAATAAAAATACAAACGCAACATTTGAGACGAACGGCTCACCTGGCTCCCGGTTGATCTCGATCTCGAAGAAGCACTGGGGCCGGTCCTGCACCCCCATGGCCGCGGGCGGCCCCTCGTCCTCGCCACCTGGACACAAAGAAGCGGCGCCCTGGGGAGGCTCGAACCGCCAACGAGTCTCGAACCACAGACCCACCGGGGGGGCCTCGAACCGCCGGGGAATCTCGAACCGCCGACCCCCCGTGGGGAGGAGGGGGTCGGGGGGGGGGGGGGGGGGGGGGCGCTCGAACCGCCAGGGAGTCTCGAACCGCCGACCCACCGGGCGACTCCCGCCCCTCCCGGCTACAATTACATCGCTGACAGAAACTCAAGGCGACACCGTCCCCCCCCAACCCCGCTCAAAACCCTCCGAGGAGCGGCCGAGGGTGCGGGAGCACTCCAGGAGAAGAGGCCGGGAGGGGAGATCCGCCCTGAAGAGAATTTGTGCCTCTCACAAACAGCCGATGTGGGGAGGGGGAGGAGGAGGAAGCGAGGGGGGGGGCACATCCCCTCCCCCGGGCAGGGGGCGGTAATAGCAGCCGCGGCCTTACCTGGCAGCTCCGGCGCTTTGTTCCCTCGCCACGCCGCGCTCCCCTCAGCTCCCCACCCCACCCCACTCCCCTCACCCGCCAGCGGCCCCGAACGCCATTAACCGAAGGGCTCCATGGCCCGTCCGCCCGCCCCGGCACGGCGCCTCCTGGCCCCGCCTCTCCCCGCCCCCGCCGCGCTTTCCCGCCGCCCGCCCTGCGCTGTGAGGGGGGCGGCCGCTTGGGCTGAGGGTTCGAGGCTGCGCTGCTCCCCCAGCCCTGTGCAACAGCGGGGGATCGGTGCTTTATGGAATAAAGCCCAGTTCTGGGCCCCTCAGTTCCAGAAGGACAGGGAACTGCTGGAGAGAGTCCAGCGCAGCCACCAAGATGCTGAAGGGAGTGGAGCATCTCCCGTGTGAGGAAAGGCTGAGGGAGCTGGGGCTCTGGAGCTTGGAGGAGACTGAGGAGTGACCTCATTAATGTTTATAAATATATAAAGGGTGAGTGTCAGGAGGATGGAGCCAGGCTCTTCTCGGTGACAACCAATGACAAGACAAGGGGTAATAGGTACAAACTGGAAGACAAAAGGTTCCACTTAAATATGAGAAGAAACTTCTTCTCAGTGGGGGTGCCAGAGCCTGGACCAGGCTGCCCTGTGGAGTCTCCTTCTCTGCAGACATTCCAACCCGCCTGGACACCTTCCTGTGTAACCTCATCTGGGTGTTCCTGCTCCATGGGGGGATTACACTGGATGAGCTTTCCAGGTCCCTTCCAACCTCTGACATTCTGGGATTCTGTGAAATAACATGTTGACCCCCCCACCGCCCTGTCCCCGACCCATCCTGCCCCTGCAGGGCCGACCCCGCTGGTGCTTCACTCTCTATGAGAAGCTCTCTAGGAGAATTGTCTCCTCAGTTTTGTAAAAACAACATTCCCTCATTAAACATTCCTTACACTTCACCCCCTTGGAGGAGCCTGAGTGGCCTTGTAGTGATGTCTCCATCTGAGGGGAAAATGTGTTTTGCGATCGCAAAAAAAGCCTCCGAAAGATTTTTGCATGGCAAAGCGATCACGGCAAAATGTTAATTAATTAAAATGTTACTTATACTTCCAGTCAGAGTTACATTTCAAAAGTGACGAGCACATGCTGAGCCAAGTCCAACCTTTGCATCAGTATCAACTCCAATAGGAAAACATATGCAATACACTTCCTGATTTATTTAATCGACTGATCATACCGAAGATGAGAATTGCTGTGATCATCTTTTATACATGGGGACTTGACGAGAAAATGCCAAAGAGCAGATCCAAAATTCAGATTTAAACATGTAAGAAATAGAAGGAAGTTAAAGTTCAGCATGTGATAGAACCACCCAGGTTCTTCAACACAAAAGGGGCTCCGGGGCCCCCTGGGGTGATTCTGTCCCTTGCTGAGCCTCAGCTCTGAGTAAACTTACCCAACCGTGGCCTCGGAGCCCAAGAAAACTTAGACCAAAGAAATTTTGATTATTGCAGCCGGCCATAGGTTATTCTGTCTGAATTTGGAATGTTGGGCCATCCCAAAGTGTGGAAGTGGTAAGTTCAGCAACTGAAGTGACTAAGTCTTCAGCAAGGACTATCAAATGTGTAAATCCTAAGCCTGCTACATCCTTCAGGCTGAGTTGCTTCACACTGAGGATGTTCAGCAGCTTAAATGAGCTTTTTGTGTAGCCCCTGATATTCATAGAATCATAGAATCACAGAAGGGTTTGGGTTGGAAGGGAACTCCAAAGCTCATCCAGTGCCACCCCTGCCATGGGCAGGGACATCTTCAGCAGCTCAGGTTGCTCAGAGCCCCGTCCAGCCTGGCCTGGGATGTCTCCAGGGATGGTTCATCCACCACCTCTCTGGGCAACCTGGGCCAGGCTCTCACCACTCTCAGTGTCAAAAATGCCTTTTATTACACCCAGACAGAAGTTTTGACGCTTGCTAAGTGGTGAGGACACTCTTACTCAGTCCTCACCACCCGACAAGCAAACCGTTTCTGAATGCTTTCCAAAAGCTGCACAAAGCAGGACTCATTGCAGTAATTTTACCTGGCAGCAGCATCTGCCACTACGTCCTTGTCTGAGGAGAAATTCAGAGGTCCTGGATTAAAAAAAGTGTGCTGAGAATAAAGAGTAGCAATGCTGAAATCAAAGGATACTTTAGAAGTCAGGAATGCAGCAAAGTGGGATTGGTTTAGATGGAATTTATCTATAGCTTCAGTGGCCGCTGTCACTGTAGGATTGGAGCAGCTCATGAAATTTTAACAGCCAGATTGTGTCATTCTTTATTATGTCCAATAACACGTGATTGTCCCTAAAGAGGAGTTGTCACATAGGTTTGCTGATCCTTTGGGGATACTTGCATGGTAAGCTATCACACAATGTAAAAAAAATGTAGCACAGTCTGGCCTTAAATTATTTAGCTATGAAATGCTCTTATAAAATAGAAGGGTATTATTTGCCTCACTTTAAAAGAGTAAACTGAGAAACAAAGCTACTGAGAAACTGCGTTACTGTAGGTCCACAGGAATTCCTTTGCAAAATTAAAATTTGAAAGCACCTCTCTTTGATTTGTTTAATCTTCCCAAACAAAAAAATGACATATGTCTTGTTTTCTATGGGTTTGATTTGGTTTTGTTTTGAGCTGAAATAAAATGTTAATTCCCTTTTACCTGCAGTCGCTTGCTTTTCTGTTTCCAGAACATGAACTTGCTAAAGGAAGTTGAGCAGAGAAGTAAGCAGAAGTCTCAACAAAAAGACATGGAAATGTGCTACTTGCTTTTCATGCAAGTAGCAAAGATTGTGAGCAATTAAAAGTTAATTTCAAGGCCTGATTATTTGAATACAGAAGCAAATTAGAAATAAATTATGATCTCCTGGGAGATAAGCTCTTAAGATCATCTCTAGGACTAGAGCTGATAAATAAGCAGCTTGGTGGAAGAAAGATATACCCCTCAAAAAAAGTTTCCAAGGCACATCTGAGACCAGGCTTTTGAAACATGAAGCATTTGGTTACAAATGAAGATTCTTTTTCCTCATGTTCCTGTTTGGGAACCACTGCAGATGCTGTTCTGGTGACAAACCAGTGACAAAGTCCCCATTGATTTCAGCGACTGTGGATTTAGGCTGTTTGAGGGGGGCTAAGGTCTGTGTGACAATGCAGTATAGTTATGAATTATTGATCCATTATAATACTAATTTTTGATAAGGTATAAATTTGTGAAATGCCCCTTTCATAGGCTCAAATTTTTCCCGGCTACATTCTAACCCTACAGACACCTTTTGCATGCGCCAAGATCAGCAGACCCGACTTCATTCCACCTAAAATCAACTTTACAGATTTCTTCATGGTACATTTTCTGCCTAAGAATTCACGTTGACAAATCTTGGCTAAAAGTTGCGTTCTTTTCTCAGACAGAGCGCGCTTGGCTACGGGAGATTGAGAAGTAGGAGGGTGCAAAAGCCACTGCTGAGCAGTTCTGCAACATACGTGCACATTGGGGTAAAAACTGCCTGAATTACGACACGGTCTTTATTTTGCAAAGTGTCTTTGATTGCCCTAATAATTACTAGCCTACATGTGGCCATGAAAGGTTGAACTAACCAGCTTTTGTTTAGGTATTTCTAGAGGTGTGAACGGATCCAAAGTATTGACACCAGAAGAAGTGACTCAGAGCTGTTCACGAAGTTCGGAACACTCAGAAACGGTGGATAAATGAACCAGAAAATTCTACAGCTGCATATAAAACTTGTGCTACTGAAGAGCAAGCGAGCGCTTGAAGTGTCTCCTTCAATCGTTCAGTCACGCAAAACCATTTCTTCGGTATTTTTTTCCGAAGGATAAATATTGCAGACCAGAATAAATGAAAAAGGGCTTTCATTATGGAAAGCCTCACTGCTGAGCAAACAAGAAGTTAAAAGTGAAAAGCCGACAGGCAGTTGTTTATCTGTTAAGCAAACTTAAACAGCGAGGAGGCGCTTAATTATTATAAAAAATACCCATGTCAGCATTTGAGTGTGGAGTTTAGCGTGCTAAAGGGAGGTAAATAGCTTGGGGATAAGTAATAAACAGCAAAATCTGTCAGCCCTGGGCTGCTGATCAAAATCCACACCATGTCAGTAACGTCTGATGTTTTTTCACATGTCAAATACCAAGATGTTGAAGATCTGCTCCTGGTTAGCGAGAAGCTCCAGTCCACATTATCAAAACCACTAAAATTCTGGGCTTTTCTAGAACCTTGAAAGCAGTTAGTGGTTCCTATTTCGACAGGATTGAGTAAACCAAGAATTAAAGGACATGAAGATGAGGATGTTCCAAGGGGTTTGAGCGGGTGGGACTATTGCCTGTGCCTGACTGACTTAAAAGGGGCCGATAAGAAAGATGGGACAGACTTTTTAGCAGGGCCCGGTGTGATAGGACAAGGGGTGATGGTTTTAAATTAAAGGAGGGAGATTCAGGCTGGACATGAGGAAGGAATTGTTTACACTGAGGGTGGTGAGAGCCTGGCCCAGGTTGGCCAGAGAGGTGGTGGATGAACCATCCCTGGAGACATCCCAGGCCAGGCTGGACGGGGCTCTGAGCAACCTGAGCTGGTGAAGATGTCCCTGCTCATGGCAGGGGTGGCACTGGATGAGCTTTGAAGGTCCCTTCCAACCCAAACTATTCTATGATAAATAAAACAAAACTAGATTATACCCTCCCATCCGCTGAGCCACCTCCAATGAATTTCCCTCTCTTTTGCTCCCTGACAAACTCTTTGGACACTTACACATCTGCCCCACCGCTAAAATTAATGTCTCAAGCAAAACCTTTGTCTTAGGACTCACTTTTGCTGAGAAAAGAGCATTAATGTGGGCACACACGTATCCTCAGGCAGGCTATAGGGATATTTATAGCCTCACACATCCATGTGCTCCCTGCAGTCTCTTCATTCCCGCTTCCCTTGCCCCAGGGATTTCCTGCACACCACAACCCAATTAATACCTGAGCAGTTAACAAACTTCCTCAAGGATTACTGAGCTTTCACCCATCCTGCCCTAAAGCTTTAGGAGCGTTTCCATCCCTGGCACGTGTAGGTGGAGCCACCTGCTATCAAGGCAGTAAGAAGAATTTGTTAATGACTGTCCCAGAGTGACAGAAATACAAGCAAACCATTACTCCACGATGTGCCAAACTGCTTAATGGTGCAGGGTATATTCCTGTATGTATAGCTTCTTTAGGGCCTGACACCCGTAGTTCTTGTGAATCAGTATAAGGAACTTTAAATGGATGCGATGTATATAGATTATTCACAGCGTTTTGCTGGGAATAGAAATAAAGTCAGGCTGTTGCTGAGAGGCAGGTCGGGTTTGGGAGACTTGAGGTCATCTCCTCCAGCTGCCTGAGCTCTCCCTGGATAAATAAACAGCTTCAGTGTCTCTGGCTGATACGGCATAAATCTCATAAGTGCCAACATCTCATCCAGAAAACACTTGAAAGCAAATGCTGTCAAGAAACCCAAATACGAGCAAGTTCAGAAGCTGGAACACTTAATGTAGCTTTCTGTATAATTTTCCCAACTGATTCCTACCTCTACAATCCTCCCATCTACCTCACTGCTTATTTGCTGCCCTTCATTAGTATCTGAGTCAATCCTCGAATAATCTTACAAACACATCTCCGTTTCGCTTTTCTTTCATTGCTGGTAGAGAAAGAGGTCGATGACTTTATAATTCCTTGACCAACAAATGCCAGATGTCTGAGGTGTGGGTTGGTGTGTCGTGTACGTCTCCAGATCACATTTGGCCTGATCCAAACTCCAATGCAATTCTTACTTTTGTTTCCATTTACTTCAGGGGGTTGTAACTCAGGGCTATTGAAAGAAAATTAAGCCTTGCTAGCAATCCGAAATATTCCTTATCCAAAGGGTGAAGCCTGCTTTATATTAGACTTGATCTACCCATTCAATATTAAAAAAAAATAGATAATTTTGTATAATGTTTAATTAACCAGTGAAACTTGATGCCACAGAAAAGGGCAGAAGTTAATGAGACGATGTCTGCTTTTGCATGTGGAATCTTTTGTGGAAACCTGTGAGTGGGCCACACTATGTAACAGCAATACAAGTGAGTTCAGGGAGCTTTTATATTCACCATAAAATTAGATTGTTTGCGTTACCATGTTCTCGCAACCTCCCATCTGTTTCTCTGCGCCTGGTGTCTCTGGTATTCAATTATGAGCTTGTGGAATGGATGAAAACAAAGGTCTTTTGGTAGGCAGTTTGATAGCTTATATCGGTCTTATGTCAGTAAAAGAAATAAGGCAATTTTACCTAAAAGCTACTTGTGTTCAGAAGTGACACTGAGGGAGGGATTTGGAATAAAAAATGGTGCTGAAAAGTGGGGAAAAAGAAAGGAAAAAGCTGTATGTACTGCTGAAGACAGCTCACCAACCCTGGAAGGGGCTTGGAATGAAATGTAAAATCCTCAGGATCACTCTGATTCAAACTAATATTTAATTAATAGCTCTAAAGTTTAGCTTATGTTTTTACCTTTGCATTAAAGATGTATGAGCTCCAGCCCAACATTCTCCCCAAGCAGCACCTGAGAACACTCTTCTGCAGCACAAGATGCTTGAAATGCTTGAAACCCAGTCAGCTCAGGCACTTCAGAGCTTGTTAGTTTGGGCTCAGACAGTTTGGATGTTTCTGCACCGCGGGTTGCAGGAGCGTTTGTTCATTAGTAGTAAGTGATAGGATGAGAGGAAACAGCCTCAAGTTGCGCCACGGGAGGTTGAGGTTGGATCTTGGGAACAATTTTCTTCCCAAAAAGGGCTGTTGGGCATTGGAACAGGCTGCCCAGGGCCATGTTTTAAACCCTGGAGGGGTTTAAAAGACATTTAGACAAGGTTCTTAGGGACATGGTTTAGAGCTGGAGTCAGGTTATGGTTAGACTCGATGACCCTAAGGGTCTCTTCTACCATCTCTGATGCAAACACAGGCAGCCAGCAGAGGGTCTGGACAATTTCCTGTGCTGAACCAGAAATTACTTCACTGTTCTCCCAAAGTTATTGTTTCCAGGAGTGTGACATGTGGCACAGAGATGCTCGAGCTGGTTCCGGACAGAACCAACTGAGTTCTGGCAGAGGTTTACTAGCCCAGGCTCATCAGCATTTCAAAGCAACTGCATCACTCCTAGACCCAAACTGGCCCTAGAACAAGTACAGAATCACAGAATCGCAGGATGGGTTGAGTTGAAAGGGACTTGCACAGCTCATCCAGTGCCCCCCCTGCCATGAGCAGGGACATCTTCACCAGCTCAGGTTGCTCAGAGCCCCGTCCAGCCTGGCCTGGGATGTCTCCAGGGATGGTTCATCCACCACCTCTCTGGCCAACCTGGGCCAGGCTCTCACCACCCTTAGTGTACAAAATTTGTTCCTCATGTCCGGCCTGAATCTCCCTCCTTTAGTTTAAACCATCACCCCTTGTCCTTTTGCAACAGGCCCTGCCAAAAAGTCTGTCCCCATCTTATCAGCCCCTTTTTAAGCACTGAAAGGCCCCAATAAGGTCTCCCTGGAGCTTCTCTTCTCCAGCTGAACACCCCAACTCTCTCAGCCTGTCCCCAGCAGAGCTGTTCCAGCCTCGGATCATTCCTGGGGCTCCTCTGCCGCTCCTGAACTAGTAAATCAGACCGATGCTGAGCTGACTCGGCACAAACCCATCTCAGGCACATCTAATTCCAGAAGGCTGTCAGTGCTTTAAAAATAAAGGATTCAACTCATATCGCAAAGGTAACCGGGTGAAGTGTAGTAGCCCCACAAGCTCGGAGGTCAAATTGATTGATACGGCATTTTGTTCTGGTGTTAAATCTGTGAATTTGCAGCTGAGGCTCCAAAGCGGAGGGATGATAATAGCAAGAACGGTGCCAGCAAAGATAAAAAGCTGAGTGTTTGGCAGAGCCACAGCTGCAACGAGGCGGGTGATCCTCACTAGATCAGATTAAGCAAACGGGAAGAGTTACCTGCCCCCGAAACTGAGGGAAGGATGGAGAATCCTGTAACAAAAGAGATGGGGAAATTCTGGCTTGTGGATACAGGCAGAACAGTCGGGATGAAGGAGAAGAATTCACGCAGGGAGTTCCCACAAAGAAGTGGGAGGTTTTATAGGAATGGGGATTGAAGGATTGCGAGAAGTCCTGGGCTGGCACAGTGAGTTCAGAGAAGAATATTAATAAAATATGCAGTGTTAGCAATAACCACCCAGACAAATGGTAATGCTGGTATAAATAAAGCTATATGCAATTACGATCAGCTGAACTCAGGAAGGCATTTTTCTGGGTTGAACAATTAAGTGCACACTTAAGGACAAAGGGGAGGGTTTATATTGTGTTCTGAAAGATTCCAAACTGACCATTGTCAGAGACAGGATACGGCATCGATCCGTCCGGGAACGACAATTTCTCTTCCTGCAACAACTGAATATTTGTGCTGGGAGTTCGGAAGTTTGGCCTCACTTAATTTGATACTAAAAGATCTTGGCGGGCAGAGATATATAAAAGTGCCAGTGTGATCTAGTGAGGATCTTGTTTATGCCTCCGCATAGGAAGAGTTTATCTTATCATAAGACAGGAGCTTAAAGTAAAACCTGAACGGAAACCTATAAATAAAATGGTTTGGTATTTACTGTAGACTCTAAATTCTGGCTTCCAAAATATAAAAATCATCTTGTTGTTTGCTCTAGGTCCCACTTGAAATGCAGGCTAGATCACCATAGGTGTCTTCTAGTTTAGTGGAATGCTAATAATTGCAAATATACCGTCAATTGTGTTGACATATTCATTTAATGGATTGCAAGTGTTGCTGTAAACAAGTGGTAATTGCTTGGGATTTAAAATATACTGCAATTGCACTTTCAACATTGAACTCCTGTTATGTAAAGGAGGTAATTATGGCATCTTTAAGTTCAATTGGTTTAAAATACAGGGGCAAGGGCGGTTTTGCAATGAAGACCGAAAGGAATAGGAGAATAGGAGCAGCAAAGCTCCAGTCCTGCCCAACAAAATCTCCCTCTCAGGGCAAGGAATGAGGAATGGCCGCATAGAAAACCACACAGAGATGTCCAAAATGGAGCCTTCAGGTTTCTGCACATAAATCAGGACTTCTCTGCGTATAACCAGAATGGATTTGCTGGCAGGAGGGAAAAAAAGGAGGGGGGTATTAATCCTGATGCCAAATTCGCATGATGGAAGCGCGGGCAAGACTGCCAACCCCTTTCCATTTAGGTTTTATGTGAGTAAATAGCCTGTACCCTTTGTAAACTGTGAGTAAATTGCCCTGTACCCTTTGTTCTGGTACATTTAAGTATCCATCCTTCTAACTTTGTGCACTGAACTGAGCTCTCACCTCATAGGAAGGTTTCTTACAAGAAGTGAGCCCGTTGATTGACTCTCTGCCACCCGTCTATTGACTCTCTGCCACCCGTCTATTGACTCTCTGCCTTTCATGGTCTCAACCTCCCACCACTTGTCCTGCTCACAAACATGAGACCCCCTCCAAACAGATATGAAGGAGGGGAGAGCGAGGCCACCATTTTTGGACACAGCAAGATGCTCAAGACTCAGGAATTTCACAAAACTTCACCTATAGGTGCATAGGGCAGGTGGAATAAGATGAACTTGAACCACAGAGGTGTCACAGAGGTGGAGATTTTGGGGCATTTTGGGGTTTTTTTGGGTGTTGGGGATTTTGGGGTTTTGGGGGGATTTGGGGGTTATGGTGGGGCTGGAAGTTTTGGGGCTTTTTTTTGGGGGGGTGGAAGATTTGGGGGGTTATTGGGTGTTGGGGGAGCTATGGGGATTATGGAATGGGGATTTTGGGGGGTTTTGAGAGTTTGGGGGTTATGTGGGGGGTGGTGATTTTGGGGGTTTTTGGGGTGTTGGGGGGGCTGGAAGTTTTGGGTGGTTTGGGGTTTTCTGGGTGTTGGAGGAGCTATGGGGGTGGGGATTTTGGGGACATTATAGGGTTTGGGGGGCAATAGGGGTCTGGAAGTTTGGGGGGTTTTTGGGTGTTGGAGAAGCTATAGGGGGGGTGGGGGTTTTGGGGGTTATGGGGAGCTGGGGAAAGGTGTCCTGATTGCCTGGGGGTCCTGGGGACAGCAGGGTGACCATGAACCAGCACTGTGCCCTTGTGGCCAAGAAGGCCAATGGTACCTGGGGTGGATTAGAAGAGGGTGGTCAGTAGGTCAGGGAGGTTCTCCTGCCCCTCTGCTCTGCCCTGGGGAGACCACACCTGGAATATTGTGTCCAGCTGTGGCCCCTCAGTTCCAGCAGGACAGGGAACTGCTGGAGAGAGTCCAGCGCAGCCACCAAGATGCTGAAGGGAGTGGAGCATCTCCCGTGTGAGGAAAGGCTGAGGGAGCTGGGGCTCTGGAGCTGGACAAGAGGACACTGAGGGGTGACCTCAGTAATGTTTACAAATATGTAAAGGGTGAGTGTCATGAGGATGGAGCCAGGCTCTTCTCGGTGACAACCAATGACAGGACAAGGGGTAATGGGTTCAAACTGGAATTCAGGAGGTTTCACTTAAATTTGAGAAGAAACTTCTTCCTGGTGAGGGTGGCAGAGCCTGGCCCAGGCTGCCCAGGGAGGTTGTGGAGTCTCCTTCTGTGCAGACATTCCAACCCGCCTGGACACCTTCCTGTGTAACCTCATCTGGGTGTTCCTGCTCCATGGGGGGATTGCACTGGATGAGCTTTCCAGGGCCCTTCCAACCCCTGACATTCTGGGATTCTGTGATCTGTCAGTCAAACAAAAATAACCATCACTGTTCTGGTGTAGGATTATCCACCAGCTGGGAAATCCGTTGTGTTTCATCCTGCTGCACTCTGTAAGTTTTAGTCCTGGTGCTCCAATCTGTTAAGCATTTATCTGGGGTAACTGCCTGGGTTTGGGAGAGTAATAATGAATAACTAAGCTTTTTACTACCGTGAGAATAATGAAGTATTAATGGTGAATTAAGGAACAGAATGAAAATCCACACAGTTAGCGTCGAACTAGAAGCCAGATGTGGAAGACTTAATGTATCAGGGTAAATAGAGGAGTGATATAATCACACAGTGTCTGTAAATATAAATCAAGATCAATAAAAACAGCAGCTGCAGGGATTGTGAGGGTGGATTCAGTGGCTTTAAGGCTACAAAACATAATTTCCTGACCACCTGAGTAGCATCTTTAGCATCCAACCTAAAAATGCTTCAATATCTTCCTGTGCCAGTGGTTGTGCTGAATTCCTGGAAGTATGTATGTGTATTTTAGGAGGAGAAACATTGAACTGCATGAAGGATGGAGTAGAAAATGGAAAAAATAAAAAACTTTATGAGCAAAAAACCCTCTAACTTGAAATTATCTCATTGAGGTTCAAGTGATGATGGAAAAACACCAAAAAAAAAGTATAAATCTAGTTGTTACAAGAAAATCTAGAAACAGCTATAAACCTGTATCCCTTTTAGATCTTGGCTGCACTAGCAAATGGTTTTTCCCATATTCTGCAAAATCGAGAGTCAGTGCTACTGGCAGAGCTGGGAAAATTGGGCTACACAGTAACAAAAGGGTTTGGATGTAATTTCTGACCCAAGCATTGGATACACTCAGGTCTGGCTAAAACATATGAGCCAAGGAAAATCATTGGAAAACTTAATTAGAGGGGATTTAATCATATCTCTTAAATGTGGCCACATTTTCCCGTGTGTGCCTGGCATTGCCAAGAGGCAGTCGAGCCAAATTCTCCTGGCACTAGAAATGGGAATCAACTAATTCCCAGGGGAAAACAATTCAATTCTTGAAACTAAACTGTCTCTGCCTCTCACCTGAACCATTTCTCTCTTCATTTCCTTCGTGTTTTCCCCTCTGCCAGAGCACTTCATCAATCATTTTCCTTCCCGAAAGACAAGCTCTGCTGTCGACTTGTCCCAAACAATCGTCAGGTGAACTCGCTGTCAGGAAACACCTTCTGATGTTCGGTTTGACTGGACTGTCACTGACCCATCACACAACCGCACTCACAACCTCTCTGTGGTGAGAAATCCCACACAGCAGAGAGAGCCTCGGAGATAAATGCAAAGATTTAGGGCAGCCAGACAGTAATTGCAGTGTTTGCAAAAGCCACTTTGCATGCACCGTGTTATTTACTGCAAACACGTTCAGTCGACACGGCCCATTCTCTGCACCCAAAGACGGTGATTTTCTTTGAGTTTTGTTCTCTCCTTTATTTTTGGATCAGAGTTTCCAAATAATTTCCCTGACGCTTTGGCCTCTCATTTGCAGTTTTATGGGCTGTTACAAGCACTGATGTTCTAAAACTGAGGCAAGTTGGTTAATTCGGATTAGTCATGACCATGAGCCAGCACTGGGCCCTTGTGGCCAGGAAGCCAATGGTACCTGGGGTGGGTTAGAAGGGGGTGGTCAGTAGGTCAGAGAGGTTCTCCTGCCCCTCTGCTCTGCCCTGGGGAGACCACACCTGGAATATTGTGTCCAGTTGTGGCCCCTCGGTTCCAGCAGGACAGGGAACTGCTGGAGAGAGTCCAGCGCAGCCACCAAGATGCTGAAGGGAGTGGAGCATCTCCCGTGTGAGGAAAGGCTGAGGGAGCTGGGGCTCTGGAGCTGGACAAGAGGAGACTGAGGGGGGACTCATTCATGGTGATCAAGATGGAAAGGGTGAGTGTCAGGAGGATGGAGCCAGGCTCTTCTGGGTGACAACCAGTGATAGGACATGGGGTAATGGGTGCAAACTGGAACACAGGAGGTTCCACTTAAATTTGAGAAGAAACTTGTTCCTGGTGAGGGTGGCAGAGCCTGGCCCAGGCTGCCCAGGGAGGTTGTGGAGTCTCCTTCTGTGCAGACATTCCAACCTGCCTGGACACCTTCCTGTGTAACCTCATCTGGGTGTTCCTGCTCCATGGGGGGATTGCACTGGATGAGCTTTCCAGGGCCCTTCCAACCCCCAACATTCTGGGATTCTGTGATCCCAGGAGCGCTGTAGTGCCGCGGTTGGATAAGCTTTGCCCTAAAGGGCGGGCTTCTAGGACAAACAGTATTTATGAGCTTAGGCATCATTTGCTGAGGGCAGTAAAAAATGCGCTTTTTGGAGGAAGACTCAGAAAACAAAATTGAAACTGCTTCTGAAACGGGTTCCTTGACTTCTGGGGTTTGTGTAAATGTGAGTCCACTGTCGTTTTGTACAATTTTCCCTGCTTAATACCCAGCAAACATCCTCCTGTTTGCCCAGGATTTGTCTGCAGTGTGTGGGTATCACTCGGGAAGCTGCCGTCTTCATCAGACTGCACAAAGGTTTAAATGATGCAGAAGCAAGATGGAAAAGTTCCACTCCCCGTTCATATCCAGATTTTGGGCTGCGGAAGCAAGTTTTGGCAGAAAATACACGGTAAAACGTCCATGTAGAGTAACAGCATTTTTGCAGGAAATCACGGGATCGTTATAGTTTCTCAACTGATTTTTTTTTACCCCGAGAAAATCTACTCATGAGTGGTTTAACCTGTGTTATCTCATTGTACAGGGCATATTTCTCATGCATTATTTGCATGTCTTTACTAAAATGAGTCACTCCATAAACCTGATGCAAGGCTGCTCCTTTTACCCCATCAGCAAAGGTATTAACTGGGTAGCAGATGATTCACCCTCTGCTGCACCACTCCCAATGTGCATCATCTCCAGATGCTCGTCTCCTGCGTCCAGCCTCAAATAAGCCTAAAATTGAATTAAAGTCTATGAGATTTTCAAAGTAAAGAAAGTTGGGGTGCTTTTATGCTTTTAAGAACCCATATTCATGTTCTACTCTCCCATCGTGAGATCTAGAAATTAGCTTTGTTTTAGAAAGCAAGCTGGGATTTCCCCATTTTCCCATTATTCCAGAATTTTAAACTTTAAAATCTCATATAGAATCGTAGAATCACAGAATCATTTTGGTTGGAAAGGACCCTCAAGATCATCAAGTCCAACCATTAACCCAACACTGTCACTAAACCATGTCCCTATGAACCTCATCGCCATGTCTTTTAAACCCCTCCATGGATGGTGACTCCACCGTATATTTCACAAGTCATGGTGAAATTTATAAGGGTTATCACAGTGCTCAAAATAAGCTATATAAGCTCTTTCCTTCTCTCTAAATACTGGATGAAGAACTGTCTAATTTTCACGCCACCACTCATGTAACTGGAGAGAAAAAATCAACTGACTGTTTGACAGAATGGAGCTTTCTGTTAAGAATTGCCTGGGATTTAAGTTTTATGGACTGAAATGGATTGGACCCCTCACGCCAGGAAAGGCCTTGAGATGCTGGAGCGAGTGGAGAGAAGGGAAACGGAGCTGGTGAGGGGCTGGATCACAAGTGTGATGGAGCGGCTGAGGGACCTGGGGGGTTCAGCTGGAGAACAGGAGCTGAGGGGAGACAGGGACACAAAGAAACGGCCTCAAGTTGCGCCAGGGGAGGTTGAGGTTGGATCTGGGAACAATTTCTTCCCCAAAGGGCTGTCGGGCATTGGAACAGGCTGCCCAGGGCAGTGCTGGAGTCATCAACCCTGGAGGATTGGACAGACGGACATGAGGTTCTCAGGACATGGGATAGTGAGTGTTGATTTAATGGCTGGACTCGATGATCTTGAGGGTCTTTTCCAACCAAAATGATTCAGTGACTCCATGACAACATGCAGGTTGGGACGAGGGCTGGGCTGGAAAGGGATGCAGCTGAGGTAAGGCAGCATCCTCACCTCTCACCCCTGCCACCACCATAAACTCTGCCTGGGGACGCAAGTGCCTGCAGTGTAGCTCACTAAATGCATTATATTCTTCCTCCTGCCAAAGCAGGAAAGTGCTCCAGGGACACTCAGAAGTTGCTGTTTTCTCTGTCTCAGCGGGGAAGGCCTGTAGGTGCCTGCAAATGGATGTGTGCCCGAGACCCGTAGGCGTCTGTGGGACAGGCTTAATCCAGCTAAGCAGGGTATGACAGTAAAGGTGGTTTGGTGGCACAGGCTTGTGGTGGGATGTGGCACTGGAGAATACACCCAGAGCCCCTGGTGGGTTCCTGTGGTCCGTACCAAAGGCAACATTGCTCTGTTCCAAGGATAAATTAAAGCTGTGTTGGAAAATACACACTTGACCTGCGTGTGTTGCAATCCAAACTTTAATTGCCATGAAGCCACACTCTGAGTACACGCTGAATGCTCCGACGTGCCCTCAACGCTGTGCACCTGGTGACATAAAATCATAGAATCACAGGATAGTTTGGGTTGGAAGGGACCTTAAAGCTCATCCAGTGCCACCCCTGCCATGAGCAGGGACATCTTCACCAGCTCAGGTAGCTCAGAGCCCCGTCCAGCCTGGCCTGGGATGTCCCCAGGGATGGTTCATCTACCACCTCTCTGGCCAACCTGGGCCAGGCTCTCACCACCCTCAGGGCCAACAATTTCTACCTCATGTTTGGCCTGAATCTCCCTCCTTTAGTTTAAAACCATCACCCCTTGTCCTATCGCAACAGGCCCTGCTAAAACGTCTGTCCCCATCTTTCTTATCATCCCTTTCAAGTACAGAAAGGCCACATAAGGTCTCCTTGGAGCTTCTCCAGCTGAACACCCCAGCTCTCTCAGCCTGTCCTCCCAGCAGAGCTGTTCTGGCCTCCGGTCATTCCTGTGGCTCCTCTGGCCCCTCTCCAGCAGGTCCATGTCCTTCAGAGATGACATCTCAAACGTTGCATCCCTGGGGACTGAATGCAGACCCCTGGGCATGAAGCAGAGCTGGGGTGTGCGGTAACACCACCACTACTCTGTTGCTGGATGTGCAGGGTGCACTACACCAGGTAGTATCGGTGTAGGTGCCACAGTTCCTCCTCCTGAGTTAAACCTGCCCTTAGGATTCATTACAGAGTGGTGAAATGTTAGCTCTGATGTTCCTAGCTGATGCTGTCAGACTTAAATACTTAAATTCCCCCTGTAATTATAACTGGCCACTTTTATATATATTTTTAACTTGCAGTTCACCATTCCTGCATGTTCAGCATGACTGTGCTACAATCAGGGTGTGTTTATGTGGCGGATGATGCCATTTCTCAAAAGGACTAATCCTAGAGATCCTCAGGGAAAAAAAAAAGGTTCTTTGATCGTTATGAAACTGCATATTTGCCTACAGCTAATTAGGCAAATGAAACCTCCAGTTTGAATCTTCTCGGAAACTGGGAAGAAGAAAAATACCCTGAAAGGAGGTGGGGAAGGGTTAACAAATGAAACGCAGGCTGTGAAATTGAAATATTCTTTCTGGCTCCGAGACGGTAGGCAAAGAGCTCTCATCAAGCACAGAGGCTCTTTATCTGCTATCTGACAGTGCCACAGGGGACAGCGAGATGCCTGCGAACCAAGGTCATTGCCTCCCTCTTTGAAGCAATACATTACTACAAACTGACACAGAAGTAAAAGCCGAGCGGATCGAGTGACACCGATGGGGCAAAAAACACGTGGAAAAGGGCAGAAGTATCAGCACCCAAGTCTTCAGATGCTGAGAGTTAAAAATGACGAGGGAATTACCCAGCCTGACCCCATTTGTGATTGATTTTTTCCCCAATTATTTCTCCATAGAGTCTGATAACTTGTCATTTAATGGGGAGCTAAAAGTCAGTAACCTATGGATGGCAGGTAAATTAAAACTCTTCCTTTCCAAATAGGGAATCGCAGGAGAAAATTAAACATTTTTTTAGGATCAAATCCTGCAAAGAATTACGCACGTACTTACCCAATGGAGTAGATGGACATATACAAACCAGCAAAGAGGGCCAGATACTGGTGTGAACACTAGTCTGTCGGTGTCTATACTGGTCAGTTGTTGGGGTTGTTGTTGATCTCATCTTAGAGGGTAAGCTCTGGCCTTTTTTATTTATAGATATAGTCAATTATCTTAATCATGAGCCAAAATAAAAAAGCCCAAACTTTAAAATTCCCTCCTGTCAATGCTTTTTAGACGCTGCAGCATCACCTGAGGAGGAGGAGGCTGAGGGCTCTTTGGAGGAAGAACTGTCATTTATCCAGCGCTCAGTGTCCTGTTAGTTCCCAAGAAACAGCAAAGCGGTCCAATGTTAAGCAGATGTCATCTCTTAAAGTCTGAAGACGCTGTCACTTAAAACCAAGGGGAAGAGGGCACAGGGAGAGGGAAGCTCCGTGTTAAGGGGCAGAAAAAAGCAACCAGGTCCCTCGCAGCCTCCGCTAACTCCTGGTCAGCTTCAGGGGCTCCTGGCCTAAATGTCTGCTCTGAAATGTTAAAATAATGTGACGAGAGGATGTAAGGAACAAGACGAGGCTTTTGTCAGGGTCTTTCATGCACCACTAAGCTCTACAACCTCCTCCCTTCCCATTGAGAAGGGGCTTTAGCTGCCTGTGCTGGAGGAAGCTCTGATAACAGTGCAGTTGTAGCCTTGGGTAAAGCTGCTCTGACATGGGTGTGAGGAGCTGCTGTGAGAAGACCCATGTGGGGTCTCCTTCATGTATTTCAGAAGCCACATTTATACTTGTGCCCTTGCCTGAGTGATGCTTGAGGTTTATCCACGCCCGGCCTCGTACTTTGCTGATCCTGACCCGTTGACTTGGCTTCCTTGTTAGAATTAGAGAATCATGGAATCATTTTGGTTGGAAAAGACCCTCAGGATCATCGAGGCCAGGTGTTGACCCAACACTGGCACTACCCCATGTCTCTATGAACCTCATCTCCGTCTTGTCAACCCCTCCGGGGATTCCCCCTCTCAGCCACACTCCTAGACGATCGCAGTGACTTCCAATGTCCCCAAAGGGGATGGAAGCAGTGCCACCTCACTGCCTGTGTGGTTGCCCCATTGGTTTGCCCCCAGCATAGGAAGAGTCTGTTGGAAGCATCTACATAGTGTTGCACCCTGGACTGGTGGCCCTTGAACACCTAAAGGTGAATTTGACATGTGGAGGATGGTGCTGCACACTGGGCATCTCACACCACCAAAGTTGGACCTTTGTAAGACGTGGGGACAAACGGTAATGGGGAGGTGGCTGTCACAGCGCTGAGCGCTCCAACAGGTTCTGCAGCCCCTTCTCTGCCTCTCCTTGGGCTTTCACTGCTGGTCCTCAGGTCTGCCCTGACGTAGGGCATCTGTCACCTTGCATCAGGCTGCTGTGAAACAGCTACGTTGGAGGACAGAGCGATGAGAAGACCTGTCTGGTGTCTTTCTTTGCCGTGTCTTTGCAGGTATGGCTCTGCCCAGCCCTGCCTGGCCAAGCAGTTCTTTCAGCTTCCTGGCAGAGAGGAGGAGAAAGATGAAAACCAGAGCAGTATAATAGAAGGAAATGCTTATTCCAATTCTGCTCATTTAACTAAGTATTAAAATGGTGGGATTCTTTGCCAGTATAAATGCATAATCGATTATTAATTCCCTTTGCAGCCGCATTGTGTCTTTCAGTCCCTGCTCCATGTGGACTGCAAATGGATTACAGGATGAAACGGTGTTGACGGGGCTACATTTAGCAGAAATCACATGTGGCTTATTGTTTATGCTGTTCAGGCTTTTAAAAGTCAAAGTACACAGGGCTCCCTGCTGATAAAAATATTGCAAGATGCTGCTTGCCTCAAGGGCGAGCAAAATGTGAATGGTCCTCAAAGCAGTTGGTGGTATCGACTTGAAAACCACTCTTATTGTCCTCCTGCACTGCTCCTTTGGTCACACCAATGTGCCCGTGGGGTTCTGCTCTGAACCGGAGCAGGGAACCGATGGAGCTTCTACAGAGAAGTGAGTCCATCACCTCATTTTTCTTGCTCCGTTCTCCGATCTTCCTCACCAAACCCATCACATCAGGGCAGGACAGGAATGAACAACGGGGTGCGGGAGGACTCCAAGCAAGTCGTGTCATTCTTATGTCATGTGAAACCTGGGCAGAAAGGTAAAAGCTGCCTCGAGAATTAAGTGGCTTTCTTTGTCCTTGGTGGAATGGAAGATGAGAAAATTGGAGCGGGGAGTACACAGACTTGTTCAGTGGTGGCGAGACGCTCCAGGCAGCTTGTGCCTTCACATCGTAGTGTCCTCGTACCTTCCCCTGCAGCAACGTCGCTGGTTATCGATGAATTCAGGCTGTTCCTCTGGACAGACCCAACCGATCCTGTCCCATGACTGATGTTTCTGAGTAACAAAACAAACTGTGAAGCGTGCAATGAGAACTAACAAATTGCACTTTTTTGGGGGGAAGACTCCAAGCTATATTATACCCAGCCAGTATTTTCCATGAACCACAGAATCACACAGAATCACAGAATCACAGAATCACAGAATCCCAGAATGTCAGGGGTTGGAAGGGACCTGGAAAGCTCATCCAGTGCAATCCCCCCATGGAGCAGGAACACCCAGATGAGGTTACACAGGAAGGTGTCCAGGCGGGTTGGAATGTCTGCACAGAAGGAGACTCCACAACCTCCCTGGGCAGCCTGGGCCAGGCTCTGCCACCCTCACTGGGAACAAGTTTCTTCTCAAATTTAAGTGGAACCTCCTGTGTTCCAGTTTGTACTGATTACCCCTTGTCCTATCACTGGTTGTCACCGAGAAGAGCCTGGCTCCATCCTCCTGACACTCCCCCTTTCCATCTTGATCCCCAGGAATGAGTCCCCCCTCAGTCTCCTCTTGTCCAGCTCCAGAGCCCCAGCTCCCTCAGCCTTTCCTCACACGGGAGATGCTCCACTCCCTTCAGCATCTTTGTTGCCCTGTGCTGGACTCTCTCCAGCAGTTCCCTGTCCTGCTGGAACTGAGGGGCCACAACTGGACACAATATTCCAGGTGTGGTCTCCCCAGGGCAGAGCAGAGGGGCAGGAGAACCTCTCTGACCTACTGACCACCCCCTTCTAATCCACCCCAGGTACCATTGACCTTCCTGGCCACAAGGGCACAGTGCTGGCTCATGGTCATTGGTTTAAAATGTAATGAGTGCATCACTATTTATTTGATGCCTTGCAAAGTTCACTATCTGTCACTCTGAGCACTTTGCTACAAGCAATGTGAAAATGAGATAGGGCTGGATCTACAGAACGAATTTGTCTGGTGATTATTACTTTTAGAGAATAAAACTGATTTGTTAAACTGGGAGGTAGTTGTTGTAGGAAAATAATGTGTACGTAAATCAGGATAACATCAGAAACACACATGAGAAACTCAGTTTAAATCCATTATTTAAAAAAATATGCAAGACGGTCAGTATGTATTTAGCATTTCAATATAAATACAGAGGAAGACAAGGTGGTTGTTCATGCTATGGACAGGTGAACTGTAGAACTCCTTGCCCAAGGTTGTGGATGTATATGGAATCTGTATTTGGTGGGGAAAGCATCACTTATTCTTCTTGTGACATCTGCATATGGACACTTTTGGAAACAGGGCAGTGGCCTACTTGTGCATTCAGTTTGAATCAGTATCCCCTTCCCTTTGTCCTTATTATCCCCTCATTTATTTATTAACACTAAATCATAACATGAATATGACAAAGCTGAATATTCATTTCATCGACTCTTCTCATGTTATGTTTAAAACAAACCCTATATCCTGAGAATGTTTATACAAACCCACATCACACGTCTTAAATACATGTGGTGGGATGCAATCAGTTCAGAGTAGTCAGAAAAACAAACCTTTCATGTGTTCATCAAATGCTCACAAAATTGTGGATTTAGATTACAAATTATGACATTCTAGAATAACGTAGAGCAAATAGAAGACTTTACCTCCTGTTACAGTAATAAATAAGCTATTCTAGAAGTTGGCAAATCTACTTTCCAAATCCCTAGGAAAGGAAAATGTAAGACTTTCATGTTCCTCCATCACGGATGTTTTGGGAAGTAATGAAATGAGCATTACAATGTGAGGCTGGCTTTACTACGTGTTTATACTTGTCTGGACACAGCGCTCAGCCCGTGTCTCACGCTGATGTGTTGGGAATGCAGAATGTTTCATGACATCTCCCGACAGCCTGTCACCCTGCTGAGAGTGCTGGGGAGACACGTGGCAGGTACAGGTGAAACACTGGCTGCAGATGAGGATTTTGAGTGACCTTGCCTTGCCAGCCATCGTCAGAGGAGCATCATAGAGTCATAGAATGGTTTGGGTTGGAAGGGACCTCCAAAACTCATCCAGTGCCACCCCTGCCATGAGCAGGGACATCCTCACCAGCTCAGGTTGCTCAGAGCCCCGTCCAGCCTGGCCTGGGATGTCTCCAGGGATGGTTCATCCACCACCTCTCTGGCCAACCTGGGCCAGGCTCTCACCACCCTCAGTGTAAACAATTTCTTCCTCATGTCCAGCCTGAATCTCCCTCCTTTAATTTAAAACCATCACCCCTTGTCCTATCGCAACAGGCCCTGCTAAAAATCTGTCCCCATCTCTCTTATACGCTCCTTTAAAGCACTGCAAGGCCACAATCATGATCCACTATTGGGTAAAACATCCTATCTCTATTCAGAAAAGGACTAACCTCCTCAAACATACTTTCAGTGAGGCTGTGACTACTGGATACTTGTAAAATTGAGCACATTGAGAATTTTTTAATCTCACGCACACTGTCCCAATTTGCAAACAGTTTGTATTCACTGTTTATATATCTAAGATATACAACAGCGGGTTGGCTCCACTGTTCATCACAAGGTGTGTCCACATACCATAAATAAGTGGTTGTGAAAGGCATAAAGGCTGCAATAGCCCTCTCTTTCAGATTAGGGTACACCTGTCTTTTTAAGGTGTGTGCTACCAGTTGGATAATTCACAACTGTTTACCTTGGAACCAGAATTGTGGCTTCTAAAAGCAGGACTCAGGAAGTATAGGTGAAGACATTTGAGCTCTAACAAGCTACTATGTCTATTTTGTTTTTAACATCACCACCAAATGCCAACTTGAATTCATCCAGGAAGACATCAATGGATTTTACACGTTAGTGTGTTTTCTTCTATTTTAATTTAAACCTCTTAGTGGAAGTGTCAGTATTTGCCGTGTTCTGTTTTTCCCCGGTCATGGCTAGGATCACTAAATCACAAGAAAACCCCAAAGGCAAACAAATGAATAAAGCAGCCCTTTGTTTTGTGGCTGGCATGATGATTCAAAGAGCAGGTCAGTCAAGAAATCGTGCTTTTCTGAGCGCCATGGGCAAATGAGTGGGAAATGCCTCTTTCTAACCACTGTGCCACAGCGCTAAGAAGTGAATCTGCATTTCATGTGAAAGATGAAAGCGTAAAAACTCATAGCAAGTTATTTTCACAGCAAGGCACTGCTCATGTTGGCACTTCCACACCTTCCCAGGGATTTAGGGGCTCCTGCATGATTTTGTACAATCCACCCGGCCGGGCTGCCTGACCCTGGGTGTGCCAGGGTCTAGTGTGTGCTAACCCTGTTCCATAGCACCTTGTGCAAGGAAAATATAAGATATATGCAATTTACTTTGTCACCCATTCCCAATGTGACCATATTCCATTCAGTATCAGTAAACTGGCTGCACAGCTCCTCTGATTTCAGGCGGCGCCCTGGCTTGGTTGCTTTTTGTGGGTGTTTATGCTCATTTTTTTATATATATCTTTAAAATACTTCACACATCAAGTGGAAAAACAATTAAATAGTCTAATTAGCAGCAAGTAGTTTTCTGCCTGGTTTAGTTTTACAGACTGTTGCTTTCCCCACCTCTCAGCCTGTAGGTAAAACAGCTCTTCAACAACTGAGTTTCAACGCATCGTCAATGCGGTGGTTAACATGGAAAGATTCTTCACACGCTCTTGTATTCACTGGTGGATTATTATGATTTCTTTTTCTAAAAAGCATTGGAACAGGCTGCCCTGGGCAGTGGTGGAGTCGCCATCCCTGAAGGGGTTTAAAAGATGCGTAGATGGTGTTCTTAGGGACGTGGTTTAGTGTTAGATTTAGGTTATGATTGGACTCCGTGATCTTAAGGGTCTCTTCCAACCAAAATGATTCTATGATTCTATAAATACTCAGTTGTCCTGGTTTTGTTAAAAACTAAGTTTGTCTTTTAGTGAATTTGCCTGTCAGCTAAAGCTTCATATTAGCTGCATTTTCCTGGAGAACCAGACACATGTTTTGGTGAACAAAGCAGTGGAATGCGAGGTTATTGATAAGCATGGATGGACATCTCGCCAGAGGGGCAGCGAGAAACAGGTGACCAAAAACTGACCAACTGTGTATAACATTCCATTCACGTGAATACTTCATATAAAAGGGGGAGATCATGAGGATCTCATCCCTTTTCCCTTTTCCCTTCTTTTCCCTTTTCCTTACGGCCGACATTAGGAGAGGACCTTGCTAGTCGTCCCTGTGAACTGAGGCCTAGTGACAGACTGAATCCAGCTCCGGCTGGCTGTAGAGTCCAGTCCAGGACTTTGGGTGCCGGCTCCGCAGTTGCTGGGACTTTCAAGATCGGTTTTGTATATTTTGTATTATTTTCTCTATTCTTATTAGCAGCATTAGTAAAACAGTTTTAATTTTTCCAACTCTCATCTCTCTGTCCTTCTTTCCCTCCTGATCACCTGTCCTGAGTGGGAAGGGGGGAGAGGGAGGGGCAAAAGGAGGAAGTGTGAGGGAGAGAAGGTTAACAATACATCTGCCAGGGTTTTATTGTCACCCCGCAATCTAAACCCTCGACATCAATCTATGCTTTATAGTTTTGTCTTTGACATGAGGATGTGCTGCTTCAAAATGGAAGCAAAGATTGGCTTCAAATTCCCTGGCAGAGCTACAGATCATCTCAGCTTCTCTGGTTCAAGCCTGTTGTTTTCTTTGGAAGTTGTTCTGTGCTTCGTTGTTCTCACTTCTTACAGTTGGAGTTGTGGCAAAAAAGCCCAAAACAAAACCAGCTTTTTGTTTCTCTTCAGCACCGGTGGGTAAATCACTGCTGATGTGGATCAAAACATTTTTTACTTATAGCTGTTTTGGACTCAGCTTTCAAACTCCTGGTCCCACATCCACTACCTACTGCAAAGAGGAACAATATTGGGTGACTGGTCACAGGCTGGTGGAGCAACCAAAAGATATGGAGTATTTTGATGGGATGAGATGAAATGGCCTCAAGTTGCACCAGGGGAGGTTCAGACTGGATTTTAGGAAAAATTTCTTCATGGAAAGGGCTGTTGGGCATTGGAACAGGGTGCCCAGGGCAGTGGTGGAGTCACCATCCCTGGAGGGGTTGAACAGACATGGAGATGAGGTTCTCAGGGACATGGTTTAGTGACAGTGTTTGATTAACTGTTGGACTTGATGATCTTGAGGGTCTTTTCAGTAAAGCCTTTGATATTGTCTCTCACAGCATCCTCCTGGACAAGATGTCCAGCACACAGCTGGATAAACACACAGCGCAGTGGGTGAGCAATTGGCTGACGGGCCAGCCTCAAAGAGTTCTAGTAAATGGGGTTATGTGGGGCTGGTGACCAGTCACTAGCGGGTTCCACAGGGATCCATCTAAGGGCCGGCGCTCTTCTATGTCTTTATAAATGACTCAGGACTTGAGGGATTGCTTGGTAAGTTTGCTGGTGACATAAAATTGGGAGGAGCTGCCAACACTCTGGGGGGCAGAGAGGGAGGCATCTGGACAAGTTGGAGAACTGGGCAATCACCAACCGCATGAGGTTCAACAAGGGCAAGTGCCGGGTTTCGCACCTCAAACACGGCAACCCCGACTGTACAGACAGACTGGGGGATGAGAGGCTGGAGAGCAGCTCCATGAAGAGGGTTCTGGGGGTTCATGAGCCAACAGTGTCTCTGGAGACAAGAGGGACCCGTGTCCTGGTGCATCCAGCACAGCACGGCCAGCCGGGCAGGGAGGGGATTGTCCCGCTCTGCTCTGCACCTGGAACATTCACTGTGTGCAGGTCCTGGGCACAGGAGAAAAAGGAGATAAAGCTACTGAAGAGTGCCCAGAGAAGCGCTACGAAGTTGGTGAAGGGTTTGGAGGGGAAGCTGTATGAGAAGTGGCTGAAGTCACTTGGTTTGTTCATCCTGGAGAAGAGGAGACTGAGGGGAGAGCTCATGGAGGTTACAGCTCCTCAGGAGGGGAGCAGGAGGGGCAGGACTGAGCTCTTCTCTTTAGTGACCAATGACAGAACTCGAGGGAATGGCAGGAAGATGTGCCAGGGGAGGTTCAGGTTGGACATAAGGAAAAGTTTCTTCACCCAGAGGTGCTGGACACTGGAACAGGCTCCCCAGGGAGGTGTCACGGCCCCAACCTGACGGTGTTCAAGAAGAGACTGAACAATGTCCTCAGACACACGGTGTGAACTGTGGGGTGTCCTGTGCAGGAACAGGAGTTGGACTCCATGATCCTTGTGGGTCCTTCCAACCCAGGACATTCTATGATTCTATGAGTCTATGATTTGGTGGTCACTTCTCAACATACCACGAATTTATAGACCAACCCCCCAGTCTCTGTAAAGCACAGGAACCTTGCATTTCGTACTGCATTAGGAGAAATGGGTAGCGGGAAGGTTTTTGTTGCTAAGATGAGCATTATCAAACATAATCTCTGCTGTGCAGCATTAACCATCTGACACAACTTCTGTCCGCTTATCCCTCCTGGGCCAGCAGCAATTCAGTCACAGCTTAAGCGACATCCCTGCTCAGTCTTCTGGCCCCACAAATATCTTGAAGAGCTGCAAAAGAGGAGAGCGAAGGCTGGAGTCTCTACCGCTTTCAAAGGATGCTGCCTTGGGCTAACAAATCCCTAGAGATTCTTTAGCCAGCTCCTCAGAAGAACTTGTGAAGCAACTGAACAGATTGTGACACCCCAAGATCCCTAACTGGCTCGTCTGTACCTACTAACAAAGCACAGGCGGGAGAAAAGGGAGAAAAACACCCTGTTTCCTTGAAAATAAGGCAGGATCTTATCTATTTTTGCTCCAAAAGATGCTTACTTTTTTACATGCATAGCTGCCTGGACACTATTTAAATTGAGTTTTTTATGAGCTGTAACTAGGGCTTATTTTTGGAGTAGGATTTATATTTCAAGCATCCTCAAAAATCCTGAAAAGTCATGCTAGGGCTTATTTTCGGGGTAGGGCTTATTTTTGGGGAAAGAGGGTGTTTGCTTTGGTGGCAACAGAGCTCAAACACACCTGGGATGCAGTGACTGCTGAGTAGTTGGTGCTACTCACTGTATTGTGGACTTGCTTGGTCACCAGCTTCCAATGAAAAGCCAAAAATCGGGAGGAAAAAGCTCACCAAACAACACAGCTACTTGTTTTGGTGGTGCTAGTGAGAGAGATGTTCTCTTTAAAGGCAGAGGGAACGACATCAAAATCCACCATGCTGTGGGAAGTGGGCGAACATCCTCCTGCATGGAGGAAAGGAAATAATTGTTTGGAATTAAGCTGATTTTCTGCTCACCAGAATCCCAAATACATTTTTCCCCTAAAATGGCATATTTCATTTCACCAATAGGAAGAATCCAAAGCAGCAGCCCTCAGCAGGGATGAAATCAGACTGTGAAACAAGCTGGATCCGCACCAGTAGTGACGAAATGTTGTGATTAGGAGTGGAAGCTGTTAAAACAACAGTAAATGACCGCGGTTATTCACTGCACGTGGTGCTCAGCAGTGCTGCTATTGCTTAGAAACCGCAACAACGTCACTGCACTCAGGTAATGTCTCCATGTCAAGATTTGTGAATTCAGAGCTCCCACATTCAGTAACTGGTTTTTTTTTAACTCTTTTTATTCTTCTATTGTATTTTATTTTCACATGGACATCCTGTGAGAAGACTGTGGCGTGTTACTGCCACAGCACCGCAGTGAGGCACAGGTATCATTCCAGATGTGGAACTGCCCAACTTTTTTCTATACCTGGCACCACCAGAAGGAAGGAAGGGGGTAATTTCCTTTGGAACCCAGCTCATCTTCTGCAGCAGATCTTAATTAAAAAGAAAAATCCATCTGTCACATAGAAGGCACAGCGGTTCCTCTTGAAGCACTAGCATGAGAACTAAGCTAGAGAGTTTAATGTTCATAGAATAGAATAGAATCATAGAATCATTTTGGTTGGAAAAGCCCCTCGAGATCATTGAGTCCAACCATAACCCACCCCTGGCACTGCACCATGTCCTGAGAACCTCATGTCCGTCTGTCCAACCCCCCAGGGATGGTGACTCCAGCACTGCCCTGGGCAGCCTGTTCCAATGCCCCACAGCCCTTTGGGGAAGAAATTGTTCCCAGATCCAACCTCAACCTCCCCGGTGCAACTTGAGGCTGTTTCTTTGTGTCCCTGTCTCCCCTCAGCTCCTGTTCTCCAGCTGAACCCCCCAGGTCCCTCAGCCGCTCCATCACACTTGTGCTCCAGCCCCTCACCAGCTCCGTTCCCTTCTCTGAACTCGCTCCAGCACCTCAAGGCCTTTCTTGGCATGAGGGGCCCAAAAGTGACCCCAGGATTGGCGGTTTGGCCTCCCCAGGTCCCAGCACAGGGACGGTCACTGCCCTGGGCCTGCTGGCCACACCAGTGCTGGTACCAGCCAGGATGCTGGTGGCCTCTTGGCCACCTGGGCACACGCTGGCTCATGTTCGGCTGCTATCACCAACACCCCCAGCTCCTTTTCCATCAGTCAGCTTTTATTTCATCCAACAGCTTCCAGAAGAGCCTGGTAAGATTGTGTCATGTTTGACTTCACCTGACTTTCACCAGGGGAGGTTCAGATTGGATATTAGGAAATAACTATTCATGGAAAGCACTGTTGGGCATCGGAATGGGCTGCCCAGGGCAGTGGTGGCGTCAGTGTCCCTGGCGGGGTTTAAAAGGCATTTAGACACAGTTTAGTGCCAGAGTTGGGTTATGGCTGGACTCGATGATCTTGAGGGTCTCTTCCAGCTGACCCTTCTATGGTTCTATGACTTTGTGTCCATGTCAATGTGCTTTGCACCACTGTGAACACCTCTTGTTGCCCCGTCCCCAGTGTCTGCACCGGTGGGCAGCAGATGATCATCTTGCCAATAGGCCCAGGCAGGATCTCTCAGCAAAGCAGATTTTATTAACGATTTTGCAATACCGGGTGTTCTACCCAAAGGTAGACACATGGAATAGGGCAAAAAGCCCCTGCTTATATCCCCTGAAATCCCAGCCACAAATTCCCCACCCTGTTCCCCGTGGGTTGGCACTGCAGGTTTACAGACACCTGAACCTGCCTCAGTTTACCTGTCTCATTCATCTAATTCTAACAGCCTCCTTCTCCTTATCGATTCATTTAAAATATGGATTCCTGGCTCTTTGGTGACCCTTCCTCCTAGCTTAACTTTTTAAATATTCAGTTTGGATTCCGGGGTTAGCCCGAAGAGACTTTGTGTGCCATTAAGGATTCATAGTCCGATGTCTCTCAGTCCCGCCCCCCGCGCTGCGACCAGACGCCACCTCCGGTCCTCCAACCCTCCACCACCGCCGCCTTCCCGTCCCGGCGTGCCCCGCGTCGGGGCCGCTCTACCCGCCGACTCTATGGGCGGAAGGGGGCGGGGCTGGGTGTGTTGTGGTGTTGCCGTTGCTGTGAGAGGCCCCGGGACCGGAGAGGTGAGAGGAGCGGGTTCCTGGGGTTTCTGCTTCACTTCATCTTTCTCCTTTTCTTCCTCAAGGCCCTTCAGGGTTGCCGGGGATGGGAGGTGGCGGGGCTGAGCCGCTCCGGGGGGTGTGTGTGGTGCTTGAGGGGGTGTGAGGGAGGGACGGGCCCTGAGCGGGTGAGATGGGGAGTGAGGGGCTGAGAGGGGATCTTATCAGTGTTTATAAATATCTCAGGGTGGGTGTTAAGAGGACGGACCAGACTCTATTCAGTGGTGCCCAATGACAGGGTGAGGGGCAACAGGCACAGACTGAAACAGAGGAGGTTCCATCTGAACATGAGGAGAAACTTCTTTCCTTTGAGGTGCCAGAGCCTGGCCCAGGCTGCCCAGAGAGGTTGTGGAGTCTCCTTCTCTGGAGACATTCAAACCCACCTGGACACCTTCCTGTGTGATCTGCTCTGGTGACCCTGCTTGAGCAGGTGGGTTGGACTGGATGATCTCCAGAGGTCCCTTCCAACCTCAACCATTCTGGGCCCTCTGGCAGGGAAGGAAGATTTGGGGTGCCTGAGGGGGGTGTGGGGAGGCAGCGAGGGGAGCTGGTGATGTGGGGGTGAGCAGGGGTGAGGTGCATGTTGGGGTGGGATCCTGGTGTAAGCATGTAGGATTTGGGGGTTCTGTGGAGTGCTTGAGGGGGGACTTGGGTTGGGCTGGGGCTGTCTGGAGGTGTGTTGGGATAATCATAGGATCATTTGGCTGGAAAAGACCTTTAAGATTTTTTACTCCAACCATTAACCTAACTCTGCCAAGTTCACCTCTGAACTGTGTCCCTGAGAACCTCATCTCTGTGTCACTTAAACCCTTGCAGGGATGGTGACTCCACCACTGTTCTGGGCAGCCTGTTTCAATGCCCGACAGCCCCTTCCATGGTTAAGTTTTTCCTAATATCCATATGAGGGTTTGGGACCTGTGGAGTGGAACTAAGATTTGGGGGTGTCTGGGGTGCTTGAGGGATGCGTGGGGAGACTTGTCTGCACAAAAGAGTGCCCTGGGGAGAGGGGTGGCTTTTGAGGTGTCTGTGTTTATTGAGGAGGGGGGCTTTTGGGGGTTTAGGGACACTTAATGTTGGGGAGAAGAGAGGTTGGGTATGTGTAATATGGTGGGTGGGACAGGCTGGGAATGGAAGCGTCATTAGTCATGTGGGCTGGTGAAGGTAGGGAGATGAACTGGTGGGCTCTTGGGAGGCTTCAGGGTACATGTTAGTGGGGTTGGGTGTGTATTTTTGAGCAGATAAAGTGGCTGATATTTCTGAGATATTAATGTATAGGGAAAGCTACCTTACTGGGTTGTTATGCTGTCGTTTGGGCAAGGGTTACGAGGCCTGTCCCTTGAGGCCGTGCTGTTGAAGATGCAGCTGAATGTTGGGGTTTGAGTTTTATGTAGTGTGTGTTATTTCTGGTAATTCATAGGGAGTATGTGTAGATGGGAGGTTTGTGATGGTAAAGGGTTTCTACATGCTTTCCTTTGGGGATAAGCATAAAGCCTGGAGGCTCTTGATATGCACAAATCCAGTTTTAAAAGTTGAGATAGTGTCATGCTTTCAAGTTGGTTTTATTTGCTGCTAACTCTGGAGAGTGGGTCTCTTTGGTCTGTAGGTCTGTGATATCAGTAGCTTGGTCAACACTGTTGTCAGTGTTGAGGGCAAATAACTGGAAAGAAACAGATGGACACAGTTACTGCAGTCTTAGAAGATGAGAAATTTAACAGTATTTCAGATTTGCATTCCAGATTTACCTTTTTATGTATGTGACAAGAAGATAAAATCCACCTTGTGATCCAGCAGAGAAGTAGTAACTCTCCCTCATAAACCGCCTCAGCTTCTTTTCTTGTTGGTTGAGACTGAAAGCAGCACTTGAACTTCAGCTCTATTAAATGTTTTGTGTTTGATTGAGTCAGCCTGAATCTCTTTCATATTGTGGCGTCTCTGCTGTAGCTGTGGCTCCTTCTGAAGCTCACCCACCTGAGGAAAGATGCATTCGCTGCAGTAGTTCTGATTGTGTGTCCAAAAACTTTCACAGGCTGCTTCAAGAACCTTCTGGACTATGGTAACGGTCGCTAAAACATTCTGCTTTTCCTTCAGTAGGAAGATCAGAACTTGACAAAGGAATTGGATGTTGTTGGGTTTGAGACTGTCCCATGTGCCACCTCTAGAATGGAGGGAAACGTGACTGAACAGGGAGAGAAGGCAAATGCTTGAGAGAGATCCTGGTACCAGCACGTTCCTTGTTAGCGTTACGCCATTCTTAGAAGGAAAATTCTGCTTTTGTTGAATTTATTGAACAACAGTATTTTTACAAATAATTCTGTGACCTGTGTATTGGTTTGCATTTACTTTCACAGCCTTTTCAGTAGATCCTTTTCCAAGTACAGACAATAAGGTGGGAGTTTGTCTGGTGTTTGCAGAAGCGTGGCGCTGGTGAATTGGGTCTAATCTTCTTATTTAAAGGAGCTTGTGTAACAGTGTAGTAAAGTGTAAGAGGTCTTATTAAGGCTGCTTTAGTAATCCCTTCGCAGTCTCTGTGCAGAGAGTTGGCTGCTACTTAGAGAGGGAGGGATGGAGGAGCTGCGCTTCCGATGATTTCTTGGATGTCTGCTGTGGGAACACCCTGAAGTGCCTTGTTTGTTTTAAGACTGGTAAATATGCTCCGTTTATGTGAATCTTACACTGAGCAGTTTTCTTCTGAAGTGTTGTTAGATGTTCAGGTGCTTCAAATAATGAGAAAACAAGCTTTGTTTACTTCCATCATAAATTATAACTTGTTTCTTCTGAAGCAGTCGCTTAAAATCTTTCTCAAGGTTTTGCCCTGTAAAATAGCTGGGCTGGCACAATGTTATTATTTCTGACTACTGCAGGACTTGATACCTGCTTAATCAAAAGGCACAAGTCCGTTATCAAAGTTCAGGACCCAAGTTCAAAGGCCTGCCACGTAAAGTCCGTTGCAGATACTTTGGGCTGCTAATCGTATGCAAATAGAAAGAGGCTGGAGGAGGAAAGGGTAGGTCGATCTGAAATAGTGGGATTGTGGATTCACTTGGTTATGTGCACACATTGATCAGTCCAGAGAGCTGTGATAGTGTGTGTTCGCTTACAGGTGACGTGGCAAGATTGGCTTCCAAGTAATTAAACTTTTGAGGGAGGTGACGTAGTCAGTGTTATTTGCCACGGGCACAAAATACCTTCCAATGTGCAAGTGATGTGAGGCTTGTGAATAAGGAAAAATAAATCTCAAAGCCTTGTTGAGTCGCAGTGGCAGAGGAGGTGAGCTGGGGGAATGTGGAAAAGGAAAGGAGAGGGGTAGATGAGATTGAGTGATGGGTGCTTGGTGATTGGAGTTCCATCTAAACCAGGTGACTTTATTTTTAGCCTTTGCTCTCTTCTGCGTCATGATGCTGGCTCTTGCCTCTTTTAGCTAATGCAGAATCACAGAGTGGTTGGGTTTGGAAGGATCTCTGGAGATCATCCAGTCCAACCCACCTGCTAACGCAGGGTCACCAGAGCAGATCACACAGGAAGGTGTCCAGGTGGGTTTGAATGTCTCAGAGAAGGAGACTCCACAACCTCTCTGGGCAGCCTGGGCCAGGCTCTGGCACCTCGAAGGAAAGAAGTTTCTCCTCATGTTCAGATGGAACCTTCTGTGTTTCAGTCTGTGCCCGTTGCCCCTCATCCTGTCATTGGGCACCACTGAACAGAGTCTGGTCCATCCTCTTGACACCCACCCTGGAGATATTTATAAACATTGATGAGATCCCCTCTCAGCTTCTCTTCTCCAGGCTGTGCTACATTTGAAATAAACTCCTATTTTTTCATTTTTTAACTCCACAGAAGTCTTTACAGGTACTGTTCTCAAATCTCACACCTTTTTGCTCTTTTTGCTCTTTTGGGGCGTAGGGTGTTACCTACACGAACACTCCTTTAAACCCTGTAAATGGGAGCTCTGTAAGAAGCAGAACCAGTGAACACATTCCCAGTTGTTTTGCCCTGGGGTTGTGCTCACCTGCTCTCTGTTAAGATTAGAGTCATTGCATCAGCATTTCCCTCTTTTGAGATGTACCTTTCTTTTACGAAACCAAAATATATCTGCCCTGTTTCCCTGAAAATAAGACAGGGTCTTAATATATTAATTTTTGCTCCAAAAGATGCATCAGGGCTTATTTTCAGGAGGTATCTTATTTTTTCATGAACAACAATCTACATTTTTTTCTTGAACAAAAAAATTCCAAAACACATTTATTCAAGTATAGTCATGTCATCATGTCCTGTCACATTTGTCCTGCTGCATTCTATTGCAGATTAATTGTACTTTTTTACTTGTGTAGCTGCCTGGACACTATTTAAGTTGACTTTTAAAATGAACTTTAACTAGGGCTTATTTTTGAAGTAGGGCTTCTATTTTGAGCATCCTCAAAAATCCTGAAAAATCATGCTAGGGCTTATTTTTGGGGAAAGGGGGTTTCCCGCTTGCACTTCCAGCTTGGTTGTGCAAGCCTCATTTCCTTGGGCAGCAAACTATAAATTCACAGGTGGGTAGATTTAAAAATCAATCAATCAATCCTTTTGTATGAATTACAGCAGTGATAGTCCAGCAGTACGTTACCACAGGTATATTCTCTAAGAAAGCGGCATTGACTTATTTCTCCATTGAAATCTGGGATTTAATTTGGAGCTTTGCCTCATGGTGTCTGATATCGGGAGAATGGATAATCCCTCTGATGAGCTGCCAATATTTAGTGAAAACCTTGTGCCCCAAAGCACGATGGTTTGTGTGTCTTGGCAAGTTGTATATCTTGACATATACACTTGGTTAATTATAGGTGGTGTTATCCCTAGTGGTGAATATATGTGTATATATATTAATCTTAGCATAGTGAGATGACTAATTTCCTAGGCTAGCTACATTTTAGAAAATGTCTTTGCTTTCATAGTTTGGTGCCTTTCCATTTTCCTGGTCATCTTCTGGCTGGTTTTGAAGGGTAAATGAGAATGTTCAGTGTATCGTCTCTGCGGTGTTTGGCAGGTGGGATATTTTGGATTTATATTAATACTTATCAGCATTACCAACCATTGACCATGGAACTGTGCTGTTCTGAGCATCCCTACTTAAAAGTTGACTGTTAATTTAGTGTTTCTGAATTGGCAATTTTCTGTTTTCTTTTTACTTTTATATTTAAGTGTAAGCAGATCTCTGTACTGTTTCTTTCATGACTACTAGCACAACACATTGGAGATTGATGTGGTATTTGAAGTCGACATGTAATAATCGTGATAATTGTTGAAATCATTTTTTGGTGCACGCTGAAATGAAATTAGTGAGCTTAGTTTAACTTTACAATTCGAATGACTCAAAATCACAGAATCAACTGGGATGGAAAAGACCTCAGAGATCATCAAGTCCAACCCTTGGTCCAACTCCAGTCCATTTACTAGATCATGGCACTAAGTGCCATGTCCAATCTCAGTTTAAAAACCTCCAGGACGGTGAGTCCAGCACCTCCCTGGGCAGCCATTCCAATGCCTGACCACTCTCTCTGCAAAGAATTGCTTTCTAATCTCCAGCCTAAATTTCCCCTGGCAGAGTTGAAGTCCATGGCCCCTTGTCCTATTGCTGACTGCCTGGGAGAAGAGACCAATCCCCACCTGGCTACAACTGCCCTTCAGGTAGTTCTAGAGAGTGCTGAGCTCAGCTCTAAGCCTCCTCTTCTCCAGACTAAACAAGCCCAGCTCCCTCAGCCTCTCCCCATAGATCTTGTGTTCCAGTCCCTTCCCCAGTCTTGTTGCTCTTCTCTGGACCCGCTCCAGCACTTCAATCTCTTTCCTGAGCTGAGGGGCCCAGAACTGACCACAACACTCCAGGTGTGGCCTCCCCAATGCAGAGCACAGGGGAAGGATCACTGCCCTTGTCCTGCTGACCACGCTCGTTTGGATACAGGACAGGATTCCATTGGCCTTCTTGGCCACCTGGGCACACTGTTGACTCCTGGAGAAGAACTGTGAGAGGGACAGTGGAAAACCATTTAACTTCCAATTCTTCTTTAATCTCAATTTTAAAAGTTCAAAAGCACACATTTCAAGTGATGTGTAATCTTCTGTAGTTTTAGTTTCCTCTCCTAAGGAAACAAGTCCTGTGCAATTCTGCTTTCTGTCAATTCCTCTGGCAGTTGTCAGTTGTTTTAACATGCTGGCAAATACATTTGTGTCGAGGGTTAAGATTGCGGGGTGACAATAAAACCCCGGCAGATGTATTGTTAACCCCCTCTTCCCCGCCACTTCCTCCTTTTGCCCCTCCCTATCCCCCCTTCCCATTAAGCACAGGCGATTGGGAGGAAAGAAGGACAGAGAGAAGAGAGTTGGAAAAATTAACAATGTTTTACTAATGCTACTAATAAGAATAGAGAAAATAATACAAAATATACAAAACCAATCTTGGAAGTCCCAGCAACTGCAGAGCCGGCACCCAAAGTCCTGGACTGGACTCTACAGCCAACCGGAGCTGGATTCAGTCTCTCACTAGGCCTCAGTTCGCAGGGACGACTAGCAAGGTCCTCTCCTAATGTCGGCCATAAGCAGAAGGGAAAAAGCAAAGGCAAAAAGAACGAGATCCTCGTGATCTCCCCCTTTTATATGAAGTATTCACGTGAATGGAATGTTATACTCGGTCAGTTTTTGGTCACCTGTTTCTCGCTGCCCCTCTGGCGGGATGTCCATCCATGCTTATCAATAAATTTGCATTCCATTGCTAGGTTTACCAAAACATGTGTCTGGTTCTCCAGGAGAATGCAGTTAATATGAAGGCTTTAGCTGACAGGCAAATTCACTAAAAGAGAAACTTGTTTTTAACAAAACCAGGACAATTTGACAAAGAGATGATTCCTACAAATTGTGTGGAAATGGTTCCTGTGGAGCAGAAATGAGACTCTCTCTGTTCTGCTCCTGGTAAGAACTCAACACTTATTAAACATCAGAGCAGTTCGATGAGCGAGAGAGTTTATAAACACCTGAGCTAGAAGGGACTTTGCTCTCCTGCCTTCTTAGACACAAAAAACACTTGATGATGAGACACAGGTTTCAAAGAACTTTGAGCATCGTGATGAATTGTTTGATATTGGGCTGTTTAAAGCAGTTGTTCCCTCTATCAAAAGTTTGAGTTCACAGTTTGATTTTTCTTTTCTTTTTCCCTAATGCTTCGTTTATGTAGTTTGCCTGAAGCAGAGTAAATGCCTTACTTTTTAAATATCTTGGATATAATTTCATAGTGTCTTTAAATGCTTCTAGGAATTGATACATTGGATAAAAATATGCGTTGTTTAATTTAGGCAAAATACTTTCTAGGTTATGTTAAGCAATTCCATGGGGCATTTTATATTGTAAATAAGCATATATATACTGGTCATTAGTTAATTTCTTAAAGTGTTCTTTATGGTTGTCTTTTAGAGATGATGTGAGCTGCTACGTTAGTCTTCTAACATCTTGCCCTGAATACTCATGAGGAAGGACAGATCTCTCCTGTGTTCTGAATGTACCAGGTAAATCCCAAGAATAACTTTTCATGGGGGTGTGTGACCTGCTGAAGAGTAACAAGTCAAGGGAGGGCGGCTTTTATTCTATATTTAATCCTAGTTTATTCTGTATAAAGACCCTGACGGCTCTTGTGTGTTGTATTTGTGTGTTACACTAGAAAATCAGACAACTCCAACACTAATATCGCTGTTTGCAACAGCAATGAAGATGCAGCGTGTCAGTGGGATTTAGCCAGTTACTGTAAATAACTTTAAGAACTTTACAATGAGGTAAAGCAGAAAATAGTGAGATTTTCCAGGTAGATAACTCAGCTGTCAACCCCCCTGCCTCACCTTTTGTCTGAGAGAGCTGAATAATGGACACAGCCGTGAATTTTGAGAACAGTTTGGTTGTTTTTCAGTAGCAGCGGTGTTACGAGAGGTACCGTTTAGTGGTGATTAACTTGATGTATTTCACAGAATCCCAGAATGTCAGGGGTTGGAAGGGCCCTGGAAAGCTCATCCAGTGCAATCCCCCCATGGAGCAGGAACACCCAGATGAGGTTACACAGGAAGGTGTCCAGGCGGGTTGGAATGTCTGCACAGAAGGAGACTCCACAACCTCCCTGGGCAGCCTGGGCCAGGCTCTGCCACTCTCACTGAGAAGAAGTTTCTTCTCAAATTTAAGTGGAACCTTTTGTTTTCCAGTTTGTACCCATTACCCCTTGTCCTCTCATTGTTTGTCACTGAGAAGAGCCTGGCTCCATCCTCCTGACACTCACCCTTTATATATCTGTAAACATTAATGAGGTCACCCCTCAGTCTCCTCTTGTCCAGCTCCAGAGCCCCAGCTCCCTCAGCCTTCCCTCACACGGGAGATGCTCCACTCCCTTCAGCATCTTTGTTGCCCTGCGCTGGACTCTCTCCAGCAGTTCCCTGTCCTGCTGGAACTGAGGGGCCACAACTGGACACAATATTCCAGATGTGGTCTCACCAGGGCTGGCGTATTGGATTGTAAGTAACTAATATTACGTCTGTTAACCTAATTTAATATTTTGTTTTCAGATTGTCCTCATGAGTGCTCCAGTGGAGAATGTCCATGATCTTCTTTGCCTGCGTGGTGCGGGTGAGGGACGGGCTTCCCCTCTCAGCCTCCACAGATTTTCATTTCAACCAGGATTTTCTGGAATGCAGGAAAAGATTAAAGGCGTTATCCTCGATTCTGGCGCAGTATCCGAGTCGAGGCACAGCGAAAGGACGTGACCTTAGCATACAGTAAGTCCTTTGTTGTGTTTGGTTGGGTTTTTTGACTTGAATTTTTGAAATGATTGCCCTGGGGATTTAGCTGAATTTAAGGTATATTGTATAATGCTGAACTCCAGTGTGAAATCCCACCGTGCACATCTGGATTGTAACCTCCACGCAGTATTTTAAAACCTTATTTCTCCGCACCATGGCCACACAGCTCCTGCTTAGTTTAGCAAGCATATTTTAAGAATTTCTTGGTTTAACTGTCATTTTATGTAGTAAATGCTTTCTGTTCGATTGGCAGTACTTATTACTATTAGCAACTGGAGTATCTTAGGCTTCTACAAACACCTTCTAGGACCATATCCTAATGCCTGGGAATGACTTAGTTTAGTCTAAACCCCAAGCCATTTCCTAAGTGTCTGGCAGGTCTTGCTGATTCATTTTATGAGGCCGCTGTGCTTTGATTTATTAGAAAAGGATTTGCTAGTCTCAATTTGAAGGAATTGAGGTTTCATTCAGAGATGAGGATTTTCATTTGCTATTGGTTTTGGGCTAGTTCAAAAAATGAGTTTTAGCTTGTTAGCAAATTATATATATATATATATATATATATATATACACACACACACACACACACACACGTGTATATATATGTGTGTGTTTGTATGTGTGTATATATATATACACACACACGTGTATATATATGTGTGTGTTTGTATGTGTGTATATATATATACACACACACGTGTATATATATGTGTGTGTTTGTATGTGTGTATATATACACACACACACGTGTATATATATGTGTGTGTTTGTATGTGTGTATATATATATACACACACACACGTGTATATATATGTGTGTGTTTGTATGTGTGTATATATATACACACACACACGTGTATATATATGTGTGTGTTTGTATGTGTGTATATATATATACACACACACACGTGTATATATATGTGTGTGTTTGTATGTGTGTATATATACACCCACACACGTGTATATATATGTGTGTGTTTGTATGTGTGTATATATATATATACAGACACACACACGTGTATATATATGTGTGTGTTTGTATGTGTGTATATATATATATATATATATATATGTATAAAAAATAAAGTGACCCTGAGGTAAAAATAAAATATCCCTTTTTAGGGTAGTTATTGGAGAAAGATATATATATATATACACACACACACACACGTGTATATATATGTGTGTGTTTGTATGTATATATATATATGTGTGTGTTTGTATGTATATATATATGTGTGTATATATATATATATATAGGGTAGTTATTGGAGAAAGAAAGATACATGAATTCACACTGAATCGATTGGAAAGGCAGATTAGCATTTTAATTCCTGTTCCCTCAAAGTGAACTTGTGCCCTTTAATGCTGGCATGTTCTGCTGCTTTTAATCTTCCGTGGGCTGTCCAGAAGGAGCGTCTGGCTCTGAAATGAGAGCGCAAGGAGATACTGGGCAAAAAGGCTATAAATTATTGACAACTGGGGAAAGGTGGTTTTGTGCAGGCATGGTGTTGATCCTCAGCTGTGATCTGTGGAAAAAGGGGAATTATGGAAGGTATCTGGTGTAAGTGGGCTGGCACAGAGCTAATCAAAACCATAAATCCAAGTACAGAGTGTAATAAATACATAAAAACGTGATAATTAGAAACTGCAAATATTTCTGTATGAGAGGGACGAACTGTATAAAGGGTAGAAAAGAGAGAAAATAAGTGTTCAGCTTCAAAACTTTGTTTTTTTTAAAAGAAATCTTGCTAACAAACAACGAATCTATTAGGGACGGTTACCTCGGCCGTCTTCTTTCAGAGATAATTAGAACACAATCTGTAATTCTGGTGGGGATTGGGGAAGTTTAGCTCTCTACGTTATGAGTGCTGACATCTCAACTCAGTGCCCTGACTCCCATCTTAATTAATTAAGCCTAAATGAGAGTGATTTCTCTCATCCTTATGTACACGCCTACGGTTTGGTCAGATGAATCCCCTATTAAGTTTCCTAGAGGG
Source organism: Columba livia (assembly GCF_036013475.1). Taxonomy (NCBI): domain Eukaryota; kingdom Metazoa; phylum Chordata; class Aves; order Columbiformes; family Columbidae; genus Columba; species Columba livia. The sequence continues at coordinate 3,884,131 of NC_088603.1, forward strand.
TCCAGGGCCGTCTGTAAGAGGAAACTTATGTATAAATACAGGTTCAGTGTTAGAGGGACTCGTTTTGGAGTGGAATTTCTATTGTGCTGTTCCTCATACAAACTCATCTTAATTTGTTACAGATGATTTAGTCTTTGAATATCTTGGTTTGCACAAGTTAACCGATATCTCTCGCTGTTAATAAGTTGTTATATTCAAGGAGAACAAGGAATATATCTCCTTGCTTCCAGTGAACGAGCTTGTTTTCATTGGTTTTACTTTTGTTTGTGGGGAATTGACTGTGTTGTCTTTGAAAATCTTGCCTGTGACGTTTTCCCGCTGTCTCTTATTAACATGATTTAGAGCCAGCCCGAGAAAATAATGTCCTCAATTGAATTAAATCTATATTGTGATCTTTAATGTGCTAAGGTGTACTTAGTGAGTTAAGTGTTAGATCTGTAGGGGCTGCAAGACTATTACAGCAGCACAAACACTATGATTTTCCGTCTGCTCTTCCAGCACAGCCTATACATTTTGTTAAGACAGAAAGCACAGTTTACTTCTCATGTTCAGCGTGACTCCTTTACCTTTTTATGTTAACATTACGTATATTTTCTATTTCAGTTTCCTTTCTTCTGGGGATATTGCCTGCATGGCAATCTGTTCCAGCAATTACTCAACCGTCATGGCGTTTTGCTTCCTGGAAGAGCTTCAGTGGGAATTTGCTGCTTCTTATGATACAACGAGCATCAGTTTAGCTTCCAGACCATATGCTTTTCTTGAATTTGGTTGGTAATTTTGTTCTCTTAATAGTAAGAATCCTGCGTCTGCTACTTTTATGATGGTAAACAGTGTCTCCTGGCCAAAGACTGATTGTAAAAATGAGTCTGTGTTTGTGCCTGTGCGTGTGGAGGAGGAAGGGGAGATCTTGTCACTGCCTTAAGCTATTACATGGTTGGCTTTGCAGTTCTTAAGCACCCGTGTAATAGATGAACAAAATCATGTGGTGATTACAGAATCACAGAATGGACTGGGTTGGAAAAGACCTCAGAGATCATCAAGTCCAACCCTTGGTCCAACTCCAGTCCATTCACTAGATCATGGCACTAAGTGCCATGTCCAATCTCAGTTTAAAAACCTCCAGGGACGGCGAGTCCAGCACCTCCCTGGGCAGCCATTCCAATGCCTGACCACTCTCTCTGCACAGAATTGCTTTCTAATCTCCAGCCTAAATTTCCCCTGGCAGAGTTGAAGCCCATGGCCCCTTGTCCTATTGCTGACTGCCTGGGAGAAGAGACCAATCCCCACCTGGCTAGAACTGTCCTTCAGGTCGTTCTAGAGAGTGCTGAGCTCAGCTCTAAGCCTCCTCTTCTCCAGACTAAACAAGCCCAGCTCCCTCAGCCTCTCCCCATAGGGCTTGTGTTCAAGTCCCTTCCCCAGTCTTGTTGCTCTTCTCTGGACCCGCTCCAGCACTTCAATCTCTTTCCTGAGCTGAGGGGCCCAGAACTGAACACAATACTCCAGGTGTGGCCTCCCCAATGCAGAGCACAGGGGAAGGATCACAACTATATGTTGTTACTAAGTCTACCTGATGTTGTATGTGATTTTTCTTTTTAAATTATTTTCTGTGTTTGGATCCAAGATGCCCATGATCCTTTAGATCTTCACCTTTTGCCTGGTAGTTCCAGATCATTATAACAGGCTGATTTAACTTAAACCACAGATTTTTCCCTAAGGAATGCACTGCGTATTCTAGTATAACATAAGGTCCTCCTGTGTGGTCTCAAAACTCATGCTTAGGCTATTACATATATATCATATACACTAGTAGTTGTAGTCAACCTATACGAGTCTTCTAGCATAAGAATATCTTAAGAATGTGGATTTTACTTATAGGATGTTTTAGCAAAATAACTGTTTCAGCGTTTTCTTTCCCTAAGAATTTGAAATAGATTGCTTTTTGCCAATATCTTTGCACAGTTAAATAGGAGGTAGCAGCATCCGCAGGGAGGTACTTCAGTGTGATTCCTAAGCGGACAAATTCTCTCCTTAATCTCAGCGCAGCTTCTCTCAAACCAGTAGCCACATTTACAAAAAGGGAGTTATTTGCAAATGGTATTAAATGGTATTAAATTTAAAGTGTGCAATATGAAGCAGGATGATCTACGTAGATCTGTGGGTCGAACATTGCTGGAATCACTGTGGAATTGCCTCTTCCAGCCAGAGTTGCTTCATGACTCAAATAGAGGTTGGATTAATTTATCTCTGTGCTGGAAAAAAGAAAACCAGAAAACCAACAAACAAAAAACCCCCCAAAAAACAAACAAAACCCACAAACTCATCATTGACTTTGATAAAATGCTGTGGAATTGCCTCTCATGGTGGTTCATGGGTGGTTTAAGAGATGCATTAGCGTTTACCCTGGAATATCAAAGCTTGTTTTGAGTCCACTGGTAGGCAGGATGTTGAGATTTAAAGTATCCAGAAGGGATTGGATATGATATAAAATACCCAGGAGAGATATTTTTGTTCCCTAAACAGTGATGAAATTATATACCCGAAACGAATGAGAAAAGAAATGAAAAAGAAAGAACAACACCACGATTTGATGAACAATTCCCTAAAGCGCTTAACTTCCGCAGAGCTAATTGGAGCGTGTCTTTCTATTGTTTCAGATAACGTCATTCAGAAAGTCAAATGCCATTTTAACTCGGTGAGTCTCTCCCAAGCCAAGGCCAAGTGGGCGAAGGTTGAGGAGGAGCTGAAGTTCTGGCCCCCGGTTCAGCTGCGACTCGAGGACGCGGCGCTGCCCAACGGGGTGACCAACGGGGGGCACGCGGGCGCTCATGTGGAGGTTGGTAAGTTACTGCACAACTTGCCAAACTTAACCCTACAAACCAGAAAAACATGGAACGCCAGCAGTTCCTTTTATACTGACAAATATATATATATATATATATATAATGTGTATGAAACCCAAGAAAACAACTCCCTTTCTCTCATAGTAACCAAGAAATATTCTTCAGATTACAGCAGGTACACACCAGAGCCTTTAAGATCTCATAGTAGTGTGTTTTTTCACAGCCTTAGTTCACCTTCTCCGTATGGAAAATTAGTTGTAAATGGACTCGGCTTTTTCTGTGGTAAATTCTCCTGCTTTTAAGGTAGTTTGTTAAAATTTCCGTGACAAGAGGAGCTCAGTTAATTCGTCGCTTGTGGCAAACTCTGATAGAAGATATGTAATTACAGTCTGAGTGAGTCGCTTCATCCTCGAGGAAAGAAAACATGAGCAGAATATAAGCTGAGGGTAAAACTCTAATTCCCAAATTGTCTTGGATTGTTCTCCGCTCTTTGCTTTCTCCATTTATCTTATTCTTTAAAATCTGATGCAAGGACTAAAATTCTGAGAGAGCATATGTACGTCTGTATAAACAACAGAGAGACTTGACAAGGGACCTTTTTGTAACAAATACTGACATTTTACCTGCTGTGAGAGGGACTAACCTCTATTTATTCATTGTAAAATTGTTGTCTTATTTATATTTTGGTTGCATAGTCAAAGTCTTGCCTACTTCTACAGAATAAAATGCTTTTAATCCTATTAGCGTGGCAGTTTAAATGCAGCTGGAGTGCCACGAGCTTGTATTTCTTTTCTTTTTGTTATTGCTCTTGGCTTATGAAAGACTAATAAAATTAAGTTCCAATTGCTCAGTCTTAGTGTTTCTGATGGATGAGCCGCAATCTAATTTGACGTAGGTATTTTAAGTTAAAATATAGAAGGGCAGTAGCTAGGAGGAAGAAAAATAGAATTAAAAATGTTTGATTTGCCAGGCAGATTTGTGAGTGTTCCTCAGAACTGTCCTTGAAGCTTCAATATTTTCATGATATGACAAGGCTTAATAATTCTTAGCGCTAGTGTGAGCAGTTTCAGTGCCAGTGAACATTTGCGAGCGAGTCTGTGTCTGCAGATCAGAAATACATTTTCAGCTCCCCCATATTCTTAATTACTTTCCGTCTGACTTTGTATTTCGGGTTGTTCTCTCTGGTCTAACCTAAATACTCTTACAGATTGTTGTGCCTTTATTTTAAGGATCATGTTTATGATCATCTGGTTCCCTCGGCTGGACTCGACTTTCCTGGCTCGTGTCTCTCTCCTCTTGTCGTTACCAACCAGCTGAATCCCACTTTGCTGCGCTAAGTTTAGCTGTGTGGGTAGTGTTTGTTCCCATATTAATGTTATTTATATTACGGCTCTGCCATACAGGCGACTTCTTGAGCATACATTGAAGCGTCAGGGTTGCAGGAGAGCAGAATTTGTGTCTACATTCTCTAACGGCGATAGATCAATCAGTGGATTGATCAAACATCAGTCTCCTTATGTGTTTGTAGCTGTCTCTTGTTCTTTTGAGCTGTGTGATCACATCCCCTGACTCTTCATTTCAGTATGAAAGGAGCCTGAAGAGTTTTGTCCTTATTTGTATATATGGAAAGTAGAGCTTTTTGTTTCATTTCTTTCTTTTATTTCATTCTTTCTCCTGTTTGTTCCTTCCTTCATTAACTAAACCCAGCACAACTCTTGCTAGCACAGTACCAGCATTTTATCCTTGATCCACATCTCCACAACCTCATCTGTTGTTGCAAAAACCTCACCTTGTGTCTCGATACAGGCACAACTGCTAAAGCTATGGAGGACGTTTGTACACAGAAAAAATGCGAAGCGAAAGTCACTTTCTCTGAAAAGGGACATTTTTCACCATAGAAATGGCTTTATGAAGCAGAAGAACGACTTGTGCTGTTCGTCTAGTAAGCACGCTCTTAAATTATGCAGCATCGTGCTCCCCTTGATGAGTGTTCTTCGTCTTTTGTAGGCACACAGGGTGTCCATCCTTTTAAGATGTCTCACATCTCTGTCTTTTGTGTGCTTGTGTTTTATTTTAAAATGCCTGAGCCTGATTTTATTTCTCACTCCTGGCGCTGTCTTTTATCTGGGGCTTCGAGTATGTGACTCATTGTCAAACCCTCATCGTGTTCTGCCTCGAAGAGACAGAATCAAGCGTGGTACAGACACTCATGTCGGTCTCCAGTTAAATAGCCAGAGGCCTCTGCTCTGAAAATCTTTTATAGGCAGAATCACTGAATGTCAGGGATTGGGAGGGACCTCAAAAGATCATCTAGTCCAATTCCCCCCACCGGAGCAGGAACACCCAGATGAGGTTGCACAGGAAGGTGTCCAGGAGGGTTTGAATGTCTGCAGAGAAGGAGACTCCACAACCTCCCTGGACAGCCTGGGCCAGTGTTCTGTCACCCTTACTGGGAAGAAGTTTCTTCTCACATTTAAGTGGAACCTTTTGTGTTCGAGTTTGAACACATTACCCCTTGTCCTATCATTGGTTGTCACCAAGAAGAGCCTGGCTCCATCCTCATGACACTCACCCTTTATATATCTGTAAACATTAATGAGTCACCCCTCAGTCTCCTCTTGTCCAGCTCCAGAGCCCCAGCTCCCTCAGCCTTTCCTCACACGGGAGATGCTCCACTCCCTCCAGCATCTTGGTGGCTGCGCTGGACTCTCTCCAGCAGTTCCCTGTCCTGCTGGAACCGAGGGGCCACAGCTGGACACAATATTCCAGGTGTGGTCTCCCCAGGGCAGAGCAGAGGGGCAGGAGAACCTCTCTGACCTACTGACCACCCCCTTCTAACCCACCCCAGGTACCATTGGCTTCCTGGCCACAAGGGCCCAGTGCTGGCTCATGGTCACCCTGCTGTCCCTAGGACCCCCAGGTCCCTTTCCCCTACACTGCTCTCTAACAGGTTGTTCCCCAACTTATACTAGAGAAGTTTACATTTTTTCATTGTGTGAGGGTGTTCTCACAGAGCAGTTCTGTACAAGTTCAAGCCTGCAGATGCATTTTTCCCCAAGTGATGGATAATCCACAGTCCCCAGAACATCTTCCGGGTAGTTCTTGTACTCTGAAGTGCACAACTTTTCTACTTGAAGAGTAAAATCAGTTTGAATCTCGATTAGCATTTAATTGTGCTATTGCGAAGTTGGACTAAAAGTGCTGGTACGCTCTTGTTCCCCTATTTAATGTCAAAAGCAATTCTAGTGTGAAATTCTATTTATAAAATAGGATTGAATTCCTACAAGGAAGTGCAGTATTTTTTCCCTAGCAGTACCCATCTCACTTGTTCTGTGCAATTTCAGTTCGTGCATTAAACCCCAGAATGATGTAGCAGAAATACAACTCTGTATTAAAAGATCAATTTCCACAGAATCTGAAGCCTGAGCAACTGGTTGTTGTCATCTCCCTCCATCTGTGACAGCAGTTCTTTTTATGCTACTGAACAACAACAAAGTAGCTTTTACGTATCATTCCATGGTATATTGGGAATTATATTTATCTTCCCCGGGGACTGGGAACTCTTGACATGGACAGTTTGCAAGATTCTATACAATGAGTGACACTTGTTCTTGAGAGACACTATGTGCCTCTGAAATAAACCTTAGAAACTGAGGAAGAAGAAACCGAGGAATAAAGAAATTAAGAAATTTCTGTCAGAGAAACATTATGTAATTTATCAAAAATAACAGGAAATGGAACACTCAGGTCCATGAGTGAACAAACATGCTGCTACAGCCTCTGCTCAGTGCACTGGTTGGACCTTGAATTTCACTGCACAGCAAAAGATGATAGGGTTATTTGCACCATTTATTTATGTGAACGTGTATGTCAGTGAACTACATATTGTGACATATCTCGAATGGAATTCATACAGTTCCTTTTGCAGCTGCTTTGGAGATGAAATGATGGAGGTACAAGTGCGTGCCAGACAAATTAATTACATAGACACTTATAAAAGGTACTTTATATCCCTATATTAATTTGGCGCCAAACTTTTTCACATCCACCTATCAAAATCTCTCTTGAAGGAGAAGACATGAGTTGTTTTCCTGTCTTCAACCACGCAGTACTGCAATATCTAAGCTGTTCTGGTGTTTCATCTGTCACTGAAATGAAACCGGAGAAGGTCTTTGCTGTGTTGCTGAGTTTATCTACTGTAGTCAGGAGCTGGCAACGTCTGGACAGGAGGCAGAAGATCCTGAGAGCTGGGGAGGCTTCTTGAGGGCTCATTTGTTGTATCTTATGGATGTTGGTGCAGGGGAAGATCTAGATTTGGTATCTGAGATGCTAATTAGCTGTATTGTTTTGCTGCCAGGGTTCTACTTGAGCTGATAGGGAGGGCATGTATGAAATGGAGATGAGTATCTGGGTGTGGTGTCTGTTGTTGAGCCAGCTGGTGTAGGCAGGGGAAAAAAAAAGTTAATTACAAATTGCTAGTAATTGCTTTGACCTTAATTAGGCGTGTCAGGCATTAGAACAGGCTGCCCAGGGCGGTGGTGGAGTCACCATCCCTGGAGGGCTTTAAAAGACATTTGGATGAGGTTCTTAGGGACATGATGTAGTGCCAGGGGTGGGTTAATGGCTGGTGTCACAGAGGCACCCCAAAGGTAGTTTGGACAGACAACAGGGTCCAAAACAAACTTTTATTCGGTAAAGAAAGTGTAGCGGATTAACCAGTGGAAAACGGGGTTTTAGCTCACCGATAGTGACATAAATACAGGTTTGAGTATCGGTCGAGGTAATTATTGAGGTGCAGCAAATAATAACAATGAAGATGCACAGTGTGCATACACGTGGTTCACCTAAAACAATGCCAGAGCTATCCTGGACTCCGGGAAAAGTATACACTTGCCTGAATCTGGCAAGGAATTATTAAAGAAAATACACGTGCTTATGGAATAAGCACCCGCCCAAGTGGCGAGGAATTGTGTCACTCACCTACATGTGGAAATGAGACAAACAGTGTCCCAGTCCCCGGAGGGCTCTCAGCAGTAGCACTTGATCCACGCTCCAACAGGTCCACACAATGGGAGGAAAAACCTCGGCGGGAGGGGTCCTGTTTTTAAAGCGTTGTCAGATCTGACTGTGGACATTCCAGAAGCTTCTCTGCGCCCCCACTCTGGCTGTGGGGTGCCCTGAAGCTTCTAAGCACCCCCACTGTGGCTGTGGGCGCCCAGCAGCTCCTCGGCACCTCTGCACCTCCACTCCTCCTCTCTCTTAACAACCCTGATCAATGGGTTCTGGGATCTAAAAAAGAAGCTGTTACCCCCATTGTAGGAAAGTGTGGGGATGTGTATCCAAGGGAGAAGTTGGGGGTGGGGAGGGAGAGGGTTGTGCATCTGCCACAGCTGGGCTCGATGATCTTAAAGGTCTTTTCCAACCAAAATGATTCTGTAATTCTACATATTAGTTAGAGCATCCTGAAGGAATGGTGTTTGGGTGTGTAGGCATTTGAATAAATAGTGGTAGGAGGTGGGAAAGGAAAGAGGTAAATTGTTCCCTGTGAAATGTGGATGGGCTGGGAGAAAGGGAATTGGACTCTAGAATGTAGTTGCAAAATGATAAATCCAGTTTAACTCCTAGGCCTCAGTTTTGAGCATCTTTTGTGGGTCTGAGAGGCCCAGATATAAGAGCAGCAGGTCTGTGACAGGTTCTTCTCCTCTGTGACTGGGCAGTGTCATCCTGACAACTCCTACAACAACTTCTCTGGCAGCAGAGCCTCCAAGTCCTCGACTCCTGCAGTTGAATTCTGACAGTTACTTGTTTAGGGCACCAAATGCTGGATGGAAACTATGCAGGTGAAGCTAAATTGCTGTATAGGGGTTTGAACCCTCAAAGTGTCAGTGGGAAAAAAATACGTCTTATAATGACCGGTTGAGAAGAGATGAATCACTGTCTTGCGTTTATAGGTGTCAAAAATTTAAGCCAGGCTTTGGGTGCTTAAAACCGCTTGTTTTTTACTGGCCTGTGGAGGGTGTTAAGTATGATAATCTGCTGAAATAAGCAGCTGAAAAACATCGATGTGCACGATGACACGAATGCCAAGTGACTGAAGAACAAATTATCTTGCTTAATCTGTTTAAAAAATACTCCCGGAGCTCTTGCTGATTTCTAGATGTCTGAAGAACTGAACAGTATAATGCAACAACAAAATAAAAGGTGTTTTTGTTGATAATTGTTCTTCTCTTTTATTATTTTTCAAGTCCCTACTTACAGAATGCAGCGAGTGACCCCCCTGGGGATTCTGTCCCTTGTTCTGAACATCATGTGTGGAGCTTTGAATCTCATCCGAGGAGTTCACCTGGCAGAATATTCATTTCAGGTAACCCCGATTGAACCGAAACCTGTAAATGAGTCAAAGGGAGAGAGTGTGTCCTGTAATGGGGTAGAGGAGTATTTTGCACTAGAAAAAGAAACTATTAACTAGTAAGACATTTTTAGATCTAGCCACACATGAAGATTCCCTTAATACTAGATTATGCACTGAATATTTATAATAGTTTCAAATGTAATTATACGTAATGCGAAGTTTCCAACCGTCAAAGGGCAACAAAAATTAAGTATATGTATAATTATTCACTTAAAACTGTATTGTGGAAGCACTGCTAGAAAGTAATGTGTTCTGTATATGTCTGCTGATATGTCAGAACCAAAACTATATGGTGTCTGATGTGATAAAATACCTTAAACAAAGTCAAAGGGAGAGAGTTACCTGGGTATCCAAATTAAGGGTGGCTGTTCTGCTTCTTCATAGTGGTTTTCTTTTGTCTAAGAAATGTACAGTTGGTCGCTCACCTGCAAGACCTTGTGGTTTTGTGTATATCGCACTATATTGCATTTCATTTTTTCTAGGGAGATTAAAATCTGGAGAAATATTTTAATCTTTCCAGGCTGGCTGGGTCTTTTTCCTCTATTCTTGTATTCTATTCTATTTTTATTTAAAAAAAAATGTGAAACCGTTCACTTTTAAAAAGGAAAAAACCAGTGTCCTCATTATATGGTGGCACAGTTTTATTTAGCAGGAATTGTCACATAAGCCTCAGTTCTTGGTATCTTGTTCCATGACATTGATCTTGCTGTTTAACACTGTTACAGTCAATCAACATAAAGTAGGATGAGAGGTGCTTGATGAAATACAGCGCTCTAAAATATCCAGCAGCACTAAAAACCGTCTGACGTAGTTGTTTGTCGCAATTTTTTAATCTGAACAGGAGGACCATGAAGGAATTGGAAACGTGATAGCTTTTTTGCTGCCTTTTCTCGCCTGTGTTTTTCAGGTATGTTAACTGCAAATAAAATGCTTTCTGATTATTTTTGTATTATCGTGTACAAGACAAAATGATTTTCAGCTAAGCAGAGGGACAGTTTAGTTTTTAGTGCCGTGCCTGTGCGATTCCACTGAGGTATTCCAGTCAAGTGATAGATAAAACTATAACAATTTGATCCTTGGTTTGTTTCCCAAAGGGATAAACGTGATGTCTTTCTGCCTCTTGCAGACCTAGTGCAGTGCCTCAGGGGTCAGTACAGGGGCCTGTATTACTCAATATGTTCATCAGTGATTTGGACAAGGGAATAGAGTGACTGTCAGCAAGTTTGCTGGTGACACCAAGCTGGGAGGAGTGGTGACACTGGAAGCTGTGCTGCCATCAGAGACCTGGACAGGCTGAGAGTTGGGCAGGGAAAAATGTAATGAAATTTAACAAGGGCAAGTGTAGAGTCTTGAATCTGGGCAGGAACAACCCCAGGTTCCAGTATAAGTTGGGGAATGACCTATTAGAGAGCAGTGTAGGGGAAAGGGACCTGGGGGTCCTGGGGACAGCAGGGTGACCATGAGCCAGCACTGGGCCCTTGTGGCCAGGAAGGCCAATGGTACCTGGGGTGGGTTAGAAGGGGGTGGTCAGTAGGTCAGAGAGGTTCTCCTGCCCCTCTGCTCTGCCCTGGGGAGACCACACCTGGAATATTGTGTCCAGCTGTGGCCCCTCAGTTCCAGCAGGACAGGGAACGGCTGGAGAGAGTCCAGCGCAGCCACCAAGATGCTGAAGGGAGTGGAGCATCTCCCGTGTGAGGAAAGGCTGAGGGAGCTGGGGCTCTGGAGCTGGACAAGAGGAGACTGAGGAGTGACCTCATTAATGTTTACAGATATATAAAGGGTGAGTGTCAGGAGGATGGAGCCAGGCGCTTCTCAGTGGCAACCAGTGATAGGACAAGGGGTAATGGGTACAAACTGGAACACAAAAGGTTTCACTTGAATATGAGAAGAAACTTGTTGGGGGTGAGGGTGCCATAGCCTGGCCCAGGCTGCCCAGGGAGGTTGTGGAGTCTCCTTCTGTGCAGACATTCCAACCCGCCTGGACACCTTCCTGTGTAACCTCATCTGGGTGTTCCTGCTCCATGGGGGGATTGCACTGGATGAGCTTTTAAAGTCCCTTCCAATCCCTGACATTCTGGGATTCTGTGATGGGCTTTTGTAGTGTAACCAGCTTGAAAGACTAAGCAAATTATTGAAAATGTTCTAATCTACATTAATAATTACTTCTAGTTTTTGAGGAAAATGATTCCTGACTTCTTTAGATTCTTTTTTCTGATGGGTTATGTTCCCTGACCTTCTTATCCCCTTATTGGGCATCACTATGTGGAGACTTCTATCTGTCTATGGTATCAAAAACTCACAGAGGGGTTAGTTATTATAGCATAATAAATACAATTTAGTGTCTTTCAGCCCTCTTGCACCTCTGCTTATGGCAGAGCATTTGATGGAATTACTAATTTGGATCTAAACACTTGTTGCAAGTCATGTTTCACAAGGAAAGGCTCTGTCCTGCTTTTTTCCAGTTAGTACCTGAAGCCAGAGAAGCTCTAAGAAATAAAGAAGAGTTCTCTCTTATCCTTTTGATCTATACCAGTCATCCTCCAAACTCCTTGTGCACAAATTGAGCGCAAACGTGAAGTGCTTTCTACATGATGATCTCTCCTTGTGTCGTCAGCACAGTTGGAAACTTGTGACCTGTAGTGAGAAAGCAGGATCTGTTACTGCCCGAGTTAAAAAAACAACCCACTCGGCACTTTGTGAGTTTTCAGTTTCCTCCTGTTGCTCTTCACACATCTCAGCAAGTGCGTTCCACCTGTTTTTGAATGTAAAAAGGGCCCAGAACCCCAACTAAAGCTGCTGAGGTCTAGAGAATTAAGTCCTTTACTTATCTCAAGAACAAATACAGCAGGAACAGATTTGGCTTTGCTGTTTTCCTGCTCCTGAGGTTTTGTCTTGCAATAATCATGGGTGGTTTTCAAAAGGTGGCTCCGCTTTCCGCCTCCTTTTAATCCAGGTGGGAGCGGCGCCAATTGTCTCTTCTCTATAATTACATATTTTAATGCTAACGCTCTCTCTGGTCCTTTCCTAGTGTTACTTGTACCTCTTCTACAGCTCGGCGAGGAAGGTGAAGACGTTTGTACTCTTATTTTCTGTTTGTTTATGCAACATTTACTTGTATGGATTACGGAACCTCTGGCAAATAGCCTTTCACATAGGAGTGGCATCGCTTTCTTCTTATCAGATCCTGACAAGGCAACTGATGGAGAAACAGCCCGACTGCGGAGTTTGAAAGAGACTTGGGGTTTGCTACTCTGTTTTTACAACCTTTTTTGTATTAAACTGGCCAAAAATAGCTCAGAGCATTTGTCAAGATTTGTGACAACGGATGGTATTTCCAAAGCAACTTGAAATGAAGTAGGATACTGTAAACATGCCAAACACACGGTGAGGAATGTCGCTGTGTTTAAGATGTGGTAATTGTAGGTCTTGTCAAGTGTCATCAACAGGTGGAGGTTCCCATAAACAGCTGATACCATCTCGACTGCATTTTGCTGTTTATCTTCCTGGCTTCGTAATATTTGCCCTGGCAACGCTTCCAAAAATATTAGAGTTGTGTAGTAAAATGAAGATAAAGTGGTAACAGTTTCATCTATAGAATTTCGTTAAGATTCTTGCTAAACGTAAGTAAAGGAGTTGTTCGCCGTGTTTAAATGAGTTCAGTATCAGTGGGAGAAATGGTGAGGATGAGCTTCAGGGTAATGTTTGTAGGTTTTGCAAGAAAGGAAGAAGCTGTGGCTCTCTTAAAAACCATAAAATCTATAAATATCTCCTGGCTAAACAGCGCATCGTAGTTAAGTACGTGCTCATTGGTTGACCGCAAACATGCTTGGGGCAGCATAGAAGAAACCAAGTGAATATAAGTGAACTTTCAGCTCAAGTGGCCTTTATTTCCTTAGTTAAGGTCGCTCTTAATGTAAGAGTAATTCCATGTTTGCTTGGTCTGTACAGGTAATAAATCTTCCAGGCCTGCTTATGACAGGGCACTGACTCCTTCACCTTTTATAGAAAACGTACAGCTGGTGAGCAGAAAAGCTGTTTCCAGTGACGGAAAGCAAGAGCAGGTCCTCTTTATTATACAAAACACCTTTAGTTAATGGCGTTCTTACACTAAGGTGAATTCATGAGCGCGCACTTTTGAATGTCGTGCTTCAGAGCTGAAATTCTTAACCTCTGCTGCACTGGGTGTTGTCGTCTTTAAAGTATTGAGGTGCATATGGGCATTTTAGGACACGTATGGATAATTTAGGCTGTTTTTTAAAACAATAATGCATAGCATTTTGTTGCAGCTGCCCTTGAAGGGTTGTAGAGACTCAAGATGCAGAGAACTGTAGGTGTGTTAATGTGGAAATATGATCCTAGATTTCATTTTTTCATAGGAAACTCTTTTGTTCTGGTCATGCCATTTCTTCCACCAAAGATTGATTTCCCTCCTGTGTAGTCGTTAGTGGTTGCAAAGAGATTAACGTGATGCAGAGTTATTTTCCTGAAATCTCATGATGTGAACTACAAGACACATGGAAGCGATTCTGTGACACAACAACCGCAACAACAGCATCGAGAGGCAGCCCCGCACAACCTGAACAGTTTCTAGGACATCAAAAGATACCAGAGCGTTTTGCAGTAGTAAAATGTAGGTGTTTCTTTTCCATCCCGTATTAGGTTACTTATGGTAACAGTAACATAATGAAATCCCCTGAGGAATAGTCGAAATAGGATGGAGGAATATTTTAGCCAGCCAGTTAAGGAATCAGCTTAGAGCTGCGTGCCATAGGGAAATACTCTTCTGTTATAAAGGAGTGGATTAAAGTTGTTTTTCTGTCGTTACCGCAGTTTTCTGCCACACTGTAAGTGCAGAAATGAGGCCAAAATTCAACCATCGTCCTTAAGACACCCAGATGACCCCACATGTGGGGTTTTGGTCCTGACAAGCTTTATGTTTTCGTGCTGCTCGCTCCCCGTTTTACTTGGTAGGTACTCTTAGAAAATGCGGGGAGCTAAGCCGCGAGTTTGGATCACGAGTGTAACAACAACAACCAACATCTGAAAAAGGGACACCCCCAAAAATCTGATACTAGAAGCTTCACACTTGGTTAAGGATACCAGATCTGAGGACTGATTGTGTTTCCCAGGAGGATAAGCTGGGTATCAACCTGCTACTGTGGGGAATCACCTTGTGTGGAATGCATGAAGCATTTTATACCACATTTAAACAAAAATTTGTAAAAGGGACCTTAGTGGTTTGACTTGATCTCCTGTTCCTGCCCTTTTACCCTCAATGTGGGGAAAGAATTCCTGAGAGCTTTACTGTTTCTCCATAGGCTTGGACAAAGCCAAGCTGCTATAGCTTAAAGCACATAGAGAATGTACAGCTGGGGCGGTGAATCGCTATCTGCTTAAATTCCTCATCCTTGTATTGAACTGATTGGAAACCACTGTAATTCCTGATGCTGATGGTGTGAACCATATATTAGGGAATCTACGTGGATTAATACACATGCGTTACTACCTTTGTAGGTTTGAATTGTGATTGCAGGAGGAGGCAGAGCACACGTGGTTCGACCTATTTTTATTTCTTACTTTTAATATTAGTATTTCGAACGGCTCCTATGTCTGTGTGGGATTTAGACAGTTAAACATTTTCTCCTGGTGAAACAGCAAGAGGCATAGAATAGTTCACATTGATTTCAGTGCTTTAAGATTTAATAAAAAAGAATGACTTGCAGTTTGAATACATGAAATCTGACTCATAAGGCGGGATTACGCCTGTATTGAATCAAATCCCCAAACAGGAATCCATCCCTTTTTGTTTGACTTGAAACTGTTTAATGTCATTTGAATTGCATCTCCTTAATTCTTTCACTTTGCAGAATAAGTCTTTTGGCAACTCTTCTCCTCCCCAGCAGCTCAGCAAGAGAAAATGGGCAAAGAATAAACCGCATTAGTTTAACGACTCGCGGTGCTTCGTCACTTTATGAAGCTGATTGGTTTATGTGCATTGTTTATTTTTTGTCTGTCTCCCAAAGACCTGTTAAGTTTGTAGAAGGTGGGCTGGTACCTTTTTAGACATTTTTGCACTGTATTAATAATTGAACCTGTGTAAATGAGTATAAAATCATTTTGCATGTATATGTATATATGTACATATATCTAATAAACGGCTTTTTTTGGTAATGCTTGTCTTCATTTATAGTTTTGAAATAGCTGATTACATTAGAAACAAGGTTGATTAGCCATTTTGCTTTTGTATTCATCTTTAGTGTTTCGTGTAGTGGTGTTCAAAGTAGTTTAAAAATCAGTGAGATTTCAATGCTCTCATGGATGGTACGTGGTCTCCTACAGAAACAAATATCTGTATGAACTTGGGGTGATGTTCTCTGAGACTCCACTGGTCTACCTGGGTGCTCTTTTTGTCCAGAGGGAATGAGGTAGGATGTTTATTCAGTCATATACCCACTGAAAAGTGACCAATTCATTGACTGAACTTAATAAATGTATTTATAAATATGTATGTAGAAAGTTACCCAAGCGACAGATCGCGTTAGACTGTCATAGAATCTCTTTGTAGCTTTAACACTCTTGTTTTTTCCTTTCAGAGATCACGTTATAGAGGCTTCTGCAAAACTTGCAGTCCCTACAGCTTGTGGACTTTTTTGGGCTCATTTCAGCCACCTTTGATAAAGGCTCTGAAGACACTGATTTATCAGGCTTTATAGAAATGAATGGCTTGATGTAACAGAAAATTCAGCTTTCCCACTGTCTGAATAGGGTGATTCGGGTATTGGTAAATGTGCTTTGGGAGAGGGATGCTTTGAATGGCAGGAATCGTAGAGGACCCTGCCTAATCGAGAACCAAATAACATGGTAAGAATCAAAAAGCCGGAAGAAGTCGAGCTTATAGGACTGCTGGTTTCTTCCTGGTTTTCTGCTCCACGTTTCTTCACAGACATGAGTGGCTGGAAAGTTACTAATCAGAAAAGGAGCTGGGGGCGTTGGTGACAGCGGCTGAACATGAGCCAGCGTGTGCCCAGGTGGCCAAGAGGCCACCAGCATGCTGGCTGGTACCAGCACTGGTGTGGCCAGCAGGCCCAGGGCAGTGACCGTCCCTGTGCTGGGACCTGGGGAGGCCAGACCTTGAATCCTGGGGTCACTTTTGGGCCCCTCATTACAAGAAAGCGCCTGAGGTGCTGGAGCGAGTGGAGAGAAGGGAACGGAGCTGGTGAGGGGCTGGAGCACAAGTGTGATGGAGCGGCTGAGGGACCTGGGGGTTCAGCTGGAGAACAGGAGCTGAGGGGAGACAGGGACACAAAGAAACGGCCTCAAGTTGCGCCAGGGGAGGTTGAGGTTGGATCTGGGAACAATTTCTTCCCCAAAGGGCTGTGGGGCATTGGAACAGGCTGCCCAGGGCAGTGCTGGAGTCACCATCCCTGGAGGGTTGGACAGACGGAGATGAAGTTCTCAGGGTCACGGAGCAAGGACAGGGGTGGGTTAATGGTTGGACTTCATGATCTCGAGGGGCTTTTCCAACCAAAATTATTCTATACTGATAGAGAACAACAGCAACCTGTTCTTCTTTTTTCTTCCCAAGGTGAGGGGAGAAAGCAGTGATAACTCCCTTCTTCTTTTGAAGATGCTGATAAAAGGAGGTGGGAGGATCAGAGGGTCCGTGTGCCAGAAGAGGAACAACTCCTCAGGTGATAGAAATACATGTTTTTGTTTTCAAGAAAGCGACTCGGCTTCTGCGGCGTGCCGACTTGCAGATGTGACCCAGTTGCATGTAAAAACTGTTTTTGCAGTGGGAAAGGAAACAGTGGCCACAAGAAATAAAGCAGCTCTGCCTTAAGTGAGTTACCTCCTCGTGATGCCGCTGGCTCGGCTCTTGTGCCCAAGGCCACCCTTGGAGTGAGGCCACCCAGACTGGACGTGGGGACAGTTGCACAGTCTCTCTCAAGTGGTTTTTGCTTTCAAAACCATTGACTCATGTATCTTAACCTCATCTTCTGCTGCAGATGTGGGGTCAGAGGTTTTATTCCACCCCCGTTGGCTTCTACAGGTACCTCCTGGTTGCCTGTGAATAGATCTCTACTAAAGGCGTGACCTTTTAGAGAACGTTTTGAACAAAGTGATGTCACGTCAGCAAGAAATGAGGGTGTGTTAGGGCTCCCTTTGGGGGGAGCAGGGCTGGGAATTAGCTCCCTTCCCCTCAGTCTTTCCTAAAAGACATAACAAAGTGATACGCTTAAATTTGACCAATTTTTCTGCAGCGTTTTCCCTCTACATTGTTATTCTGGCAAGAACAAGGACCTTGGAGTGGGGCGAACAGTATCTGTGGTGTTTGCCGTGCTGTAAATGTGTAATATCACAGGACCGGCTTCGTCAGGTGCTTTGGGAAGGGCTGCGCAAGGAGAGAAGCTTTAACCTCTGCGGATGGGCGGACAGATGAAAGGTAATATCCCTTCCCATGGGCCTGCCCCCCACCAGGTGTGGTAATACCTCTTTGTTCTGCCAAATTATGGTGGTGAATAAGGGCATGAACTCAAGCTCATGGGTGTCTTTAACACTTAGTTTAAGCCAATCTATCAGGAAAATGCAGCTAGAAGGGGAGGTATCTCCCCATCCCTGAAGCTGCAGGTCTTTCCCTTGAGTGATTTTTTGTTTCTGGGCATAGGGAGGCTGATCCAGGCTGCTCAGAAGAACCATTTAAATAGTAATTAAATAGTAGCATGACTCAAAGAGCCCTTAAAAGTCTTTGCTTTCTATTCCCGCTTAAAAGTAGATGATAAGCAAAACGCAGAAGCGTATAAAATTCCCGTTGGTGGAATAAATGTCATTCAATATAAGGATGGTGAGAAAGGCTTGAATTAATGACCATTAAAATGTAAAGCACTAGTTGGTACAGTGTGACATACAGCTGAGATTTATTCTTTCATTATGCGGGGAAAGATGTTAACGTACAAAATCGCTTATTTTGTGGGCTCTTGTAGGGAAACACTAAAAAGCAATTATGCAGAAAGTTGGGCTGTGATATACGCGAGTGCCCATCAGTACGCACCATGCAAAACAAACAAGGGGATTTCTCCTGGGAGATGCCACCTTCTCCTACCCGGCCTTGAGTAAATGCCAAGGGCACAAACTTTCTCATATGATCAGCCCAAAAGCATCTCTTGGAAACCCACCTGCCTCAGCATGTTGTGCTGTCCAGGAAACCTCTGGTGTGAGGACTCCCTTCCCATTGGAGTTTTCACATTGAGAACAGTCTTGGCCAGGTGGGCTTGATTTTGTGAGACAATCACAGAATAGTTTGGGTTGAAGGTACCTTCAAAGCTCATCCAGTGCCACCCCTGCCATGAGCAGGGACATCTTCACCAGCTCAGGTTGCTCAGAGCCCCGTCCAGCCTGGCCTGGGATGTCTCCAGGGATGGTTCATCCACCACCTCTCTGGCCAACCTGGGCCAGGCCCTTACCACCCTCAGGGGCAAGAAATATCTTTCTCATGTCCAGCCTCAATCTCCCTCCTTCAGTTTAAAACCATCACCCCTTGTCCTTTCACAACAGGCCCTGATAAAAAGTCTGTCCCCATCTTTCTCATCGGCCCCTTTTAAGTATGGAAAGGCTGCAATAACGTCTCCCTGGAGCTTCTCTTCTCCAGCTGAACCCCCCAACTCTCTCAGCCTGTCCTCCCAGCAGAGCTGTTCCAGCCTCGGGTCATTTCTGTGGGTCCCATGGACCAGTGCAGGCTCAGGAGCCCTATGGTGGTGAGGAATCAAAAGCAAATCTCATCTGTACACAACCGTTCGCACCCAGAGAAATGCGCCAGTAAGGGACAGCTCAAATCCACCCAGTCCTGCCCAAGCACACACCAGAATGGGATAAATTTCATTCAGAGCACCAAGTACCGTCAGAGGCTCCATAAGGATTGAAAAAAAAAAAGCCAGAATGAGCCAGGTGGGCAAAACGGTAGAGGCAGAAACCCTCTGGTGCCCACGAGAGAGTATTTTTCAAGGCATGACCTTTCCGTCTATCACTCAATCTTCATCCCCAGAGAAGACCTATAAAATCTGCTGAAATATGATGTCTCCAGGGATGGTTCATCCACCACCTCTCTGGCCAGCCTGGGCCAGGCTCTCACCACCCTCAGGGGCAAATATTCCTTCCTCATGTCCAGCCTGAATCTTCCTCCTTTAGTTTAAAACCACCACCCCTTGTCCTATCGCAACAGGCCCTGCTAAAAAGTCTGTCCCTATCTTTCTCACTGTCTCTTTTTAAATACAGAAAGATGAACGCTGTGCTCAGAAGTTGTGGCAGGACAACCACGGCTGCTGAGCCAGGCACGGATCTCGGTGTCTGCTCACAGCAGCTCTGCTTCACCCCAGGTTTTATTGTCTGCACATCTGAGGTGTGACTTGAATGTGTGTACAGTATCAGGCTTCCCTGCGGGGGCCAAGGCAGAGGTTGGGTGTTTCTACCTTGAACGTAGCCAAGAACTGGGGTGTCCTTCCAGAGATGGGTCTCCCCCCAAGGTCAGTGCCTTTCACCTGCACACAGGTCTTGTTTAACATTCTTGATAAACATTTAGATGATACAGAGCACGAAACTCCAATGCGTGAGGCATCTCCAGAACCGGCAGCAGAGTCAAGCTGAGTTGCCAGTTTGGACTCACAAGCTAAAATTCCCCAGATGTGCTCCATGTCGGTGCTGAAACTGCCTCTTTGTATCCAGCCCATATGTACTGAAATCATAGTGTTATTTTTTCTCCTCTTCCTTTGAAGCCTCTCACTAGAGGCCGGCTTGCTCTGAGGGTGCTGGGGTTGGAGGGAGCAGGTGGAGAAGCAGCAGCGCTTTGTGGTCTTGTGGTTTATAGGCTAAAATGAGCAGGGAGAAGCCTCACTGCCTCCCTTCCCAGCACTCGTGTCCTCGGCTGTTCCCCACACTCACACAGGATGTGAAGGTTGTAAAACACTGGTCCAGGTTGTCCAGAGAGGTGGTGGATGAACCATCCCTGGAGACATCCCAGGCCAGGCTGGACGGGGCTCTGAGCAACCTGAGCTGGTGCAGATGTCCCTGCTCATGGCAGGGGGGACACTGGGTGAGCTTTGAAGGTCCCTCCAACCCAAACTATTCTAAAATTCCCTATCCCCCGCCATGTGTGAGTGGGACACAGCAGGGAGTATTTATATTTAAAACAAACAAAAAAAATAGCAATTTTCAATGTTACTTCACAAGGTTCTGCTTCTCTCTCTTGCAGGCACTGGGAGGCACCAGTGCACAAGCTAAGGCTGTACAGGCTGGGAGGGAAACCAAACAGCTGACTCGGGGAACCTGCTGATTGTTTTACCTGCTTCTACAAATGCCATGGTTCTCCCAGCAGATTTTGCTGTGGGATTAATGAATCGGAGATAAAACACCCTGGAGACAGCAGCAGGATCGCTTCAGGGATGCAAATCCACTTACCTACCCATGCTGGAACCAATTTGTCAAAAGCAAAGTCACTGCAGTTTCTGGGTTTTTTTTTACCTTGTTAGTCTTTAAGGAACGAAGCATCATTCTTTGTGCTAAATATTGGTGCTCCTAGTCTGAGCATCGGGGCTTTATTCTCAGCCCGAGGGATTCAGGAAGGGACTGGAGCTTTCTGAGAGGAGAAACGAGTGGCTTAATTAGCAAAAAGTCTGGAGGCATCCATGCATATATTTCTGGTGCTTAATGCATCTGCGGTAACTGCTTGGAAAGAAGTCAGTTGGGGGATTTGAGGCAAAAACCTTGGTTTTGGAACTCTGCTAATAAGTGGGCCGAAGGGTGATGCTGCCCTGTGCTGTGGGGAGAGGGGGAATGCGGGACACCTGGCACTGTTGGGGACACAGGCAGGACCTCAAACCTTGCTGTCTGTCCTGGGTCCCATCTTTGGTGAGCAGAAAGGCCTGAGCTGGAGCTGAGGTCCCCAGGCTGCTTCCAGTGACGCAACTGGGTTTGAGAGATGGATCCCATTAGTCCTTGTTCCTTACCTGTGATCAACTTGTGTTCATGACCCCATTTTCCTCCTGCCATTTTGCTGGCAGGATTGCTGGTTTCTGTGTTCCCTCCTCTGCAGTGACAGGAGAAATTGGATGGGTGCGAAGAAGAAACTGGACCTGCCCCACCACAAGGCTACACCAGCACAGTGGAGAGGTAAAGGATGAACAGAGGACAAGGAGGCAGAGAAGAGCAGGAACCAGGACACTCGGGATGGCCATACAGCACCCTGGTTACATCTACTCCAACCTCATCCTGATCTCCACGATGCCTGAGCTCCCCAGGACATGTAGAATCATAAAAGCAGAGAAAGAATCGTGATGGCTGGAAGAGACCCTCAAGATCATCGAGTCCAACCGTTACCTCACCCCTGGCACTAACCTCATGTCCATCTGTCCAGCCCTCCAGGGACGGTGACTCCAGCACTGCCCTGGGCAGCCTGTTCCAATGCCCCACAGCCCTTTGGGGAAGAAATTGTTCCCCACATCCAACCTCAACCTCCCCTGGTGCAACTTGAGGCCGTTTCTTTGTGTCCCTGTCTCCCCTCAGCTCCTGTTCTCCAGCTGAACCCCCCAGGTCCCTCAGCCGCTCCATCACACTTGTGCTCCAGCCCCTCACCAGCTCCGTTCCCTTCTCTCAACTCCCTCCAGCACCTCAAGGCCTTTTTTGGCGTGAGGGGTCCAAAACTGACGCCAGGATTTGAGGTTTGGCCTCACCAGTGCCCAGTAGATGGAGGGAGATGTGACACTGGGTGCTTTTTCTTGGAGAAACCTTTGCGTTAGTAAGAGGAAGTGACCCAAACTATTCTGTGATTCTATGAATTTGTTTAGTCTTGAGAAGGGCTTAAGGGACAATCTGATGGCATCCTACAACTTCCTTTGGGAGAATTGCACCGATCACTGACATGGATCTAAACCCTTCTTGGTAGCAGAAAGTACACATGGAGCAAGTCATTGCAACTTGTAAGGTTCACGTTGGACATGAGATAAAAATCCCACTAGGAGGGAAGTGCAGCTCTGAAACAGGTAACAGAGGTTGGGGTTCCTCCATCCACAGAGGCTGCCACATCTTGTCTGGCAAAGCCACAATGTGAACTGCTGGTGGTGTCAGCCCTGCCTCAGGCAGAAGGTTGAGCTGGATGGCCTGTCCAACCAACATTTCTGTGCTTTCAAGACCCTAGCACATACTCTGTTTAGGGTTCTGGATGCTGCTTAGCTGCTCCACAACACTTGGGGTTTAGATTAGCATAATATTAAAAAAATATCCACCGCCAACCCTAAATCAAATAGACCCCCCTGAGGGCTTCTCACTCTGAATCGAACATTAACGTAATTTAGCAAGAGCAGGAAGGCTTCACAGAGTAATTTGAGGACGTTGTTATCATTTAACGTGCACGTCGCTTGTCTGTGCTGCGGCTGTGAAACGAACAACCTTACTGGTGCAGAACAGCCGGCAATAAGGCAGCAGGGAGCGAATTAACCTTGTGTTGGAACGGTGCTGACTTGCAGCACATCAGATTTATGACTTAACCATACGATCTGAGAGGATTGCTTTTGCTTTTGCGATCTTGCTTCCTGTTTAGAAAGGTGACCTTAGGGCCTGTGGGTAATGAAGCAGCATAATTACACATACATGGTTATTTAAAGTTACCTCAAGTATTTTGAATTAAAAAAAGAAGACAATTTTATTCTGGGTGTTGGCCTCACATAATTTTCCCCAGTTATCAGGAATCTGACTTAATGAACTTCCAGCTAACATGTTTAGAATATGTCTCTGGGAGAGTTACAATAAACTGGCAACACCAGTGTCTTCCCCAAGTGGGATTCTAGTTTGTTGTGGGTTACATGTGGGAAAAACATGTTGTTCCTGTGCCCTAAGGTGATTATTTCTCTCTGCTATTTGAGACATATCAGGCTCCAAAAAAGACATGAGCACTTGCATTGTTGCAGAGACTCACATGACTATATGGGTGTGGACGGGTGTGATGCGTGACTGGAAGCATCGACATCCCCTGGATGTTATCAGCTGTATCTTCAGCCCAACTCTTGGGAGCTTCTACTGCCTGGAAGAATTCCAGCCACTTTTAGGCATTAATTATGACAGGAAAGAAAGAACCTCTGTCTTCTTGATGTCTTTGTTTTTATTGGGAGACATCATTTGAACTAAGAGGAGCATCTCAAGGACCTGGGGGATTCAGCCTGGAGAACAGGAGCTGAGCGGCGACCTTCTGATCTCTGAACTGTCTGAAAGGAGCTTGGAGCATGGAGGGGGTTGGTCTCTTCTCCCAAGGAACGAGCAATAGGACTAGAGAAAATTGCCTCAGGTTGTGCCAGTGAAGTTTCATATTGGATATTTGGAACAATTTCTTCCCCAAAGGGCTGTGGGGCATTGGAACAGGCTGCCCAGGGCAGTGCTGGAGTCACCATCCCTGGAGGGGTTGAACAGACATGGAGATGAGGTTCTTAGGAACATGGTTTAGTGCCAGCGTTGGGTTAATGGTTGGGCTTGATGATCTTGGGGGTCTTTTCCAACCAAAATGATGCGATGATCTAAGATGATGCTGCTCACCTCCGTGCCTTTCATTGGCACTTCTCCATTCTTGCATCACAGATGTACCAACGTAGCTACCACCTCTCTCTGTCCACCGAACACTTGCACAGCTCGATGCCACCAGCAGCAGCTGCTGCTTCATTGCAAAACTACTGCCACGGTGTGATGATGTGATTTCAGGTTATTCTTTAAACTCTGCTGCTTCCCAGCTTGTGCTGAGTCTTGTTCACTTACTACCATGCTGGCTGGTGCTTGACAAACAACCATGTAGATCTTCACGTCTTCTCATTACCCAGGAGTTGAGTGAGTCAGATTAGCACAGAAATGAGGGCTTGACTTGATCACCTCTGGTTATTTGAAAGGTCGGTGACTCATTTCTCATCATTGGCACAGACTGAGCTGATTTGGGGGCAGAGGATGTTGCTCATTGGAGAGGGGGCTATAAACAGGAATATCTGTTGATCATAGTGCTGTGTTGAATCCTTAATCCTTTCTCACTCTTCCCTCTGACAAATATTTTAGAATGTATCAGGACAATATTTTACTGGAGGTAAAAAATCCAAAGTGTTTGTTGTTGTTGTTGTTGGTTTTAATTTTTTGTCTGTTCATTTGTTTTGTTTTGTTCATTTATTTTCACACTTGAAATACTTCACTTTTCATTCAAAGTGATGCTTTACTTCTCTATCAGCTACAATAACAATAAAAGTTAAAAGGAAAACATCCTGAAAATGAAATAATTTGTTTGGCTCAGGACACTTTTTGTCCAGGAAGGCCTAGAAACAGCAGGAGTAACCTGTGACCAAAGAGTTTGATCACATAAGAGTTTTAAAGAGTTTTAAACTGGTTGTAGCTGCTGTTTTGACTGTCTCTAGTTCAAACTCAGTGTTCAGTCTTGTTTGTATCCCATTGCCTTTTAAGATCAACTTAAAAATTAAAATACTTGATAAATCAATGGTTGCAACTGAAACCCATTACTGGCTGGTCAGCTGTATAGAACCCAAATCCATCAGTGTACTGAGCAATTAGGGGTGTTGGTTGGTTAACCATGGGACCAACTGCTGATTTAAACACTCTTGGGTATGTATGCATAGAAAGGAAAAGGGCTTTGAGAGTATCTTTGACCCAGGTCAATAAGCAGCTTTTGCCTCTGGATCGTATCTGTCCATTCGTCACTGCTGGGGAAGAAAATCAGTCCTTTTTGTAGCAATGATCATATTCAATAGTTCAAAAGGTCGTGGCATTATACACATTGCGGTGGGGTCTTAAGCGAGTGATGGACTACGGCTTTGACTTTAAAAAACCTGAGCTTTTGTATTTTAATTTGTCACCAGCAGCTCAGGCATCTCTTGGAAACTCACCGGCCTCAGCATGTTGTGCTGTCCAGGAAACCTCTGGTGTCAGGACTCCCCGTTGAAGTCCACTTAGTTTATTCTCATTGAGAACAGTCTCAGCCAGGTGGGATTGATTTTATAATAGAATCATAGAGTAGTTTGGGTGGGAAGGGACCTTCAAAGCTCATCCAGTGCTATGAGCAGGGACATCTTCACCAGCTCAGGTTGCTCAGAGCCCCATCCAGCCTGGCCTGGGATGTCTCCAGGGATGGTTCACCCACCACCTCTCTGGCCAGCCTGGGCCAGGCTCTCACCACCCTCAGGGTCAAAAGAAAACTTTCTCAAGAAGAAGAAGAAGAAGATTTAAAGGGTTCCCATTTTGAAGTGACCAACTTACATCTCAACAGAGAGTTCCACAAGCCGAGGAGGTGGACAGGCTTTGACCCAGTTGTGGAGCTGAAAGGACCTGTGTTCATTTCCTGCTCTCCAAGGATGCCTTGTTTGAATCTGGGCAGATCACGTAGGGCTGTGCTCGCGCTCTGTCTTGGAAATCAGTCACCATGACAGGCAGCACGTCTGAGCTCAAGAAAGTGAATTAGAGCATCTGCTCTCCAGGCTCAAGTCCCCTTGAGACCCATAGATCTGACACCGGCGTGAGACTCTTGTGGCCTGTGTGCACGATACATGAATATCTGACTTTATCTGTGTCTTTCTTCCTCCTTCATGAAACACCTGCAGGACTTTTTCTTTGGACTATTCCCTGTGAAGAAAACTTCAGTGAGAATGTGCCTGTTCTGATGAAATTTCACTCAAAAGCAACAGGCAGAGCATATTGAATTTTTGAAACAATCCCCTGTCTTCTAGTTTGGCAGTTGAGGAAAAGAGAAGTTGAAGCCTTGATGCAACACTCCCTTTTATTGTTATGGGAGTGTTTAAATGGTCCTGAATAGGATTTATTTAAAAAAAACAAACCAAACCAAAAAACCCCACAAAACACTTTAGCTTTTTGTTTGTTTGCTTGCTTGTTTTGGGGGGTATTTTTGCAGGCACGTTCCAGCAGAAAGGAACAATCTGATATCCAAGCAGAATAATCTGATCTATCTCTCTCTATTCCTTTCTCTTGTTCTTCATTTCTTCTTTACATAAGCGAAGGGTTTTCCACGGTGCCTTTGAACTGTATGAACTTAGATCAGGAACATTTTTATTACATATAAATATGTAATAGGCCTGGAGAGAGGCGGCACTTTGTGATCGCACCGTGAAATCTCCGAGCAACTGATTGCGGAGTAAACGGGCAAAATCCACAGCCGGTGTGTCAGCAAATGTGGTTTGTACAGCACCTCGCACGGCTCAGCGGAGCCTCCGGTTGCTGCTGCATTAAAATAACTGTGATTTCCACCAGAACTTATTCCCCTAAAGATATATCACAGCAGGAGAGAGTGTAGATCCACCAGAGGAAATTCTGCCCATGGCTAAAAGAGCTGTTTCTTGATTTCCACCAGATTAGGACCTGAACGGTTGTTTCCTTCAACCCATGAGAATCAAGTTGAGCTGGAATTTCTCAAGGAAAGCCTCCGTGTTTAATTTCTTCTCTTCTTTTTTATTGTTTCATATACAGATTTGCTGGGCTGCATTTGCCACAAGCCTCCCCAGCAGAGAAGTAATTGCATTTATTGGAGATGTTTCCTGATCACATATTCATTTACCAGCTGCTAAAGTAAAATGAACTGGGCAAAGTGCCACAGGAGAGTGGGATTCGTAAGCTGGAGAAAGCAAATGAAACAACTGCTCAGTGTGCAGTTGCTTTCCCTCTCCATCAATTTGTTATCCTCCTCTTCAGCTGATTTAGGACGTTAAAAGGCAGGCAGGATGGCAGCAAGAGGTACTTTTTAGCATGAGCGTAGCTTTAGGGTGGACCAATTTACCTTTGACTGCACTATAAAGGGCACAACAAATACCCTGACTTTATCTCTACAATGTGATGTAATAAGTGATAACAGTAATAAAACACTTTGTTCTTATATCTTGATTACTCTCGGTCACTCTTATTAGAGTTGTCATTGACCCATTTTGATCCTCCCTGTCCTCCTTCTCCCTCCCAGTATCCCAGTATCTGCTTTCTGGATCCCACAATTAGCATGAAAATCAACCAGCTCCAAATCATCACATGCAGAAACCCCACATTGCACATGCAGATACCACTGACACCATCAAACCCACCAACTACCTCAAACCCACCAGAGTGCTGTGAAGTACTGCTGGGGCCATAGGACTGGCAGAGGCCACCACGTTTCATCACACAGAGACAACTTGTGGGACCCGCTTCTCTGGTCTGCAAAGGACTTCTAATCAACCACTTGTCTGGGGAAATACATCTCACCTTCAAATCGAGCTGCCTGAATATCCAACAAACCTTTGCTGCGTTACAAAGCAGGAAGACCCAGCAGCACTAGACTCTTAGATGTACTATGTGTACATCTGTGTTTTAGCGTATCAAACTATTCCAGAGCTGTGGCAGAAGAGCGTTAAGGAATTATCCTTACAGAAGAACATGCCGTAAAATTAGATTTCACTAAATGATCTCCTACAAGTTTTTGGATGGCTCGTCCATTCCTCATTGCTCAGTGTAAGGATGTCATAGAATGGTCTGGGTTGAAGGGACCTTCAAAGCTGATCCAGTGCCACCCCTGCCATGAGCAGGGACATCTTCACCAGCTCAGGTTGCTCAGAGCCCCGTCCAGCCTGGCCTGGGATGTCTCCAGGGATGGTTCATCCACCACCTCTCTGGCCAACCTGGGCCAGGCTCTCGCCACCCTCAGGGGCAAGAATATCTTCCTCATGTCCAGCCTCAATCTCCCTCCTTTAGTTTAAAACCATCACCCCTTGTCCTTTCACAACAGGCCCTGATAAAAAGTCTGTCCCCATCTTTCTCATCGGCCCCTTTTAAGTATGGAAAGGCTAAAATAACGTCTCCCCAGAGCTTCTCTTCTCCAGCTGAACACCCCAACTCTCTCAGCCTGTCCTCCCAGCAGAGCTGTTCCAGCCTCGGGTCATTTCTGTGGGTCCCATGGACCAGTGCAGGCTCAGGAGCCCTATGGTGGTGAGGAATCAAAAGCAAATCTCATCTGTACACAACCGTTCGCACCCAGAGAAATGCGCCAGTAAGAGACAGCCCAAATCCACCCAGTCCTGCCCAAGCACACACCAGAATGGGATAAATTTCATTCAGAGCACCAAGTACTGTCAGAGGCTCCATAAGGATTGAAAAAAAAAAGCCAGAATGAGCCAGGTGGGCAAAACGGTAGAGGCAGAAACCCTCTGGTGCCCACGAGAGAGTATTTTTCAAGGCATGACCTTTCCGTCTATCACTCAATCTTCATCCCCAGAGAAGACCTATAAAATCTGTTGAAATATGAGCCTATCAAGTAAAATATATAAATCTACTAGATGTGAAAAATCAATATACATTGATTTTATGGTGTATTACTTTTCCACACCTCCATATTGTATCTCATTCCCCCTGGCAGTGGCAGAAAAGAAAGAAATTAATTATATTCCTCCCCATCCCATTATTTTGTGTCTCATGAAGGCAAATGAACCTGCAGCCTTACTTGCAATCTGGAGCATTTCCTCTCATCATATATTTAGCTTCAACACTTATGTTTTGACTTCAAACTGTATACTCAGACAGTCTAATAAAGGGTATGAGTTTACCCTCTTTGGTCCTGTTTAACATATGAAGGGAAGGAGCTGGATGGTGTATCTCTGAGACTAAGGGAGATATATTTTAAATACAAAAGTTACTTGATAGTCTTTGTATCACCGAGCATCTTGGGTGCTCTTTGACAATGTGGGTGCATTGCTTATTATTCAGAAATGTAGTCAATAGCTGTCTGTGTGAAGATTGCTTATTAGACTCATAAAATTAATGCAGAGGGTGATATTACACATCCTAGACAAGCAGACACTGGAACAGGGCTGATAAAGGCTTGAATTGCTTGAAGCAAGCTTAACATAATTGCTGGTTTTCTTCTGCAAAGAGATTTCTACGAAGCATATAAAAGCAACGCTTAAAAAGGAATTATTTGTGGCATAAGTGGCGTGATAAACATCTGAATATTAATGCTGTTCCAGCGAAGAGCCATGGAAATTTGTGTCTTTGAGTGTCTGTTTTCCCTAACTTAGGCACAGAGATTCCTTTGTCTGAATATCAATGTCTAACGGCATTTGAGGGTCTCCTATTTGGTCCCATACTGCCAGCCCAGGAGGGTTTAAGTCTTGTGGGTTGTCTTCCAGTCCTATGTGGACATCTCAGATGTCCCAACACCACTCAGATGCCATCAGATACCTTTGCTTAGGCAAATGAGTTGAGGTCTACGTATCAGAACCTAAATAATCTCATTTCTAATCTTTGGCCTTTGAAAGACATCACCAAGAGAAGTTTTCTACTGAAATCCCAGATTTTCTGTCCCACAGGGGATGAGGAAAGGAGTCAACTCAGCTGAGTCAGGTAGAACCACTGCCCCATCTCTGAATGGGACAGAAGGGACATTTCAAACTCCAGGTGGTCGCTGTGTCCTCAAAGCCCTTTGTGATGTTTCTGGTGCCATTTCAAACATTATAGATGTCCAGCAACTTGATCGATGCTGGAGCTCTCAGGAATCAGTTTGCTACAATGTCTATTCCACCCCTGTGGCAAAACAGACATTTTCTCCTGTGTGATATTTTACCTAAACCAATTTAAATCATCTGAGGGTATTTTTAACCTTTATTCTTCATTCTTCACTTGGTTTGTGGCAATTGTGGTAGGTATGATTCATGTGAGTCCAGGACACTGAGGATAGTAACAGCTCCAACAGTGAAAGACTTTCTACTTATTCCTAAAGATGCTCAGTCTATTGGCTTTTTTGGGTTATTTTTGCATATTTAAGTCTTTTATAAATATTCCTGTGGCCACCCACATGAGCAATTTGAAGGTACATGTTCATCTCTGCTTGGATGGCTGCTTTATTAGAAGATGGTCTGTAGCTGGACTGCATTTAGCAGATATCTGTGGGGTATGGAGGGACATCCATGCATTTTGCAGGTGTGCAACGGTACAGAGATACATCTCCATGAGAGGATGTATTAGCGTGGTTGTGTGCGTCCATGTTTCACAGGTCCATCCTCTTACCAGCCTTACATGGCCAACATAAACTTGTTCTTTCTAGCAGAGAAAATATCTCCAGTCTCATTCACATCTTGGCAGTAGCTGGGCCTGTGATTTTATTGGGGCAAGTTAATTCACCTCTGTCTTTCTGCTGAGCTGGAGCCAACCTGAAGTCATGTTTACTCGAAAAACTTCTCTCTTTAAGTCTGGTTATTTTTTCCATCACCCTCTGTTAAACTTTCATGTCTATAACTGTTGTGGTACATGTCACCTCCTGTTTTCATGCATCTAAGTTAAAAATAAAGGGCTGGATTCTCATCTGTCATGAACCAGTGACACGTACAGTGACGGGGCTGCTGGGATTTACACCTGCAGTAAGTGAGAAATCCAGATGAACAGGGCTGGTTTTGCAATGGGCTGTGACAGATGAAATCTCTATATTGAGACTTCCCCCATCAGCAGCAGCTCAGCACAAAAGTCATTCAAAAGCAACACCAACACTTCTCATTGCTGAGAGACTGCACGCCTAGAGAGGAGAGAATGCATCGTGTTGTCCCCAGCCAAGGACTCCAATGGCTTCATTTCATGCCTTGGAGGAT
This sequence comes from Columba livia, assembly GCF_036013475.1. Lineage (NCBI taxonomy): Eukaryota > Metazoa > Chordata > Aves > Columbiformes > Columbidae > Columba > Columba livia. The sequence continues at coordinate 3,915,015 of NC_088603.1, forward strand.
TATGACACTTTAAGGGATCTATTATTTATGTTATAAATATCTCATGGTTGGGTGTCAAGAAGATGGACCAGACTCTTTTCAGTGGTGCCCAATGAGTGGCAACGGGCACAGACTGAAACACAGGAGGTTCCATCTGAATGTGAGGAGAAACTTCTTCACTTTGAGGTGCCAGAGCCTGGACCAGGCTGCCCAGAGAGGTTGTGGAGTCTCCTTCTCTGGAGACATTCAAACCCACCTGGACACCTTCCTGTGTGATCTGCTCTGGTGACCCTGCGTTAGCAGGTGGGTTGGACTGGATGATCTCCAGAGGTCCCTTCCCACCCCAAACATCCTGTGATTCTGTGATCTTTCCTTCTGGAAGATCAGGTGATGCTCCAGGTGTGGTGGCAGGAAGGCAGGTAGCTGGACAAGCATTTTCTCACTCCATCCATCCTAGTCATTTGTGCTTCAGCCAGGAAAACCCAACTGTAGCTCTATTTAAAGATGACCTCTGTGTTGTGAAACTTTGCTCCTTTCTTTACTGAATCTACTGCCCTGTGTTTCCTTCTTCCTTTAGGACCGCAGCCAAAACTTGTGCGAATTTCCCAGAGTAACTCCTGCTTTTAGCCCCACCATCTCCTGGAACGTTTCCTCTAACAAAAGCCAAGCAACTGTCCCCATGCCAAGTGCTGCAAAACCAACCGTGAAATGCTCTTGTGAGTGAAGATGCTCATAACAGGTGTGGGTGGAAGGACAAGCTACCACGCTGAGCCAAACCCAGCTGCATTGTTTTGTTCAGATAACAGTGATAATATAAACCAGCTAAGTCTGCCCTGCGATAGTAAAAATGCCCATTTTTCTCACATGTATGTGGCACTAAGTGTCTTGTGTAAGTCTGATTTCCTCCAGAGTTTCATATAGTAACATTAAAAGTGATTTCACATGTTCTTCTGGACTCAAAGCTCTGGAGGGTGTCTTTTCTGCCCAAATGTCCTCACAACCACAGCAACAATGTGAAAAATCCCACATCCTTCAGAGCCCTTGTGTTGGCCTCATCTCCACATGCTGTTTGTCTGCATAACTCTGGCAATGTTTGGCTTCAAATTCAGAAAAGTAGTTATTTAAAGCTGGGGCCAACACTGATGAAACAATCCATGAGTCAACAGATAAAGAAGCTCAAACAGTTATTATTGAAGGAAATATCAACAATTTACAAAACAAAACATTCTTTCTCTGGCTTGGAAAGGTACATCAATCCCAGTTGATGGCTAGTGTTGTAACTGGCACTTTGCATGTGGCGAACATCTGGAGCAGAAGGAATTCAATCAGTGGTTCACCCTTTTCTCAAAACACTGAGTGCAAAAATGCATCTCCTTGAAAATACAAGACTTTCTCACAAACAGTCCGAGGACATCACTAAACACCCACACGGTGGATGGGACTGGCAATGGGGTTAATGCTGCCCAGGTCCTCTGGGATCTGCCAAGTGGGGCTGTGTCATTCAACTGTTTTCCTATTTTATACCAAGTTTCTTAGTCTAGTCTGTCATCATGGTCTAAAATCAGTCCAGTTCAGTCGTGGTTTGTTCTCTGTAACTGAAATTATTTTGTTTGCTATTTCTTATTGATACTTCCGGGCCCTACCTTTTGGGTTTGTTTCACCAGTATCAATTCACCGTTTTATAAGTTTTATAAGCTGCAGCCTGGTTTGAATTGAAGGACCAGGTGACAGTGGAGTAACTCCTCATGCCATCAGTTGTCCCAAGCAGAACTAATGGAAGGGATAAAGCTTCAGTTCGGACTAGGAGATGTCAGAGAGTCACAGAATGGTTGGGGGTGGAAGGGACCTCTGGAGGTGACCTGGTCCAACCTCCCTTGCTCAACCGAGGCCACCTAGAGCTGTTTGTTCAAGGCCTTGTCTCCCTTGAACAAGTTGAATTTTTATTTGAACTACAACTTTTGCCTCTAGAACTTGGATAAATCCTTTAAAAATATCAATGAACCTCATTTATCTTTCCAAAGGGAGTTTTGCCAAGAGCACTATTGCCTTATTTTTCATGCGGCATATTTGTTTTGTTTTGATTTAAGTTATATCTATTATCATTTTAAAAGACTGCAAATTTGCTTTAGGAAACAAAGCAGGCAGTCAGGTTGTAATTAATTATCTTCCATTCCGGAGAAATTTTATTCATTCTCAAGTATCCCTCTCATGTATTAAGTATTGATTTAAGGGGAGAACATTTAACAAAACTGCCAACTGGTTCCGATCTGTTTGTCCTGTGCAAATCCAGAGTGACTCCTTAGAAGTCGATAAAACCACATTGATTCAGAAATGCCGCAATTAAATGCCCTAATATTTGGGGCCTCGGCGGTGGAAGATAAATGAGAGTGATCTGATCAAACGGGGAAGCTGGCAAAAGAGGTGAACTCAGCAACTTCTTGTTTCTCGGGTGGACCGTGGGTGTATTTGGGCACATATTTGTTTGGGTGTGTTTGCCTGTTGCTTGCTGAAGCTGGTGCGTGGGTGGCTGAGTGTGTGAGAGGCTTGTGCAAGTGTGTGTGTACGTGGGTGTGGGTGGGAACCCAGGAGGGAGGCTGCTGTATTGAAAAGAAATAATGAGCTGAGTTGGTCTGAAAAAACTTTCCATTGTGGCAAGCAAAATGATTCATAGAATGTCCTGGGTTGGAAGGACCCACAACGATCATTGAGTCCAACTCCTGTCCCTGCACAGGACACCCCACAGTTCACACCGTGTGTCTGAGGACATTGTCCAGTCTCTTCTTGAACACTGTCAGGTTGGGGCCGTGACACCTCCCTGGGGAGCCTGTTCAGTGTCCAGCACCTCTGGGTGAAGAACCTTTTCCTCATGTCCAACCCGAACCTCCCCTGGCACATCTTCCTGCCATTCCCTCGGGTTCTGTTGGTCACCAAAGAGAAGAGCTCAGTCCTGCCCCTCCAGCTCCCCTCGTGAGGAGCTGGAGCCCCCATGAGCTCTCCCCCCAGTCTCCTCTTCTCCAGGCTGAACAAACCAAGTGACTTTAGCCACTTCTCATACGGCTTCCCCTCCAAACCCTCCACCAACTTTGTGACCCTCCTCTGGACACCCTCCTGTATCTTTATATCCTTTTTATACTGTGGTGCCCAAAACTGCACTCGGTGCTTCAGGTGAGACTGCACCAGTTTCCTCTAGACTGCAAAAGCTTGAGGTCAGGCGCTAGAGACTGTATTGTCCTCACTTCTTAACTGCTTGCTCACTCTTAGGCAGTGATTTGCGCACCTCCATCTACATCTTTCCAAGACCAAGACAAGATTTTGCAATAATTCACCTCAGTGGCTGTTTCCCACCATAGTCCTCTGTCCCTGCAGTGTCTTATGGTGCTACTCAAGCAAACTTAGACCCTCCAACATCCTTTCACACCCTTGCATCCCACCCCAGGGCATGAACCTCAACCCCTCGCCTTCAAGTCATGCAAGCTCCACTCTGCTGGGCTGCAGCACAGCCCACTGCTTTACTTTATATAAACTGAACTGAAAAAAAACCCAAACAAAATTAATAATAATTGTATTTTTGGGGCACAGAAAAGACCGGTTGTTCTGTAGTGTGGATGCAGACTGAGAGAGCTGACCTTGAGGAAAACAAAATTGGTTGCGTATTGCTTATATATTCTGTATTGCTTATATTTTCTGTACTTTAGGATCAGTCTTAAACTGTGGCTGGGAACTGCTTTTAACTGAAATTAACTTTTTCAGTGATACTGCTTGGTTGGTTGCGTATTGCTTATATATTCTGTATTGCTTATATTGCTTATATATTCTGTATTGCTTATATTTTCTGTACTTTAGGATCAGTCTTAAACTGTGGCTGGGAACTGTATGGCCGTGGCCAAATCCCTGCCAGGGCCACTTGTTTCCATCAAGGGTATAGATAAGTTTCAGTGACTGGAACTTTCCTCATTTCTGTTTAATTCACTAGTGCGGGTGCAACTCTAGAAGTTGCACTCAGAGGTGACAAAGAGACCATATCCGAACAGCTGACAAACCCTTGACTTCGAGGGGTATCTCATATAAAACTGGCTAACCTGGCAGTAAATCATTCCCTTTGCATCCCTGAACTTTGTAGATTTGAACTATAAGGATGGCTGAAGTACTTCCAGATTCTCCTGGATTCGTGAAATTAACTTTTTCAGTGATACTGCTTGTCACAGCTGAAGCAAAAAGTACTTGGTGTTTGAAACCTCTGAAAGACATCTGTCTTTATTCTCCTACTGCATGTCCTTGGAGAAGGGCATTGTGCGTCCTGAGGATTCACAAGGTCAGACCGGCCAAAGAACAGATATTTAGGGAATGGGAGAGACAAGTAAAAGTCCTGTGAATGTGGCCAAACAAGTTGAAGGACAGTTTTGGAAATCTGGTGGAAATATGACTGTCGAAGAGCTGTATGACCTATGACCATATAGAAGAAATTGACTTGTTCAGTGTTGGGTGGAGGGGTTATTATCGTCTTCAAGAAGGTGATAGAGAACTATAAGTGAAGGGGATAAACTCTTTTCCATACCCAAAGGGAAAAGGACAGAAATTTATGTTTATGTTACAGAAGGGAAGTTTTAGTTTAATGTTAGGAGAAGCTTCCTGATGGTGAGGGAAGTTCAAAATGTGAAGGGATTTTGGGGAAGGGCTTCCATCCCTGGTCACAAACACACTACCATGATGGCATAGGTATAACTAACAAAGCCTTGATGCAGCAGGTGGACAAGTGGCTTCCCGATGTCCTTTCCCATCATGTTTCAGTCTCCAGGGCTCAGGGCAATGAGCATCACTGAGTTTTGTACCTGTACTTCACTCTAACATCAAAGACAGCTAAACACAACCTGAGGGAAGGCAAGTCATGAGGAAAAGGTGACCAAAGCAGTGGCAGAGCCAGCACCACCTCTCTCCTGCTCTCCAGAAGGTCCTTCTGCCAGGAGCTGCTTGTTGGCCTGAGGCACCATGTCGCTTTGAGGAAAGAGCTGTTCAAGTCAGACAACTGTGATCCACATCTCAGCCCTTTGCCCAGAGCACAGGAGCCCAGCTGGGAGAAAAATCAGCTGATCCTTGGCCCTGAGGCTGAATTCTCCTCCTTGCTTTGTGCTATGAGTTTGGGTCAGAGCTTTGATAGAGCCTCCTGTGATCAAAAATTGTGTGCTCAGCTGGATTTTACATGTAAGGCTGACGTAGCCACTGGGGGCGAGGACTCTCAAAGGTGGTGCAAGGATCCCTGTGTCATTGGGGAGAGCAAGAGCTGCTGGATAAAATCATTGCTCACCCATCACAACACCTGTTTCTGATCCCCAAGCCTGGCTGTTAAGGCTGTGTTGAACTCCAAAACCTCCACCCTGACCCCAGCAGCCTCTTGGGGAGCTTTGCAGGTACCTAAAAACTGAAAATGCCTCTAAACTAGCTTTAATTACACCAGGGGCTCCAGAAGCCCTATGCAACTTTTGCTAATGGGGGTGTAAATTTGTGCTTTACTACTGCAGAGCTGAGCTCAGAAATACTGAGCCCTGGAGTGACAGAAGTGTGTATGCCATTATCAAACACAAGGCGATGGGTTGCCCTCATATTTTCACTATCAGTTATGTTTGTACAAAGCGAATATAAAAGGTATCAGGGTGCTGGTGCTTTCCCTTCTCTTTGCTCTGTAGTGACAGGGGAGAATCAGGCTGGTTCTCATTTGACAAAGGGAAATGTGTTGCTTATTGTTTTTCTGCATTCCTAACAAGCAAGGGGCAAATACCCATGTCAGACAGGACTGAACAGGGGAAGACCTGCTCCTTCCCTGCCTGTGAAGCACAGGGACTTGTAATCTGAAGTCCTGAAAAGCCAACGAGAACTGTGAAATGGGGTGTTAGGAAAAATCAAATTTAACAGAGGCTCAGCATTAGCAAGCGTGATGCATCGTCAGCTGGGGATCCTGAACAGAGCAGAATTGTGATGGAAAGGTATTGACAGCAGTGCTAACAACACACATTACCGTGTTTCACTTTCATTAGGACCTTTCTACACTCATGATCCACACCATGAGTTTCAAACGGGGGATACTGAGGCACAGGTGTGGAGCTACAGCCACAGGTTTGAGCAGAAGTGGAAAGAGAATCGACAGCTTTGTTGGGCTGGTCCTTCAGCTGCCTAGTGGTAGACCAAATCTCCCCAGTCTGTCTTCACTCCCCTTTAACCAGGGAGATGGCATTGGAAACACCCTGAGCAACACGGGCTAAAGAAAAGAGGTGGTTTGAGTCACATTTGGCTTCAGGATATTACCCTTCTGCCTCCAATTCCTCTACCCTGTCACTGTGTCCCCATCTAGGAGCCCTGATTCCTTCTCATGACTGTCTTCTTCCATTCCCCTTCCAGCATCTCTGAGATCACGACATCTTAATGGGACCAGAGGACAGTGGAGCAGGACAAGGAGCTTCCATTGCCAACGTGTAATGGAGTTGGGCTCTTGAATACGGATGGTTTCTCTCTTTGGAGGCCTGGGATGAGGCTTAGATGTAGCAAAACAAGCTACCTGCTGTGTTTCACCATTCAAGGGACAAGACAACCTTGACATACCACAGAGCCTGACTTCTTCCTTATGTTGCCAGTGTTTTTCAGCCCTGGCAGACCTGTCAGCATCTCTTTTTAATGCGCCTGTCAGTGCCGAGCGACTTTTTTGTTTTTAATCCGGGGAAACATTTAAGCCTGGGTGATCTCTGGAGGGGAGATGCTCTAATTAACTGCTGTACATGGTGAGGAGGGAGACAGTGTTTGTTACCTTGTGAAAGAGCAAATCCGAGCTGCCCATCAGCCAGGCATGGATCTCCTCGTGCCTGGCAGGGGATGGTTTCTGTTCAGAAATGCTGAAGAGCAGCAGATGATAAGGGGTCTGGAGCATCTTTCTGATGAAGAGAGACTGAGAGAACTCAGGCTGTTCAACCTGGAGAAGTGAAGCTGAGAGGGGATCTCAATGTTTATAAATGTCTCAATGGTGGGTGTCAAGAGGGTGGACCAGACTCTGTTCAGTGGTGCCCAACGACAAGATGAGGGGCAACGGGCACAGACTGAAACACAGGAGGTTCCATCTGAATATGAGGACAAACTTCTTTCCTTTGAGGTGCCAGAGCCTGGACCAGGCTGCCCAGAGAGGCTGTGGAGTCTCCTTCTCTGGAGACATTCAAACCCACCTGGACATGATCCTGTGTGATCTGCTCTGGTGACCCTGCATTAGCAGGTGGGTTGGACTGGATGATCTCCAGAGGTCCCTTCCAACCCAAACCAGTGTGTGGTTATGTGTGATCTCAGCAAAATGATGCAGTACAGACAGCTGGGGACTGGCCTTGCATGGGCTGACACCCAAAATAGAGAGACAAACAACCACCTTTCTCAGCAAGGTGTGTGGTTGTGCTGGTTTAGAGAGACTCAATGCATTGTCAGGAGTGCCTGGACACAGCCTTGTCTGTCCACAGCTTTTCCCTACAGCTTTTAGGAAAGACAGGCAGGTCAAACCTGAGTTAGGCTTAGCTTTCAGTGCTAAAAAATATGTTCTTATGCTGTTTTGTGGAGGAGAAAGAACCAAGGTAACTTCTGGCTTTGTATTTCTCAATGGCACAAACTCTGTCCCCTCTCAATGACACAAACTCTGTTCCCCGTGGAGAGAAAACATACAGTATCTCTTCTTGATTTGGATTTCATTGCTAACCCAGGTAGGATTCCTGGTGTTAAACTTATGCTTCATTTTCTCACAAAAGAATTATCTTGGAGTACTAAATACCTCCTGGCATCAAGAATCCCTGCTGAACAAAAGTGCGGGATTTACTGATATGTTGAATGTCAGAGAATAAACCATTCAGCATCACATCTGTCTGCAGGAATGTGTCGAGCACATTATATTCAGAATGGTTTTTGAGTGGGATATTTGGAAGGTGACTAGAAACAATGTGAAAGGGAGGAATACTTGGGGAAAAAAGAAAGTCAAGGAGCTAAAGCTTAGATGTGTTGCTCCTGGGCAGGTGAGGGCAGATAAAATGACTCCTTGTGATCTTCCCCAGAGGCACAAGGTGAAGACCTCTATAAGGATAGTACCTTATGACTGGTGGTTTTGCCTTGGTGTAAGGGGAAGCAGAAGGTCATTGCCTACTACCATTTAATGCCTGTACAAGTCTCTTTGGAAGGACTTGTCTGTAATCAGCAATTCTGGACTAGTGATGCAGATCATTGCAAGCAGGTCCATGCACACACATGGGCCAGTGACTGTCCCGCTGTGCTGGGCACTGGGGAGGCCAAACCGCGATTCCTGTGGGCAGTTTTGGGCCCCTCATGCAAAGAAAGGCCTTGAGGTGCTGGAGCGAGTTCAGAGAAGGGAACGGAGCTGGTGAGGGGCTGGAGCACAAGTGTGATGGAGCGGCTGAGGGACCTGGGGGGTTCAGCTGGAGAACAGGAGCTGAGGGGAGACAGGGACACAAAGAAACGGCCTCAAGTTGCGCCAGGGGAGGTTGAGGTTGGATGTGGGAACAATTTCTTCCCCAAAGGGCTGTGGGGCATTGGAACAGGCTGCCCAGGGCAGTGCTGGAGTCATCAACCCTGGAGGGTTGGACAGACGGAGATGAAGTTCTCAGGGATATGGGTTAGTGCCAGGGGTGGGTTAAGAGTTGGACTCGATGATCTTGAGGGGCTTTTCCAACCAAAATGTTTCTATGATTCCATGGAGCAAGGAAGGACCTCTGTGCAATTCTGCGGCAATGATGGAGCTGATTTAATTCCCTGTGCTGCATTGCTCCCACCCTTGGATCATTTTTCCCTTCTGGGTCTCTGATCCCTACAGTAAAATGAAACCAATAATTTTTAGTGTCTGATTTTTTTCCCTGGGAAAGTCTGCCCTGTCTGGACTGCTGAGGCAGGACTAATTTTGGCTGTTTTGGCAGGGGTACGTGCTCAGGTGCTGGTCTCTTGAGCAAATCCACGGGGACAGAGCTGCTCACAAAGTCCCATAGGTGCCTCTGTGGGAACCTGCTCTTATAACATCAGTTATACAGAATTTAAAGGGATCTAAATGCTGTTTTCTTGCGTGCCATTAGGTGGTGACGGAGGAAGCCGGACAGACACAATCCTCAGACTTTCAAGCCAGAAAAATCAGAAAATTCCTTAAACTTGTAACGAAGGAATTATCCCTTTGTCAGCTGCTGAAATAAATGAAAAATGGGTAGGGGAGGGTGATATCATGTGTTTGTGAAACAGAGAGAACCGGGGAGGGGGAGCAGACCCCAAAACAAGTTGCTGCTCCCCTGATCCTGAAGAGGACAGTGAGAATCCCACGGGTAGGACGCAAAACTCTTGGTAGAGGAATTACAGTTGGAGGAGAGGGAGAAGAGCAAAGAGATAAAACTCTGTAGGTTTTCTCCCCAGTGATGCTGACACAGGTGGGGAGGGAGGGTGGGAAGGGGTGGGAGGCACCACTGGAGCAAGATGAACCAAGCAGAGCCATGGTGGTTTGATCTTGGGAACTAAACCTGCCTTGGTTGGGGTCTCTTAAGGGCTGATGTGTGATAACTCAGGGTTTGAGACAAGCAGGAAGGAGAAAAACAGTGCTCAGAACAAGCAAAGAACACATGCAAAAATCTCAGTGCTGCTTTGCTCTCCATGGCTTTAATTGACTTTGATGGGCTGTTTTTGGAAAATGGTAAGTTTTGTCTTCGTCTGACTTGTGGTGCCACATCAACACACAGGGACAGTTGGTGAGGACTGTGAACATCCTGCAGGAAATTTGTCTTGCAGGTGTAACATTTGTGTCCTCCTTGGGCTCAGTAGTGATGGAATAGAACACCCTCCTTTTGCCACTAATCTGAATCCAATGCAGCAACGTTTATGTTGCTTCTTTACCTATTATTTCCACCCCCTCTCCCCCCATCTTCTCCCTATATCCAACAGGGTTAGACTTCATTATCTTGCTAAATGAAGTACCCAGAGGGAGAGCTGAAGAGACTTACAAGGCTTAGGAGCTCCAAATTTATAGAATAGAATAGAATAGAATAGAATAGAATAGAATAGAATAGAATAGAATAGAATAGAATAGAATAGAATAGAATAGAATAGAATCATTTCAGTTGGAAGACACTCTCAGGATCATTGAGTCCAACCATAACCTAACTCTAGCACTAAACCATGTCCCTAGGAATCTCATCTAAATGCCTTTTAAACCCCTCCATGTATGGTGACTCCACCACTGCCCTGGGCAACCTGTTCCAGTGCCTGACAACCCTTTCTGTGAAGAACTATTTCCTAATATTCGATCTAAACATCCTCTGGTGCAACTTGAGGTCATTTCCTCTATGGTGTTCGGCATCTGTTCCTGCAAAACCCCAAACTCAAATAGTGCTTTTTGTTCTAAACTGGTGATGGCTGGGATGAGCAGTGGGATCAAGCCAGTGTCACGCCAGTGCAGGAACTCTTTTTCTCCAATGAAAGCCACCGCTGGGACTGGAAGGTGAGAAATCACTGCAACAAGTTTTGCTGTAGCATGTCTTGCATCTTTGCCCAAGCCTTTAGCTGTGAGAAATTGAGTTAAAGCCTGAAAAGTTCAAATGCTTTAATATGAAAAGCTTCTGGTCCTTTGGAAGAGAATTCTGGCTCTTCTCAGCATCCAGAAGGAAACATCCAGAAGGAGATACTCAGTTTCGTATCTCTTGTGTCTTAGGTACAGGTATGCTGTATTTTCCTCTTTTTCCCCCACTCAGAGCTTTCATGTTTTGGTGAGGGAATAACAACCCTATCGTCTGGAGAAACCTGTCTGATTTCAAGCCTGCATGACTGTTTGAAGCTGCTCTGTATAGAAGTGAAGTGCCTTTAGAGCTCGATGATGATGTTGAGTCCCAGAAGCCAAACGCAGTAAGTGAATGGGGCATGAGAGAATTACAAGAAATTACTGGGCTCCCCAGTTTATGAAGGACAAGGAATTACTGAAGAGAGTCCAGCGGAGTCTATGAAGATTATGAGAGGCCTGGAGCATCTTCGTGATGAGGAGAGACTGAGAGAGCTGGGGCTGTTCAGCTGGAGAAGAGAAGCTGAAAGGGGATCTCATCATTGTTTATAAATATCTCAGGGTGGGTGTCAGAGGATGGACCAGACTCTGTTCAGTGGTACAGGGTGAGGGGCAACGGGCACAGACTGAAACACAGGAGGTTCCATCTGAACATGAGGAGAAACTTCTTTGCTTTGAGGTGCCAGAGCCTGGCCCAGGCTGCCCAGAGAGGTTGTGGAGTCTCCTTCTCTGGAGACATTCAAACCTGCCTGGACACCTTCCTGTGTGATCTGCTCTGGTGACCCTGCGTTAGCAGGTGGGTTGGACTGGATGATCTCCAGAGGTCCCTTCCAAACCCAACCATCCTGTGATTCTGTGAAAAGATATTGCCTGAGGATGCGGTGTCGAAAACTGTAGTGACAGAATCTGGATGCCCAGACTGGAGAAGCTGCCGATTTTGGCTAGTTTGAACCCAGGAACTGCCCATATTTCATTTAACTTGCTCTCTTAGGGCATCGTGTATTTGCAAGGCCTCTTGTATCAAACCTGGCTCTTGGTTTTCAGAGACACAGACTTTTCTTCTTGGGCCAGGCTGGGTCTTTCTCTCACGGAGTTAATAATATGGAGAGCAACAAGAGCAACAGAGGTCACACCAAACTACACTGGGCACTCAGGCGATCTCATGTCCATCGTTATTTTGGTATTGACACAGTTTGATTGAATTTCCCCAAAGAAAGGGCAGATGGATGCCTTTAAGAGACCTGCTATAGGCAGAGTCAGAATTGCACTGGTACATGTGTGAGTGTGCATATTTGTGTGCTCTGCAGTCTTTGAGAACCTGAAATAAATCTTTATCTCAGCAGCAATTTAATGGTGTCCGTGTTAGCCAGCCTTGAAGGTGACACCAAGCCATAGCCATCACCCCATTTTCCTGATTACTTCTACAAGGCTTCATGGGTCAGTGGGCAGAAATGGTGCTGTCGGCACATGCCAGTGATAAATGTTGTCCCCGTGTTGCTCTGGTGGCAGGAGAAAACCCAGGCTTTACCAGTTGCCACTGGGTTAATTGGGATTTGTTCACATCTTGAATACTGGGGCTAGTTTACAGTGCTTCTCCCCAGGGAAAAGACGTAAGGAAATTATGCAGTCAGGTGCAGCACAGATGCACTAAGTACATTCACCATCAGCTTTCTTTTATTTTTTGTTTTCATTTCCATTTTGTGAGCAACCTCTGCAGCATGAAACACAGTTAACCTGGTTTCTCTTGAAAGGAATAAAATAGCAATGCAGGCTACCTGGAGTCATTAAAAAGCCAATTTAATGTTGTTATAGCATGAGCAACGCTGCTCTAGCCCAGTTTGCATCCTGCTGTAGATGTTCTTCATGACCAGGAACAAAGCTGCTTCACCTAAGGGTAGGTTGTTTAAAGAAGAGTCGATGCTCAGATGCTCTAGTGATGACACCCACATAAATATTTGGATAGGCAGAAGCCTCCCGTGGCGGGGGGACTATGCAAAGAATGCTGAATACGCAATGAAGGATATAAATGGACGGTGGAGCAGTTCACCAGGTTATTCCTGACGTAAACACAGAAATGTGTTTATAACTCAGCAACCATGAAAAGAATCTCAGTATTTCAGGAAAGTTTGATCCCAATGCTTTGGTGGCTCTTCCATGAGCCCAAGACAGCTCTGGGGTAGTGGAGATACCGGTGCAACATCTAGACTGTATGAAGCAGGTTATTGCTTTTTAACCTTCTTACTTGTGCTTAAATCTAACCTCTAATCTGTGCATATTCGTCTAGTAGTCGGCTGTCTGCATCTGCAGCTGTCAGAAAGGAAGAATCTGCCATTTCGCTAAGCCCAGCTCCATTCCCTCCACGTGTTTCTGATTTCCAGATTAAATTTGTCCAACTTTAGTTTCCAGTCTTAAATTTTTATGCTGCTAATGAGCCCACCAGTACCCGGGTTTACCTCCCCACGAGGCATTTTCACATCTCGGTCAAGGCTCCTGTAACTTTTCTTTCTGTTAACTGAACAGATTCATTTCTTAAGCCTTGTTAGGAATTTTCTCATGGTTATGAATCATCCTTGTGCTTATCTTATATACATACACACACACATATATATATATATATATTTTTTTCTCCTTTCCCCAACAGTCTTTTAAAAATAGGGGCATTGCTGTCCTCTGGCTGCAAATTGTGACCTTTGGGCCCTGTAAATGACTTCTTAGAGAGATCTGTGTTTCCATTTGCATCTTCTTGCTGTATTTTTCCCTCTTTCAAGCAAAATATAAAGTTGACAGGAATGCAATTACATCCCTGTGCTTACTGACAATGTCCTGACTGGGGTGGGACCTCATTAACACCCAGACTGCAACACACTGATTAGAAAAATCTGAGATGCTCTGGAGGTGCTGGGGAGCTGAAACAAGCTCATTTTCCCTTTGTGTTAGCTGGGATACAGCTCCTGGGATGCACATTTGTCTCTGCAGATGTAATCCATTCTTCTTAATGACCTGGGAGAGATGGTCTTGACTTTCCTGAGGGCTGCACTGAGTTTCATCCATGAGTGTGAGTAAAACAGCAACGTTTTTGCTTAGGAGGAAATTCAAAAGCTCCCCTTGGTCTTTCTATTGTTCTCTTGAGCAAAACCAACCCAAAAGAAATCTAGTGATGGTGTGGATCTGAAGTACATTGAAAATGTTCAGTTATTTGTGCTGTAGAAGAAGAACAACTTTCATTTGTCTTTGCTGTGTTACCATGGTCCGCAAAAGCCCACCTGTGAGATCAAAGCAATTTACTAATAGTGTATGTGAAGGAAGGGAATTGTATCAAACTCCAGCCTGAACAGGAGCTGCATGTGCTTTCTTGGTTAGTGTGTGTGTGGCCTTGCTCCCTTTGCATCCTCAGCAAAACCAAAGTTGTCACTTCTATGCAGGCTATGAAGGGGGAAAAAAAAGGAGAATGAGCTCTCTGAACATCATGTTCATTAACCACAGCTTGTAACTCCTGTCCAGAGTTTCATGGCTTGGAGGTATTTATTGCTGGTAGGCAAAAGGCAATTGTCCTCAGTGTTTTTGAGTCTGGAAATTATTCAGCCTGTCAGACTCAGTACTTAAAAGGGGCCTATAGGAAAGATGGGGACTGACTTTATAGCAGAGCTTGTTGCGACAGGACAAGGGGTAATGGTTTAAACCAAAGGAGGCTAGACCTGAGGAAGAAATTTTTTACAAGGAGGATGGCAAGAGCCTGTCCCAGGTTGGCCAGAGAGGTGGTAGATGAACCATCCCTGGAGACATCCCAGGCCAGGCTGGACGGGGCTCTGAGCAACCTGAGCTGGTGAAGATGTCTTGGAAAGGCAAAAGGCTGACAAACCACTCTCTGCACAGCTCTGCTGATGATATTAAATGGCCATGGCCAAGGGATAAATCTTCATTTCTTTGCTTTCTGGAAAACCCCGTGATCTACATCACAACCAGGAGCAGCACAAAGGCTTGGTGCCAGGTTTCTTCACTGCGATGAGGGGACGCAGTAGTGTAGGGCCAGTGCCAGAAATTTTATATGTTGTCTCCTCAGTGATTCTATATATCTCTGCCCTGTGATTTTGGACAGTATCCTTTATACCTACACTGTTCAGAAAAGGGATGGGATTGTAGGGGTGTTGGATGACAGCAAGATGTTCTACTGCAGCCATGGCTTTGGCCTCTGACCACCTGCATCTTCTGGGCATATCTCCTTCTGAGCCGTACTCTGTGCAGAAGTAAATCCTTGAGAACCACAGGTCAGTTAACTTGGGATATCACTCGTTATCCTCATTTTAGGATGCATTTCCCTGGTGGCCTGAGAGGACCAGTGATGCCTTTTCTGAATTTTCCACTAATCTCTAGGAAATGTTGTTGCTTGGATCCCAGCCACATGGTGGTATGGAGATGCTCAGTGTTTCTACAGCCCTTTTTTTAACAGGGTACCTGGTTCAGTGCAAGCTTCTTGGCAAAAACTTTTGGTGGATTTTGGGTCAAATGTTCTCTGGATTTTTGCCATGTATAAGCCAAAGCCAGGTTGTTTCCACAATGGGAAAAGGAAGGAGAGAAGTAGGCTGTGGCATGAAGCTGCCTGCTCCTTCTACTCCCATAGCCAGCCCTCACTCCGGCGTTAGGAGAAAATTGTCCCTATTGAAATGCTCAGGAGAAGGACTGAGCGCTGTTGAGGTTTCTCCGGCAGGAAGGAGAGGTGGTGAGGAGGGTTTGCCCTGTCTCCAGGACTCAGGACCTGTTGATTCATATATCAGCGGTACCGCAGTTTTCAGAAGAAGCATGCCCGCTAAAGTGCATGTCAAGGAGGGGTGAATAAATGCCCCAGGCAGCTAAAAGCCCCAGTGCTGAACTCAGCTCTTACACTGACAGGAGATGGAACCAAACCAGGAGCATCTTTCCAGGTTGCTGTTGAGAAGTGTTGCTTCTGAATGCAGAAACCCACAGCAGGAGGGTTTACCTGGGTTTTCTATCATTCTTAGCAGCAACAAGTCAAGCAGGAGCTTTGCTGGTACAATCAGCATTTACAAACTGCTTCATATCTAGGGCAGAATCAGTTCTGGTGAGCTGTATTTTTCTTTTTAAGTGGGCTAATGCTGTTCCCCAGTCTTCAAATATACAGTCTCTTAGTCGCAAGACAATGTCTGCTTTCTATTTTAAGGTTGTGGTTGGAAAATGCAGCCGCAGGAAGTGGCTCCAGGATTGCTCAGAAATGGTGTTATGTCATCTGATGGTTGTGCTTGGACCTTGGTTCCATCTTCACCTCTGCAGTTCCCCCATTGCAGCCTCGGTGACCAGAGAGCTGCCTGTTGCACAATGTGAGCAGCTGACCCAGCAGGAACGTCAACAAGGTGTTTGTGACATGTTGCTTAGCTCAGAGCGAGAAGCATAAACATTTAGATAAGCAGATAAGTGTGGGGGTGTTTCAAGCTTTTTTTGCAGTCATGCACTTGTGCTCATAATCCTGAAACACAGAACATATCCTTGTGGTGAGCTTGGCCGGTGCTTTCAAAGAGACAACACACACGCAACAAGCTGGTGTTTCTGAGAAGGAACAGGGCTGTCCTTCACTCATAGAAGCTCAATTCTCCTTTCTTTCCACTCTATTATCCAGCACTGTAGCAAATGTCTCCTTTGCTGTAGTGAGTGTCATCTTCTTTGCTGTTCTCCTTCATTTATCTGCTCCGGGTGAACCTGCTTTAGCAGGTGGGTTGGACTAGGTGATCTCCAGAGGTCTCTTCCAACCCCAACCATTCTGTGATTCTATGATTCATTTTGGTTTAACCCAGTTCTGCCCCTGCAGTTCCCCATGTGTCATCAAATAGTCTCTGAAAGCACTTCTACTGATTGTTCTGACAATGTGGATGATGGCTAGAAAGTGTCCCTGCCTTGACCTTGTTTGTTTACTAGCATATAAACATCCTGTTTCACTGCAGAGGTCACATAACCTCAGTTTTTAATCTGTCAGTTGAGTACCACGCTGCTTTTAAAGAGGGGTTCTGAAAACAAAGGTTTGAACTTGGTGAAGCCCTTGGTAATGAGAACTTCAAGGACCTTAAATGCATCTTACTACCACCTGTCAACTTCATTAGGTTTTTGAGACCATAACATTTCCCAACACCTCGTCCATGATGGTCTCTGTTAATCCTGCTACATTGCAGCCTGGGGACTCGAGAGCACCAAGAGGTTTCTTGACTAAGGTTTCTTGAATATTGCAAAATGATTAAGATGCACATAAGAAATACAACAGTGTTAAGACTCTGTAAGACGTTGGTGAGAATTTCCTCTCAAATACTGGTCTTCAGCAAGAAAAGATGTTTTCAGATAGGGAAGAAGTACTTTGGACTCCCTAATAAATCACTTTAACTGAGCAAATCCTTCTGATTTTACCTGCAGTGGATTGGGAGGGCTTACACCAGCAGCTCGGCCACCCACCAGTAGACTCCCCTGAAGTGGAGGAGGAAACATGATGGGCTGGTTTGTGTCCCCTCTCACCAGCACAGCTGGATCTGGAAGAGTTTGTCTTTTTGCCATATACTTTTTGTCATATGCCTATAGCCTGAGGTCTCATGTTTCACCACTGGAGCTCTACGCACACAGTAGAACTTGTGTAATTACAGCACCATAATTGCTCCCACACTAGGGGCTATAGAGCTTCAATAGTGCTGGTGTATTTAAAGCACACTGCACCATCAAAATGGGTATAACGAGTGGCTCAAATGGCTTGTTGTACACGTTTGTACAACCGTGGCCCTTCTCGGTGCACCGAGATGATCGAACTGATCCCACATTGGCCTTTTTCACAACATGGGGCTCTGGAGGACGAATTTCCATAGAAGTTGTGTCCACCTCCATCACTGGTAACACTGGTACAAACACTGCATTCCTCGAGCCTTATAAAACATTCCAATCATCTTTTTTTTTTTTTTTTTTTATTCTTACTCCCATTTGAAAGAGAGGAGGCTTTCACTATTCTTCTTCTAAGAACTGAATTGATGTAACCACTCCCCTTGGTGCCCTTTAAACATCTTTCATTATTCTGCCCACCCCACCCCCCAATTGTTACAGAGTGCAGTGATACAGAGAACGAGATGAGGGATGAAGTCAAAAGAACACTGAAAGTCCTGATTTTTACATCGTTCTAAACTTTAATAATTCCTGGCAATATTTCATTTATGTAGTCCTTTTATCCCAAAGTGTATTACAAATTCCATAAATAAATGCAATACTGTGCTAATGAGGTCTTAGATCTGCCAAGGATGCGGCCTGAGGCGATGTAACTGCAGATATTTCTCATCAAAATCACTTTGGTCTTTCTCTAACCTCCATCCTGTAACTAAGTGCTTACAAGGCTGTTTTGAGCACAGGCTAACGTGCATAGGAAGGATGCTCACAGGGGCATGAGGGTGGAGGAGAAAGATTTGTTTGAACAGAGGGATCAAGGAAAGATGTCGAAGTGAGAAAAAAATTCCCCAGTCAACCGTTGTGATTAAGGCTGTACCTCTCAGAGCTGGAGAAAGATAAAAGGACCTAGAAATCAGAGCTGGCTTGCACCAACAGATGCCCCATCCCTGGAGACATCCCAGGCCAGGCTGGACGGGGCTCTGAGCAACCTGAGCTGGTGAAGATGTCCCTGCTCATGGCAGGGGTGGCACTGGATGAGCTTTGAAGGTCCTTTCCAACCCAACCCATTCTGTGATTTACAAACAAGGTGGCAATGAGAAGATGTGGGGTCTGAGAAGTGTGAGGTTGTGAGTGAATGGCCATGAGGGTGATTATGTGAGGGGTGGGGAGAAGTTTTAACTTCTTCCATTTGGAGGTAAACCTATCAGCCCCAAAGCTAGAGAACAGGATGGAGCAAACAACTATAGACATAGTGTTGTATGGGAAATGGACATTTCCCTCACTTGCTGGGTCATTGTAGGATCAGTGCAAAACAGTCTATGGACTATCACATACCCCAGTGACGGCACCACCTATAAATTGCCATAAAATAAAGGGCAATGTGATAAAGGAGGCTGAGCTCAAGCTTTGAGGGTTTCTCATTTGAAATAATGGTGGATTAGATGTCTAAATGTTATTGCTGCCATAAAGTCAACTGAGATGATATGGCTCCCTTGCAGTTCACTCCCTCCGTTTAGAGGTGCTTTGGCTAACATTCATAGAGGCCGCAGTGATAATAGCAGCAGCTTCTCAGTTATTAGGAGCTCTCAGAAGTATCTCTGTGTGCCAAGCAACCCTGCTTTTTATTAGCATTGATGGTATGTGTCAGTGGTTGGCCTCTGTTTACGCTGGCATTAACAAGCATTGGGAGGAAAAATGCGTTGTTAAGCACAAGTCAAGCAGAAATTACAGTACTTGGATTGTTTCTCTGCATCCATGAAGTGATAGCATTTCTGGTCTTTAGCATCTATTTTATGTTTATGTGTGACAGCACAATCTTGCCTTAAAATACCACAGTTTCCCTAGGATGTGTTTAATTTTCTCTTCCATAAAAATGTCTTTGTTTCTGGGGTTCAAAGATGATTGTTCACAGCCTTCACCTCCCCTCTGAATGTAGTCTCTTTCCCAACAAGTAAAATCTGGTCTCCAAGCCACATCTGGACTGCAGAGACCCAACGTGAGCTCCTGCTACCCTGGTTCTTTCAGAAAAGTCCCATCATGCTAAGAGAAACCCAGCTGATGTGCAGCTGCATTTTCAAACTGTGGATATCTGCCCACGTCTCATGTCTATGCCACGTCTAGAAAGAAGGATATGTTCAATATTTTGATAGTTCAGCACATTCCAGGAGATCTGGATTTGGTCCCGTGTTCTGCTATTGAGTCCCCAGGCGACCTTGGGGGATTCCTACACTCCATCTGTGTTCCACTTTCCTGTCTGTAAAAGAAGAACATGCTCCTCTCATTTTTTCTGTCTCATATTTGGATTAGGAGATTTTTCTCAGTGGGAATTGTCTGTTACTTTGTGCACTTTCTGTTTGGATCAGTGAGCCTTGGATCTGTGTCAGGGTCTGCAGAGAAGCGTCAATGCATCAGTATTCTCTCTAGATGACCATGGCAGTCTGTGGTGGTTTTCAGCAAGGACTTTGTGGCTTTGAGGCACAAACCTGACAAGAGGACACATGCCAGCGTAGCAACATCCCTGCAACCTCATTGAGGCTGAAATTGCTGTGGCCACAGTCAACTTCTTGTCCTAATGAATAACCCCAAGAAGCACATCATTTTATATTCCTTTAAGCATAGAATCATAGAATAGATTGGGTGGGAAGGGACCTTCAAAGCTCATCCAGTGCCACCCCTGCCATGAGCAGGGACATCTTCACCAGCTCAGGTTGCTCAGAGCCCCGTCCAGCCTGGCCTGGGATGTCTCCAGGGAAGAGGCATCCACCACCTCTCTGGGCAATTAAATTCCTTT
Source organism: Columba livia (assembly GCF_036013475.1). Taxonomy (NCBI): domain Eukaryota; kingdom Metazoa; phylum Chordata; class Aves; order Columbiformes; family Columbidae; genus Columba; species Columba livia. Next base: position 3,934,976 of record NC_088603.1, read on the forward strand.
AATCTGAATTGGCTTCTTATTTAACCTGAAAAACCAAGATGTATCCAAAGCTCTCCTCAGTTATCCACCCCTGCTGTTATTCTCTGGAGAGTCAAAACTAGTATATTCAAATTTGAACACAAGAGGTTCCACTTAAATTTGAGAAGAAACTTCTTCATGGTGAGGGTGGCAGAGCCTGGCCCAGGCTGCCCAGGGGGGTCATGGATTCTCCTACTCTGGACACATTCCAACCCGCCTGGACACCTTCCTGTGTAACCTCGTCTGGGTGTTCCTGCTCCATGGGGGGATTGCACTGGATGAGCTTTCCAGGTCCCTTCCAATCCCTGACATTCTGTGATTCTGTGATACCCCTGATTACATTTCTGAATATAGGTTTGACATCTGTCACGAGCAAACTCTGCATCCTTTTTTTCCTTCTTCTTCAGCTGCCTGGTTGTGTGTATGCCCAGACAGTGTGCCCCTCCTGGTGCACTTGCTTGATCACTTCGAAAAACCTCAGTGTAATTCATCTTTCACCTCTAGTATTAGCCCAGGAAATCAGAGCTCCCATCCACCCTGCCAAACGAGGAGGATTTATCGTTGAGGTATAAGCTGTGCTGCCGGTGTCATGTCATTCCCAACTTTGGTTGTTTCTCTGTGGCATGGACTTTAAACCAAGTCCTCACACTGCATTTTACACCTGTAAAACCACTTGGGTTATTAAGTAATGCTTTCTTAAACATGACAGCTTTGTAGCACCTGAAGCAAAGGCTGATGTTCTGGCAGGAAGAAAGCCTATCCCCTTTTCACTCTTCCAAGCTATTCGTAGTAGCACTCTTTCTAAACCATTACGTGCCTATGACCTGGTGTTCAGCATCAACTCCTTGTCTGGCTTCCAGGGACCTGTGATTTTTAAGATGTCTCACCTAAGCCTAGTGCTGTCCAGCTCCTGGGAGCACCCAGGTGAGCAGAAGTTGGCCAAGGCAGAGCATCACAGCAATGTAGTTTATTCTATTTTTCTATTTTCTCTACAGTAATTGACTTAAAGCCTGTCCCAATCCCAGGCGCCAGCTTGGTAAAGACATGTAAGCTTCTGTAACCAGTGTTTTCCAGTGGCACCATGTGTCTGGAATGAATTTTGCATCTTTCCTCACTTACACCTCAGTTGGAAGACTAAGACATAGGAGTGCGGTGACATTCACATTTGTACTTCCGGATTTAAAATCATTCATCTCAGTCATACTACTATCATTAATTCCTATAAGAACAAGCTGTTTTGACAGGCTTACTGCTGCATTCCCATGGCCCTAAGGGTGTTTAATAGCTTTAATTGCCGTGACCTGAACAGTGCAGTCTTTGCACTGGACCCAGGGACCAGTTGCCATCTATCAGCTGAGTGATGGTCACTTGTCACAGGTGACCAAGGAGCAAATGTGAAGTGAGGAAAGAGGTTAAGACAACTCACATTAGCCCAAGCCAAGAATGCACTGATTAACCAGACACTGATAGCTTGTTCCTTAACTTGTATTTATATTCACACTGATATACTGCCAGTTGCATTAAAAACAAAGCGTGTAGCTTTTAGTCTACTAGAAAAAAAGTTTTCATACATTTCAAAATCTTGTCCATAACTAACTCCTTACTTGGCTTTTAAGTGCCCCTGGGCAACATGTTTTGAAACATGTGTCCAGTATACCCTGAAAATGTTCTCTATGAAATAAAACAAAAGGTATTGACAGCCCCATGTGGATGCTGGGAAGCTTTGGGGGCAGAAACACCATCGTGGGCTTCTGGTTGGCTCTGTGTGGGTGGCACAGGTTGGCAGGAGATGAGAGCAAAGGTTTGCACAGAGTCCTCCTCCCATGCAATTAGCAGCTCGAGCAGCTGGAGCTGACGTGATGCCTACTGTGGAGGGTTAGGCAGGGAATAAAGGTTATTTTCTGCCTCCTTTGGAAACCATTTATCGCAAAGTTCTTGACAAAGGAGGGAAGTAGAGGGTTGCTGAAACTCATTTACCTTGGGGAAGAGTGGTTTCATCAGTCCTTCTGCAAGCAGACAGGAGAGGGAAGAGCTTTCTGATGACAGAAGACGTTATTGAGTATAGATTCTGAATCTAAGCCTTCACTGTTTCATTAAAACAAAAGCAAACACAAGAAAAAATCAGTTAGAAAATCAGTAAGATGCTCTCACTCCTAAGCTGAAGCAGTCCAAGCAGCCTGTGTAATGGGGATGGCTTTTTCTCTACCCATCCTGTCTTTCCTACTGAAACAACAGGGGAAAAATACATTTCATCTAACATCAGATGTTTAAAAGATAGCTGCTAATTTTCAATTAGTCATCCAGGCTCTTTCTACTACAGTCAAGAGAAGCAGATGCTTCCCAGAGGCTAGTTCATCCTCCCATGGTATTTTTCAGGCAGTTTGTAGGGATTCAGCCATTTATTTGTAGGTTTATGACCTTCAGATAAATCTGAGGGTTTGGACCCATGAACTACATGTTTTACAGATCTCTGGCCAGGTTCCCTACAATCCTTATCTTTTTTCTTTTTTCTTTGGGCAGCAATAACTGCTTGCACCTCTGTTCCTGAGATTGCTGATTCAAGTCCCTCATTCGTCAGTCACGGGGACATTTGTCACCTGCACCCTGCTAAAATGTGCTCTGATGTACTGCATGAGCTCATTCCCCTGACTTTGCCTCACAAACCTCTGTTTGTCTTGCTCATTAACATAATTACTTCCTTGCATTAGCTGATGCCTGTAATAAAACTCTCTGTTCCTCCTGTTGAAGCTGAAGTGGTTGATAGCGTGGTAATAAAAGCCAACAGTACGGGTGACTTAACAAATTACTTTCCCTTCAACTATTTAGCTGGTTTAGCAGGGCTCCCTTTCCCCAGTGCCCTTGGCATCAAGGAAACTCAGAATTTCATGTGCTAAGAATTTTGCTCAATGTAGAAGGCACCAGAAGTTTCTTTAGAGAGCTCACCTTGGTTGTTTGCCTCCTGATAGCTAAAAGTAGATGTGAAAGAGGAGATCTCCTTTCATTGCATGGAACAAGAATGATTCTTGAATGCAGACTGACATTCGCTGCTAGAAATGATGCTATGAAGAAGTGGGAATTGGTTTTTAGGAAGACTTCATTGTATGCTTGCAATTCTCAGTCCTTTGAATTACGTGCATTGACTGGGAATTAATTCTCTTTAAGAACCATTTTCCATTCAAAGATTATTTTCGCCTTACTTTGCCTGTTTCCGCAACCCATTCAAATTATTTCAGAACTGGAAAATAGATCTTACAGTAAGGCCTCACAAACTCTTTCTACCCTGCTGCATTCAACAGGTGGATTGATTGCTGTCTTTAAAAGTACATCACTGAGAGGAAAATATTGGATGCTAATGGGCTCTTCAGTCTAGACAAGAACACAACACAACAGGTAGAAAAATATTAATGGTGAGAGTCATTTGCTTACTAAAGCAAACTCTTAAGGGAATTATTGCTCTGTCTCGTGAAGTTTGTGATCAGCTCTATGCAGTTGAATAAACATATGTGCCTTTCTACATGATGTGGGGTATGTGAGACATCTATACGGGGCTGGCAGGATCTATAAGGTATTCAAGGTCTCCTGAAGAGGCAGCTGGACACACAGTGGGAGAGCCCCATGGGTCACAAATGGCACTGGAAGACTTCTTTTGTGCAACTAAGTTATATCTCTGAGCTCTGATTATGGATTTAAGGGAAGAAGATGATACTTACAGGGAGCAAGATATTTAATCTATTTATACGCCCTCTTTAGGATGAAGCAAATGGCCTCCTTGGCTGAGGAGCTTAGAAAGAAGCATCTATACCTACTGGGATGGATGCCACACAGAAAGCCCAAGGGAGGAGATGGAATTGAAGCCTGGCTTTCACGTGCATCTCCATTGCTTGTCTCACAAGAGCAACATTTACAGAATTCCATTCTGCTTTTATCCTGGTCAGGAAGTCATGGTGACCCTTGTGCCTCAGCCCTGGCTCCTGGGCCATTTGATACCTTCTGTGCTAAGCAGGCAAATTGCTCTGTTTCTGCAAGTAGAGTGATTAGGAAAAGTGATGTTTTGAGCTACTGGCAACTCTAAGAATAAAACATTTCACTTAAATCAAAGTGCTGTAATCAAGGTTTGAGCGTTAAGATAACAATAGAGCAATTAAGGAAAATTTTGAAGTGAAAAGCTTGTGTGGGTGGAAATAATTTCCTTCAAATATGTCATCAAAACATCTGAACTCTTTAAGAATGCTCCTTTTCCTTTTGTTTTGAAATTGCTCATTAGGAGAACAACGCAGTAACATGGATGTGTCATAAGTTGGTGTCACCTGCTCTTCTCCACCTTTCTTCTCCATTCCCCAGAACAAATGTTCCAAATCCCAGTACGATGTGGGCAGGTCTGTTTTCCAGGTGTGGGCCTGCGACAAACATCTGTCTTGGTCTGAAATTCCACCAGCCTACACACAAAACAGCCTAGAGCACATGTGGGGACAAATGCAAACAGAAGGTTGTCCAGCAAAGGTTATTCTCTTAGGCTCTCATTCCTTTCTGAAGATAAAAAAAAAGAGTGTGGAAAGACTCACAGGGGCTGAAAACCTATCTAATGGACTCCAACAGAGTGTGAATTGTCCCAGTCTGCAGTGCTGCTTTGTGAAAGAAAAACCTGAGGGCAGAAAACAAAGGAAATCAAGCCTGGAAAATAGTGCAGATTGCACCTTGCTGCAGGCAGCGAGGTATTTGCTGTAAGACACGCTGTCTCAGGCTGATCAAAAAGGCTCTGTCTCGCTGACAAGTGAAGTGATTTTTCTCCTGGTACTAGGAAAAGAGATGAACTTTTAGTGAATGCCTCCAAGCATAAATGAATACAGAGCGCAGGAGTTGCTCTGACTCCATAATGAGTCCAGCTCAGGCTGAAATCACCTCGCTGAACGGAGAGGGATTCAGACTTGTCGTTGTTGTGATGGTGCCGTAGGAAACAGCTCTACCTTGGTGGGGTGTGATTCAGCCAAGATCAGCTTCTTATGCAATTGAGATGATCTTATAAACCTGTTCCTGAGGGAAGGTAGAAAAAAACCCCAACCAAGCTCTCTAGGAAATGCTGAATTTCATCATATGTTCTGTGAGTAAGGTAGCCTGAACACTCATGGCCTTAACATTTGAAGTCCCAGTTGCTTTAGTGGAGGGATCCAGTGGACTATTCAGGCTCAGATTTGCCAGGAAGGTCATTTGCTTCCCATTAACCTTCAGTTTGTGCTTCTCTTGCTGTAGCTGAGTACAGAGATGCTAAATACTTAAAAAGGGCGGATAAGAAAGATGGGGATAGACCTTTTATCAGGGCCTGTTGCAATAGGGAAAGAGGTGGTGGTTTTAAACTAAAGGAGGGTAGATTTAGGCTGGACATGAGGAAGAAATTGTTTACAGTGAGGGTGGTGAGAGCCTGGCCCAGGTTGGCCAGAGAGGTGGTGGATGAACCATCCCTGGAGACATCCCAGGCCAGGCTGGATGGGGCTCTGAGCAACCTGAGCTGGTGTAGATGTCCCTGCTCATGGCAGGGGTGACACTGGGTGAGTTTGGAAAGTCCTTTCCAACCACAACTATTCTATGATTCTATGATTCTGTGTGGGTTATTTCGTAAGCTCCAAGTACAGGGAGTGGGAAGGAGTCTGATGTACCCTTCAGAGATGAAGAAGGATGGTACCTCTTCACCCATCATAGTCACGTGGTGTGGGAACACATAGAGTAGAAGAATCACCCTTCATGTGATACAGTGGGGAGGGACAGGAAGGTGATTCAGGGTGAGAATTGTACCATTTAAATTCAAGCATCTAAAAGTGAGATGACTGCATCTGAGTCCCTTATGCTGGAATCCATCTATAACCAATAGCTCTAAGTAAGCCCTTCCAAAAGGTTTTTTTCAGACTGATCTTAGGCTATTATCTAGATGTGCCCATTTCTATCTATTGACTACAGAAGGAGACTGGGTTCCTGCACTTTCTTCAGAATGGGTTATTATCCAGGCACAAGAGAAGGGTAGCTTTTTGAACTTTCACATTTAGCTTGATAAAAGCAAGATACAGTCTTCTGTGAATGATGATAAGTGTTTCCTGTGAAAGAGGGAGAGTCTGTCTTGCTCATTCGCTTTTCTTCATCAGTAATTGCATACGCACACATTCAACATCCACAAAACATTGAAGTCAAGCAACCAAAACCTAATTAATGCAACAGTGCAAGCTGCCTACCCATCCTGGGGTGGAGCGTAAAGGTCCATATTCTTTCTGCCTTGTCCTCCTTTTTCACCTTATTTTCCCATTAGTGAGATAAAATTGGAAAAGGAAAAAAAAGTGAACACCAGAGAGAGGAAACCAAACATCCAAAATGCTGAATAAGCAGCAACCAGTTCCCTCCTGAGACTTTAATTAGAAAAGGGTTGAAATCGCCTCCATCCAGTCCTCTCCTGCCTGCTGTTCAAAGTGCATTTGGCTACATGGTGGAAATTGTGATTATACCACTGGAGGAACATCTAACAGCGATATCAATCCTAAAATGCCTTTCTCTGCTGGCAATATGGTATGGGCTTATCCATCTTATTAAAAATAAATCAAGAGGCCTTGTAAGAAAGATTTCCAGCCATAGATCACCGCGTCGTCTTGAAACTCCAATTTGGGAAGAAAAATGCGATTAAACTGGGGGTTTTGAAAGAGTGTTTAAGCCAGTAGAGCTACACATGGCCTCAACAGGCCTTGAGGCATTTTTTATGTCCCCCTATGGAGACACAATAAAGCTGATTCGGTTACTCCCCTGCTAATTGCGTTAGAATTTGGGCCTTGCTGAACCAAAGTTATTAACAGCAAGCAGAGACTTTCCAGCAGTGCTACCCAGAAACTAGGAAAGCATCTTGGGCTATTTCTTTGATTGCATCAGGCTGAGATGACAGGGAACTTGGGGCGAATAGGGAGCTGAAGGGATGGTAGACATCACAGCTTGGATCCATTATTCAGACATTAAGATATTGGAGCCGAAGTTACACAGAGAAAGTGAGACTTCCTTCTAGTAGGGCATCTGTTTACAGCAGCTGTTTGAGCATCACTAAGAGAAAAATAACAAGCTCCTGTCAGCCACGGTGGAGACTGGGAACAAGTAGAGGAAAAGCTTGTGATGTGCTTGCTGGGAAAAAGAGTGTGAGTCTGGCTATCTGCTCCTCACCCAAGAATCATCCGACTGATAGCAATCAAACTGATTTCTAAAGACATCAAATGACGGAGAGACGCTGAAAAACAGGCTGTCTGCTGGTTCGTGGGGAGAAATCAGGAGGTTTTTGAGACTGAAGCTGAAAAGCACCAAGAACCAGGAAGGTTTAGGTATATGTTGCAGCAGACACAGAGAAGCAAGGACATCAGTGTTCAGCCTGAAAAGATGGAAGAAGAGGAGGAGAAGTCCTTTGCTCATCATGGCAATACCTGGGAGAGGAAACCATGACAGCAGGGCCTGCAGCTACATGGGAGATGTTTCAAAAGTCACTCAAAGTTTTATGACCTCAGTGCTGGTGACCCTGGATGGCAACTCCACAATGTCCTCTGACATGAGGTTCACACCTTCCCCTCTCCTTTGTGGCTGGAAGACTCTGCTTAAGACCTGTTTTAAAACTACATTTGATTGAACTCTAAAACTTGTATGGCAGTCCTGACTCAAGTAATTTCATAGAATCATAGAATGTCCACAAGGATCATCGAGTCCAACTCCTGAAGTCATGCCTAACTTTAACAGCTCCTTAGCTCTTCTTCTTCCTTCCAACTTATTCCTGGGAAACCAGATGGGGCTGAATATTTCTCCTCAGCTTGCTCAGGGTGGAAGAGAAAACCCAGACACTCCCTTCTCCCTTACAATAGCCTCAACTTGATAAAGGCTGTCTTGCCTGTAGCTGGTCTCCCTCCTTCAAACAGCTGGAGGGGTAAAGGAGGTGGGGAGGATCCCATTCAGCCTCTGTGAGGATATTTTGAGATCTCATAGTGCAGGATTCACAAATTCAGACTCTCCAGTTGCCCCAGTGTAGAAGTGCCCATGAATTAGATGAGCACCTGTTGATGAACATTTAGAGGGATCCATGCAAGGTAATTTGGGATGGGTTTAATACATTTTATTGCTGGCAAGTAGGAGTCAAATTAGCATGAAGGCCCCTGAAAATCATCCCATCATGGAAGAAAGAGTGGTGTCATCCTTCAGTACATCATTCCTTCCTCCTGCTCATGGGTCCAGCACCATGAATGATGGAGATGGATGACTTTCACTCTCTTGGACCAATGGATGTATTTTAATTCCAGGGCTGATTTGTTGTTCAAGTAGTTGTTTTCTACCTTCCTCACTGTGCAGCACTCCAGTTGCCTTTGAATTGTGCATTTATCTCTATTTTTTACAGAGAGGGTTGAGGGTGATGTGCAGATACCAGGCTGAGAAGTGTACTGTAGATTCTGGGGACAGTTACTATGATAAATGCATAAAGCTGCCTCAGATGAAAACTGTTGTCTCTATAGATACTGTCAACATGATGGATGAGTGGATTGGCTTTTTCTCTTTACCATTTGTTGCTGAGGTCCAGTCCCAAAAAGGATTCCTGGCATAAGCAGAATATGTGTCCAGCCTCATGTCTTTGGCTTTGCTAATATTTTTTTCCTTATCAGCCACCTGCTTTTGTCTGGGTTAGCAATCCCAGAGTCCTTCTATGTTTGAATACATAGTCATTAAAACCCAAAACCTCTGTGCCATTTCACCTGTGACTCTGGGAGTGGCTGAAGAATGGAAGTAGTAATGAAAACTGTGTCCTGTCCACCTCCGTGGAAGTTGGCTGTTCAAGGAAATAACACTGTTTTAACTATTTTATCATTAGATATTAGGAGAACCCCACAGCTGGACTTTTTGCAACAGCGAAGGTAGGCCATGCTGGGCCAGAGGACAATCAACAACCACCTGAGGTGAAGGAGAAAACCATGGGCAGCACAGCTGAGAGCTCACCTCCTTCTCCTGGGGCAACATCTACACAGCCATTTTGTGATGCCTTGGCTTGTTGCATTGGCGCATTTACATTTTTCTTCATTTCCACTTCCTTCCAGCACATTGAGCAACATAACTGCCTGTGTTCAGCACAGCTGACCACGGTGTTTACATCTCTCCAGTGTCCACCATGAGATAGTCTAAGGTGGCGTGTTCTCAATTGTTCTGAGCTCATTTAAGTGGTTGATTGCAGATTGTGCTAAAATGTGCTTGAAGAGATATTGAAACTGCAGCCTGAGTCCAAACATTGCTGCTGAAAACAGCAGGGAACAGCAGATGTAGTCATGGACTTTTAAGACTTCTGGGTCTTGCTGTACCTCCAGACTCGATATAGCAACACAGAGAGTTCAAGCAGCCCCCCAGAGAAAACTGTCTCTCAAACGAATAGAAAATAATGTTTTCTTAAAATGTTAAACATATCCTAATGAGTAAAGAAGTGTAGTTCAAATAAGGCACAAAGAATTCCTACATGGCAGTATTATGCCACTTGTTAATTTTCTATGTGCAGTAGGAGAGAAGAAAAAAACACCAAATAAATGCAAATAGATGCCAATGGAAATAAAGGTTTAGATTAAAAATGGAGATTTAGATTCAAATATTTCTTTGAAGATCATTTAGAGTCAGAAGAGGAGAAATCTTCGTGAACTTCTCAAATTCAGAGACTGTTTCCAAAGAGCTGGGGTCTTTGCAGGTAGGAAATTAAGCAGAGACAGAAGCTCTTTTATTATCACAAGCATAAAATGACCAATCTACTGAAGACAGTTGGATGTTACGAACACTAAGCTACTTTTACCTCTGCAAAGTCCACCCATAGAACTCTTTATAGCACCAGGTTATCTTATTTTGTGTAATTCAAGCTGTTAATAATTTATTTCATTCCAATTTCTGATCTATGATCAAGGAAAGTCCCTGCCTCAGCTTTCACTCCTGAACCTTTTGCCCCTGGCATGATTAGAGTCGACGAGGGGTGTCTATTACCTCTTATGTTTATTCATGCTCTGCTCAGTCACTGTGGATGTTGTTATCTGAAGCCATGCTGTGCTAATAGATGTACTACCAACCCTAATATACTCCATGCTGGTTATGGAGGAGAGCATAGCCTTGTGAGATGTCCTCCCCCTCAGGTAGCATGAATCCAAACTATATTTCTCCAGGTAGATTTTTGCCCTCCGTTGCAGTGAGGAACATCAGAATCCAGTTGGTTTGTAGAAGGAAGCCACACTGGAAGAAGTGGTATATTATGATTAAGGACAGACACTAAGGATCTCAAAGGTCCATGTGCTTCTTCTATCAGTGGATTGCCAGATATGTTGAGGACTTTTGAAGGTTTCTTCCACACCTATACTTTTTGACCTACATAAAACAAATTGCTTTGGATTGGCACCATTCTAACATTTGTTTAGCAACACACCACGTGAGCTAGCACAGCCTTTGGAGGACATTACAAGCTTTGCAAGATAGGTAGTACACAAGTGATGAGTGTATCTACACCTGGATTTGCATAGCAGCTGGGAAAAGCCTCTAGGTGTAATTTAGGTCACCCAGGGGGTCGCTGGTGTCTCAGGTGATGCTCAAGACTGGGTGGTTAATGGTTTGTGTAGGTGGCAGGTTGTGGTGAGAAGGGTGTGAAGAGAAGCAGAACAATGAACAAAAACCAGGGGCTTCTAAATTAACTTCTCCCACATCATTTTCAGGGACTTCCCTCCTGCTGGCACTGAAAAGGTCTTTCCACTTTGGACTCCCCATCTTATAGCTCTATTATTTATGAGTCTCTATCAGCTGAAGAGAAGCAGATCATGTTTTATTGATGTTCTCCTTTCTGATTAATCACAGGCTATATGACACTCAGAGCATTTTCATGGCTTTTGTTTGTCGGGTATTGCAAAGCTTGTGAGAGCAAAAAATACTGTAGATTTCCAAAGGGTTTTAGTAGGGAGATACTATGAAGACATTTTCTTTTTAAGAAAAAAACAGGCTTTTTTTTCCAATTGTTTTGGTAGTTATAATGACCCTGAAGAAACAAATAAACACACACACACAAAAGGAATTAAAAGAGAAAAAGAAAATAGGTGAACTGAGTCACAGATTCCTCCTCCTCCCCAATGTATGTGCACGCGCTGCTGTACTGCATGTGATCTTTGATTTTTCATGTCTAATGGGATATTCCCTGACCTTTAATCAAGTGAGCAATTGGCAGAATCAGGGAAAAATGGCACTGAAAAGTGCCCCAGGGTATTTTGGAATTTAAGAACATTTTGTAAAAGCAATCATAAACTCCGGCTCGCCTTTTACTTGGCCCTTATGGAAGTGGGGCTGCTGCCCTGGCTGTGGTGGGTAATAAATGGTGAAGTAAGAAAACATAGCTCTATACCCAAAGTGCTTTGGTTTCTCAGAGACTGCTGCATGTCCAATACACAGAATTATGTATATTATATGCATATGTATTATGCTTATTAAAATGCAGAAAGCAACAGCTCATGCTTATTTTCTCTAGAGTCATGTTCTCAAAAATTAGCGAATTTCATGTGACTGCAGTGGGGTAGTCCCAGGCACCCAACTTGTATGGGCAAGAGCAGCATGATCTGGTGTTTCTGTCCTGTAGCTGGTGTCTTTTGGTACTGGCACTGCCTGCAAAACCACTGCCATAAGAGAGAAATAGGTCCATCTCATTTTTATTTCCTGGGAAATCTGCAGCACCAAGAACCGCCTTTTTGATATTTCTTTGCAGACTGACAGCAGAAGTTATGCACACAGATGATGTGCCTGCAGCTGCCCTAGTTTTTTGCAGTATCAGGAAAATCTGGTCAAGGGAAAGGCAATAGTCTGCTGTGCCTAATCTCAACCCTGCTTTTTACCTAGAAGAGCTGGGCAGGGTTAAGGGTGGGATTGGATAGCATCATTTGAGCTGTAGTAGACGGTCCTTGTAGTTTTTGCAGGTATGTGGCATGGATAAGAGGTTTCTGCTCAAGGTAACTCACTGGGGAAAATGACAAATTCATGACAGGTTCTGTTAGCCTTTAACAGAATTGTTGGGTAAGTAGAGAGGTGGTGGTAGCTGCAAGGAACTCAGGTGAGGTGGTTAGAGCCAGATATCAAAACTTCTTGCTGAGACTCTGCCTGACCTGATAACATCAGCTTTGATCATCGCTGTTGCAAAGCAAATAGAGAGGGTCACCACCTGGAGCCTGGCTATGAGCTCCAGGGCACTGATCCAGCAGAAGAAAGTTGTCCTGAGGGCTGGGAATGTTTGTTTGTTGTTTTGTTTTTTTTTTTTCAAATGAGGGTGGTGAGAGCCTGGCCCAGGTTGCCCAGAGAGGTGGTGGATGAACCATCCCTGGAGACATCCCAGGCCAGGCTGGACGGGGCTCTGAGCAACCTGAGCTGGTGAAGATGTCCCTGCTCATGGCAGGGGTGGCACTGGATGAGCTTTAAAAGTCTCTTCAACCCAAGCTATTCCATGATTCTCTCTCATTAGGGTTGGCATACCCACTCCTAGGCTGCTCCTCTCTTCTCCTGCAGAACAAAGCATCCTGGTCCCTTCTGCTCCAGGCTCTCTGATGCTCATCCCTGATTTGTGCTGATCCTTTCAGGCCTGTCAAGTCTCATATGTTGAACACAAAGTAACTCCACACTGACCCACCATGAAGACAGTGCCTCAAGCCATCCAGTGGTAGCCTCTTGCCTGGTCCTTGGTCCATCAGGTGAAGGCAGCTGAGCTGCATCTACTGCCAGAGGTGTTGCAGGGAATGGAGGGTCTGTAGAAGGCAGGACTGAAGCTGTGGCATGGTACAGCTCCCATAAGGCCCTATGGACACTGGTATCTGTCCCTGTGCTTCATCCCAAATAGACCATTTGAAAGATACAGCCCATTAGAGTTGTGCTGTGGGGATCTTCGCATCTGAGGTCAGAAGCAATGTGAGTAGTCTAGAGGGTTTTGGTGCTGCTCACTGCTGAAAAACTGAGTCTGTCTGAGCTGCCTGCTTGTCCGAGATCAGGAAAATAACCAACCCAAACAACTTCAAGCTATTTCGGTGGTTCTGTAGGCTCTGTGGGCCTCTAGGATGCTCTCTTATAGGAGGACTTTGAAATTCTGACCCAACTCTCCTTTCCACTCCCCAGTTCAGGGAAGGTTGTTTCCCTGGGGGGAGCTGCTTGTGAGCTGAGCTGAGGGTAAAATCTGAGTGGATCCTCTGTTAAAAGCGGGACTGTGTGAGGCAAACACAGCTCTGGGATTTTACCAAATACACCCAGCACTCACTCTGACTTTAATCAGCAGAGTAGTCCTCTCAGGAGAGTGTTTATCTATTTTATTTTGGGTTACGGCTGGAGTGTCTTTGGTGGGCATCTTCAAAAGCTGCATTGGCCCTGACTGCTGTGCAGATCATAATGAGTTGCTCTTTGAAGTTGGGATTTGTGTGCCTGGTGTGTCAAACCTTCATAGCATTGAGATCCTTGCTTTGGGATCAAGGGCTCCTCTGTCTCCTCTAAATTATATGCCAGGCACGAAGCCGCATCCCTCTTAGACTGGAAACAATAAAGACTGCAACAATCCTGCTGAGCAGCTTGGAACAGATAAATCCACAAAACTAAAGAGGAAAGTGAGGCTGATTTTTATGTAGGTCACGTTCTTGTCTGGACAAAAGTATTGTCTTGGAAGAGTAAAAAGGGGAACCCTGTTAATGTCTTTTTGCATGAGGTGCTTTGGTGTCTGCCTGGGATGGGATAAATGGCCAGGCTTCCTGACTGAAAGATGTTAAGGTTCTGCAGATCTATTACCAGAAGCAGATGCCATCTGCTTCTCCACATCTCCTTTCAAAAGATGTCTCCTTCTCTGAAGGCTTTTTTGCACTCGTTTTTTCTCCATAGATGGAGTTGTCTTGAGAAAAAGCATCTTGTGGAAACCCTTTATTCATTCATGATCATACAGACCACCTCCTTCTCTTTGCTGATCCCACCCAATCCATCCTGTAATAGTACTGCAACAGACAAAGTACCACTCTGTAGGTTTTTTATCTCCATTCTTATGGATCCTTTGTATCCAGAAAGAAGGAAAAACGATCAGTGTTGTGTGACTAGATATGTTTTCAAGCATGGCCAACTGAAATGTCCATCATCCCCATCTGAAAATGCTCCAGGTCTGAAAATCCAGGTCCAAACCCTTGCAGACATAAACTAGCACAACTCTACAGGCTTTGGCAGGACAACACCTGCTGCAGGCACCGATTTTCACTAGCAAGGATATTTGCTGGCAGAGGAAATGCATCCATTTACACCACTGCAGACCCAAGGTGACACGTACCACTATGACACTGGTGTGTGCAGAGCTGTATTATCCCAGGATCTGGTCTTTCATGCTGCCGCACACTTCCTAGCTCTCCATGGTGTAATTAAGCAGTTGCAGGGAGGATAAACAGCTCCTAGGAGGTGGGGGGATCCACATCCTTCAGACTGTGTGAGTGCTCACCTTGCAGCCCAGCACATTGTCGACATGAACTGCCAGCACTAGTTGTGTTTACTGTGGTTATTTTGATGGTCTCCATGCTAAGTGGAAGCAGCACCAAAATACCTTACTGCAGAAACATGGAGATCTTAGTGATGCCACCAGATGTTCACTGAAGGAGATGCTCCAATTTCAGATGTGAAGAAGATGAAGGGTGTGAAGAGTAGGTGCAAAAGCATGCTACCTGTGTGAAATTAATGAGGTATTTGTGATCCTTTCAGCCTGATGGTTTTTCTATGAGGGCAAAATAGTTTTTCTACCAGTCAGATATTGGAAGCTTTTGTAAAAATCCTCATAAATATTTAATGCTAGTAAAGAGCTCTAGTCAAGCATCCTTAAAGCAACTGAGCTGCAAGTGACTGCGTTGTGTCCTCCTTTACTGTGAAATTCTCCATTCTTCCTCCAACAGAGCTGCAGGCAAAACCACAATGCTTTGGTTATTCTGAGCATCTGCGTGTTTGACCCAATTACTGCACGGTATCTGACAGCTGAGAACAGCATATAATAAAGACTTGCCTGATACTGGAAGCTAATTAGTATTTCCTTTGCAGCTTACTTAGGAGGGTGGTGAGAAGGAGGTGGGAAGAGAGGGATATGTGGAAGAAAGTATTTCAGGATCTTGCAGTAGTTTTAGTTTCAAGTATGATTAGGGTCATTTCTGCCCAATTTGATGCTGAACTTAAAATAATATATATGCATCTATCTATATATCTATCCACACACATGTGTGTGCATATAAAAGGAAAGAAATATATCTGGAAAATCTGTGAAGTTTGGAGTGACAGCATATAATTAAAGAAACAATCTGTAGCATAATAGACTAAGCTTCTCTTACTGTCAGTGAAGAGAGATATTTAACCTTTTCTGGCCCAGAAAAGTAACAGTGGTAGAAATCTTCACTGTTTAGCTGATTTACACTACTGAGGGAATGACTTTTAACCCCAGGCTTGAGAAGCCAGTTCTGGGAAAAGCAAGGAATGTGTTAATTAATAGGTGACCTCCTTGGAGTGATCAAATAAGACCAAGAACAGTGCAAAGGAGCACAGACTGGGAGAAGTGCTGCATCTCAGACCAGACACCAGTCCAACATCTGGGAGTTGCCACAATTTTGGTGTCAATGCCGTGCACAGCTGGTTTTGCAGTCTGGGGGATATGGAGCATCCTTCATACACTCAAACTCCTGCTGACCAAGGGTGTCCTAATCCTGATGAATCCCTAGGACCAGGGGATCTGCTCTGTGGGCAGCCCTAAAAACAGGAGGGGTGATAGATTGTATGTCAGCCCCCTTGGCTCTATACTGTAGAATCAGTTTGCACATTCCCAGTGTTGTGTGGTTTGGTATACTACTTATATAGACCTTGTGCATCATATCTTGCTTAGTGGCTACATTTGCTGAAGCCTTAGGTCACAAGTTGTGAAATTTCACCTAGATATGTTGAACTTTTACATAGTCAAGGAATAGAAGGCCCCAGCCCCGGTTCAAGCCAGAAGATAAGGAAGATACACTCATTAATAGAAGCTGCAACTTTAGAGGCAAGTAAAAGAAACAACCTGCCTAGAGACAATGAAAGGACCCCATGAAGAAAATGAAGACCCCAGACCATAGTGTTACTCCTGGCCCAAACTGTCACATGAGGTGTGGGGAATTTAGATTTTGAGGGTATAATTTCCCAGGGATTTATTTGTTTGAGGTTCCTCTTCAGAGGCAGTCAGCCCTAGCTGTATCACTATTAATAAAAAGGGCTTTATATAAGAATCTCTTCCCAGCTTATTTATTTGGTGGAAATCTAAAGTTGAACCCTCTTATGGTAGCTGGCACATGTAATTTCCATAATGCCAGCAAACACAGTGTGTCCTGGAGGACCAGACTCACTCCCCATGTCAGATGGACCATATGCTGCATGGACAATGAATTCAACAAGTCCAAGATACACGGGACTTACCATGCATATAGTATAGACACAACACACATGTCCTCAAAGGTCATTTATCCAGGTTTTCCATCCAACTTGGGTCCATATGTGACCCACGATGGAGGAGCTGGTTGGTCTGTATTTGCAAGGAATGTGTTAATTAATAGGTGGCCTCCATAAAGTGATCAAAATAGACCGAGAACAGTGCAAGGGAGCACAGGCTGGGAGAAGTCCTGCCTCTCAGGCCAGACACCAGTCCAGAGCTTTGATGTCTAATGGCCATTAAAACAAAGAAGCCACTTCTAAGAAGGATAATGGCCATTTGCCTGAGCTTTCACTCAGGTAATTACACTAAGGACCACTAGAGCCTTGACATGGACTTCCGGCTGCTGTAACATTGACAGTGGTTTTGAAATTCTCTCTGCTAAGTGGAGACAATATTGCAAATACCTTATTGTGAAACTGTCAAGATTTTAGTGATACCAATACATATATTTCTCTGAAGTATATTGGTGCTGCATTTCCAGTTCTGAATCACCCTGTTTGCTCAGAAAAGCTGTTTCCCTGTAGCTCTGGATGCTGTGTGGTTAGCAAACAGTGTCTTCCCTGAATATATTCCTTGGCAGGGAACAGTACAGTGAAAAACTGCACAGCATTTTATGGCATCAGGAAGCTAATGGCTGGTATTGACACCTTATTTACGTAGAAATCAAACCAACAGAAATTTTGAAAAGCACTGAAATTGCCCCTTTTCCTGCTTTTCAGAATTAAATCTTTTGCCTTTTTGGTTTGAATGGAGTTTTGAGTTTTAACAGTGCCATTTAAGCAAAAAGCGCTTTACTAAAGAATCCCTTAAAGAAAGCATTTGCAATGGAGACTGAAGGTGGTATTTACCTCCAAACAATGCTTTTGAAACATTTATTACCTTTATTTATTTTTTTTTAAATAATCGAATTTGTTTTTTCTGTCCAAATAATGCGCAAGCTGAGAAAGCAAAGTTCTTAAAGCTCTATTGGTCAGTATTATGAGAGGCTGTGGGCTGCAGATGATGAAGAGCTACTGTATAAGCAGAACTTAATATTATTATATATACTTATGAAATATAAGGATTTTTTCCTCTCTTTGACCTGTGCTTCTGCATTTGTATGGGAAAGTGGCATCTTTTTCTTTAGGTGCTATAAAATTCTATTAGAAGATGCAACTATAAACTTGCTTTTTCCTACTGTTGAGATCAGGAGGTAAAAAACACAAATCCGTGGGGATTTTGCCCATTGAGGTAGGTCTGCCTGGCTTGCCAGAGATATATGCAAACCCTTTTTGAGGTTTTGTATTCCCCAGAGTCTCCAGACTAAAGGCACTCTACCCATTTTGGTGACATCACTGGCTGTATTTATAATTGGGTCTGGAATGGGTTTTTAGCCATGACGCCAACATGGACACAACCCTTGTTCAGGCAGCTGAGTATGCTCATTTTCCAGATGGACACAAAGGACGTCCCTTAGTGAAACAGCAAATGGTCCCTGACCCATGGTGACTCCTAACTGTGTTTGGACAATGGATGGGCAAGTGCTGGCTGGAGAGTTGCCCTGGGTCAAACCTGTGACAAAATCCTTTCTAAGGGTTTAACAACATATGGGTGAGCATGTGCTGGTGTTTTGTTGCTGGTGAAGATGTTGCTGGAGAGTTCGACTTATTTATTTTCTTAAGTCGGACTTCTCCAGTGCACCAACCTGCTCTGGAGGGTTTATCTTTGTAGCTGTGAGGAAAGAAGGATTTGCTTCTACTAACAGCACAGAACATGATCTGGACAGATCTGGTGTTAATACCTACCTCTTTCAGGGTCAACAGTTAAAGTGATTGCCAAATTACATCATCGATCATTCCTTGTTTTGTAAATTATGAGAACAGTAGTTTTGTTTTCTTGTCTCCTTTGAGACTTTCAGAACTGGTATTTAAAGACATCCAAAGCATCTATAAGAGGATAGAAGTGATGCAGATGCAATGAGAGAGCTGTGTCCTTCTGGAGCAATATTTGGAGCTTGGTGAGATATCACAAAGCATCTCAAATGGCACTAGACACTTCTGTGTGGACACCTGAACTAAGTCTGTTTCTCAAAAGCATCAATCATAGGGACACGGTTTAGTGCTATATTGAGGTCATGCTTGGACTTGATGATCCCGGGGGCCTCTTCCAACCAAAATGATTCTATGATTCTATGTCCATAACAGTGCTGTCTACAGGTGAGAGTCAGGTATGAATTAAGATCCTTCAAGGATTTCCAAGGCTCGGAAGGCTGGGCTGTCAAACCATCAGTGGATTAACTCAGTGGACTTTCAGTATTCCCTGAATACAAGAAGTAAGAGATTGCTCTACATCTTTTCCTCTGACAAAGAAGTCACTTGCAAAAATCAGCTTAATTCCAGAGCAGCTCAGATTGATGATTTCATCACAAAATAGTCATGACAATACTTAATCATGGGGTCGAATATATCTACAAAGGCACAAAAGATGAGTCCTTTTCCAGTGAATAATAGAGCACGCAGGTACATCCAAAATTATTCTGCCTTTCTTCAGATGTGTACTTAAAAGAATCATCTCTATCCCACTTCTTTAGCATTCTTCTTTTTCTACTTTTTATTTTTTTTTTTTTTAAATAGGAGAATCAGAGTTTTGCCCAGGTTGCTGGAATAAAGAACTGTTTCTAACACTTACATATGGATGCCTACAGCATTGCAAATTTAATGTGTGCACCTCATTTACATGAATCATTTAAGAGCATAGCTCCATAGGGGAACATAGAAAGTTTAGCCTCTATATTTGATCCAAATCCTAATGAGGCCAATGGAGAGACTCATCAGGCATTTCTCCTAAACCATTTCTGCCTTATAAATGGAAAGGCTGCTGTGGTGGGACTAGGTTGCAGAAGGTGCAGTTTTTATTCCTACCTTTGACCACTGGGTAACCTTTAACTAGTTGTGCTCCTTCTTTATGACTCCAATTTCTCTGTTTGATAAAGGAGGGAAATGTTAATGAGTGCCTTCGAAAATGATCTGAGGTGCGTTCCCAACAGATCAGTTTGGTTAAATTGTCCTTAAACTGGAGTCATCAAAATTAGTGCTCAGCTGGTGCTTAACCCCTTCATGGATATAGGCAGATGCTGATAAAACCCAAAACCATTCCATACAGAGGTGTTTTAGCTGCTCCATTTAAAATTAACTTTGTTACCTGCACAACACAATATTTTGCTGTAGAAACTTGCTTCAAATTCCATTAAGAAAGTCTTTGCAAAGGCACTTGTTCTTCTGCTGATAACAACATGTGCAACCTCACAAGTCAACACAGCCCTTCTGGATTTGATGAAGTAGGTTTTCAATTATCTCCCATTCTTGCACAGCCTGATTAATTTGGTGTGCTGGGAAACCATCTGCTAGCTTGGGGTTCATGTGATAATGCACTCAGGAAGGAGGCTGGGCTGTGTCCCTTTGGGTAAAGCCTTCACTCAGGCTGTGTGAGTCTAGAAGCTTGATCCCAGTCTAAAACCTGCAGGCAGCAATCTGAATGTCCTCATGTGGCTTAGCTACCAGGCTTACAGCTGGATGCTCGGCAGTCCGGTGGAAGTTGATTCATTGTTATAAATATTGGTGCAAAAAATATCAAAGGAGGTTTTAAGCTTTGTTTTGTTTTGTTTTGTTTTGGTTTGGTTTGGTTTGGTTTGGTTTGGTTTGGTTTGGTTTGGAGTGAAGACATTTACATGGTACCTCTTACTTAGAGCTCACTAGTCACCCAAGGAAAATGTAATTGCCAGTAACTCAATGAATGAAACCATGAACAGAGAAGGAAATACCAGTGCTAAATTTGATATCTGCATAATTTTCCAAAGCATTGCTTGCACTAATTGAGCTAGATGAGAGTTCTCATTATCTGAGGACAGCAGTAGATATAGTTTTCTCTCTTGCCCATTCAACAGGATGAGAAAGATTCAGATAGAACACTACAAGACAGGATTAGTGAAGAGATGTTGGAATTAGAGATGTGTTCAAGCCAGGAAACCCACAGAGGACATTGTAGGACCGTGTAGATTGACCAATATACCTTGAATTGCATAGTTGGCCATACAAGGTTGTTCTCTGTTAACACAGCATGTGCGGACTTGGATGGAGAGCTCTACAGATCATTAGGTGAGTCATACCTGTCTGGTGTGATCTATCTGTCTAGACAGATCTGTGGTTAATATTTTGTTACAGGGTTCCCTGTTGTGACCATGCTTGGATAAAAAAACAAAACCAAAACCCAACATGAAGTGTCTACCAAGAGCTTTTAAGGTTCCATTTGGCTAAGATTTTAGTTTGAGGTGCCAGTGCCATCATTGCCAAGTTCAGCCAGAGCTCCAATTAGCAGCAGGCCTGCAGCTGACCTCTGTGAACTGTCTGTTTTCATTAAAAAGTGTCAAAGATAAGCAATCTGGAAAGCTTAAAACAGAGAAATTACTGGAAAAATATTCCTGGTATGTAACCACGTAGCCCTGCAATACAGTATTACCATTGCTACCCAAGGGCCATCAGCTTTGCACTGAATTTGCAAGGCCTCAGAAGTGAGGACTGTCAGGATTGCTCTGCCTGAACTTTTCTTGACCTATTTGCAGCTTTGTTTTACTTGGTGTAGCTGTGACAGCCATTTCTCTCACTGATCAGGTATCTATGGCTAATTTATTTTACTCTGTAACCACAGTTTTACATAGATAACAGTAGCGAGCAGAAAAAACAAACCCAAGAAACATTTAAATAAGGTTCAATTAAAGATCCTGCTCAGGAAATCAGTATTTCACTTCTCGAAACTTTAGTGCACAGCTGAGATACAGGAGCCTGGGAAACAGCTCATAAAAGCATCTTTGTTCTCCTGGACTGAGTCCCATGAGGCTGAATCCTCAGTCTGTGATACAAATCAAATAATGCATCGCAGGACTGGATGGAGAAAGGCGAGTAAGTTTATGATTTGGAGTGAGATTCGTCTATATCTGTTAGATAACCTTGTTGTCCTGCCCAAACTAATTTGCTAGAGCTCTGCATTCTTGTTAGAGTCAACAGAGGGAGGAAGATGCCTCTGGAGAATGGTTGAGCCACCCCAGCTGAGATCTGCTAGGGTTTATAGTGAGTTGGCAGGTGAGCATCTCTCTCCTCTGGTCTAGAGGTGGCTTATGGAGTCAATAGACTTAATGTCTGTGTTTTGGAGCAGTGCAGTTAGATGAGATGAATCCTGGTTTTAAGGAACTCAACCTCTTGAGCTGGACTTCTCACCTCCTCTTTGCTCATCTCTGGGGTTTTCATGGATTGAGAGCTAAACAGCTGAATGCAACAGCAGGGCAGGTCATTCCAGCAGCAAAGCAGGCATTGTTTTGCACTGAATCTGCTAGAAGAGGTTTGGGACGTGGCTGCACCACTTGGAGGATGGAGTCCCACCAGTGAATGAGCTCCTAGGCTGGGAAGCCAGTGCCTGGTCCAGACATGAGGGTCTGAGCAGGCTGACATCACTCTCAGCTCTTGTAGAGGTTTGGTGGTGGTGCATAAATTTGCTAACAGAGCAAATGAAGAGAGTGTTTTCACATGGTTACTGATACCAAAGCATTTAACTCGATACGGCAAATCAGCTAATAGAAGAAAGTTCTAAAACCAAATCAATTTATGATTTTAGAAGCAAGCACCCTTTATTGACTCGTCAGCTCCCACAGTAATCCTTTTTGCCTACCGGGGGTCCCAAACAATTCCCAAACACAGGTTATATCCACACAGATAATGCATATTCATTACATTTCCAAGAAATCCTTAGCATACAGATTACATTCCTTTGTTATTCAGCTTGTAACCTGCTTGCACTGGTGTCGCCACCTTATTTTCTGAGAGCAAGGGCATTGTCTCCTAACCTTCTCCTGCTTATCTTAGCAAATACCATTCTTGTGACTTAACACCTAACATCCGTGAACCTTATTGTTATTAACTTAGTAAATGCCTAAAATCTATGACCCTTTTTTGTGTAGACCTATTTTGTTACTAATTGCTGATTTTAGGTATCACACTGAAGCATTAGAAGTACTTTGTGAAGTTTTGTCTCTGCACAGAACCAGCTCTGTGCCCAAAAAAACACCTGCTGTCCCCTGGGAAAGAGCACATTTGATTTCTTATTGTCTGTAAAAGCTGCCCTGTGGATAATCTCATTTACATTCCCACCCTTCATGAAAGCCCGGTGCCTTGTGATGGATGCGACCAGCTGAAGGAGCAATAACCATTTCCGCTGCTCAAATGGAAGCAAAGAGGATTTCCAAACTCAGCAATAAAAGCACAATTACCTCAGCTTAAGGTCTGCCTGAGAATGGCTGGTGAAGCAGCAGCTGCTTCAAAATTTTATCAACAGAGCAGAAAAATTCAGCAGTGGCTTTTTTGATGTACTCAGCAGCAGCAAGTAAGAAATGAGTGAACAAATCTGTGTTTGTGGTAGTCCTTACCCAAAGCATGACAGGTATGTCAAAGCAGGGAGATCTCCTGCAGGATGACCAGGTAGGATTTTGGGATGCTGGTGACATAAACATAGAATCATTTCGGTTGGAAGAGACCCTCAGGATGATCGAGTCCAACCATAACCTAACCTAACTCTAGCACTAAACCATGTCCATAAGAACCTTGTCTAAACACCTTTTAAACCCCTCCAGGAATGGTGACTCCACCACTGCCCTGAGCAGCCTGTTCCAATGCCCAACAGCCTTTTCCATGAAGAATTTTTTCCTAATATCCAATCTAAACTTCCTCTGGCGCAACTTGACGTCATTTCCTCTTGTCCTATCACTTGCTACTTGGGAGAAGAGACCAATTCCCTCCATGCTACAACCTCCTTTCCTGCAATTGTAGACAGTGATAAGGTCTCCCCTCAGTCTCTTGTTCTCCGGGCTGAGCAAGAGGATTACTCCATAATCCTTTGGTGTGTGCCCTGGACTGAGGGAAGCAGCTCAGCTCTAACCTAAAATAAAAATATCTGGTATGGAAGATGATCTCCTCTTTGATCGAGCCCAGTTTTGATCTTGTTTAGCATGAACACAAACAATTTGCCCATGACTTTTCTGAAGAGTAGACTTCTCAGCAGGAATCAGACCAGGACCCAAATCCCAAGTGGTGGAAGTAAACCAAGGGTCCCTAGATCTACCACCAACTTAGTATACAATCTTGGAAAATGTCTTCATTTTCCTAGAAGTGCTTCCTTACCAAATACAATGACCTGAAATCTTTCAGTGATAGCTCAGATGCCAGATTTGTGAGGTGGCCATGGTGGGTGACAAAGAGATAAGCATTGGGTGCTTTCATTGCCCTCGTGGACTATTTTCCAATTGCAAACATGGCACCTAGAGATTTTTTTTGCCAAGTAGAAGCAGCAAACGTTTCTTTGGCTTTGGTGAACGCTGCAGCTTTGGACACTTTCCTGCAGCACCAAGGCTGTGTTTGAGGCTTTGTGCTTGGGGGGATCCATCCAGGTGATTTCCCGGCAGATTGCACAACACGTTGCTTTTTCTGCATGATGGAAATTAAAAGCACATTGTGAGAGGTGTCTCCTCACCACAGCCTGGCTCATCTAGAATTTGTGAGACATTAATATGCCGAATAGGCTGCTTTCTCCTTGCTGAAGATGTGCAGTGTATTGGCTGAGAGCCCAAAATGAGGAGGAGGGCCTGGCACCTGTTAGAGGCACTTGAAAAAGATATCAAAGCATATTAATTTGTTGTCCTTGTCTCATTCTCTGTTTCCACAGAATCCAGGAATGAACTTTCCCCACACTGCCATGAACAATACAGCAAACAGCTGCTCATAAGTGCAGGAATTACTCTTCAACTCAGAGAAGTGAGCCGTGATGGAGACGCAGCACGATGAGCAGGTTTGGACATGATTCAGATGACCTCAGGGGGCTCATATCTTGCTCTTTCACTTATTTATCAGATGGCTTTTCCCCATTTCTCTGCACAAGGCTCAGTTTCCCCACATGTAAAAAGAAAGGGCTGCAGTCCTGGGTTCCCTCAAAGAGCACTTTGCAATTTCTGGCTTGGAAGTTCTGTGCTGCATCTCTG
Source organism: Columba livia (assembly GCF_036013475.1). Classification (NCBI taxonomy): domain Eukaryota; kingdom Metazoa; phylum Chordata; class Aves; order Columbiformes; family Columbidae; genus Columba; species Columba livia. The sequence continues at coordinate 3,959,533 of NC_088603.1, forward strand.
TATTTAACATGATGACAATCTTTGCATTGGTAAAGAAGCAGCATAGAGCCCTGCAGCTCCTTCTCCAAAGCATATCCTGCCACTAGGGCAAAAGGAGTCTCTTTATTTTTGTCCAAGCAAATTTTTCTGCTCTTTTGTCTCCATTTATCTGGACATATTTACATTTCAATGACCACAAAAACATTGTCACACTGACCTGTGACCATGCAAGAGTAGCACCAGGTTTGCAGATAGTATTTAACCACCTACATAGTCCTGGTGATGTTCAGGTTATGTCTACAAAGGGCCAGGTAAAAATCCCAGGCATGGGAATTGATCATCTATACTGTGAAATTGTTATAACACTCTTTGGTGTTCCTGGGCTAAATAGCACTTTTGAAAATAAATCCTGGTGAAGTCTCTGGGGACAACTAGTGTGGCTCATTCCTGATGAAGAGTGTAGATGAAGCCTTGTATTTTGGAAACCAAGAGAGTTTAATAAAATAGCAGTGTGCTAGTCCAAGCCAGCTGGCATCAGTGGCAGGTAAAGAATCCCAAAGCCATTTCACTTATTGCAATAGCTGTAGCCTTATTGTTTATTCCAAGTGTTTCCTTGGTCCCTTTGCACAGGCCGTAACAATATGAAGCATATTGTTAGACAGCTGGATGGCATGAACCGCATCCCTGAGCTGTCTTTACGGTGTCTGCAGTGCCACCAGAATAAGCAATGATGAAGAAGCTTAACCCTGTATAATGTATGGCATCCCCTGCTCTCTGTGGATCAAGATTTCTTTATTCTTTACCCAAACTTTTCAGAAATGGGCAGCAAAATTCATGTATTCTTACATGTAGGACTAATGAACTGACTCCTAGATCTCCCCCTGGTACAGCTTTGAATCTATGTTATATTTATATATTTATAACATATTTATTTATATTTATGCTTATATTTATACTTATATTTACCTACTTTTAGCAGCAAATAGTTCACAGGCCAAGGGATCCCAGCTTTGCTCAGCCATGCAGGCACTGCAGTGACTCATTCTAGTCCTCTGCAATGTCTCCTTTATCTTACGCTCTCCTCAAGGCAGAAAAAGCATGTAAATTAATTGGTTTGGTTTGTAGTTTCATTTATTTGGTTTTCACCTCAGAGGAAGCATGAGCAGTCGGCTGTGGGAGTATTTATTCCTCATCCTTCTTCTTGGGGTCGTCAAACTCCTGTTTTTAAGCTTGTGGTTAAATCCAGCAAAACAGGATGGAAAAGAGAAATTAAATGTTTATTCAGGTCAGCCAAGTAATATCCTTTAGGGTAACTCATTTAAGGTCATTGAATTTAGAAATATTGGCCTTAGTGCTTCTAAACTCCAGTTTTTCCTCTCTGTGCACCTGTCTGGTTCAGTGCATGGACAGATTGGGCAACTCCTCAAATGTCCATCTCCTTTTCACACATACAAGTGTGCAGGCCCTGCTCTTATCTATTGCATATTGGCCCAACACAGACTGGTATCCTCCAATTTCTGGCATAGCCTGGCTTCTCCATGTTTGACTTTGCAATTTGAAAAGTGGTTTTGAAATGCGATCATTTCAGTGGGTGATATCTGGGTCTATAATAAGAAGGAGATGGAAAAAACAGAACCGCCATCCTATGGCATCAATCACCCTTCAGGGTCTAATCCCTCTTTTGCAGCAGGGTTAAGAATCCCTGAAAGAAACAGATTGAAAGATTAAGGAAGAAAAATCTGCCCATCCTCTTGGAACTTGCCCAACCATTCTAGAAGCACGTTCTTCCTAAAAACATCAGTCTCAAGAGGAAAACTAGGACTGAAAATAAAGTCAACTCAAATTATGAAATTCATGAGCAAAAAAGAAAAATGAGGTGAACACGGTGTTAAGTAATGATACCTGTTGTGTATTTATTAACAAGTTTTGGGCATATTTTTAGGCTTAAATTTAGGCAGCTTTATAGGGAGCTATGTTAGAAAACAGTTTCTCAGTTCCATCTGTATTCAGGGGAGAAAGATCCGTGCCCAGGTAGTGGTTCAGAACAGGAATCATTGGGATCTCCGTGGTGCTTCCTAGTACTGTTCCTTTTCTGCTCTCAGCCTGAATTTCATGGACAAAATATTTTTGTCAGGGTGTAAGAAATAGAGTAACACACCATGATGGTGAATGTGACATACTGGGTGCCTAGGGAAAGAGAAACGGGAAGCTTATTTTCTCATATGCTTTAAAAAACCAGTCAACTTGACTGTCTATAGTCCTGCTAAATAGTGCTGTGCTCTGTGAATGGGTTTGGTGATGAGATTTTCAGGTGGATTCGGTGCTAATCAATAATGAAGTAACATTAAACTGGCACTGCCTAGTTATTTATAACACCAGCAAATGCTTTTTTTATGAAACTACACTTTGCTCATGCATATGCCTTAAAGCTTGTGTTAGAAACATAAAAGCTTAATCCAGTAGTCAGAGAAATAATTGGTAAGACTTATTTTGATCTAAGGAGGAGGTGTAGAAAGCTGGATGAGGTGAAGCCTGGCACAAATAGAAACAACACTCATACCAGAGTCGCACAAAATGAGAAAGATCCTGAAGTCTCTATGTGTTCCTTCAGTGCTTGCAAAACCCTTTCTCACTTTCAACACACCGTGTCAGAAATCCATTGATTTAACCACAAAGCACTAAATGAGCTTTAGTCATAGCTGTAGACTCATCTGTACCAGTGGCCTTTGGCCTTTCACTAGGAGAAGCTTTCTGAAGTATAACGAGCCTTTTCTCCTGAGGTGGTTGAGGATCTAGTCCAAAGTCACCAGAGAACACTTGCCGCTTTTTGCTGTCACCAGTAAATGCTGGAACATGGCTCGAAACATTTGTTTTTCCCAGTAGCTGACCTTGGAGGGGTAGGATGACTTGTGTCTTGGGGACTGACATGTTCATTGAGGTTCACTTCACTTAATTTCAGGAACTGACAGTACTGGTGACTTTATAGTCACTGGGAGGAATAAAACATTTTAGTACATAGCTTATTGACCTTAAAATGAGATTAATTGCTGTTTAAAACTTCTTATCTCTCTGTAATACCTGTCAAGGCAGCTTTGTGTACTTGTTTAGCATAGGTCTTGCCCCGTATTCACATTTGGTCAGCAAAGGCCAGTGATGAGTGTCATCTCCTGACTTCAGAGACCTTCATTGATCTTCCTCCCTTCCTGCCCAGAAGTCCTTGTACCCTCTTCCTACACAGACACCCAACCCACCTAGAACCAGTGGCTAAAACTGATTCTGACATGGCTATTGAGAGTCAAGAAGGACTGTCATGAGCACAAAAATTAAATGGGAAACAGGTAGAATTGGGACATCCTTTCATAGGACAGGGGATTGATCTCAAGTCAACTTTTGTAACTCAAAGCTACAGGAAAAGCAAAATTACAGAGATAAGAGTGACTCGTCTATTGAGAAGGAAGACGTGAATTTCAATAATAAAGTTTTTAGATCCCAAAAGGTGCTTGGAGAAGTGCAAGACCTATTCTGAGGTGTTGAAGAACAGGAGGACTTGTACATTTCTAATGTTGTTTTCTGGAACCTGTAAGAAACTGGTGTTTCTGCTTGCTTTCTCTGAGAAAGTAAATCTGGAGTGCACACCTTTGGGAAAGTCAGGAATCAGCATGTTGATGTGGAGCATCTCCCCTATGAGGAAAGGCTGAGGGAGCTGGGGCTCTTAAGCTTGGAGGAGACTGAGGGGTGACCTCATTAATGTTTACAGATAAAGGGTGAGTGTCAGGAGGATGGAGCCAGGCTCTTCTCGGTGACAACCAATGACAGGACAAGGGGCAATGGGTGCAAACTGGAACACAAGAGGTTCCCCTTAAATTTGAGAAGAAAACTTCTTCATGGTGAGGGTGCCAGAACCTGGACCAGGCTGCCCAGGGACATTCCAACCAGCCTGGACACCTTCCTGTGTAACCTCATCTGGGTGTTCCTGCTCCATGGGGGGATTGCACTGGATGAGCTTTCCAGGCCCCTTCCAACCCCTGACATTCTGGGATTCTGTAAAAAATATGCTGCTCAACACAAATGCTACAGTCCTATAGAGGCCAAATACAACTAACATACCTGCATGTAGAATGAAAACCCCTTTTGATGAAGTGACATAAAATCTTATTGAAGTGGTAGGACTCGTTGCAACAGAGTTCCTCACCTGCTTATCAAGATCTTCTTTCTCCAGCTTAATTTTCCTTCTAGTCAGAGGAAAAAAAAAGATCACAATTGCATGCTTTTATTTCAATAAAACTCATTCATTTAGTCCATTTCAGTGAACTAGAAAAGGGTGTCTTTGTATGTCTCTATGTGCCTAGATCAACCCATTGCCCATGGATCAGACGGGTTTACTACTAATGAATTTTAAATGAATTAATAACAAAGCCTTCAAATACAGGAGTAAGAACACTCTGTTTCTCAATCTGAATCAAGTATTGAACAGGGTTCAGGGAAATTTAAAAAATAAACAATATCACCAAAACCTATCCTATAAAAAGCAATCTGATATGTTTGCACGTTAGGTCATATTTAAGAAAGCTGCTGTGACTTACACAAATGGTCTCGTTTGTCCAGATATTTGCACAAAACCCAAGACTGGTCTGACCAGTCAGCAGAAAAGTTCCTCTACGTTCGTGACTGGAACAGGACAAATAAAAACAGCTTTTTGCTGCAAACATGGACCCACCCTTGGTCATCTCAGAGGTGAACGGTGATATGTGAATGGCTCTTTACGGTCCCTGTTTCTCTGCCTTTTCGACTGGTAAACAAGTATCATTCCCAAAAGATGGTGTGAAAAAGTGCCCTGGGTTAAAGAAGGGATAATTACAACAAGGGCCTGGAGCAGGGTGGGGGGATGAGTGAAAACAGAGGGACAAAAAAATGGAGAAACAGTTGGCCTTTTATAACTTACAGCTTGCTCTGTAGTTGGGGTGTCTTTTAATTATTTTTTTCCATTAGATTTCAAGCTTAGCGCTGCTAGCAGCCATGATTCAGCCACTACTTGCTACCATGGGGTCAAGATTTTAACAGTGACACTCTTTGAGTCTCTTGCATGACCCTGAAGTTGCTTTAAATATCACCAGTCACTGGGAACCTGGGAAATATCTAAATCTCAAGTGTCTGAGTTCCAGCTGGCTTGTTTGGGGGTGTGTTTGTAGAAAGATTCATGGAACACAGTATAGGGAACATTTCCCTGCAGAATCAGAAAGTTTGTCTGTAAGGACATAAGCTGTCCTGGGCCATTTTTCTCAGGGGCAGGGAATGATCCCTTGACCCTTCTATTTAGTAGCACAGATATAAACATGCTGTGAGGACACTGGTGAGGTTGCACAGTCATCCTCTTCCTCACCAGGAACAGCTTTCCCCATCTGTGCTTCACTCTTTGACAGCCTATAGCTTTGTGGACAGCATCCACTTACACCTTGTGACGTTTTTTGGAATCCAGGGCTGATTTGGAGAAGCATCATCAGCACCTGCTGCAAGGAGAAGGGTCAGCAGGGAATGCAGAGCCGAACTTTGGCTGTTTTTGCTATCTAAGGACACCCCTTGCTGAAGGTGGCTGATCCCTTTGCATACCATCTTCCTAGATAGTGTTAGGAATTGAGCCAGGAGAAAAACTACCAGCGACAAATCCTTCTTCTGATGCATAAAGTTCTCATCTGGCTTTGGCATTTTGAGTGTAATGACATGACTGTGCAAGGTCATCATGTCTGAGAACAAACACTTCCCTCCTCCCCACCTCGTCTCTTGTGGCCACGGGCAGTGACGTAATGTGCAAGAGTGTTTACATCCTCCTTAAGAGTAACAGCCTATTGAAAACATGGGAAAAATGCTATTCTAGCACCGTCACTTAAGTTCTTTGATAACAATAAGCGAGGAAATAGAATTCATGTGTTCCCAGGTTACTCACCAGCTGCAGATATCACAGATTTGGACTGGGAGGGATGAGAGAGGCCCTGAGAACTGTGACAAAAATGCGGATGGCAGCAGGTGACCATTCCCTGTCCCATCAGGAGCAAATGGCACTTGATATTAGTTGCCTTTTCTAGACAGTCATGCAAAAGGAGCAGGAACAAATGGTTTGAACCTTAGTGAAGGAATATGGAAAAGGTGGAGGAAATCAGTAAGTATGTGAACATCCTAAAAGCCATATATCTTGGCTATATGTTAATCTATGGTTTTATTTCTCCCACAGTGCCAGCCTTATGCAGAGTTTGAGGTAAGTTTTTTCTGTTTGGGAGCTTGAAAACCAGAGTGCTGCCCTTGGACTATACTGGCTTGGCCCTTGTAAATTAAACCAGTAAATTATGATTCAGACCAATATATTCTGCATCCACACACAAAAAAAGACTCTTTGTTATGTAGTGCTTACAGTCACAATAAATCAAGATGTGTAACAGCAGGTGAATTGCCCTAGCCCAGCATTAGATACCACCACTGCTGACTTCTCCAGCTGGGATAGTCCCAGTGAACCCTTTGTATTCAAAGCAAGAAACAAAAGATTTGGGTGCGATTTTCAGGTGCCTAAATGCAGGCTTGAAGAGTCATTGTAGATGCTATGGGGTTTTCTTCCAGGAGTACAGTTGTCCTTACAAACTAATGTGTATGTGATGTTAAATCCTGTGTTACATTGTCTGTAAGCACGTAGATGTCTACAATACCTTGGGGTTCTCATGTGGCATTAGACACAATGGAGTCCTACCATCTAATGTGTAATTAATCTGATATAATTTAGACAAATCTGATATAATTTAGTTGTCTACTTGAAATAAAATGATTATTTCGCTGGTGCATTGCTTGTATTGACCAAATCTCCAGTGACTATAAAAAGAGTTTCACTATAAAAGTGCAATCCAAGAAACCAAAACAACATGATTTCATCTTCAACAGATTAATAGTAAAAAGTTGAAATTTGGGTGTGGGAAGTTTGCCATTCTTAGCCAGTTTCACACACCCTGAGCTATGTTGGTTCAGTGTTTGGAATGTGTATGTGAAAAGATGCCACAATATAACTCTGCATTTGAGAGTAAGCAGAGAGGAACACGTGTCTCTTGTCACGTGTGCAGAAGGAGAAATGGAGCAAGCAAAGGTCTGGTTTGTTGTTGCTCCCATCTGGAAGGTGAACCTGACATTTCTATCTGCCAACAGCGATTTATTGTGAAACAGACCCGCAGGAAAGGTTTCTTCACGCTAAATCAACCAGCAAAAGAAATGAACCTTGTGTTAAAACCAAATAAGAAACTTAATCACACTCTACATGTCCGGATGCATAAATAATTAAAATATTTGCAGCTGCATTTTCAATATATTAAAAAAAAAGCCCTACCAAACAGCCATATGAAAACCAAAAATGAATACTCCGTTAGTAAAAAAAAATAATATATATAAGTGCAGATTTGTTCTCATTTCATTTTAGGGGAGAGAAAGAACTTTTTACGACCTACAAGGAAAATTACTGTGTTAATGATCATCTGGTGGTTGTTCTATCCCAGATAATATCTTTTTACTGTAACCACAGTCAAACTCACTCTCTGCTGAACCATGTTGCCCAAAAAATTGTTCTAAAGAGCACTGACAATGGGCGAAGGTCAGAAGTTTTAAGTGTATTACTGGGAGTAGTGAACGTTTTCTCTATTTTTAAAAAAAACTGTGGATTTACATTTTACTTACAAATGGTAACTTTCATTAAGTACTAATGTAGTAAGGGTAATTATGTTCTTAACAACAGCAATGTCCTTTCTGGTCTTAAGCATATTTTTAGACTATAATAATCAAGGTTTTTATGTAGTGGTCACCAACATTCTTATTATAATAATTTGTATTTAATATTAATATAGAACAGAAGCTAACAACAATTATATATATATTTTTAAGGGAAGAAAATTAGACATGCTGTGACGTGTGCATGTGTGTGTTTTAAGCAAAACTATAATTGTTGCTTCAGCTTTGAACTGAAATCAGTTTGTGTAGCATCTTCCTCTTCACCATCATGTTCTTCTATTGGTGTTTCCTCCCACAATACCTATTTTTGTTCACAAGAACTTGTTACTAATTTTTGCGTTCACTGTTTGGACAGGCACCAAAGTAGCTGTGTCTCAGAAGGTCAAGGACAGTTTTGTGTGCTGGTGTTCCATCCATTCATTGAATATCCAGGTTCCCCTTGGCAATGCCTCTGTAGTCATCATCTTAGACCATTGCAGAGCCATTCAGATCCATTTGGCACCTCTAAATCTCTTCTTTAAGGCTTGTATGCAATACAGTCTGCTAGAGGAGGTGTTTGCATGGTGGACATTTGGCCCCTTTTAAACAAAAGCATCAGTAATTTCAATGTCCACTCTGTCTTTAAGTTTCCAAAGTCCTAAATCAGACAATCTGGGGTTATTCAAGTTTATTATGTCTCTCAGTTGCCTCAGTTTATCTGCTGCACCTGGACAGGTGAATTTCTCCCTAAACTGAATTAAATACATTGACAAGAGCTCCTTAAAAAGGAGTTCGAATGATTGGCTCTGACGTTAACGTCAGCGTAATATATATATATGTATATATATATATATATAAAAAGCATGTGAGAGGAATTTCAGCCAGAAAGTCAATACTACAATAACAATTGCTCTTCACTTTCTGTTTACAAAGCTGACAATAGTTGGTCACGCTCTGGCCTACTTAACAGAGAGAAAACAGTGATGTTCTATGTGCAATGAAATGTAGTTTTTCAACTTCTTCTCTCCACAGATACACAAGAGCTTTATGGAGAGAGACATAGGGTGGAAGGCTTTTCCACATTCAGTGGGTAAATTCAGCCTACAGTTGCACGGTGTCTATCAGATGCATTCTCCTGGCTGAGGCTAAGAATTTGTACCTGCCCTGTTAAGATTATATGAAGAAGGAAAACTTATTTAACTGAAGTGTTCATATGTGAGGAGGTCAGAACAGGTTTAAATGGGAGTTCAGAATAAATGGGAGTTTGGGATAATGGGAACCTGCATCGTCCACCTCACTAAGTTAATAGAATCACAGAATTGTTTCTGTTGGAAGAGACCCTCAGGATCATCAAGTCCAACCATAAGTTGCATTGTATTACTTTTAATTTTCTTTTTGCTCGGTTCACAAAGAGAAAAAACTTTGGTAACAAGTTTCTACAACCAGATTCTTTGTATAATTCTTTGTATAATAATGAGGACTCTGTCATTTATCTTCACTCTTGCAGTGCTTCATACCTGTTTGTCATACTACACTTTATCAGCACTTTGCAAATACTTTGCTTTTTCAATTACTTGTTTTTCTTCTAACAAGAGATATGTTCTAGCTGAGTGTGTGTGGTCCACTTGGAACCCATCTCAAATGCACCCTAGAAATTTTCCCCTTGCCTGAGTAATTAGTACTTTGCTCTTTGGCTTAATAATACCTAAAAAGGTTTTTTCCACTGTGAACAGGCCGTAGTGCTCCTGATAATTTGAATGTGAAGAATTTCACTCTTGTTCAAGTCTTGGGTGACTTCCAGAACTGGAATATTACTATGGATCTGAGCAGCTCTCAAAAGAATGTTCCATTAATTTACATTCTGCAGTGTAATTAGATTGGCATTTGAATAATGAGAGTTGCTGAATTATATATCTATCTTTTGTTGATATTAGGGAAGGTGCCCACTGACTCTTACCACTGCTGAACTCCAGAGATTCAATCCTTGTGCTTCTAACCTGCCACAAAATATATGTGTATTATGATCTATATACAAATGAATCATGATGTAAATAGAAGAAATTAACTGGTGTAGTAAGACATTGCGACAATCAGAATTAATTTTGATCACAATTTTGGAAACATTACCCACATATTAAGATTATTGTAGATAAACTAACTCAGCTAAACCTTCAAATAAGTTTAATTTTACTTACAAGTTGCCACCTTATACAGTAGAGGTTACTAACGTAGCCCATACAATATTCTGAGACAGTGGCCAAGACCCCAACTCTTTTGGTTGTGCTGTTTTGTATAACGTTACACTTTGTTTTGGAACCTTAAGTCTTTCCTAGCTCAAACAAATGTCTGATTTCAGTTGTGAATTAGACAAACCCGTGATGTTCTACACAAGGAAAGAACACCGTGCATCTAAAAGAAGTATTATATCATTTACAAAATCTACTGAAACAGAGCACAAGTCCCCAGGCTGGTGGCTGGGAAAGGGGTAGGAGAGCATGAGCACATGAGCCCCAGTTTCTTCCAGTTATAGAAAGTCACAAAGTGCAGCTGGAAAGAACAGAGGGATTTCAAATTCTTCTATTTAACACCCTAGTAAATAAATTACTCTCATTTAGCAATGCACAACATAAAAGGACTCAGCCTTGAAGATCCATGTTGTTTCTCATGCTCTACTTAGTTGCTTCGGGGCAGTGTTGCCTTTTCTTCTTTTTTTGGAAGTAGATTTGAGCTTATTGTCACTTTCAAATGACAGAAGTGAAATATTCTGTTTCATATCACGGTTTATTTTTCAAATTGTATTTTCATGTTTCTCTTTTCAGGGCAAAACCCCCATAACCTGTCTGTTTTAACATTTTGTTCAAAATAAACCATTGTGTTGTATATTTGTTTTTCAAAATAAACCATGGATTTTTTTTTTCCTTCCCTGAACTCCTCAGCAATCAAACAAGTTTGATCAGTTATTCACACAAGTCCTAATGATCAATCCAGCCGATGAAGGCCAAAGCTTTCTTCTGAGATGGGGAGGTTGGTGAGAGCCCAGAATTGAGATGCACTCCGTAATTTCGACTCCAAGCTTTATCCTTGTCCAGCTCTGGCCACAATGACAATTATCCTCTCAGAAACTGCTGGTGCCTGGCCAGTCATGGAAGTGGGAAAAGAGAATACCACACAGTCTTCTTCCCCAGATCAGATAAGTGACTGTGATTATAAATGACCTTGTAATTTGCAAACAGATCCTTGGAAACGTGACCGTCATGAACCAAAAAAGGGGTGAGTTCAGACTCGGCCAAGTGGCTTTGGCAGAGGGAGGACCAGGCGGAGTAACTTGCATTTGTGCTTCTTGTTATCTCAGGGAGATCTTCCTGAGGTGTGTGTGGACCTTCTCCCATCATAGACAAACATGTTTGGCATCTTCTCCAAAGCCAAAAAGCCTTGCTGGAGTAGTTCCCATGGAGCCTTCTGTTTAGACTCCCATCTATGAACTAAATGGGACACATGGAGAAAGGGCTGGAGTTTAGTGGAGAACAAGATCACGCAGGCACTGACTTGGGGGTGGGAAATATAAGATGGGATGCAATGAAAAGCTGCACCCAGTCCAAAACAGAAATCACATTACACACATAAATTTATTAAACATAATAAATTAATTTGTCACTGCAGGCTGAAGCCATGCTTCTATCAGATCCCCATATCTTTTAGCTGGGAACAGGTAGGACGTAATGAAATATTATGGCTTTTAGCTGCTTTATGCCAAAGAGCCCAGAGCTAAGTGGTTGATAAGAAACAACCATTGATTAGGCATCCCAGTAAAGTATAAATAATAAATCTGTAAAGGTCAGGGGAGGCAAATTCTTGGCAGCAGTGGCCAACTCAGTATTGGGGTCTTGCTGGTGGTATTTTCCTCCCTTTGTAAAATGAGATTAATATATGGATTCAGGTAAATGTGACTATGGGGTGCAACCAGTTGTCAGGACCTGCCAGAAGAAAGGGAAAGACATACAAATATGTGGGTGTTCATATGGCATGATTCTACCCTTTTTTTTTTTTCACATCATCTATTGGAATCACTGTGCTTTAAAATCCACTTGTGTCACCTGATGGAAAAGTGGAGAACTCTCCAGAGTTAATGATGTTCTTGCAGTGCTCACTCAAGTGACATCTTTACTAGAGACCCCACTTTGAATCTCCTTTCTCCTTGATTTGGAGCTGATACTAAGTGACAGGACTCCTGTTTGCTGCCAGGAAGTGTAACTATCAAGGTATTGAAGTTTTGAGTTGAAATAATTGTCCTCTTAATGTTTAGACAAGGAAATGTGCTTTAGAGTGTCTTGGTCTTGGTTTCCTGGCAATCACACCAACCCTCGGGTTTGCAAGTCAGATGTTGGTTTCCTTTCTTTCCCTCCCTCTGTCCCAGTCGATGTGCAATAATTATGTAGAGTTGGAGTGATGTTGGCTGGTTCCAGCATCCCAGGTTAGTTCCTCTGCTCTTAGGCTGTGTCTGATAAGGGTTCAGGGCTTTGATCTCAACTGGGCAGAGTGGAGATATTTCCAAAGAGAGAGGTTGGATCAGTAGTGTGGTGGGCCAGGGAAGGGTTCTAGGAGAGGCTTCATCACTGAGCAACATAACGGGGACCTATGTCACATACACAAAACTCTTGCCTTCTCTGGTCTTGGACTGCAAGGCCAGTTTGGTTCTGAGAATATCACAATGGCTGTTTTGAGATATTTCAACTTACCTGGCTTTGTTCATATGACCCAACAAAAAGTTAAGTGCATAGGTAGTTAGACCGGTAGGAACGATCCCTCTGCAAGCATGTGTCAGCATCAGAAGAGGTTTTAAGGCTTTCAAAGTGTACGGTGTTTCAGCAGTGATGCAAGGCCTTGGCTCTTTGTGCCATGCTCCCTTGTGATCCTTGGGCAATCTAGAGTCTCTCTGGACTTGTCTGAAGGCAGCCGGACTCTTTCTGCGGTTTGCGTTGAGCCACAGTTCAAACTTTATATCCCCTGTGGGAGGGAGCGAACACAACTGGTTGCATGTGGAGTGAAGATAATTTAACCGCTGAAATTGATTCACTACACGGGAAATTGCTTTAGTGTCATGGAGATCACAAAAGTCCTTGTTCTGGCATTTTGCCATGGAAACCACAGGGGATCAGAGGAAATGGATGCCATTGGACATTTTTAATCGTGGTTCTTTCTTGGAGAGAATGATGTATTTGCAGTCATGAAAAGCCATTTCACCACTGAACTTACAACAAAGAAGCTCTAAAAGCCAAGCTCAAAAATTTCCAGATAGATGTGATCACACGTTCCATCAAATTCAGAATTATGGTGCGTGTTTAAGGAAAGCAAAGCTATGCTCATTGTAAACTGGGAAGGACGGCTCTTGGTCAGGTTGATTTTTGCCTCAGACTTCTTAGGCGACCTTCATCAAAGCCACTTACACTAATTGATTTCTGGGCAGTGATTGGAGTTCCTCACATGCAAGACATTTTTTTGGCAGTCTGTGATTACCAATAGACACAGAATAAATGCAACTGGCTGATCTTGCCTTTCCCCAGCCTTTGTATTCTGCTTTTCTGATTTAATCCAGAGAGGGATCAAGTGAAAATCAGCATGCAATAGCTTTGTGTCTCAGAATAGCCCAGAGCATTAAAACCTTTGCTTTTAAATGAAAATGGTTAATCCACACAGAAAGGAGGGACATGTTGAGAGAAGACTTGTCATCCCTAGTGATTTGGCCTTTATCAGTAATGTGAACAGTGGGTGTAAATCAGCTAAAAAAGGGAGTGAGCTGTGGAACTGGCCCTATGGACAAGGAAAAACTCATTGACCTCTCACTGTGATCTGTTTTCACTGTCTAATATTCATGTGCATCAAATAATGTGTCTTTTATACGAATAACTACTGTACACCTGTAGTTGACTGCAAAGCATTTCTCCAACACAGAGGAAGGCTCATGCTTCATTCTGTGCAATAAAGACCTGAAAAAGCAGCACTACTAAACTGGGACGAAACACAGACACAGTGCAGGGGCAGGTGCAGCACCCTTGAGAAAGCTGGAGGAGAAGCTGCAAAGTTAAGGTCACCGTGTGAGGCTCAGAAGGTATCTGGTCACCTGGCAGGGTGGGAAATCTGCTGGGGACAAGCACATAGTCCCTGCTGGCTGAGCACTACTGCTGCAGGGACCAGTGTACAAGATGGAGTGCTGGTCCAGCTCTGGTTCCTCAGCACGGGACACACATGGACCTGCTGGAGAGGGGCCAGAGGAGCCACAGGAATGATCCGAGGCTGGAACAGCTCTGCTGGAAGGACAGGCTGAGAGAGTTGGGGTGTTCAGCTGGAGAAGAGAAGCTCTGGGGAGACCTTATTGTGGCCTTTCAGTGCTCAAAAGGGGCTAATAAGAAGGATGGGAATAGACTTTTTAGCAGGGCCTGTTGTGATAGGACAAGGGGTGATGGTTTTAAAGTAAAAGAGGGCAGATTCAGGCTGGACGTGAGGAAGGAATTTTTGCCCCTGAGCGTGGTGAGAGCCTGGCCCAGGTTGGCCAGAGAGGTGGTGGATGAACCATCCCTGGAGACATCCCAGGCCAGGCTGGACGGGGCTCTGAGCAACCTGAGCTGGTGAAGATCTCCCTGCTCATGGCAGGGGTGGCACTGGATGAGCTTTGAAGGTCCCTTGCAACCCAAACTATTCTGTGATTCTACAATTCTATGATTCTGTGCCAGCGCTTGGCATGCACAGGGTGTCGAGGAGGCAGAGACAGACCTGAGCTTTGCAGCACCACCGGCTCCATTCAGGGGCCGTGGAAACGGGAAGGGTGTTAAGTCTCATTAGTCCCATGAGGCAGTTCTGTGCCTGGAAGAAGTGTTAATTTAAATGGCTTGCTAATCATTTGGAATCAACTAGCAGAAATTTGGAGGCTTTGCAAAATCCATGTTCAAACAGTCCATTCCTTTCCATGGAGAGAGCTACTTTCAGCCCAGAGAGTATGTGAAGGGATTTAAGCAGACACGTTTGTACTCTGCATTGACAAGATCCAATGAATTCTGCGTTTCCAAAAGCCAAGGCATTCCTTTTGAGGTGAGTAAACAACACATTCAGAGGACTAACTTAAAGGCAAACTGAAGTAACAGCAAAGCAGCAGGATGTTTAACCCCAGACCCTGTGGTTGTGCTTCCCTTGACACCTGCAAATTGTTGATTATCCACTTGTATTGCTACAGTCAGACATATTGTGTTTGCATACACATGTAGAGTGATGGTGTGCATGTATAGCACTGAGGCGGATGAGGGTTTCGTTCTAAGAGCAGCGTCAGGATGTTCTCATGATGCTCAGACCATGAATTTACACCACCAGTGCTGTGGAATCATCTGATTGTGACCAGCCCAAGTCAAACCACTGCCTTGAGCTGGAAGCCACATTGTAAGATGTCCTTGGTCATTATATGTGCCAAATGTTTCGGAGAGCACTGGATGGCAGCTCTCTGGCACGTCTCATGGGTAAGGTATTTTGTTTTTCCACAGCGGTCTGAGATTTCTGCAGGTGAAATGGACCCATCGTGTCTCCTCTTGAAAAGCTGCTCACAGGTTCTCCTACCTGGATGACTGGCAGCCTGAACGTATTCAGTCCTGAAGAGAATGAGAATTAACATGGGTTTTCACATATTTTGTGGTTTTCCTGTTTTTGGAGGGTGATTTTGAACTGCTGTAGTCTGTGACAGAAAAGATAGACCTTGAATTTCTTTTGTCCATCCAGGGCCACTAGTGGGATTCTCATGGGGATGAGTTCGAACGGTACAGCACAGTGAGACAGTTGGAGGATATTCCAGCATCCAACCCTTCACTTGTAACAATCAATAAATATATACGTGTGTGCATGGGTGTGTGTACCTACAAATACAAGGATCATTTAGCAACTCTCGATCGTGACAAAAGAACCATAGTGTGTTTGTAATTGCATGATTATTACCTCCATGATGGACTCCCACCTCAAAAAGACATTTTATCCAGCCACTGAGCTCATGCACTGGTATTGCCTTCATTGTGGTGGTTGTGAGGATCACACATACCACAGCAGGTGCTGATTCTTCTGCTGGCACAGGTGTTCTCAAAGAAGGTCTCCCATTTTGAGAGCAATTTGGTCTATCTGGCTAAACTTACAAAGTATGAGATCATTATGTATAACTCTAGGCAACCACCTCACCAGCTCACGACCTCCTACTTAGCCTTTCCTCGTGTCTTCTTCACGACTGAGGAAATTGAATTAAAATATCAAGAGGAACATCTTGGACGCAATGTCTTCACAATGGTTTTATTGCTTGTTTTCAGCAGTGTCAACCACAGAGAAGAACCTCCTCTGAAGCAAGGAGATGAACCAAATACAAAGGAAAAAAAAAATAGCCAATTCATTGCATATGTACAGAGTCAAAACAAAATAAATAACATCGGGCAAAAGGCCATGAAACAAGGCAGAGATTTCACCTGTGCTGAACAAGCAAGCCTGTTCTCACTGGCATAGAGAATACATCACAAGCACCTAGGTATGTGAAAGTCCACAGAGACAGTGATTCTTTGTTCACAGCCAGTTGTCATCACTCTCTGCTGTCAAAGCCTATTTACAGGAGGGCAGAGCAGAGGTGCTCACGGTTTGAGTGCGAAGAGTCAGTCGGCACCACCTACTGAACAACAGCTTGAGGTGTTTGAATCGGAGCCTGAAAAATGCACTTCTGAATTCAAAAGTGCCTTTTTGATTTTAATTTATCATCAGAGTATCAAAAAAAGTTTATATTTTATCTTTTTTTTAAATGTGCTATTCAGATTTCCTCTATGTACAAATTTACAATATCCACAAAACTGGGGTATAAAACACCATGCCAATTTGCATGTTCTAAAGGCCTGGCCCTCAGAACCCAAATGGGCATTATTTCCCTTGCAGACCCATTACGGAATTTCCAGTCCCAATGTTTGTCTTCTTCCTTGTGATTTCACAGTATGCTAGAAATAACCAGGGTTTCAAACCCACGGCTCTTCAGTATATAGCGTAACACCATGCAAGCAAACAAGGAGTTAGGACTTTCAGAAAGTAGGAGGTGGAAGAGACAGTCCATGAGCCCAGGAAACTCCTAATTCCTAAGAGCCACAGTTTACAGCTTTACAGATTTCCAGGGGAAATAACAAGATCAGTCATTATAATTATACCTTATCAGACCGGTATGCAAATATTGGTTTTGGAGACAGTGCAAAAAGTTGACTGACTGAAAGAAAATGGGTTGAAATCCATGCTGTTCTGGATTTTGGGACATCAGACTCCCAAGTACTAGTTAGGGACTTAATTCTTTTCCTTATTACATCAGTTTTGTTCCAGAATGATACCAGCAGAGTCATTCCAGATTGATATGGGTATCTAGGAGGCCAAGAGCTTGGCCTACTGCTCTTTGAGGGTTATCTACAATCAAGAAGCATTATGATCCTTGCCACCATAAGCATGGGTGTGTGAAAAGTGCAAAGTTGCGTTGCAAGTCAAGAAGCTCCTGAATTTGGGAGCTCAAGAGTTTGGCACATTCATTGGTGCAGAGATGCCTTGGGAAGAAGCACAAGGTTGTGTCAACACCCCAGATGAGATTTGTTCTCCAGCTAAAAGCCCTACCTGAAAGCAGAGAGGCTGGGACATGGCAAGGACGAGGCACATTGTACAAGGGCCTTGGTGTTAAGCTTAGATTTGTGTCCCAGAGAAGGAATACTGCTTCTCAGTCTCCTTGCTTCTGAAACCATGTGGATTTCCATAGGCCACCAATCAAACCAGGTTAAACTTGTGCAGACAGAATAACACACACTTCACAAAGACATGTAATGGGGCTTCCAAGTTTGAGAGATTCCCTTCTAGTCTGAAAAGCTTTGATATTTCCTGCAGAAACCCAATGGGTTTTGCCTTGTTTAAACACTGTGGTGATGGCAGAAGGAAAGGAGACAAAATAATCCTACCAAAACCCTTTAATCCCTGCCACGGAACCGAGTGCTGTTCACTCCTGAGTTATCTTTGCAACTTCATTTTGCTGTTTAAAAACCACCAGGCAGTCTTTCCTTAATCAGTGGGTACATGTCTCCCTGAAAGTATTTCCATCAGATTGGAGCAGAGATTTGGTTTTAATCCTTTCGCTCGCATACCCCTTAGACATAGACGCCTCCCTGCCTCATGGCTTCTGAGCTGAATGGGAAACAAGAGGGATATTCAGAAAGAACTAAATCTGCTGATTAGTCAATATACAAATTTATTTTCTCCAGTAATACCTTCCTGAAGAAAAATATAACCACTTCCTAAGAAAAAAACAAATTAAAATATTCAGGTGTTTTGTTTCCTGGGCTTTTTTTTGAGATCCCCTTTTCATTTCATAACTGCAGTAATGATGCTTCTGTGTATATATCTCTGATTTTAACAAATAGTTTCAAGTTAATGCCCTGAAATTCTACAACAGCCAAGAATTTCTTTACTACTACTTTTTCAAGCCTAAATGTGGTCATATTCTCATCTCTTGCTGCTTATGAGAGTGCCACAGAGAAATATAGGTCCCAGCTGAATGGAAATATCTACAGTCTAATGTTAGCATTGAACCTCGTACTTCTAGACCATGTGACAATAATGTAATTTTTATATTTTAATTGTTCCATACTTATTAATTTTTAAAAATAGTTTAATCACAGAAATATAGAGTGACTCATTAACAGAAGGGGTTTGATGTCTCACTGGTATAAAAAAAGTAGTAAACAGCTCCAGTCTGAAGAGAAAGGAATTATTCTAAAGGTAAATTCCAGTTTAATGCTGGTGTAATTCAGGAGTCACTGCAGTGGACTGATTGGTGCAAATGGGCTCAGAATTTGGCCACATTTCTGTAAAAGGGTTTTGAAGTTTGAACTCATGATCCTCAAATATGTCTAAAAGCCCATCACATCCAGGTATGCCTCATATATATGTATATATGTATTTTTTTTTCCCCAGGAAATTAATTCAGTTGCCTTCACTGGAGTCATTCCTATCTTACACCAGAGATAATGGGGACAGGCTGGTGCTTTGTGAGCATCGTCAGCATCTCAAGCACTGCATCGTGTATTCTGCATGGGGTTAGGACAACACAGCTTGGGTTGTCATTTGGGGTTGCAGTGAGGTCCTTTCACTCCATTTTATTGATGAGCTGGATGAAAAACAGAGCAGAGGAAGCCAAGTTACCATGCCAAATTCCTGCACAAAGCCACTTAAATGAGCATCTGATCCGAATGTCATTGTTCACTTGATTGCTCATATCCCCAGAGTAAAAAGCTCTGATTTCACCACTGAGTCCTCTGTTCTCCTAAAATATGAGGTCAACACAGCTGGACTGGCAGCTCTGCACTGCGTGCATCACCGATATTGCCATGCCTGTCACAGCAGGTATAATATCTACAGCATATTCATTTAATCTCTCAAACACCCCTGACAGCCTAATGGCAATGTGGCTGGATGCTCAGTGACGAAATATATGCACATAGGATGTCTGGGGGCACCGTTCCTGGCACGTTAATGTAGCCAACATTTTTTTGAAGAAGCCCCTCAGTTCAAGTTACACCCTATCTTCAGGCTCCCATGCAGAAGAACCTGGTGGCGCAGTTCAAGGGCTGCAGAAGGCCCTGTGGCAAGGGTGAATAACCAGCCAAATTTTTACCCTGTCATGATCTAAAAGGAGAGTTCATTGCTGCTGCATCTGGCATGAGGTTCATGCTGGTACTAGTTAGCACAGGACTGAAATGGAAGAGAAGCTGTAAATACAAAGCAGAAGATCCTCCTGCAAATGGGAGTTCTGGTGGACAACAGGTTGACCGTGAGTCAAGAATGTGTCCTTGTGGCCAAGAAGCCAAAGGTACCTGGGGTGCATTGAGAAGAGCGTGACCAGCAGGTTGAGGGAGGTTGTTCCTCCTCCTCTGCTCTGCCCTGATGAGGCCGCATCTGGAGTTCTGTGTCCAGTTCTGGGCTCCCCAGTTTAAGGACAAGGAATTACTGGAGAGAGTCCAGAGGAGGCTACAAACATGATGAGGGGTCTGGAGCATCTTTCTGATGAGGAGAGACTGAGAAAGCTGGGGCTGTTCAGCCTGGAGAAGAGAAGCTGAGAGGGGATCTCATCAATGTTTATAAATAACTCAAGGGTGGATGTCAAGAGGATGGACCAGACTCTGTTCAGTGGTGCCCAATGACAGGATGAGGGGCAACGGACACAGACAGAAACACAGGAGGTTTCATCTGAATATGAGGAAAAACTTCTTTCTTTTGAGGTGCCAGAGCCTGGCCCAGGCTGCCCAGAGAGGTTGTGGAGTCTCCTTCTCTGGAGACATTCAAACCCACCTGGACACCTTCCTGTGTGATCTGCTCTGGTGACCCTGCTTTAGCAGGTGGGTTGGACTGGATGATCTCCAGAGGTCCCTTCCAACCCTAAACATTCCCTGATTCTGTGAAGAACAACAGAGTAGAAATGCACAAGGTGTCTCATGGCTCACCGACATTGACCTTTATGCCAGCAAGGCTTCCCCTAACAGATGGGAAAGGTTTCCCTCATGTCTCACAAAGGAGGTTGCTGGTTATGGTGCGTCACTTACGTTCAAAATCTCTGTGCTCAAACTTCTTCGTTACTTGTCTAGACCTGGACTCAAGTTCATACCTTGAACTTGAGCACTAAACCATGTCCCTAAGAACCTCACCTAAATGCCTTTTATACCCCTCCAGGGATGGTGACTCCACCACTGCCCTGGGCAGCCTGTTCCACTGCCCTGGGCAGCCTGTTCCAATGCCCGACAACCCTTTCAGTGAAGAATTTTTTACTAATATCCAATCCAAACTTCCTCTGGCACAACTTAACCCCATTTCCTCTTGTCCTATCACTTGCTACTTGGGAGAAGGGAACAACCCCCTCCATGCTACAACCTCCTTTCAGGTAGCTGTAGACAGCAACAAGGTCTCCAATTTCTAAGTGTACACTTGAGCTGGGCAGGGATTTCTCACACCCAGCATAAAACTGGTGCAATGCTATTCGATTCAGTTGGGTTCGACATCAGTGTGAGCATCCGCATCCTTGTGATGTCCGTCTTCTGACTGCGTTTGGGCTCACGGGGATTGTCTCAAATGCAGTGTCTGGGTGTGTGAGCTGCATGTGATGCCCCACCAGCCTGGCATGTCTGAGCAGGATTTGGTTTCACCTCTCTCCTTAGCCCCTCCACCAAGAAAAGAAAAGCAAAAAATAACTATTCCCTTGGTTTTAACAGGTTCTATGTGCATTTTTCAAATAGGGATTGCCCCTATATGGAAACTAATAGGCGTTCAGGAAACAGGTAAAATACAGATGCACATCTTAATGATCTAACAAAGCCTTCATCATGGGATGAAAGCTCCCCACAAAAGCTGAAGAAGAAATCAATTTAATAGCTCCTTCACTCCTTTCTGGCTCCTGGAGTGCCAGTTACGTGCTGAGACAACCTTGTTCTGATGAAAGCAATTTCGCTTGCTACTGCAACGCTTATTTTTTCTTCTGGAGAGTGGCTCCTTATGGCAGGTCTGATTCAATTAAGGATTACACGGTTCTACATCTCCCATTCTTGGCACTGTGTGTTAAGCAAGTGCAAGCAAATTACAGACCAATTGTTTTACCCTGATCCTTAATGATCCTGGGTGTGTTAATGCACCAAGATCTACGGGTGAACTTAAAAAGGAATGAAAAACACAGCCGTGCTCCGCATTTGGCACCTGTACCTTCCTGTTCATGGAAAACAACCAAACAAAATGCGATGTCATGAACATAGTGCAGAGAAGGATATTCACGCTGCTCCTTCTCAGCAATCTGCTTTTCCAGAGGGCACCTAAAGGTGCTTGGAAAGCTTTTGCTAATAAGGATGGTTGGCAATTAGCAGAACACGCTGCAGCACAGGGGCATCCTCTGAGAAGCTTTCCTGGTGTCGCACTTTTGTCTTCACACGTGTAAAATGCGGAGGCAGGGACCGTGTTCTGGGTCTCACCTGCCTGTTCGTGTTCCTCCTGTCTCTTTTCCCCATGTCCCCGACTCTGTCTTTGGTGCCCTATCATCACCTCTTATCAACAGGACTTTTGGCACATTCATATGTTTGGCTGCTTTTTTTTTTTTTGTCTCCCTCTTTCCTTTACTGGCTCATTTTTTTTTTTTCAAAAAAGTGCAATTTATCTGTTTCAGAGATGCCGGTTCTGGTAAAGCCACCAAGGACTCAGGCTCTCCCCTCCCTTACTTCATTATTTATGACACATCAGGATCTCCCAGGCTCTCTTCAAGTGACTGGGACCTTTACTCACAGTTACCAACCCCTGAGGGCTTGACACTTCAGAGCAAAAGGTCTGAAAAGAGGGAGAGGAAAAGTATTTCTCTGCCTCTTGGCTTGTCTGATCTTGTTCTGGATGCCGGTGGCTCTTCCAGTTTTGTGTCCTCTGTTGGCTCATGTGGAGCATGTCATTTCACAAGGGTTTGTCACCGTATCGCTGATTCCTGGGGATCGTTGTGTCTCTCAGTTTCTCTCTTGGATGCTCAGTGTTTGGAGAGCCTCTCCCCATCACACCAGAGAGAATTCAGCCTGGAAGCCAGAGCACCGGCGTGTCTTTGGTGAGCACTTGGTCAGCATGGAGATCTGGGTGCTGAAGTTGGTGCCGTTGCTGCCTAAGGAAGGGTGGTGATACTTCATGTCCGAACCCAGAAACCGCTCCAGATGCCACCTCCGCCACTTTCTTTTGAGCTCAGCTTGGACCTAGGTGGTGGAAAGACAAGCAGATCAGCCGAGGGGAGCATCTCCCATTGTTCTGACCTGATTGTGTGGGTAGCAATGGGTGACCCACCTACCAAGAGGCCAAGAATTATTTTATAAAGATCACTAAATTCAGCCTGGCCAGAACTTTTAGCCGCGTAGAAGAGAGGTTACATTTCAACCAGTGAAATACTGTAGCAGAAATCCCTGAGCTTCAGTAGAAAGGCCCATCTGATACAGTGAAGGTGCCAGACTACTTAACTTTAATGGCAACATATTCTATGCTTCGTGACTATAATTAAGATTTCATTTTTTTTGTTTTTTCACTGCCCTTTTTTTGTCCAAATACAAATTATTTAACTATAGTTTATTTGCAATGCTGTTAATACAGTGGTGTTTTTTTTGATAAAAACTACTTAGAGTGTCCTGAGTTGGAAGGGACCCACAAGGATCATAGAGTCCAACTCCTGTCCCTGCATGTGACAACTCCACAGTTCACACCATGTATCTGAGGGTTTTGTCCAATCTCTATTTGCTCCTGCTCAGGGACTTTACATACATCATATATGTACACTGTCCAGATTCAAATCCTGAACAAATCTGGCCACCTGCAGCCTTCCAGTGCAAATTTTTAGATAACAGTATGAATTAGTTAAAACAGTAATGCCTGAGGGTCCCTGGGATCAGCAAGCACAGAAATGGTACAACACCAGGATGCAAACCCCAGGGCTGGAAACATGGGAAAGGCAAGATCAGTGCTTGTAAGGTAAAAACATGTTTACCTGGTGCTGGTCTGCACCTAACAAGTTACATCAATGCCTATACTGGTTTTGGATCATTAATAAGTTTGTGTGGTTCTGTTTTGCTCTGTGCAAGGTTTACTGGCAAAGGTCTCTGCTGGAGCTGGGCTACCTGCCCTGTGTGTTACTGTGTGATGGACACAGCATCAGAGTGGCTGAAGGCAGCACCAGAGCTGTAAGAGAGCAAATTGTGATTCTGGACACTCTTCCTCTCCCCGGGAAGCTTGGAACACAAAGCCAGATCACAGCTGCTGCTTCCTTGTCCATGCTCTGTTTATTGAGCTGAACACGCTCCAGCTGACGGTGGCTCCAAGTTCTTAGCTGCTCACACCTATGCTGTAGCCTTTGCGATGCGGGTTTAATCAGTCTCTGCTGAATTTCTTACAGGCTGATGGAGCATGGTACAAAAATATCACTGCACTAACGAGCCTTCATCTTGGCAGTGGGCCTGATTCTGTGGAGGATTTGTCAAGGCTCTAAGCAAGGCTTAGCAGATGGGCTTTAGCCTTGCCTGCTGAAGGTGGTCCCTTTGGATCAGGGTTTATGCAAGGTCATATGGGAGTTCTGCTGATGCTGTCCCACGAATAAAAGAAGGACTCAGCAGCAGCAATACTACAGTGTGCACAAAAGTCCTAATAAGTTTATTAACTATTCTGGAAACTGTCAGGCAAATGGTTGAGTTGTTTTTATGGAGTGAGTAATTTGACTAGGAAGCTTTCCCTTAACACAGTAACATCACAAAAAGGACACTTCTCAATCCACTCTCCACAAGCATTCTATTTGTCTTAGCTGGGAACATTAACCAAATGACATCGTTGGTCTTACCTCTCCATTGAGAAAACAGTACAGAACAGCCACCACAAATCCCTAGGAAAAAGGAGAGAACAGGTTTTAAGCATCTCATAGCTGATATTCACTGAGATCACAACCCAAACTCACTGCAGCCTTGAAGAAAGGGCACACTGCTGGTGGACTGCCAAGGTGTCCCTTATAAATCACTTGATTGCATTTTCCCTATAAAAGGAGCAGGGGAAGATTGGGTAAGGTACCTTGCAGCAGATGTCTGGGTGTGAGTTCAGAGATTGCTCCAGCCTCGTGTTCAAAGCCATCAGCAGTCAGCTCGGCTCTAAGAGAGGCACTTGGTCGTTCAGGCTGAGGCATTAGAGGCAACTGGATGGGATACTAGACTTAATTTTCCTGCTTTTTCTCGGCTGTTAAAACTAGGGAGATCTAATCATGGTCTCATCATCAACGTCAGAATGATCTCAGACACAGTATAGGGCTAAACTGTCCCTTTTCCACCTTGCCTGCAGTGACACCTCATTTTTGAGAATCTCAGCTTTCACTGAAAAAAAGTATAATAAACCAAACTTATCTCTAGCTGTGCTGGTTGCAAACACTAAAGACAAATACTAAGTCTAGGTCCATTAATCTCTCAAAAGAGAGATGCCAGATGTGAAGTGATAATGATGTGGACAGGGACGTTAACTCCATCACCACTGAACCAAGGATGCCACTGACACATGTATGGATGGTACATGGTGATAGACGCTGGTGCAGACTGTGACAACACAGAGTCACCACAGCTGATTAATGGATGGATGCAGTGGGATGAAATGCATAAATAAATCTTCCTTGTTGTGCAACAACAGGGCCAAGGTTAACATCCAAACTTGGAAACAGACTGAAGTGTGTGGGTGGGTCTAAGACGTAAATTTCATTAGGGCTCCTTGAAGATTAATGATGAGGACACCTCCATTGTCCAACCTTGTGGGGAACACATCTCCTATCCCAGTGAACTTGAACCCTGCTTGAGCAGGATCTACAGACAGGACTTGTCTTATTAACGGAGGAGAAAGTTCACTCAAGTCAACTGGTTGAAGACAAATAAGACTCCTGTTAATAGCCAGAAAGACATTCCTCCCAAATCCAATTTATCTCATCATACACCATGTCAATAATATATACACTGAAATGAGGTGCTCTTTTTTTCTCCCTTAAGTATGAAAAAAATCCAGGGCAACTAACTTATAGAGGCACATTTTTTTTTCGGGAGTCTAAAATGAGGAGAGAGAATCCCTATCTGGAATTCCAGGAGGCAAAATATAAAATTATCTTCCATCCTGGCCAAGCTGGAGCGAGTAGCTTTTTCCTCAAAGGTATAACAGCAGTATTAGGCATGTCTAGAAAAACCCCTGCTCACATGTTAGCCTGTTGCCTTGCTTGTTACACTTCTCGCTGTGGACAGACCCAGTGACTGAGTGGTGGCCCAAAGGGTGGCTTACCTGGAACGACCCAACCACGAGCTCAAAGACCAGCTTCACTTCTGCTTTGAAATTGTCGGGGAAGAAAGCAAACATGATGTAGTGAATGCCAAAGAGAGGGATCAGCAGCAAGGTGGACTTGGCCAGTCTCCTGTTGGAAAGACAAACATGAATCATAATGGAAGAGGGAAGAGGAGATAAAGGCGAAGCTGATGAGAAATCCTGCAGCTGAGCCCTGCGCAACCCCGAAATTCTAATTTGCTGCAGTACATATTTGCTGATAGCCTGTATCATGCATGTTAAGTACCTTTATTTGATTTTAGAAGATGTGATATGGGCCACTTAACCTGAGGTCCTGGGAATATCCAGTCTTTTGACAGCAGCCTCCAGCGAGGCAGCACCAGGAGGCCACCCTAGACCTGCTCTCATATAAATATATTTGTACCTCCAGCTAAGGCAGAGTCATCAGCCCCAGATTATTGGCCTGCAGACTTCAGGTGGCTGGTGATTTTAGATGTGGAGACAACATAAAATGTGACATCTTTATTCCTAGTAACTTCAATGGAGGTATTTCTTTTCCCTTCTCTCTTTTTCCCCTCCCACCGGGGATCTTTTTTCATCTCTACAAGCAAAATCATCATATAGTGCTGTCTTTGTTTGCTGAGGATTTCTGAAAATTACAGCTTCTGGGAGAAAATGGTATGTTTAGCTGAGAATAATGACAGGCTATCACACAATGAAAGTCTCCAAAAGAGGAGGATGAACAGTATTAGTGCTTAATGCCATCAGACTGGGTAATCAGAGGTCCAACTAGGAAGAGATGATAATTTATTAAATATAATGATTATTAAAATATAGCTGATGGAAGTAAGATGAAATCAAGGGCCTAAGGATGCTTATAGGGGTTTTGGGTCCCTTGGTTACCCACATCCTCCTGTGTTTCTCTGTTCCAGAGGCTTCTGGAGGAATTGAAGCTACAGCTGGGATGTTGGAAATACTTGTTTCCATCTTCCTTCACCTCTGATGTCTCATCAGGTTCAGTTCCCTCAGACCATCTTCATTTATTTGCTATCTGCATAAGCCCACTGGGACGGCTGATGTGCCAGCTTTATGCAGATGATGCTTATCACTGTATATCCCAGCAGATCTTTCCAGCTTTCCCTGGTCTTGACATTAAGGCTGTGGCTGGATGCTGTGGTTCACCAGGGAATACCTGCTGGCTGATAAGCATCTGGGTGCAACTCATTCCAGGCAAAACAATGCCTGTAGGAAGCTGAGGACCTTTCCAGGAATTTGCCTTTCCCACCACATCTCTCACTAGCAGGCACACTCTTGCTCATAGTAAGTATATCCAAAATCTAAGTCCTCTTGGGTATGTTGCTCTGCCAAAGATCTGTCACTGTCATTGGTGACCATCAGGGTACTGTGTTCCTTGCTCTTAGAAGCATCTCTGGGCAGCATTACCCACACTAGTATGGCCTCAAGTTGCACCAGGAGGCTGAGGTTGGATCTGGGGAACAATTTCTTCCCCAAAGGGCTGTCGGGCATTGCAACAGGCTGCCCAGGGCAGTGCTGGAGTCACCATCCCTGGAGGGGTTGAACAGATGGAGATGAGGTTCTCAGGGACATGGGGTAGTGCTAGGGGTGGGGGAACGCTTGGACTCAGTGATCTTGAGAGTCTTTTCCAACCAAAATGATTCTGTGATCCAGCCATAATTCCTCCAGCTCCTGACATATGACAAAGCAAATCATTTTCTAAGCTGATCACAGTTCAGTGAATATCAGTTCTGGTTTTGCAGAGATTTCTCCTCTCTCCTTAATCTTTCAGGAACAGTCAACTTAAAGGAGATTGATGTGATGTTACCTTTGTGTACCATGTTCGTATAGACATTGTTTGCAATCTCCAATGGATTATAAAATTTTATCTTATCATTGCAGACAATGTTGGGACCTTGGTTACAGCATTTTCCCTCCTGGATAGACTGTGGCAATTAAAAGGGTATAAATGCCAAGCCTTATGAACCCTCTCCTCCAGTTTGCACAACACTCCAAACCAGTCTCTTGCTCCCAGCACTGAGCTTGCTCAGAATATTGAGTGATGCTTTAGATCTCAGCTTGGCTTCAAGGCAAGGGACCTACAGTCTAGCCCTGTGATATTTAAAATTTTTCTCCCCTAAACAGTGTAATGTGGAAAATCACCTTCCCTCATCATGGTGTAATTTATCCCAGGAAGTTAAACCTTGGTTGTGCAAGAAGCAGAACTCCTTGGGAGACTGTCCAAAGCCATTTAAAGTTACCTGCTGGAAGCTGTGGCTTCTCAAAAACTCATTACTTCCACTCCTAGCACAGTGTGCACTTCTTAGACCTACCCCCTCTGACAGATATACATGGTGACAGGTAATTTAGGGAAAACACATCTCCACCAGCCTGCACTGAACTGACTCCTCTCCTTGGGAGTGGATAAGAGTGAATCAACATTTTAGTCATGCTCCTTGAATGCATAACGGGAAAGTTACCCAGAAAACTTTGATGATAATATTGATCTATGAACATGTACAGAATTGAAAGAGATGAATTTTGCTCAAGACTTCTGTTGCAGAAAACGACTTCTATTTGCCTGAAATATTGCTGTCTCATTCTTGCCCATGTCTCTGTCATTTCCAGAAAACTCTTTTGGGAGACTTGTTTTCACAGCTTCCAATACATTAAAGCCCAGTTCACTCTCTGTAGCATTAATGAGTGAGTCAGCCTGCAGCTAAACCGAAACTGGTTGGAACTGAACAATGCTGTCAACGTGTCAACACGTCATTTTTTTATATAAAATAAACAAGAGAAAGAGGGAGAAATGCAAATGAGAGATCCCTGATGTTGTTAGTTTAAAACATACTCATTTCAGATTCGGCAGGAGGAACCCACACATATCATTAGCATTTTTTTGCTAAGATCACATGCCTAATGGCATTTATAAAAGGGTCTGGACTCCAGATGACTCTACAGCTAGCCGTCTAAACATCAAAAACTTAGGACCACACTGAGAACTCCCCTTGGTGAGATCCGGTCTTCAGACTGGGACACTTAATATGAATTTCTAAAGGAAAGTGTGATGTCTCATCTCCCATTGCAGCCAATATAGTCAACAGAGACTTCAAGATGCCCCAGATAATCTGGCTGCTGGCCAGCTGCCAGTGTATAAGGGTACAAGTCTCACATAGGTCCTGGGTCCTATATAGTCCAGGGAAGTATCTCCAATGTCCTAAAGCATCTCATATGGTTCAGATTGGATATTAGGAAAGGGTTGTGCAGCAGTGGAACAGGCTTCCCAGGGCAGTGGTTGAGTCACCATCCCTGTAGGCATTTAAAAGGCATTTAGATGAGGTTCTCAGGGACATGGTTTAGTCCTTGAGTAAGGTTATAGTTGGACTTGATGATCTTGAGTGCCTCTTCCAACTGGAATGATTCTGTTATTCTATAATTCTGTGATATGGCTTGGACACCTATAACTGAGCAACTGATTCATGCCCTAATGGAACTGAGATGTTTTTCCAGGTGGAGAAGGAAGGTGAGGAACTGAAGATGTGAGCTGAGGAGCATTTGTACTTCAGCAGCACCTCGTGTTTGTCAGGCCAGCGTTACTTACTGCCCTGAACGTGCGATGCTTGTTTACAAGGCAAAGAGAAGCTTCCCTGGCAGCTCCCACTTCATTGGAAAATGTGAAGTAAAAAGCCCTGAACCCAAAGCTCAGTGTGACCTCCGAGGTAATCTGGGCATAACCCTTCCGTGTGTGTTGGCAGCACATCTGCTGAGATGAACAGGACTCAACTGCTCCAGGCTGCTGCTTAGTACTAGAACATATTTCCATATGCTGATTTAATCTATGTACCTGGGCAAAGCTGTTGCAATCCTGTTGCAAACAGCGCCCAGTTGGAAATACATAAAGGGAGGTGATGGAAAGCATGGGGTCTGGTAATTTTGTCATGTTATGATGAGAGAAAAAGAGGTAATTTGCTGGGAGAAGTTAAGGTCAAATACTGGAATTTCCTTTCATAAATCTGAGAATCACTCGAGGCAGATGAAATGCATAATTTACCACCAGCAGAGAGAATGACTCAGTGTCATGGCTGGTCGGTATTTAAGGACCCTATTGATATTGTCTGCCATCTTGCAGAAAGATGAATTGAGCTCAGATTCCTCAGGGTACCAAAGTGCACAGATCCCTCCAAAGACAAAAAAGATTTACTAGCAGTGACCATGTAGGCACTGGACGTTTTTCCTTTTGGTTCTTTTCTAGGAAACATTTAATAAATATCCAGGATGGTGGAAACACTGACCCAGGATATCGGTAAGAGTCAAAAATAAGCTGGTCTGGGCTTTTATTTTATCTGCATTGAAGCCAGAATAAATCCATGCAGATAAACAGATTTCTTGCACTCTTAAAATACTGTAACTAAGAGCAGTCCTGGCCACTGAGACGGGTGCTAATCTCACTTCATGTTGTTTGTTATAAAATATGAAACATCAAGTTCAATGTTATACCCTGGAATAAAAGCGTTAGTCAAGCAAAACTTCTGGGACAATGCTGCTTCTCAACAGCGAAGAGAAATGTACTGCATTAATCCAATGTACTTTAAGGCTCTGCCTCAGGGTAAGGAAAACTTGCCATAGATTCTACTGAACGTATTAATTTTCTAGATCTCTCCTTCTTTGAAAAAGAGAGCTGAGGGTAACTAGTTCAGAAAATAAAGCCTGTGTGCTGTGACCAGCTACTCTTTGTTCTCCTTTGGGTCCCTCTGCTTTCAAAATCCAATAAATATTGAATATACAAAGAAAAATCCTATTTTCTTTCATAAACATTACTGCTGCTCTGACTTCTTCATCGTTACTCCCAGCTTAAAGCCTGTCTTAAAGTCTCTCTGTTCCATGTGACACAAAACATGCTCAGTCATTTTAGCAAACGCCCCATTTCCTAATTTCTGATCAGCTTCAGTTAAAAAATTGACTAATTTGTTAATTTACAATTACCAAGTACTCGATTTTGGTCAGTGCAGACAGATGCAATACTGAACTAGCAGCCAAGAGGTTTCCCCAAAACCATACAATACAATTTAAAAAGTCTAGGACTTACGAATATTGGCTGGTTTCATTGTGTCCCACATCTGGGGAATGCAGCTTCTGAACTAAGATACGGATGATGCAAATGAAGAGAATGAAGTTCACCTGTTGGAATGGGTAGAAAGAAAACAGAGTGGAATAAAAAAATAGTATTTTTGTCCAGCGAAAAGAACCGATCATTAGAGGGGGAGTTCCTTTCACTTTTTGCCATGAAGCAAGCTGTTGTTAAAAAGCCATGAGCAGAGAACCCCACTCTGGGAGCACATAGTAAACCGACACAGGATGGCAGCCATCTTGGGCCTGACATCAGCCTGCTTGGGACTTTGTGTCATACATCCCAAGTATGATGATGTCAAACCCATAGAGCACAGCTATGCACGACGTCCTGCTGCACGGGGGAAGTGCCGACGACAGGGTAGGAAAAGAGCCTGGAGACTGAGTGGAGCGACGGACGTCAAAGCCCTCGGGAGACGGTGACATGGGGCCGGCTGCTGAGCATGTCAAGGACTGAGGTGGTGAGCCAAGGGAACCGAAACAAAACACAAAGCCGTATCCACTCAAGCGAGCCTCTGCTTAACGCTATCGGGCACGTCTTCTCTGGAGAGAAGCTGAAGACCTTGTATAACAAGGGATAGACCTCACCAACACAGCAAACATTCTCTCCTAGGACATTACACCAGAGGAGTCTAACTAATACCTAGATTTTAGATGGTCCTTTTCACTCAAAATATCTCAAAGTGCTCCACCAACACACTCAAGCAATATTAACCTTATTTAACAGCAAAGGTGTGAAGCTAGGAATGGCAATTTCCTAACGGCAAGTAGTAGATGGCGTGAGTTGAATGCTCTTAAGGTTTAATCCAGTGAATCACACTGTTATTCATGCTATACATACAACAGAAAAGCAATGACAAATTTCTGTAGACTTCGTTTTTGTTTGGTACACAACCTCTGTATTTATCCTTTCATGGTTAGAAAATGCACAAATTATTCTGATTTCTAGAGACCTAAAGGCTGGAAGGGATTGGGTTAATCAGGCAATCTGATTTTCTGCAAAAACAGATCGTAAAATCTCCTCCAGCAATTCCTACATTTATCTCAGCCACATGTGAGTAAAAGAGACTGAAGCACATCTCTCATTTAGACACTCACCCTTTTTTTCAAAGGCTATGAGTGACTAAAAATGAATTGTTTTTCTTGGTTATGAGGTATTGCTTAATCACTTTTTATCTATCCCATGCCATTTATCACAGTATCTGTTAATATTTATTTACTTATAAAAAATGGTTTGCATTCAACTTGGTGGTAAGTAAAATTTATGTTCAAAGCAGTATTATCTAGATCAATTACTCTAATAAGCATTGATAGTACTGAAGGAAAGATCAGAGCAGTTAAATACTGTGTTGACTCATAGTGGTCAAGAGCAAACATGGACCAAGGGCAATGCTGAGTCAGGTGGAGTGAGATTTATAGGTTTAGTAGAGTTTTAGTACTGCATGTAGAAGATATGGCTATCAGGCTACTGGAGAAGTTGGTTGGCTTATTTTTCAACCTGGAGTATAATCAGAGGCACCTGATCTATTCCCAGTGCTTAATATCTTATATATCTTCTATATACATTTCTTCTGTCTTTTGAGATCTACACTTTGTTCCCATGGACATGGAGAAAACGTTGCATTGCTCCCTGAAGAAACCTGCTGTTCATCAGATAGCAGCTATCATGCCCTTCCTTTTGGACAGACCTATACAATATCTGCAGAAGGAAAATCAGAAATGACTGAGTAAATTTTGTTTGGCAGTGAAGAAATAAATGTTCAGCCAAAAGAAAATACAGACTCATTGATGCAAGGAGAACAGGGTGTATTTCTTTGCCAAAAGGTTATCTTGGGAAAGGGAAAATACTATGTATAGCTTTCTATGATGATATAAATATTTTGAGATGTGTCATCAAAGTACAGTATTTCTTTTCAGTGAGGTGAATAGAGCAAGATGAAATTATTCTAAGTGTTTCAGTTTGGAATCCCTGTGTGACAAATGCTCCAGAAAAAGTCTTCTTTTAAAGGTCATAATCTACATGGAATAAGAAGAATGTATGTCTAAGAAAATACTTCTGTTTGAAAGAGATACATTTGGTTTCATTTCTGTTCCACTTTTTTCTTCCCGTCCCACATAGTTGTTTTCATTTAAGAAAACTCAAAGCTAAGTTTATCATAGAACCACAGAATGGTTTGGGTTGGAATTGACCTTAAAGATCATCTAGTTCCATCGCCCTGCAAGGGACTCCTTCCACTAAACCAGGTTTCTCAAAGCCCTGTCCAACCTGGCCTTGAACACTTTCAGGGATGGGGCATCCACCACCTCTCTGGGCAACCTGCTCCAGTGCCTCACCACCCTCACAGGGAAGTGTTTCTTCCTTATACCTAAATCTACCCTCTCTTAGTTTAAAGCCATTACCCCTTGTCCTATCACTACATGCCTTTGTAAAACGTCCCCGCTCAGTTTTCCTATAGGCCCTCTTCAGGTAATGGAGAGCTGCTGTAAGGTCTCCCCAGAGCTTCTCTTCTCCAGCTGAACACCCCAACTCTTTCAGCCTGTCCTCCCAGCAGAGCTGTTCCAGCCTTGGATCATTTATGTTGCTCCTCTGGCTTATCTCCAACAGGTCCATGTCTGTCCTGTGCTGAGGACCCCAGAGTTGAATGCAGCATGGCAGGGGGGTCTCACCAGAGCAGAGCAGAGGGGCAGAATCACCTCCTTCCACCTGTTGGCCATGGTCCTTTTGATGCAGCTCAAGATAGAGTTGGCTTTCTCCTTGGAGTTGCTCTCAATCCATTCTCTGCCCAGCCTGTATTTGTGCTCAGGATTGTCCCAACTCATGGACAGGATCTTGCACTTGGCCTTGTTATACTTCATTGAAGTTCACACAGGCTCACCTCTGAAGCCTGCCAAGGTCCCTCTAGATGGCAACCCTTCCCTCCAGCATGTCGACTGCACCACACAGCTTGATATCATCTAAAAACCTGTTGAGGGTGCGCTCAATCCCATTGGCCATGCCGCCAACAAAGATGTTAAAAAGGACCGGTCCCAATACTGACGTCCATGGATTGCCACTTGTCACTGGTCTCCACTTAGACATTAAGGTGCTGACCACAACTCTTTGAGTGTGACCATCCAGCCAATGCCTTATCCACCAAGTGGTTCATCCATCAAAGCCATGTCTCTCCAAATTAGAGACAAGAATGTTGTGTGGGACAATGTCAAGTGCTTCGCAGAAGCCCAAGTAGATGACGTCAGTTGCTCTTCCTTTATCTGCCAATGCTGTAATCTCGTAGTACAAGGCCACCAATTTCTTCAGGCATGATTTGCCTTTAGTGAAGCCATGTGCCTAGGTGTAGTATCCAGGAGGATCTGTTCCATCATCTTGCCAGGCACAGAGCTAAGACTGACTGGCTGGTAGTTCCCCAGGTCTTTCTTTTTTCCCCTTTTTAAAAGTGGAGGTTATGTTTCCACCTTTCCAGTCATTTGGAATGTCACCGGACTGCCATAACTTCTCAAATACGATGTATAGTGGCAGATGTATCTTATCAGGTCCTGTGGTCTTCTGCACCTCTGGGTTCCTTAGATGGTCTCAGATCTGATCTTCTCCTGCCATGGGCAGTTCTTAATTCTCCCAGCCCCTGCCTTTGCCTCCTGAAACTTGGTCAGTGTGGCTAGAGAACCTGCTGGTGAAAACTGAGGCAAAAAATAATTGATTACCTCAGCCTTCTCCATATCCTTGGTAACCAGGTCTCCCATTTCCTTCCAGACAGGGCCCACATTTTCCTTAGTCTTCCTTTTATCACTGATGTACCCATAGAAGCTTTTCTTGTAGCCCTTGATGTCCCTGGCCACATTTAAATCCATCAGGGCTTAAGCCTTCCTTACCTGATCCCTGGCTGCTCGGATAATTTCTCTGTATTCCTCCCAGGCTACCTGTCCTTACTTCCACGCTCTGTAGGCTTCCTGTTTGTGTTTGAGTTTGTCCAGGAGCTCCTTGTTCATTCATGCAGGCCTCCTGGCACTTTCGCATTACATCCTCTTTGCTGGGATGCTCCTGAGCTTGGAGGAGGTGACCTTTGAATATCAACCAGCTTTCTTTGGCTCCTCATTCCTCCAGGGCTTTATCCCATGGCACTCTACCAAGCAGATCCCTGAAGAGGCCGAAGTCTGCTCTCCTCAAGTCCAGGACACTGACCTTGTTGTGTGCCCTCTTTGCTGTCCTAGGAACTCAAGCTTGTTTGATTTTAAGTTTTGGCTTGATACCAGACAGATTAAACACTTAATATTCAACAGTGATGGAAATACTCAGAGTTCCTCAGAAAAGTCATGGTTTCTATGGTTAGAATTGATCATATCCAGAGAAGTAAGAAGTCAAGCCCTTCCGTTGATTTATCTGGAAATTAGCCAAGCTGCCCAGGAACTTAGTTTAAAAACATATAGTTGGAATCCAGCTTTGTACTGGATGCTATAACGAGAGGTAAATATCTGGGGGAATTCATCTAGCTTTTTTTTAGCTAGGTAGAAATTTATGGTAGGACTCATCCCTTTTTACTTTATAGTGTTGATGTCTACAACTGAACAAGTCATCCTGGGCTCTGCATATGGTCAGCTTAGAGAAACACAAACATTCATGGCATAATTCACTTGATCTAATTTAGACGTCCACTGATTCATTAGACAAAATGAGCCTTTTCTGGATCTCTAACCATGTTTCTAAATCTCTTCATGTCTACTGCACCAGAGTGCCCAGGGCGAGTAGCTGAGATGAAGATAGTGAGAGTTAAATCAAATGAGCTGGAGCTTGGTTGCCTAGTTACTCAAGTTCTTCCCCTGGTCAATGCTAAAGGTAAATATGTTTATCTGGAAGGTGAATTTCCTCATCCTAAAACAGACATTCAATCTACAGTGGGATTTTGTCTGTCAATGCATTTTCAGTGGACATTCACAGAACACTTCTCAACATTCCTTCACCCCCCCACACTTAGCATTAAAGATGGCTTTGCAGCCAGCAGAATGTGCTGATACTTTACCAATATAGACACCAAAATAGGTGTTTTAATGATCCACCAGTATGGTGATTCCACTATTTCCTCCCAGCACCTAAAAAGAAACAAAACCAGACTTAAAATAATAAGCAAAGCAAGCAAGAAGCTGTGTACACCTTCTCAGGTGGCTGGTTTCCCTAAAAGCTAAAGATGGCTATGCCAGGTTATGTGAAGAGGACTAAACCTGGTGTGCATGGATTGGGAAGGGCTGAAGTCTTGCTTTGCTATGGCTTTGAGCACTGGTGGGTACCAGCTGCCCCAGATATGATGCTGTGAGGTTTTTTTTTCCTCTTGGTAATGGAATATGCTGGAGGATATTATGTCAGAATGAATGTAGGGGAGGATGGTGATTTGCTTCATTTATCCTACGCTGAGGTCTGCTAGAAGGAAATGCTATCAAAATCACATTTATGAGGCCTCCAGTGCTATCCACCATCATGGGTGGAGATTTTATTAAGCGAAGAACAACTGGCACCATCAGAAAGAAAACAATGTGCTCTTCTGAAAAAGATGACAGACAGCCTATGGTGTGATTATTCCAACTAAATCTATCTTAGCTAGCTGCATCTGAGCTATGGATCTAATCAGACAAGTCCATAGGACCCAGAGTGTGATTTATTTTGTCCTGAAGCCAGAATTGTCTGCAAACCACATCACTCACCTAGGTCATCTGGAACAATATTTAAAGGCAACAAGGAAAAGACAGGATAGGAATGAAGTAGAAACAATTAATATTGCTTGGGACACATTTATTTGCAGAACTCACAACAGTCAGGTGATCAAAGGTGCGTTTTTAGGAGAGCATTCATGAAAATTGCTTTGCGTTCATGTTTGAAATAGATCAGTGGAACTCATCATAGACAATTTCACCTAGATTCAGCTCATGTAATTCAAAATGTTGACAGTGCAAGTCATAGTAGATGAGGAGAGGCACTTTTAGGGCACAGTTCCTGAGACCTATTTTAGGCAGCAATTTAGGATGGAATAATTGCACTCCATGGACTACACTGACTACATCTCTAGCTATAAAAGGAGACTAGAGTGAATTGCTCACATACAGATGCTTATACTTAGTCAGGTGCATGCTGCCCTTTCATTTAGAATTAAAGTGGCCCTAATTATGTCTAGTGCACTTCATTTTTAAAATAAATCCAGGCAGTATGAATGAAGGTCACTTTAATTTGGAGTCAGAATGTTTAAATAAAGGCTTAATGTTGTTTAACCAATCTTACATAATTAGGTTTTATGTAATCTGGATTAATTTCCTGTAATTTTTCTCTGCAGGTAATTATAGTGTGCAAAAAAAAAAAAAAAATCTATGTTAGGTATTAGCATATCCTGTAAACTCACAGTTTGTTTCACTTGGCACAAAAATGTAGAGTTATAAAACATCCAGAAAATGCAAAGAAGTCTGTATTTTTATTAAGAATTGCTGGAGCTGAGTGGGAATAAACAGCAAGAAGAATTGGTATCCAGACCAGTTAAATCCTGTGGTCTCTATCTCAATGTAGAGGCTATTTATTAACAGAGTAAATAAGGTCAGTTTTATGCAGATAGAGTGAAAACATTTAAAAAAAAGTCAGTAGCTCCCAGGAAATGTGTTAGCATGACTACACATCAAAAACGCAATGAGAAAATCTGAGCTGCTTCTCCTGCTGCAATAAGGACAAATCAGGACACATTGGGAGAGAGAGAATGCATGAGAGAAAATGGAGTTAACCATATGATATAAAAGCAAGAAGCGAGGGCACACACAGTGAGTACATAATAAGCACCTGATTCTGCAACTCTCTGGAGTGTTTTCTCATAAAAGCCTTTCCAATTACTAAAGTTTGACTGCTTGAGTAAAAGCATGAAGATGATGGTGGGATCAGATCCTATTTGCTTGCATATATCCTCAGATAGCTCTAATACCCGCCTCATTTGCTTTGATCTATTATATCTGCTGCTTTCATAAACTATCAAAAGTGGCTGCTAGGTTAAACAGGAAGAAAAACAGATCCTAAAATCTGCCTGGGATGGAAAAAGTGTGGTTTTAGAGTTTTTCTGTGGGTATGCTTTTTAAATATCTGGTGCATCAGTATATTTAGGGTCAATTCTGCAGGATGTAAAGTTTTGCTCTGAACACAGGGCAGGTGTTCTGCCTGTATCTTCATTATACACAAGATCACGGGGCCAAGTGTGACCATCAGGGTCTGGTCACAAATTCCCTTCAAATAACCTGACCAAGGGGTTGGGAAACAAGGAGGGTGAGTGACAAAGTTCACATAAAGTGTGTATCTTCAGGGAGATGTTGGAGCGTTTCCCATCTCTGATGGCTCTGACCACCATGGCGGTTAGGGTGGGATGGCTGGGTTACTAAAACTGCAGGGATGTCCTTGTCCTTCCATGGAGATAAAGGAAGAATTACAAAGGAAAGAGAATCAAGTACATAGACTTACCCAACATCGAAAAAATAAATCCTGACAATAGTCCAAGCAGTGATGAACACAGAGGGGGCACCTGGCAAGAGAAGAGATGGTGTTACTGTCAGAAATCATTATCAGTGTTTTCCCCCACTCTCCATATCTCCTGAGTGACTGAGGTGATGCCTTCCATCAAGACTGGCCAAATGCTTCACGTTTTCAACGCTCACATGCCAAACAAGCAACATGTTGCCTTTCCCTCCCACTGGCCATGTAAGATGAATTTCCCATAACAGATTTATCTTCCTGTTATGTTGCCTACAAAAAAAACCCCGAACAAACAAAAAACTTCTGACGGTGAAATGCAAGGAATAGGGATCATTTTAGAGATCTACAGTGTGGACACCTGCATCTAAGCCAGTCACCACAGGCTCTCCTTAGCATCAACAGAGAGAAATATAGACTTCTAACACACGGGTCATCTGAGTTACTTTAGCTTTTGGACAAGAAATATGCCCTTGGACTCCCTTGATGGTGTTTCCTGGATCTCCACTGAGTATAAAGGGAGCCTGGGGTGACATGTTCACATGTACAGGTCTGTAGTTGCCTGGATGAACCTGCCTCTGCACCTCACTCCATGATCTTCTGCCTGATGAGGGTGGTCTTTTCCATCCTTGTGGTGTCTTTTTTCTTTGCTTTGTGTTTTTGGTTAGATTTAGATTGAAAATGCTCCAGGAAGGACATAGCACTGCATCAGTCACAGTATTGCATATTGTTACTACCAGTGATTTCTAAGTGCAATGGTAATACAAGCAGTAAGAACTGTAATGAATGTGTCCAGATTATTAATTCCCACACAATCCACTTCAGATCCATCACAAATGTTCTTGCAAATGATAGATGACTGAAAGGTCAGGAGATCCTTCAAGCACCTGTCATGTTCTTGAATTGCCCTTCCTCACCCAAGCAACCTCAGAATACGTTATGAGTCCAAGCAATTTCCTTTGATTTAAAATCATTAGCTTCATATATTGTTCTATAAATTCTGCCAGCTCTGCTGTGCTGGAAGAAAAGGTATCTATGCACAAGGCAAGTTTAAGGAAGGTCTGACCTGAATAACTGCATCTGAAACAAAGCCTGCTAACATCATCTCTTCTTATGCTTATAGCACGGAGAATCATCTCCGCAGTGTGAACCCAAGTGTAACTCCTGTCACTTTAGATGGAAGTTACTCTACAGCTAACTGATCAACTCCTGAGTCCAGGCATCCCCTGTACAAGAGAAAAGTTGTGTTGTTCTCTTCTTCTCTTCTCTTCTCTTCTCTTCTCTTCTCTTCTCTTCTCTTCTCTTCTCTTCTCTTCTCTTCTCTTCTCTTCTCTTCTCTTCTCTTCTCTTCTCTCTCTCTCCTCTCCTCTCCTCTCCTCTCCTCTCCTCTCCTCTCCTCTCCTCTCCTCTCCTCTCCTCTCCTCTCCTCTCCTCTCCTCTCCTCTCCTCTCCTCTCCTCTCCTCTCCTCTCTCTCTCCTCTCCTCTCCTCTCCTCTCCTCTCCTCTCCTCTCCTCTCCTCTCCTCTCCTCTCCTCTCCTCTCCTCTCCTCTCCTCTCCTCTCCTCTCCTCTCCTCTCCTCTCCTCTCCTCTCCTCTCCTCTCCTCTCCTCTCCTCTCCTCTCCTCTCCTCTCCTCTCCTCTCCTCTCCTCTCCTCTCCTCTCCTCTCCTCTCCTCTCCTCTCCTCTCCTCTCCTCTCCTCTCCTCTCCTCTCCTCTCCTCTCCTCTCCTCTCCTCTCCTCTCCTCTCCTCTCCTCTCCTCTCCTCTCCTCTCCTCTCCTCTCCTCTCCTCTTCTCTCCTCTTCTCTCCTCTTCTCTCCTCTTCTCTCCTCTTCTCTCCTCTTCTCTCCTCTTTCTCTCCTCTTTCTCTCCTCTTTCTCTCCTCTTCTCTCCTCTTCTCTCCTCTTCTCTCCTCTTCTCTCCTCTTCTCTCCTCTTCTCTCCTCTTCTCTCCTCTTCTCTCCTCTTCTCTCCTCTTCTCTCCTCTTCTCTCCTCTTCTCTCCTCTTCTCTCCTCTTCTCTCCTCTTCTCTCCTCTTCTCTCCTCTTCTCTCCTCTTCTCTCCTCTTCTCTCCTCTTCTCTTCTCTTCTCTTCTCTTCTCTTCTCTTCTCTTCTCTTCTCTTCTCTTCTCTTCTCCTCTCTTCTCTTCTCTTCTCTTCTCTTCTCCTCTCTTCTCCTCTCTTCTCCTCTCTTCTCCTCTCTTCTCCTCTCTTCTCCTCTCTTCTCCTCTCTTCTCCTCTCTTCTCCTCTCTTCTCCTCTCTTCTCCTCTCTTCTCCTCTCTTCTCCTCTCTTCTCCTCTCTTCTCCTCTCTTCTCCTCTCTTCTCCTCTCTTCTCCTCTCTTCTCCTCTCTTCTCCTCTCTTCTCCTCTCTTCTCCTCTCTTCTCCTCTCTTCTCCTCTCTTCTCCTCTCTTCTCCTCTCTTCTCCTCTCTTCTCCTCTCTTCTCCTCTCTTCTCCTCTCTTCTCCTCTCTTCTCCTCTCTTCTCCTCTCTTCTCCTCTCTTCTCCTCTCTTCTCCCCTCTCCCTTCTCCTCTCCTTTCTCCTCTCCTTTCTCCTCTCCTCTCCTTTCTCCTCTCCTTTTCTTTCTTATTTTATTTTATTTATTTTATATTTTACTTTTTTATGTGTATGAGGCTGGATACACATTAAAGCTGGAGAAATCATGAATGCAGTAAGCAGAAGGTTATCTGTATTAGCACATAGCTGATGGGATCTCAGGATAGCTAGCTAGCCAGTGAGACAAGGAGAGAGTGATGGACTACAGTGTCTGGTTCAGTCCAGGAGTCCTGCTTTGCTGGAATGCATCCTTTTAATTTAAGGTAAATGCATGATGTCAACTTTGGGATCCCAAAATGACTAAATGACTATAAAGGTGATGAGGAGTTTCAGGCTGACACTTCTTAAAGACATTGAGGTTCTCTATTATCAATGAACCCAGGACAAGCTAAGTTCTTAAATACCTTTAAAGATTTAGGGTAATGCTGTTAAACTCCTCTGGCCATCACTTGACCTTGCTCCTGGTTGCACTAATAGTTCTTGGCAGCAAGGTAACGTGTTCTACATCTGAGCCCTGTTTGAGTGCCTAAATTTGGGGATTAAATTGCTGTTAAGAAATGGATCACCAGGATCATCTCTCGGCATTCCGTTTTGAGAAGATGCATACCCCAGCCAATCAAGATGTACCACCAAAAGTATTTCCTTTCTGAAAAGAAGGAGATGACCAACAGGGTGTGAAGATACAACCCCTCCACCAGGAGCCAGAAGAAATTGGCCATGACACAGTACTGGAAGAAAACCATCATGGCTTTGCAGCCTACCTGGAAGAGAAGAAAGGAAGAGTGGTGAAATGCAGCATGTTTCCACAGTAAACACACCAAATTACCCATAAACCTTGCCCTGCGTGTACTTTGGGATTGCTTTTTGCAGCACCTGAAGCCATTATGGAATCAGCTCTATGGTAAAAACCTGAGGACACAGAATCAGAGAATGCCCTGAGTTTGAACAGACACACAAGGATCATGGAGTCCAACTCCTGTCCCTGCACAGGACACCCCAACAGTTCACACCGTGTGTCTGAGCACGTTGTCCAGTCTCTTCTTGAACACTGTCAGGCTTGGGGCTGTGACGCCTCCCTGGGGAGCCTGTTCCAGTGTCCAGCACCTCTGGGTGAAGGACCTTTTCCTCATGTCCAACCTGACCCTCCCCTGTCACATCGTCCTGCCATTCCCTTAGGTTCTATCATCGGTCACCAGCGAGAAGAGCTCAGCACCTGCCCCTTCTCCTCCTCTTGTGAGGAAGCTGTAGCCACCATGAACTCTCCCCTCAGTTTCCTCCAGGCTGAACAAACCAAGGTAGGTATGTTTGACATACATTAACCCCTGCACAAAGAGTGCAGCTGTGTCCTTGAGAGACCCAGCTCAGGTCTGGCTGCCATTTGACTGTGTGAGCTTGGAGATGCACTCAAGCTTGGAATCCCTGCTAAGAAGGTCCTGCCCTGATGGACACTCACCAGCCTCTCTGCTCTGCCAGGGCTGGGTTTGTGGGGTTAAGATGTGAAGGAAACCATTGCACTGGTTCAGAAAAACCCTCTAAAAAGGTGCTACTTTGAATGGAGATCAACTCTGTGGCTGGTTTGCAGTGCAGCCCAACAACCCTTGGTTCAGTGTGATGGAAGAGATCGGCACCAGAGAGTAAATGAGACTGGGTGAGAATTTCTCATGCTATTTCTGGCACTATTGTTGGCATCTTGATGAACAGCACCCTGAGTGACTTGGGCATTACAGTCTGTGAGGCTGCCTGCTATTGTTACCTGGCTCCCGGAACACAAAGAAATTAAGCCTTTCATTCGACCAAAATTGTTGCCCAGGGTAAAAAACCCAAAAACTAAAATCAAAACAAGACACACGAACAAAAAAAGACAAACAAAAAAACACACAAAAAAATCCCGTAAAAAAAACCCCAAACACAAAAAAACCCTCAACCCATGTGAATTAGCCCTTGAAAACAAAGTCCAGTTGTAATCACTTTATAGATGGGTATATATTGGAAAAAAATAAAGGGACTGGAGACAGGGATTTGAAGAAAGCCAAGTCTACAAAGAATTGTGAATACTCAGTAAAGAAATGAGGGACTGGGATATGTATTTTTAAAATAAAGAAAATGATAAGGAGAAGTAGCAGTGTAAACACTAAAGATCATGGGCAGATGTGATTGCATTGAAAAGGGAGATATTTGAAAAGGGAAGGAGGATTGTTTTTCTTCAGGAAAGGAATAATTAAACACAGTAACTTGGGAACATTCACCTTACAAAATTACAAGAAAAAAAGGGTGGGGAGAGGGAATTTCACTCTGAGATTGAGGGGCAAGACCACTGAAAACCACCTGAAGATAGAAATCTGCTGCCCAAAGCAGCGTGTCACCCCAGATTTACATGAGATCCTTGGTTGCACCATTGTACACACTCACTCTCTCTAAGCATCCTTGAAATGTTGATTTCGCAACAGCCTTGTTGTCTTCACCAATTTTGCTTGGGTAATACCCTGCACTTATTGGGGAAAGGGCATGAGAATCTGGCTGCTAGCACTCTCTAGTTAGTGGCTCTTCCCTGGTGCTCTGCACGTGCAACATGTTGAAATTAGAGCAATAATTGGTTTGCACCAGTGACAAGCTCATACTTTCCCCCATCCTCCCTCTCCTGCTGAAAACAGTTGCTATGAAACACACTGGTTAAAAAGCAAAGCGTGGAAAGCGTTTTCTTGATGCCACATGTTTAGGAGAGGGACTTGTCCCCACTGATGGCTCGAATTTAATTCAACCCTCCCTTAGTGCCCGCCAGTATGTCACACTGGGGACCCTCATGGGCTCCGGCTAATCAATTTATACACAGATGAGCTCTCTCCTGTGAGGCAGATGGCATAAGCAGAGACTTGCTGCAGGGTGGTGATGGGGGAAGGTGGGGGCAGAGCAGGCAGTTAACTCCCAGGGAGGGAAGGTGACACAGAGCTGAGCTGACAAGGGCTTGGGATGCGGCGGCATCCTCCCTATGGCATCCCCGTGCTCTTTGTTTCTCCCCGCTGTGCTGTGCATATGGCCGTGGGACGTGGTCACACCTCATTTCTTCTGC
The DNA here is from genome assembly GCF_036013475.1 of Columba livia. NCBI lineage: Eukaryota > Metazoa > Chordata > Aves > Columbiformes > Columbidae > Columba > Columba livia. Next base: position 4,003,347 of record NC_088603.1, read on the forward strand.
CCAAAGCCTGAGTGCCTGCTCGGTGTGTCTGCATGCAGTGGGGGTTTGCTGGTGTGAGCGCACTTAGCCCTTCCGGGGCTACTGAATTATTTTATAGAATCATAGAATCATTTTGGTTGGAAAAGATCCTCAAGATCATTGAGTCCAACTGTTACCCCACCCCTGGCACTAACCCATGCCCCTAAGAAACTCATCTCCACGTCTGTTCAACCCCTCCAGGGATGGTGACTCCACCACTGCCCTGGGCAGCCTGTTCCAATGCCCGACAATGTTTTCTGGGAAGAAATTTTTTCCCAATATCCAATCTAAACCTCCCCTGATGCAACCTGAGGCCGTTTCCTCTCATTGTATCACTTGGGAGCAGAGCCTGACCCCCTCAGCTCCAACCTCCCTTCAGGCAGTTGCAGACAGTGATAAGGTCTCCCCTCAGCTCCTGTTCTCCAGGCTAAAACCCCCAGGTCCCTCAGCTGCTCCCCATCAGATTGTGCTCCAGCCCATTCACCAGATTCACTGCTCTTCTCTGAAGTCTATCGGTATTTGGCCTAATTCGGCAGCTCACAGCTGAGACAGGAGGTTTAAGGGAGCAGTTTTGATGCAAGTCAACCACGTGCTCCTCAAACATGGATTTACTTTGAGGACTCAACATTGGATATTCCTTTCTGGATAGTTGCACTGAAGCTATAGCAGATGCATGAAGATGTAGCATGTCAAAAGGAACTGTAACACTTTACAGGACCAGGAAAGGCTGATCACAAAAAGTGTACATGATTTCTGCCTAGCAGAAGCTCTCGGGCAGGGATCCCTGACCTGAGTTTGCAGAGCTACTGTTGTCACAGAGAGGAACCTGTGCTGAACTCAGGCTGTGGCAGCAGAAACCCCAAATCTGTGTATCCCAATCCACCACCCCTTGTCCCAGCACTGGCAACTATTGCTTTTGTGGTAGTTTCTGGCCCTACCTCCTTCCCTAATGTGGTGGTGGCTTGTTATAGCCCTAAGGTGGATCATGCACATGGGCATGCTGGGTTTTGGCAACTTCTTCTCTGTAGCAGATCGGTTCTTTGCTCTGTGCTGAGGGATATTTGGCTATTTGAGTAGTTGCTATCACTCCAGGTATTTTTTGTTTCATCTGGAGAAAAGATACTTTTTTGCATCACTTTGAGCATACAGCAATAAGATATTGCAGCCAGAGATCCCCTGTGGCATGGATGTCCTGCACTGGAACAGATTTAGATGCACTGTTCTGTCTTAAAAATTATATCATGGCATTTTCTCACTCCCTGAGCTTCTTGTTGTGATCATCTAAGATAGCTAAGTTTAAACCAGACCACATATTTCTAAGAGAATTGCAGTTTCACTGCTGACTGCAGTGTTGTTCTTCCCTTGAATCCTCTTTGACATCCAACTCCTGGACACATTTGGACAATAGCCCTTCCTGGCTTTTAAAAGACCTGATTACATGCAGCACTTGGTAATGGGTCTCTACCTTCCCGATTGATTGGATTCAGCCTCAGAATGGCTGTTACAATGCTGGGAAACAAAACACTCATTTATATAAGATGCTTTAGCCTTTAGATGACAGACAATAGGCAGAGATGAACTGTTACACCTCACAGAAGACTTTTTTTCATAAAGAGGAGACCTCATGACGTGTCAGTGTCGAAAGACTAATACAAGCTACATTTAGAAAAGACATTTTCAGGAGGAAAAGCAGCATTACAGCACTGCCTTTTTCTGTGCTACACCCTTCCGCTATTTTGTTTACAACAGCTTATTTCTCCGTCTTTCTTCAGGGATCTTGCCCTGCTTATTTCCATGTGAGATGATCTTCCTTGGCTTTGTGGATGGTACATCTAGCCAAGTGTCTCCTCTCTGAATTGCTCTAGATCAATACAAGCAGCTTCGTTGGACGGGAGTTGGTCTGAGGTTTTGAGGGAGGTACACACACACAAACAACACATGCATCGGCCTGCTGTGAATACGACAAAACTCTACAACAAAAAAGGTCAATTAACTCTACAGAAACACTACAGTGCATTACACAGCATCACTGCACTAATGCAAGTTTCCCTTGTCTTCTTTATCGGGGATATAATAGAATCATAGAATAGTTTGGGTTGGAAGGGACCTTCAAAGGTCATCTATGGTGTGTTACAGGTCTAGGACTTGGGTCAAAGGAGTTAGACTGAAGAAGTATAAAGGGGCACTGGAGTGACTGATAATTCTCCCACCCCACCCATCACAACTGGCATGGGAATACACTGAGACGCAAACAATCTGCCTGAGTCTCATTGCCCCAAACATGGGAACCCCCAACATGAGACCTGAGCTGTCCCTCCCCGTGTATGACCTCTCCTGTATATGGAAGTGACCCCTGTGCAGACCCCATGTTCCACCATTGTACCCTTGAACTCTGCAGCTTCCTGCAATGCAGAAAATTTGTGGCAGGGCACCAAGGCATATTTAAGTCAGCTTAAAGACCTATTTAAGACATCATATGTAACCCTGGGCAATGCTGTAGCTCCTGGCATTATTTATGAAGGTAGGACAGTGCCTCCAGCCCAGTTTCCAGTGCCTTAGGCAAAAGCCTGGGCTCAGATTCACCTCAATCAATCATGAAACCTGGAGGCCTCAAAATCCCCTTTAAAGTACTTTGGTTCTTTTACCTGAGGTACCACAGCTGCTGCAGGAGAAAGAGATTTACACAGGGATTTCTGCAGGAGCCTTCAACAGAAGATGGGTGAAAACTCATTTTCTCAGTGACAGATTTATCCAGCACTTTCCTTTTACGTTGCTCAGAAGACACAACCTATCTGAAGCACTTGTTGCTGAGTGAATCATGCTGAATTTGCCCACAGCAACAGCTGGTCCTTGCCCCAGCATGGTCAAGGAGGCTTCATTAATCCAATTTAAAAGCTTTATATAGATCCCACTCATGATCTTGTTGCTGAGGCACACCTGGAAGATGGGGTAGCACCAAGCAAGCACCACCTGCTGAAATTTTGACCTTCAGAAATGGGGAAGTGCCTAACCCTACATCTTCATAACTACAGTGCCATTTTAGACACTCATGTCATTATCATAACTAAATTTGGGAGTCTCAAACTTGAGCCAGTTCTCAGATCACATGCCTAAATCAGACTGAATTCCATGCCAGCTCTTTTTCTTTTGAGATGTCCACCTCAGCCAAGGTATGATGTAATCATACCAATAACCAAATAATTGCTCTGCTTGTAAGATTACATGGTATGATTAATTCCCCATCTCACTATCTTGTCACATTCATACAACTGACAAATTCATGACTGTTTTATCCTCTAAATACTGTATAGCGTTTTCCACAGCTCTGCTTTGTCCATTAATCTCTGTGCATGTTGCATGGAGATTTCAGGATAGACTTAGTTTCCAAATGCATGTTTTTGCTTTTCATTGAGTAATTCTCTCTGCATTTTGCTGTTGTTGTTGTTGTTGTATAAGGTTGATTGTGAGACAAAACATTTTAATGGGAAGAGTGGCTATACTGTACTGGCGGAGGTATTATTGGCTCTGTTAAGAAAGGAAAGGTGAGGATATTCAATGAGCTTTGCCCTAGGAAGATGTTTCTCAAGCCAATATTGTTTACTGGAAACAAAAAGAAAATTTCTCTTGCCCACTGAAGTGGGAATTTTTGTTCCAACTAGAGTGTAGAGTAACGTTGTTTTACAGGTCACCTTCACAGAGTAGTGACCGTTGATCCTAGCTTAGACCTTTCCGGAGGAGGTGGCTAAGTTACAATATTGTCTCTTTATAGTTCCAGGCTATTTCTTGCCTCATTCACACGCTCAAGGCTATTGGCTTTTACAGATTATCTTTTCACTACTTAGTTGGCTTTGACAGAAGGGTGGAAAAACATGCCGTAGTCCCACAAGAGAAACTGCAGTAAAGACAATCCCAGAAGTTGACTTGGCAAACTGAAAATGTGAATATCAATTTATTATCTCAGCCTTCTGCTACTGTGCCCAGTTTTCTGCAGAGACAATCTGGCTACACGGGGTAATGGTTTGAGCCTACGGCGGCCTGTGGCAAAGCCCCTGCTGACTTCAACAGGGCTTCTTGCTGGAAGCCTAATTTGCAGAAATTCAGCATGATGTCAACGGCAATTGTTGACAGAAATAAAAACGCTTCTTACTGGGCAATTCTATTCCCCTGAAAATGAGCGCTTAGGTCAAATCAATTTGCTGAGCCTCAAAAAAAATTAAAAACAAAAAAGGAAAGAAAAAGTGTTAACTTACCCTTAGCACACTCAACCTTTTGTGTAACAACAGAAAAAAAAACAAACAAACAAATTAAAACCAAACAAACAGGAATGCCTGGAAAAAAGCCATCACTTTCATTTCTTCCCTCAGTTTAATTGCAGTTGTAGACTAGATTCACAGATTAACACTAAAAAAGCCTCACAAGATTCATGTCCTACCATGAACGAGAATTGAGGACTATACAAACAAGAAATCTCCTAAATCAATTGGGTGCCTTTGACTCCTTCCTTCCCTTTAATGGAGTCTGACAAGCAAGTAATTTTAAAGGATAAATTGCTCTAATAATGAGTGTCTCTGCAAATTTTCATGGAAGTTGTATGGAAATTTTGGGTGTTGAAGACTCAACACTATCTATGAATAAATAAATTTGACTAAAGAAATTATTATAGTTCCATCTTGATAGAAACAAATTGGCTTACCGTTGAGGCATGTAGCCTTCAGTTTGTGAGGCCCTAAGTTGTCAAGCTCAAAGCCTTGGTTAAGGCAATTTCTCTCTATCAGGAACTACAACAAAGAAAAGGTCTTCATGGGATTAATAAACTTATGTCTTGATGATGGACCCTTCAGCTCCTACTGGATTCATCTGTAAGTTGTCCCTACAAAAAGTACATCAGGTGGATCAATGTAACTGAATTCATGGTCACCATTTATCTCAGGCAAAAGGGATAAGAGGCCTCAAACACACATTGTTCCTATTAACATGCTGCTCGGCATCAACGGTGCCCCAGAAACATTATGCAAGAGTGCTCTTAAGCCTTAGCAATAGCAAATTAATTCAATTTATCTTGACCTGCCTTCCTCTAGGTCACAATACATTTTCATGCTCCCATCAATGCCTAAGAATACTTACTGCATGTCAGCTGTCACTGGGCAATTTATTAAGCCATTATAACCTGGATTTGTGTCTGTGCTTGTTGATTTGTTACCGCTTTCATAAAGCAGAAGTGGCATTTCTAGACTGATGAGCTGTGCTGTACACCCATACACATGCACACACACACTGCTTCAACAAGCTACATCTTGCCTTGCTCCCATCAAGACTGCAGAAGGATGAAGACATTAGGAGGAAGATATTGGGCCCAATCTCCATTTCTCTTACCTGTGCCACCAATTATGCCAAGGCTGGGCCACCACTGAACCTGGATTTCTCTGGTTAGAGTATAATTTCTCTAGCAATAGCTCAATCCAAATGGATCCCAAAGCCCCAGGAGATAACCTTGGCCTTTCTTTGTGCTTTTGCCTCTTTAATAGTGTCTGAAAGCCAGCGGAAAATGGCAAAGCATTTAAAAGTCTGTCTTAGCTAATGTGCAAGTTACATGGGACAACCTCTATTTTATGTTCTTGCAAGACAGCAAAGCACGCAGGGTCAGATCCTGCACCTGCAGAAACCTTGCAAACTCTATTAAAATAAGTGGACCTGTAAATGTTTACACCAACAAAAAAATGTGGTCCACATGACTGCACTTTATGCCTTGTCCACTTCCCATGCAGGCTTCCTCAAATACAACGCTATCTGTTGAACTCGGTAGGAAGCTCTTATGTCTGCTTTTCCTCACATAAGAAGCAAGTTTAAGCCCCATGACTGTGATTCTTGAGGCTATTTAAGCATTTTGCTTCCACTGATTTTAACAAGGGTTATGTAACTGTCAGTCTTTGAGGGATTCAGCCTTCCTATTTTGTCTCTTAGAAGTACTCATTTGATTTTCGGGGGCAGTCTTGTGAGCATTTCTAAGCTGGTGATTAGCTCTAGCTGGTCTAGCCTCTGCGTCAGATGACTCAGAGTTGAGTTTAGACGTAAAAATAGAATTAGCTTGGTAAATAGGGTAACTGTCCCTATTTTGTGCTCATCAATTGCCGAACGCTGTCACTTCTGAACACATCCTCAGTAATAAAGCAAGTCAACCACAAGGCAGCAAATAAAGGGAGAAGGTGATCAGAGTTCTAATAATGCCCTTCCCTGTACTTATCACATTTTCTCTTATTATTGGCAATACTGAATTTCTTTAAGATGCCAGCCTGTGACTGGGGCACTGATGTGTCAGGCATGACAGGGTCACTTATGCAAGGAAAGTTCGTGCTCCAGAGCTCTTCTGCTGTCTAACTTTCTGCCCTCACTCCTGGGTTATTTCCAGGAGCAAAGGCGAAGACAAGAGGGTAACACATCCAAGCAAAACTGTTTAAAACCATGTTAGAGCTTGGTCTCCGTGGTCTAGACCCTCAAGGGTTGCCTGATATGAGCAGTCCAAGGAGCAGAAGAGGCATAACCCAGAATCTGATACTTTCTCCTTGAAGGGATGGATCACTTCATCCATCCTTTGTGGGCCTGGCCTGTGGCCAGCTGTCAGGTAGGGAGCCCAGTAAGAGCTCCCATCAAGCTCTCCTTCTGTTGCTTCCTATCAGTTTTATTGTGGGATCTGCTGGTCAACACCTTTTTCGCTTCTAAGTAAGGATGCCCATGTTGGCCAATTTATAGCTGAAATTCAGCCTTTTTCAGCTGCTTCTCCCATCTGAGAAGCATTCTCTCAGATGCTTCTCTACATCTGAGTGCTTAAAGCCCAGATTGACAAATACACTTGCATATACGCTTATTTTTAAGCAATTTAAACCAACAGGGTGATTCAACCACACATAATTACAGACATACTGTATGACTGAAGGCATGACAAAGAGAGAGAATGTGACTTTTGTCTACTGATGCCTGTTGGTACCTTGGCCAATATGCTGTGTATATATGTGGCCATCAGACTTCTCTATGTTTCTACCCTTCTAGAAAGTTCAAGGTCCTTGCAGTGCTTTGTTTCCCACTGGAAAATCCCACATTGGGCTTTTGGAGGGCCAGACTTCTCTGAAGGCCAGTCAACGTGTTTCTACTCAAGCCAAGGGATCCCCATTGTGCCTATAAACAGGCCTAGTTGATTTGGGCACCTGGGGAGAGGAGAAAATGTGATGGTCATTTATAAAGCTACTGCTGCTGAGTTTCCTTGGTGCAGGACAAAGGGCCACCTTGCGCAGGTCTTGGGATCAACTCACAGTTTTTGACCCATGAAAACAGGTTGGATTTTTCACCCAAGCAGCAAGACTTTGCTTTCCCCCAATTGTGAGTTTATCAAGAAAGAAGCAGCAAGGAATTCAAGGAACCTATAGTTATACACATCACGTGTATTTTGCCTTCATTGACCCTGAAATGCTTACTGTTACATTCTTGGGCTCTGTGTCCTGTAGACATACTCAATAAACTTAATTTTTAAAGGAGTTCATGTTGAACTCAGTGATAATCCAAAACCATTTGAGTTTAAAATGTCATAGAGTCAACACTGTAACTGACTTACCCGCACTAGGTAAAATGAAGTAAAAATGCTATTGCAGCAAAGCTTATGAACAAGTTTTTTTCCATTATATACACACCTACATGTAGTGGAGTTCCTACTTGGTTGGAGTATTGACACACTTGCTGGTGGAGAGCTTAAAAACCTTTTGTGTGGCTAGTGCATAAAACATAATTTTAAGTCTCCTTACTGCAACAGGTAATACTGAATTCAGCAATCTGGTCTCTTCATCAGAAATGTTGGGAGAAGTCTCCGCCCATTCAGATTTTTTAAGCCCTGAATCTGTTCTGGGAGCACGGTGCCTTCATCTTTTTTTTTCCTTAAAGGAAATAAGTGCAGTACTTTCTCTTCTAATAAAACACTGTTATTGCTTTGGTTTTGCTCTCTTCTAAAACAACATGGTGGTGACAGCATTCAGTAAATCGAACTGTTTGTTCAAATCTCTTCTCAGACTGAAGAAGCTCAAGACCGTTTCTAGCCATTATACACAAAACCTTCAGTAAATTGTGTATTAGACCTCTGGTATATGATCTAGTACCCAGGTATCCCAAGTCAAAACTTTATCCTGCAAGTTCAAAGCACAAGCAAACCAATTATTTAACCTAACTTAAGCCAACCTAACCCAACCAAAACCCACATAAACACAGTGGATTTTATAATTATTTCTGCAAATAGATGAATATTTAGGAGAGGCATTTTGATTGCATTTCATGTAGGTATTTTTTTCCCTATGACCTAAAGCGTTGTCCAAAATGTTGGGTCAAGGCAGGCATAGATTTCACAAGGGTTATGCTCAGCCTAGTGCAGTGGAGACAGATTTGTTCCACATATTTTTTATAACCCTTGTATATCATCCAGCCTTTCTGTCTGAGCTGGCATTTAACATGAAAAGCCTCTTGATGGGAAGAAACGCACACAATGGTGGTACCACTGGTCTGCTTGAAAGCACACTGTTTTCTAGGAACTCTGGACTGTGCAGGACAAAATCCTGTATTCATACACGGAAGCGTTTCTGGATGGACAGTTGGAGCAAACACTTCTCACATGGCAAACTCCCGCAGGGGTGAGATCAGTTCAACCTCCACAGCTCATTGGATTCTTGGCTCTTCTGCCAATTAGCATTAGTTATTTGTGGCAGTGGACACCAAGGAATTGTTTATTCCAGTTTACATGTCATTCTAATCACTCATGGACTTTCACAGTAAAAGCCCGTTGTTAAATAATACAGGTCCCACTGAACCACAGAGGGGAAAAAGAAACAGTCACTGCAATGAGAACAAGTTATTGGGGAAAAGCTGGGACTGGGCTACTCTTTGGGATCAGCTGAGAGGTGCTTGAGCAGAAAGGTCATTATACCAGCAGGGAAAGGACTTGGTGTGAGGATACAGAACAACCACAAGGCAAAGAAAAAATTATGTGGATGGAATAAAAAAGATAATATTTTTCTAGTTCTGTATAACATAAAAAAACAGGTCCAGAAGGGATCTGCTGGACTGCTGTGCCCAGTCCCCTGCTATTAGCAGCAAGCAGCTCATCTACTGTTCTGAATTTATTATGGAGGGTTCCACATCTCTTTATTTTGCTGATTTCAATTTCCTGCCTAAATTTATTCATAACTAGTGTCCTCTTACGTCAATATGGCTTTAGGTAAACAGCTTTTCTTCCTCCTTAATGTTTGCTCCAGCTGATAACGCTGAGTTTGAAAGTGAAAAAAAAAATATCCCAACTCCTTTATTCCCCTCATTTATCATCCCAGTGGGGAAATTTCCCAGTTGCAGACAGCTAGCGTGGGATACAGATCCAGATGAAAAACAGACAGTGATGTCTACACATATATTTCCTGCCTAAACTCCTGATAAGAACTGGACAATCAGTGGAGCCCAGAGAGCCACCCGAGTGCAGGTAAACAGGTCTCCAGACTCCAGTGAGTATATTAATTAGAGCTTGACTAACTATGGTTGCACTTTACACATGTAGCTCATGTATAGGTACTTAACCCGTAGATACCTGAAGTTAGTCATGTGAATCTGGATCTTACTCACCGTGGGGAAAGGTTTTACTGAATCCCTAAACTCACGACTGCAAGTGTCCTTTGACCAGAATATCCAAGAAATTAACATCCTACTGCGAGATGGACACAGGATTGACTGAAGCCCCAAATTTTTGTAGAGCCCCAGTTGTGGGTTTGTCCTCGGAAGGGACCAGATGCCTATTAACCCTGCTAATCTATTTTATGCCTTTTCCATGCCAATTAATCTGCAGCAACCATGTTTATGCTTCTTTCAGACAAGAAAAAAATAAAATTGAAATTTTCCCAAAGTACTGTCTCACACGCATTTGCAAGGTAATTTTTGGTGTATGGTTTAACAGAGTAAGGCGGAAACTTTGATATGCATGTGTACTTACCGAACTCACAAAGCATTGTTCGGATTCTCCACTTTCAAATAGGATGACATCTTTTATGAAGACCGCAATAGCTCTCATTATGAAGGACATGAAGAGGTGCATGTGAATATAATTTCGAGTACAGTGTAGTTTTCTGTTAGGAAGAGAAGAAACATTTCTGAATAGCAAGGCTTCTCAAAACCATTATTTTCCTATTTACATGTTTCTTCTGCCAAGATATAGACTTGGAATTAAACATTAGAAACCCAGAGATAGACTGTGTTCTGATATAAATCACTGCAAATCCACTTAGGGCTTTTAAAATCCACAGATCACGTGGCAATCCATACATCTGCAGCAGTGTTGCTGCTTTTCCAGTTCTCAGGAAAAAAGGCCAAAATACAGAATGACAGAAAGTAGGGCCACCATACTGCTCTCCAATGGAAAATAAATGTTTTCGACTGAGCAAACTGTGCTCATCACAAAGGCCTCTTTTCTACAGAATGTTTGTACCACAATAATTCTTTTCAAAGTTAAATGCATCTTCAGAAAGAGAAATAAATTCTTATCAGCTGCTGTCAAAATTAACACATATTACAGGCTTTCTGGAGCAATATGAACTACATTTTCACTTAAAAATGACTAATTATTAATGATATTGAGAACAACACAAGGGTTTTTCTCTCCCTTGCGCTCTAATATTTTGAAGATGAATTCTGATCAAGTAGGTCTTTCTCAAGTGAGACTTCACATCAGCTAAAATGAAAGGCCTAATACTCTGCAAATGGGTACTTGGTACAGTCATCAGAACCACAACAGACCTCGCTCAGCAACAGGATCAAATTACCACCTCTTAATGAGTCACTGTGCATTGGCAGAGTATATGCTCTTAATCTCTGACGATGGCAAGATAATGTGACCAAGCTGAGTCCTCTGTACTTGCAGGCGAAGGAGAAGTCAAATTATGCTGTTTCCCACAAATGAAGAGCATGAACCCTGACAATTGCACCAGTTTGGCTAACACCTTGTACCTCGTTGGGATGATGAAATAATTTGCACATGTGTCTGATTCACTCTTCCTTTGTGAGAGGAGTGGACACAGCACGTGTCGAGAAGCGCAAAGATCTCAAAGGTGAGGCCAGTCTTGATGTAAGTGTGGGAGTTACCCTAGAACATAGACTGCTACCTATAGGTTTCCTTGGGAGTGATGCTGGACCAGACTGTCATAAATTGGACAACCATATAATGCATTTCAGGGAAGCCATTGGAGAGTGGCATGAGATGGAAACACATCCAGAAGGTTTTTCCATCTCATAGAGGTCATCTTTTCCTGTTCTCTCCATACATGAACAACATTATAATAAGAGATCACCTTATATGCAAACTTCTTAATTGTAGGCACCCACATTTAGATGCCTGAATCTATTATAAAAAATGGACACTAAGGGTTAGTTAATTTGCTGCAATCTAGGCATCTAATGCAATTTGGTATACTTTAGAGTATCTGCCCTTCAGGGTCTGGGTCTCCTGAAGGTCTCACATCATATCTGCTACCTGTACGTGCATCTCAGAGGCTCCAGCACAACTGAGAGGGCTCTGGGTGTCTATGTCTTGCCATACAGCTATAGCAGGAAACATTTCTGAAATAGACTTTGAGAGATAGTTTTGGGATGTGATTCACTTGTCCCATTTTGAATGCCCACTTTAGTAGAAATGCATCATTCCGTAGTATCAATATACACCATACTGACTAGGTTCCTGTGGACTACATCAAGGTTGTTGGATTAATGGTCTCTAATGCAGAGATCCATCAAGCAACAATCTACACTTAGTGAGATGAATCCCACCTAAATGGTTGGATTAGGGTTATAACTCCCATACAAAGACCACAAACCACATATCAGAAGACAGTGGGCCTGAAAGACGGAAGAACTTTCCTCCCTTGTCCAACTGAGACTTTACAGAAGTCTTTTGCATCCATTTGTAACACTCATAACCTATACCAAACAGCCACTGTGTCCTTTGAGCCATCCCCTTACCTATGCTCATGGTCTTACCTGAAGAGACATAAAATGATCATGGCAGCTGTGAGAGCGATGAGCGATAGGGTATGTCCGATGGTGTAGCCGGTCTTGACTGTGCCATAGAATGCTGTTTGCTAATGTGAAGGAAATAAACAAAAGTGGTCTTTCAAAGAGCTGCCAACATGCATTCCTAAATAGAACCATAAAATCATAGAATCATCCAGCGAAACTTGGACAGGCTGGAGAGTTGGGCGGGGAAACATTTAATGAAATATAACAAGGGTAAGTGTAAAGTCTTGCATCTGGGTAGGAACAACGTCAGGTTCCAGTATAAGTTGGGGAATGACCTATTAGAGAGCAGTGTAGGGGAAAGGGACCTGGGGGTCCTGGGGACAGCAGGATGAGCGTGAGCCAGCACTGGGCCCTTGTGGCCGGGAAGGCCAATGGTACCTGGGGTGGATTAGAAGGGGGTGGTCAGTAGGTCAGAGAGGTTCTCCTGCCCCTCTGCTCTGCCCTGGGGAGACCACACCTGGAATATTGTGTCCAGTTGTGGCCCCTCAGTTCCAGCAGGACAGGGAACTGCTGGAGATTCCAGCGCAGCCACCAAGATGCTGAAGGGAGTGGAGCATCTCCCATGTGAGGAAAGATTGAGGGAGCTGGGGCTACTTGAGCTGGACAAGAGGAGACTGAGGGGGGACTCATTCATGTTTACAGATATATAAAGGGTAAGTGTCAGGAGGATGGAGTCAGGCTCTTCTCAGTGACAACCAATGAGAGGACAAGGGGTAGTGGGTACAAACTGGAACACAAGAGGTTCCACTTAAATTTGAGAAGAAACTTCTTCATGGTGAGAGTGGCAGAGCCTGGCCCAGGCTGCCCGGGGAGGTTGTGGAGTCTCCTTCTCTGCAGACATTCCAACCCGCCTGGACACCTTCCTGTGTAACCTCATCTGGGTGTTCCTGCTCCATGGGGGGATTGCACTGGATGAGCTTTCCAGGTCCCTTCCAATCTCTGACACTCTGTGATTCTGTGTGAATCTGCGAATGTCCTGGGTTGGAAGGGACCCACAAGGATTGTGGAGTCCAACTCCTGTCCCTGCACAGGACAGCCCACAGTTCACACTGTATGTCTGAGGATGTTGTCCAGTCTCCTCTTGAACACTGTCAGGTTGGGGCCGTGACACCTCCCTGGGGAGCCTGTTCCAGTGTCCAGCACCCTCTGGGTGAAGAACCTTTTCCTCATGTCCAACCTGACTATCGGGTTCTGTCACTGGTCACCAGAGAGAAGAGATCAGCACCTGCCCTTCCTTCACCCCTTGTGAGGAAGCTGTAACTGTGATGACATTAATACACCATCACTGAGCTTTTACCGACTCTCTTGGTGAGGTAAGGAAATAATCCTATTCCATTCTATTAAAAAAATCTCCAGTTTCATCACCATTTTAAATCACATCCAGTAGAACACAGGACTCAAGTACCACCAGTGTGAATAAGAAGACTGTGTCTGGTTTCAGTGGAGCTTGGATCTCTCCAAAACCAGGTTGCAGGTTACACAAGGGAAAAGTTCATGCAGGGAGGACTCTGATTTGACACTTGCAAGGATAGCTACATGGTTATAATCTTGTGGAACAAGAGTGACTAATGTTGAGTAAAACAGGGCACTGACACATCCGCTCTGAGGTGGCGAGTATGATGAGCTTGATCTTATTAAAGAACTTCGACGATAGAACTGGTCTAGAAATGCAATTGTTTTTGTGTGAGCCAGATATTGTATTGCAGCAAGTAAAAACTTTAAACGTTCTCACTGAAATCACAGATATGTTAATTAAGAAATGTATGTTAAATTGGAAATTAGTTTATGGCTTTTCTGTGATAGTACACAGAAGAAACCTCTGAGCCTGGAGCACCACAGGACTTAAATCCAACAAGTAATCTCAGTCTAAATAAAATGAGGAAGTAAAGCAACAAAACTCCAGTTGTCCTAAGGCTCTCCAGCAATACTCTAAATCAATATATTTTGATTATCAGCTCAGAAAAAGGACAAAACATCAGTTGGTATTTGGACATTTGTTTTATCAATGAAAAATCCAAGATTTTATGAGAATCTAACTCAGTTTGTGGAAAATCTTATTTTTCCAACCCTTGATTGACCCACCTCTGCCCTCCTTGTCATCATTTTCTATTAAATACAAACCAAACGAGAATAAAGAACAAACCAAAACTGCAAAGAGCAGTTTAGACAGAAACCACTTTCTAACAATGGCGAGAGTTGACATTTTTGTATGGTATTTTCATAGGCATCGACAAGTACTTGGTACTTTACAGAACCAGTGAGGCTGAGATGAGCAGTAATCCTCTAGCATTTGCACAAGCCAGCTTGGAGAGTGTTAAAATAGACCTTTCAGAGAGTGCAAAGTTTATGCTGGTCATATCTATATTTCTCCTTAGACGTCAGATCTCAGAGATGGCTAAAAGCAGTGTGTCTTTACCGTCACATTGAATGAAACCACGTCACCAAGATCTTTGGGTCAGTAGTTCTGAATACATAATGCATAGCAATTTATCTACCTCGTCTCACTCATATGATGCCAGGAGGCTGCTATGATGATGGAGCCAACCAGTATAATGTGGTCATACCAAGGCCTGGCTCTTCTGCACTGCCTAGAGGGACTTGCACTGCAGTAAGGAACAGTGCAGGTTCTACCTTTCCACCCTACCATACTGCAGATCCCACCCAAAGTTAACTATAGTCTTGTTTCCAGTCTTGTCTGAGTTTGGGCTCAGGCCTCTGTCCCCAAAGCACCTGAGACTTTTCCAACAAAAGCAGTCAACTTCCTTAGTGTTGATGATGTCCTCCTTTCATTATCTGGTTTCTTTCCTGGTAGCACCAGAGCATAAACATTCCAGGAAAGACCTGACCAGCAGAAGGAGGGAGATTGTTGTAGGGGAGTGAGTTGGAGGAAAAGGTTGTCCCATGCTATATTGAGGAGAGCAGAGAAACAAGGGAAAGGAAATTAGGAGATATCATAGGAGATGTTAGTAGTGGAGTGGTTGACGGAAACTGTAAAGCATGACAAGGTAGGGCCTTTTGCTTCTAAAGTTATTCAGAGGAGCAAGTTATGTTATTCAACAAGCAATTTCCTGCCCTTATATTTTACGATGACCAATCCTTGCTGTGTACAGCGAGTTGGCTCTGCATCGAGCTGAGCATTATATCATGTGGGGTCATTTCTGTTCTGGAAACAGTACAAAATGACTTCTCACTCTTCATTTGCACTTGCTAATGACAATCACTTCCTATTTTACAGATCTCAAAACAGAGAATTTCACCTAAGATAACAAATGGAATTGGAATTTCACTCAGCACTCAGATTACTAAAATATTCTCATTAGAAAAAACAGGAATTTAGAGAAATGAAGGCAGTGCATGCCAGGATGCCTGGGTTCTAGTTCTAGACCTAGACTGATTTACAAAATGAAATGAGACAATTTCCTCAACCTCACTGTTGTAAAAGTCTGTTTAGTTTCACAGGAATGTGATAAGAACAATTAGTTAAGGTAGATGCTAAACTAAGATTAACCTCTCTCTTGTAAAAGTCTCTGTTTAGTTTCACAGGAATGTGATAAGAACAATTAGTTAAGGTAGATGCTAAACTAAGATTAACAGAGAATTAACTTCCTTGGTTTCCATTCAGCAACTTCTAGATTTGTCCCTTGGTAACTGAGATCATTACGTGAAACATTTAGATTTGTAAGAGAAAAACAACAGAAATACTGATATCAAGTCTTTCAGTAGCCTTGCACCCAGTAATGCTTTGGGATCACATCACCTAGCCTAAAATCATCTGGGCTCCCTCTGGAGTAAATGCAAAGAGGTCCCTTGGGAGAGAAACGTGGGGTGAACTGACCAATGGAGATGTCTACTTCACCATCTTCAGACAGAGCCTATGGGGACACTTAGGGTGGCCTCTCTCTGACCAGACAGAGCTACACAAGGGAGAAGCTGTGCAAGACATATGACAATGGGACAGCAAAACAATCCCCCCCATTTTCTATCATGTGGTTTTTAATGGTCAAGTTGGAGAATCATTATCACTGCAAAGATCATAAGTGCACTGCCTTGGTGCCTACATCATCTGCTTCTTAGGGACTGAGACAATTCACAACTAAAATCTTACACACAGCCCTCATTTATTTTTCATACTTTTCTTGTTTCTGACTTGAGACCAGTAGGTGTTAAAAGTGCATGAGGTGTTTTAAGCATGGAAGCCTATCAGCCTGTTCTCAGCCTCATGTCCCATACAACCTGCTGTTCTTTTTTTCTGTTGCTTTTACTTCTTCCTCCCCAAACTGACAGCCAATTTAGCAACAACAAAAATCTATTCTTCTTTAGAGGCTAGTACTGCATGTTCACCCCCCTCAGCCACCTTTCACACAAATTAGACTTAAACAGCATGACGAAACTGCGGAAATCAAGAGAAAATAATTAAGAAAGAATTAAAAGAGCACAATACGTGTTTTCTTGGTAACGCAGCACTCTGGCAATGCTGCAATCCATTGGGTCGCCAAAGCATGTCCCAGGAATTCCCAAATCCCCTTTGCAGCTGGAACACAAACGGGGCTCTCAATGGAGGACCTTCCCAATGCAGACCAGTAACAAAGGCTTTTACAACGTGCAACTGGTGCCATGCAACTGGATCTGAGGAATGGGATGCTTGAGGATGTGAAGCGGTGGCTGACTCAAGATCTCTTCACTAGACCCCCTCAAATTCTTTGTGCAACTTTCCCTTTATTATTTTCTGTGTTCTTTCCCTCCTAAGGCTGTCTCAATTCTGTTCAGATTCTCCATTAACTCTTTGAGTACCTTGGTAATGTGTGACCATACACAAGGACCTATTACTGTACATATTTATTAATTATTGAGATTCCTATGACCAGCCTTGAGAAACACTGACATATGTCATATAGGAGAAAAAAAAAGCACGGGCATAGGTTTAATATAAACATATAGTTGCAGTGAAATATAATTCTTTTCTAGCATAAGATTTTTCTTGTTGAGTATGTGACAGCTGCAGGTGACTGGTTTAGATTAGATGTTGAACTTCTGGTTAAGTGAGGTGAATCTCACTTTCAACAACTTTTGTTATCCTCTTTGGACTTTACCCTTCATGCATCAGCATGTAGCAAACCAATAACAAACTTCTTCCTGTGTAATGACAATACTCTATAAAGCTAATTATAGCAAGGTCAGTATCTACAGACAGTATCCCAGAGAGCTTGTGGATTACTTCACAAAATTTGGTTACATTACATGAAAATTTGTGCGTTCCCTGCAGTTTTCTTGATTTTTAGCTGATTGTGATAAGCAGAGAAGAGCTGATGGCAAGTGAGTTATGCCCTTTTATCCCTTTTTGATCATTTGATACTAATGTTGGCCTAGAAATGCCAGAATCATCATATCTACTTAAAGCTAAATTTAAAAGTGGAGGGCTTGTTTCAAAGTTCAGCGTGGAAAATCAAGAACCTGAGGTTGTGTGTGGGCATCACACAGACACTGATCTGATCTTCTCAGGCGCTGATTTCCTGCCACCCCTCTGTAAATCAAAGCGGGGATCAACTCTTTGACCAGACATCTGATCTCTGCTTCTAGGGATCATCAAGAAGATTCTTCCTTCTTGAGGAATCAGAGTGGGAATGGAAAAAAAAATCAGGCATGGGAAGATCATGTGGTTCTGATATTGATCCCTGGTAATTCTTGATGTCTACCCATCCAGGTTTACAAACCTCTTCCCCCGGGGTGCTGTTGGAATCATATCCACAAGCTACAGCATATGGTGCAGGGTACACATCCGTCCAGCCCTGGCTTGTACAATTCCTGGTCACGTTCCCTGGAAGAGAAAAGGATACTTCAAAAAGAAATGTTCAGCTTTTCGTTAAACAAATGTCTGCCTTTTGTTGATTAAAATGCCAGAGCACACTTCTTGTAACACTTAGAGTAAAATCCTCATACTTCTTCTCTGTTACGAAGTGTTTATATTACACAGAACACATAAAAGGGAGGGACTCATTGGGTCACAAAGTTCAGACCTTAAAAACAAGTACATTTTAATATTGAGTTGCCCACAAAACACCTCTTCTAATGGTATCATAATGCCAGACCTTTGGTTGTTGGCACAGCACCAATACTGTTTGGGAGTGTTATTGTCACATTACCTTTGTTCCTGGAAAAACTTTCATCTAAACAAAGCAGTGAAGTATTTATGTCTTTCACTTCAGTTGCGAGAAGCCAAGCCAGGAATAGATAAAGAGCTCATTTCACGTTATGCAGGTAAGGTCGGAGATCTGGGAAAAGAATGTGGTTCTCAAAACCCCAACCTCATCTACAAGCAGAGCCCTGATCAATGTGATTCCTGGGAAATTTACTGCACTCTCATTTGAGAAACAATCTCTTTGAAATTTGGCTGTGAAAGGAGAAAAACCAGATATTGACAACATGTATTGCCTGTTTTAACATGCATAGTCAAAGGCAGGAAGATTAAATGGACTCATAAGCAAGCTGAACGCCTAGGGCCTCCAACAGCCTGAAAAGAGCCTTAGTTAACATAAGGACTTCTCTCTCCTTCAACCAAAACTGACAAAACTGTAAAGTTCACATGCCTCATTGGTACTCTCCATTCAGGATTGTCCATTGTACACCAAGAAAAGCACTTCTTGCTTTGCAAAATACCTCCACCTGCTGTCCCAGATGGACCTCAAACCCACTTTCCATAACAGAAGGTAATTAGCTGTTTGGACATCTCTGGTTTGGATGGATATCAGAAATAATTTGTTGTTCAAAATTGGCCTATGAAATGCACGTTGTCCTTGAAATTATTTCAGTGGCAGCCAGTCGGTTTGTTGTTGGTAGGAACTCACTTCTCTGTTGAATCAACCTTCTCTGAGCAGAGGTAAGGACGTTATTTGTTGTCAGGAGGCCAAGATACCAAATTTAATCTTCTCCTTTCCTTTCTAAAGTGACTGCAAGATCAGTGTGACTGTAACAGGGATTCTAGTTACTAGGAGGGGTCCTGTTTGGCTAAGGGGTACATAGACATTAATCAAGCAACAGAAGGAGATACCAGCAATCTGACTGGGATACACATTACCCTAAAAGGTTCATAGTCTGAAAGGCCAAGATAGATGTTTGTTAGGCAAAAATAACAAAGAAGAAATACATCCAACAGCACATTGCAAATCCTCCTCTCACCCACTCTGACCACTGGTTCCCACCCTGTCCATCTCACACGAACCACATAGTTGTGGCATTCCTTTTGTGTCATTTATCACATAAAACTGCCTGCCACCACCGACTGGAAAGCTGGTACAACAAACTCGAATGAACAAACAACAGTCAAAACTTGCTTCTTAAATGAAGAATTACACCAGTGAAACTCAAAAGAGATTTGCAAACATTTCCAACAATGGGGTTCTTTGCACACAGGAATAATAAAACTTCTGCAAACAGGAGCAAATCTGTTATGTAGCTATGAGTCATGAAAATATTCAAGCATCACCTCCAGGAATTTCTGACAACTGAGTCATCTGAACATCTTCCGAACCTTAGTCCTGTCGTGCCCTGAAATCAGCAGCAGTCCATCCCCTGGCTTAATTCACTTCTAGAATCCTGTGACAGGTGGATTTTGACACTAAAACTTGCCCCAGTAATTTCTCTTTACAACAGAACTAAACTCCATGCAGGCTTTGGTGCCTTTGTTCATTTTATCAGCTGCTTCAAAACAAGAACTTTAGCATCGTCTTCTGGGTTCCTGTTCCCAGGTTTCTTCTGCATGGTCATTGTTTGCATTTCTTTTTGCCAGAGTTCATATCGGGATCATAAGAGATCTTGTGCAAACAAATCAAGAACATAACTGTTCAGTGCTTTATTTTTTTTTTTTTGAGGTGTTATGTAATTTCTGTTATTTCTTCTTCATTACAATGGATCCCATTATCTGAACTTTTCTGCTTCCTATTTCCTGCTCAAAACTCCTCCTCTCTGTTTGGGAATGCCTTTAGTTTTCATGGTGGTTTCGATTCTTTGCTTCTTATTCCCAGTGAACTAAGGTCTGCTTGTTTAAGCTTAATTTCCTCCTATTTCTTCACTTTAAGTGCACTTCCTCACAATTCTTTGATTTTTTTTGTAATTCTTCTCGTTGCTCTCAAGAGTACTTCCAGAAGTTGTCTTAATGCTTTAGCAGATGTGGAAACTAAGGTAGGGGGAAGCACAATAACACTGGGATTAAAAAATAATAATACAAATGTCCCAGATTTTAGGGAAATTCACTTCCAAGGTAAGTTTTTCTACCACCCTTTGCTGCTTACGTGACATTTTGATGTGCAAGTTTACACATGTAGTGCAATACAACGAACCTTTCTAATAACTCCCATGTTCTGTACTAGATGTCTGGGAGGTGCAAAAAGTACAAGGGTAGAAAACACAGAAAATACACAATTTTTGCTCAAGTGATAGATGATATCCCCCCTCAGAGCGAACAACATTTCTAATTACTATTACTTATCAGATTACTTTCCATAGTGAAAACAAACATACAATTTGGAAAAGTGCCTCCCAAGTTTTTAGCTCTTACTCTGAGGTTTACAGGCAGCAGACTTTCAACTGGAGTATTAAACAGAGATTTTTGTTTTACAAGGTCAAATCTCAGCTCTGCCATAGATCTCTAGTGAAACTGCAGCCAGTTATTGTGATGTCCCTGGGTCTCAGTTTCTCTATTTATAGCAGGACTTTGGTAATAAAGTCTGATCTTCTGTCAATAGAAAGAAAAAGTATTCAGTGCACCAGCTGTTTTCCAGAACTGTTTCCCATTAACTTGTATTTCTCACTACTGCATGTAACACAAATTCTCCCCAGAATGATGCACTAAGGAAGTACATTGAAGTCACAAAACATAAGTGGCAGTACAGGAACAGGCAGAACTTGGGGACTTTGAGAGTTGACAAGGTCCCCAAAACCTCCCCATTTCCTATCAGACTGAAGCTAAATCTTTTCAAACTGTATTCCTGGAAAATTAATGAGAAGACCAGAGACTTACAACTCAGTAACACATAATTAGCAGTGCACAGTGGAGGAAATTCACAGTGAGAGCTGGAAAGCATCCCATTGCCAGCAGGTTTGTGCTCCAGGCTCTCCTCTCCATTGTGGACAAAGGAAGCTCAAGCCCCTGGTATGAACAGAGTCCCCTTGGTAAGGTGGTATTGCTTAACAGCTTTTTCCTTATCCCACTTGAGAAATAATCTGTCTTTTGTGGGGTTTGCATTTCATTTTGATCAGAAACGTTGCAACTGTCAAAGCAGTGTATCTAGAATCATAGAATGTCTTGTGTTGGAAGGGACCCACAAGGATCATGGAGTCCAACTCCTGTCCCTGCACAGGACAACCCCACAGTTCGCACCGTGTGTCTGAGGATGTTGTCCAGTCTCTTCTTGAACACTGTCAGGTTGGGGCCGTGACACCTCCCTGGGGAGCCTGTTCCAGTGTCCAGCACCTCTGGGTGAAGAACCTTTTCTTCATGTCCAACCTGGCACATCTTCCTGCCATTCCCTTGGGTCTACTCCTAGTCTACTACTCCTAAAAGCCACATCCATTTTGACGAGATGATGTTTTCCTTTTAAACTAAAAATAAAAAGTTTCCTTTTAAAAAATCATGACTAACGCTCATGTATGATAATAACCTCACAACATATCTTAAGAGAACTTGGCTTCCTGCTTTCATAGAATCACAGAATGCTTGGAAGGGACCTCTGGAGGTCATCTGATCCACCATCTGGAGGTCAGGCAGAGCCACCTAGAGCTGGTTGCTCAGAAGTATGTCCAGATACCTCCAAGGATGGAGACTCCACAACCTCTCTGGGCAACCTGCTCGAGTTCTTGGTCACCCTCACAATAAAAAAGTGTTTCCTTGTGTTCCGATGGAGCCTCCTGTGTTTCAGTTTGGCCATGGTTAGAATATGCAAAGGCAATTAGAAGGTGTAAGAAGTTCTCATTAATTCAGAAGTGCACTTGTGAATGGGAGCCTTGCATGTAAGAGAAGTCCTCTTCTGGGTGCTGTCACAAACATAGGACAAAAATCTCTATTTCCCAGCAGGCACATGATCTCATGAGGCTGCGATACCATTTACAAGATGCTGATACTGATGTTGGTGTGATGTACTACTCTCCAGCTCATCCACAGCCATTCTGTGTGTGGCAAAGAGCAGGTAAGGCAATGAGGCTAAACTGTTTTCATTGCAGTGTAAATTAAACAAAATCTCTCCACAGCTACCAAAGGTGTAAATCACGCATGTTGGGAGCTACCCTGGCTTGACAGATGCACAATAATTGCTAAGATGCAATAACTCAATTGTGTATCTGAGTCCTGAGCAAAGCACCGTGGGGAGACAATTAGAGGGATCGCAGCACCCCAGCTCTTTCACCGCTGTCTTCTCTCTTTGCAGATATCAGGACAAAGAGGAGTTTAATGATGAGGTTTGAAAGGGAACAAGGTGATGACCTTTTCATAAGGCTCCCTTCCAGGTAGGATGGGATGAATGTGAAAAAGGATCAAAGTACCAGTGCAGAAATGAAAGGGTGAGATAAAAAAAAGGTCCTCTAGAGCTGACAAATATAATGTACAGAGGTAATCCTTATACAAGCTAAAGGAACTACAGGAATTCCGGACAACCAGGATGGGAAACTACCCAGTTATCTTTCCAAAAGTATGCTGTGATATAAAAGCCATTGCTTACAGAAGGAAATTACAAGTACAAATACAATGCTAGACCTTTGGCTCATTTATATAAGTGTTTCTGACAGTCGAGGCATAAAACACTATTGAAAGGCAAGGGGTGAAGCTGCAGGCCTGAATAATGAGTTTTCAGTAAGTTTTACTGCAGCAGCTCCTTAAAGGTTCACGTGTAGCATGACAGGCCAGAATTGTTTAATCAAATCCCCACATTTTTTGGTCTAGCCCAAGATACAAGCTCTGCAGTTAAGCAGACCAGGCTGGTCATCCAGGTCAACGTAAACTGCTATATATATGTAATATATGTATATCTAATAAAATACAGCTCTTCCTTATGCACTAATTCCATAAAAACCCACGTGCAGCATGCCATGGCAATCAATTGTTTACACAAAGCACGAGGAGAGGTCGTTCTTCCTCCGTACACTTCTGCATCTTTTTAGTATCACGTCTGCTTTAGGACAGGACTTCACCATCTGGCTCAGCAGCTGCTCCTGGTTTAAGCAAATGCTTCTTCAGAGTTCACAAAGCCCTTTCTTAATTCCCTGATCTGCATGGTTTGATGGCGTGCCTATTATGAAAATGGAATTGATGGTTGCAAGCAATTAGCTGAATGCTCCTATCTTTCCTTCTGATTTCCTCCTGTAGCCGTACAAAATCTGGTACACAGCTCGCATTTACCCTAAGTGGCTTTTTCTCGCAGTGTGATTCAGAAACTCTCTGCTTTGGACAGCAAATACAGAGGGAAAGAAATCCCTCTGAATGAAAACAAGCAGGACTGGCTAAATTCTGAGACAAGTTTTGATCAAAAGTCCCCACATGTTTGTTTTGATCAAAAGTCCCCGAACCTGTAAACTTATGATGGAAATGTCCAAGTATTCCTGGGT
Organism: Columba livia; assembly: GCF_036013475.1. Taxonomy (NCBI): domain Eukaryota; kingdom Metazoa; phylum Chordata; class Aves; order Columbiformes; family Columbidae; genus Columba; species Columba livia. The sequence goes on from NC_088603.1 coordinate 4,027,035, forward strand.
TTACTTCAGTTTTTGGACATGCAGATTTCACTCATTGTTTTAATTCAATTTATTCTGAGGATAATGGCATTTTTCTCTTCTCCTCCTCTCCCACACCACTCTTATCTTTCTTAATAGGATCTACAAATAACAATGAATTGACATTCCTGATACTGAACAGGAAATAAGAAGGATTTTTTTACCTTTACCCTCTGCTTTTTATTTTCCCCAATTGGGTAAAGAGCTGTGGAAGCTTCCTAGGTAGCAGGGCAAGTTAGCAACTAAATGACTTTATGGCTTTGCATTTTGCATATCCTGGTGATGGACGAAATATCTTCTTATCTCCCTCAAATGGAAGTTGCATATGACCTCGACTTCCACACACCTAACCACTTAATTTATCTTATTCTTATACTCAGATTTTTTCTTACCTCTTTCCAATAATCCTGATAGCTATTTATACTTTTGGCTTTCACTTGTGCTTTCCAGGTCTATCACCCCTACCAATTCTTTATGTGTTGAGTAAAAACATACCTCCTTATGCTTATTTCAGACCTGCTGATGGACAATTTCACTTAGTACCCCTTCTCACAGGCACCATGAACCAATTATTCGCTACCCGTGTAACCTCATCTAAACGTTCCTGCTCCGGCAGGGGCATTAGACTAGATGATCTTTTGAGGTCCCTTCCAGTCCCTGACATTCTGTGATTCTGTGATACCTGCTTTCCCCACAACATTCATGACTGTATTTACCTCTGACTTGCACCCTTTCGATCCACACTTTTTCTAGATGGAAGAACATTAATCTAGCTACTCTGCTTGTACAGTGTCTGTCCATACCTTTATTCATACATTGTTCCGATGATGGTGGCCCTATTCTCCTCTGGATGTGAACCTCCTACTGTCACCTGATGGAGCAGCTCAGCTGCACCTTCCATAAGGTTTTCTGTCCTTGATCATCGTTCCTCCACTGTCCACACAAGCATCTCAGAGGGCTGACTCCACATCTCCTTCTTCTGCCTTCTGGATCCTCATAGTCCTATGCAAGGGGACTAACTATGCTCTGCAGTGAGTATTTATTTCCATCACTGGTCCTTTGGAAAAATGAAGAGATGTTCTACAGCAAAGCAATACGCACAAAATTTATTAATCGGGATAGGCTTTCTGGAACAAACACATGCAAAACTTCTAAGTTGATTTCCTGATTTATAAATTTGTTTGGGAATTACGTGGAAGAGATCTGAGTCAAAATGACTTTGCAGATTGGGTTATATCAACTAGTAAAGGGCCTGGTAGAGGAGTGACGTGTTTTATTCATTACACATCGGAAGAAATGATGAGTTAGCAGAACCAAGATAAAAACAGAACATTTTCTTTATAAAAGGTGTTTAATCTGGGTACGAGTTAAACATTGAACAGGTGAGCTGAATGAATGCAGAGAGATAACTGTATTCCAAGCAAATTATTGCCCATGTCTAGCTCTTAAGTTTTTATTTTTCTTAATTGATTTTTCTCATTTGTTTCAAATACACCCTTCAGACGCAGAAACGTGGCCACAAGTTTGTGTCACAGGTCAGGTTTCAGCTCTTTAATCTCAGAGGAGGAAAACCTCTTATTTGCTTTCAATGGGAGCCTGAATTCATACAAAGAGATATAAAGTCAGTCATTGCTAAGGGGTGTTCACTTTTGTCCCTCTCTTGCTTCATGTGCCCTTTTCTGCAACAGCTTCTAAAGGAGAGCAGCAATCTGTCCTGCTTCTTTGTCATTATATACCATGGTCAGAAATCGATTTTTTTTCAAGCAGAAGCTATTAAAGCCATAGCAGTTTTCATCATTTACTGTTCTTGTGATGCTGCTGAGCCCACTGGAAATAAAAGTACCACTTTTATTATTGATCTCTCCTACTGTTACTGGGGAACACCTGAGACTCTCAGACAGCCACAGCTTGCACTAAACTGGATGCTAAAGCAGTTACATCTACGGGGTAAGTCATGACAAGATATTTTCCAAACTCACTTTATCTGCCTCAGTCATGATCTTACAAGATCATTCTTTCAGTACAAGTTCTGCTTAGTGTTTCATGCTATTTCATATTTTCAATATTTCGTCATCACAGTACAACCTGTGGCATGGTGTTAGCACGTTGACATCACAGACATAGCCTTCAGTTTCTTCACATGTTATATTTCACATCCCTTGGCTTACAGTTGTTGCTGCCACATCTCCCTGAAGCTTACTGCACCCTCGATTTTGGGAAACCCTCAATTTTCCCTTACCTTCCTTTCCTCTTCCTGTATATCACATTTCTAAGTGTGCAGATCTCAACCCTTAATAAATACAGATAATTCCTCCCTTCTTCACATCACATATTCCCCTTAATTAGAACCTTTTGTAAACCCTGTTTGTTTTCTCACACTGAAAGCAGAGCTGTCAAACTCTAGGACAAACTTATCATTAGATCTTTTGATATTGCAATCATAGTATACCAGGAAATATTTACAAGAAAAAGATGCACATTTCTGGGTAAGTGGAGGAATTGTGACTCCACAAACCACGGGCTGGCAACCTAAGGACCTCAACACAATGTACACTGGTAACACTGGGCATACTTGACTTGAGGTGATCAGTAGAATGAGGTTTAGCTGTTGCTCACAAAACCTTCTCAGCACCAACCCTTCAGAGTAGTGGGGCACATGCAAACAAATCTGAAAGGTCTGAAACAAAACCAAGCTTTAAATATGCCATATATCTGGAGAGCCACCTGTTTCTTCATTTACCCATGCACATTGCTGAGGTGGCCAAGGTGGAAGGTGCACATGAATGTAAAATCAACACTGATTATGGAAATGGGATCATCCAGCACTGTTTTTCTGCCTTGGACCTTCTGTTGTCCATAACAACTAAAAAAATGAACATCAGACAGGGCTGGATGTTGTGTGATGGGCACAGTGATCAGGAGGGTTGGCTGACTTGTGCCCTTTTCTGTGAGTTCAGGGTGGTCTGGACAAACAATTGGCCCAATTCCACGTAAATGAGGAGGTTTCCTGGAAATTCTGCCTTTGTGACATGAAGGCACATTTGGAAAGCAGAGCACCAGAGCTCTCATTGAACAAATCTCCATAACAGATGAACTCAACTGCTTGTTTCCTTTTAAATGAGCATTGTAGTAAACAAATAACGGGTCTGGTTCATTTTCAGATTCTCGATGGCAGTGAAGAAGTCTTTTGCTTATCTGCTGCTATCTATCTGCTCACCCCTCTCCTAATTTTATCCAGTTTTCATTCCAGTTTCAAAGACAATATAGAATAAAGGAGAAAAAAAATGAGGAAAAGAATACTGGCTCAAGAGAGAGAGATTAAGATGTTTTTCAAGTAAAAGAGAATCATTTTCAGAGGGGCATAAATAAATGCAATTCTGCACTTTTGTTTGTTTTTATCTACTCATTACAGACCTCTTTCGCATGAGCAAGAGGTTGGGATTCATATCCCCTAACTTTTGCCATGGAAATGTAGGGAGTCTAGTCTAAAGTAGACTATCGAGTTCCCTGTAGAGGCCACATCCAACATCCAAAGGTCATCTCATCCCTTCCTAAGAAGTGTCACAGGATAACACATATCTTGGAGGTGCTGGAGGGAGAAATTAGACAAGGAGTTTAGACTAGATGAGTAATGTTAGGTGCTCGTGGGTCAGTGGAAGGAATCTCATCCATATGTTTAACTAAGCAAAAGGAAAAGCAGCAGAACACCAGCTCCCTGGAGTCCCTATCCATGTCCTACTTACAAATTCATTTGAGCATCCCAAGACATGGCTGTGCTCTGCTCCAAGACTCTGAGCCAACAGGGCTTCAAATATGTTTGGAGTTCACATGGAGCACGTGAGGACCCTGCAAGCTTGCAGGTGGCATCAGTGGAGCGACCTGCAGTGGTCTGTTCTACCACTTGCATCAATGAGGGTCTCATTCTCATGTTATTTCATGGGGAGATCTTCCCTTTGTGCAGTTGTGTGGAGATGTGTGTGTTTGCCAGATCTGGAAGAAATGAGGAGCGGTGATAGCTGGGTATTGCTTCAGCCTGAAACATACATGGACCTGTTGGAGAGGGTCCAGAGGAGGCCAGCAAGAGGATCAGAAGGCTGGAACAGCTCTGTTATGAGGACAGGCTGAGAGAATTGGGATGTTCAGCCTGGAGAAGAGAAGGCTCTGGGGAGAGCTATTGTGGCCTTTCCATAATTAAAAGGGGATGATAAGAAAGATGGGGACAGACTTTTTAGCGGGTCCTGTTGTAATAGGACAAGAGGTGATGGTTTTAAACTAAAGAAGTGGAGACTCAGCCTGGACATGAGGAAGAAATTGTTTACAGAGAGGATGGTGAGAGCCTGGCCCAGAGAGGTGGTGGATGAACCATCCCTGGAGACATCCCAGGCCAGGCTGGACGGGGCTCTGAGCAACCTGAGCTGGTGAAGATGTCCCTGCTCATGGCAGGGGTGGCACTGGATGAGCTTGGAAGGTCCATTTTAATGCAAACTATTCTGATTCTGTGACCTGAATGTTAACAGCCAATTAATTATATCCAATGAATTTGACTTGATTGCTTCTGTCTTAATGGAGCTGGATAATGTTGCAAAGGATTAGTCAATGTCCTTCAAAGTGAAGGGATGGAGAGAGGGTGTCATTTCCAAATCTCTCTACACATGAATCAGGAAAAAAAAAGAGATGACAGAATTAGACCTTTACTGTCCACCGTACTGAATTTGCCAAAAGGCAAGTCAGAGGCCAGGGATAATATGAACCATGTTTTGTGTATAAGTCCTCACAACAACTGAGATGTACATAGGATCAAATGGTAGTTAAAATAACTTTGGGCACAATACCAAAAAAGACAACTACAAAATACAACAAAAGAGCTCTTGATTTGTATTTGTTGAATTGAAGTGTACCACAGAGAAAAAGATACCTTTTAAATTCAAATGAAAACGCTATCTGAAAGAAGAATATGAATGCTAAGAGGACATCAAATAAATAAATGAATAAATAAATAAATAAGGAGACATAATCCTCCTCATGGATTATGGTTTCAAAAACCCACAATAACATAATAAGATCCACGATTTCTCAGACAAGTCTTGGGGCTCTGCTTGTGCAGAAAAGGACTTTAGGTCAGATTCTGATTGCTAATGCTGGTATAAACTTCAGTTACTCCAGATTTAAAAGACTGTAAATCCAGACAAGAATTTGTTTCCAAGTTCTTTAGATTTAAGACAATATTTGCATACAACTTGCAATCATATTAAACACACAAGTGATTCAGATACATCTAAAAATTTTATCTGTGTGGTGGTGGATGAGCAGATTTGGTCCACCTATAGCTGAGATCCCGAGTGTCTTTTCTGATAGACTTTCCTCCATAAACAGTGAGGAAATCACAGGCTGATTCACACCCCTGAGAAACGTCTCCAGGACATATGAGATGTTACTGTCTGTTTACTGCAGAAGAAACCCCATATATCTGTCCAGATTTAATGCTGAGCTTTCACAGGGCTAACTTTAGATTATACTGACCCTGATTGCCTGCACCACGCAGACAGAAAGGAGCAAGCCTGAAATCAGTAGAAAACCCACCTTGATTAATATATGATCTTGTTTAAATTCAGGAGTTTATAAATCCCTGATTGAATCACCTTTCTCATGCAGCCAAGACCTTTTGGATCCCTATCGCCATGTAGAAGAAGAGAAGCTTGCTGTTTTCACGAATTAATGCTGGTAAATATCCCTGCGATTTCAAAATTCCTATTTAAAATAAAGCAAACCTAAACACTTGGCATTGCTCTGCACAAATATGTACCTTAGAGGTGACACACAATGCAACTGCCAATTTTTGCAGCTGGCGTTAGCCACGGGAGCCTGGTTACATGACTCTCATCCCACCCTAATTCTTGCCTGAAGAACTGCACAAAACCTTCTGAATGAGCACCATGGAAATCAGTTTAACAAGCTGTGAGCGTGCGTACAAGCTGTCAACAATAAGCACAGACAGCTTTGTGCTCGTTCTAAGACTCCAGGTAGCCAATAAAAGCATCGCTTCCATGGAAATCCAAAGCCAGATATGACTTGGAGGATTTGCTTCTCAGCGTGTAGGATTTGGAACTGCTAAACAGGACAAAAAGCAGAAGTTTGAAGCCAGGAAATGTCCTGAGCCAGATGGACAACATTCTTAGCAACGACATTTAAAGGAGGGGGAATAATTTTGCTAAGACAACTCAAGATTCACCTGAGACCAAAGTCTTAGCTTGCCTTTGTAGCTCATAATGTGCAAATCATATCTGGATATTCAGTGAACAGGTGTAAAACCAACTCCTTCACCCTCCTGGAAGTGAATAAGTGACATATTCCAGTCTCCTTCCCTCCCTGTATCTTTGGCTTACTGTATATGAAATGTGGTGGGTCCATCAGAAGAACACACAGAAGCAGCCCTGGAGATGTCCTGGATCCTTAACTTCATCTGATCACATTAAAAGCTCATCAAAGTTCGTCTTTACTTCCCACATAAATCCCCACTGGAACCTTCCTCCAGTTTCTACCTATGACTCTATTCATGGCAGTTTGCACAATCTGGTTTTGTTGAATATTGGCTTTAACCACCCTTTTCCCTCCTTGATTTCACTCTTGCAATGGAAACTCTCACCTTCTGTGCTACTAAACTGAGCAAGTGTCACTAGGCCACCACCTTCCAGTGTTCTCTAGTATGATGGGTTTTCTGTTTGCCAGAATATATCTTTCACAGCTTTAGTTTGTCATTCACCTGCAGAAGAAGGAGACTAAAAACCAATGGCAACATATCTGGAAACCACTGTAGGGTGATCAAGTCATCTCCTACCATCTGGAGGAACAAGAGTAGCCTTGGAGAAGCTGCCCTACCAGTGGCTCATAGTTTATCTCAGGAGCCTTCCACGTCCTAACACTGGCCCAAGGATCTGACTGGTACAAGGCATGATGATGTCCAATATTCAAGAGGACATGCGGAAACCTAATAAATGCTTCAGGTGAGTAGTCAAAGCGGTATTGTCACAATCTGTGATCTATGCTACATCGGGCAAATTTTCATATAAGTTTCCTGACCGCTTCCATGCGTTATCTCTTTTTCTTTATTTGTGCATGAATGTCACAATAGCTCTGAGAATTCCCATTGTTTGCTTGTGATATGGAAGGGAAGTGGAGCAGGAAAAATAAGTAAAAGATGATCATGATGGAGGGGAAAGGAGAGCAGAAGTAAATTTAGAGCACCAGAGCAAAAAGGAGTTTGGCAAGCTCAAAACTCAGAAGAATCTCACCTCGCTGAGTGGGATTCCAGAGCTAAGTTATTCCCATCCCCGCCCTTTTAAGTCAATTAATCTCATAGTTGAAGCTTAAGAGCTGTCAGTGCTGATTTTTACTGTTTAACTTGTGCACGACGAACAATTTGCTTTTGGAGGAACTGTGGGAAACAAATCCCTCTTATAAATGTCATCTTCCCTGTATTGAAAGGAAGCTGGAATGTTCTGGTCAAAGGATAGCAAGTAATGCGCTTTAATAATGAAAGGTGCCAAAAAGATTTTCATCCATCTCTTTCACATGGTACTGACGAATGTCAGGAAATAATAAAAATCTTCTGGATTTGTGAATGGCATAAAAATTTAATGTCAAATGACATCAGGACTATGCTAGGCATTTTAAGGGTTCTAAATGCCAAGAGATATTTTATCCTTTATTTACCCTAAGATAGGATATTAGTCATTTGAAGAGCAGATTCTCCATTAGGCAGTAAAATCCTATTAACTCTTTGTTCCCCAGTATTTTACCTTTTCTCTGCTATAAATATACAAAAGATTTTAGCTTGATCACAACTTGGTATAAGCTTTCATGTTCCTGAAAAGGGATCAAAGAGTAAGACATAAACAATAACCAGACGATTGACTTCCTTGAAAGCTGTTCAATGATACTCACTACTACAAAGGAAGAACTGCTTCACAAACTTCAATGGCATTAATTTTGCAACGAGTTCTATGAAACAAGAGGCAATCTTACCCTCCCTTTATTTAAGATCATACGTGCTTTCCACATTCCTATATGATTGTACAAAGTGCAGAGCTCAGAGAAAATCAAAGCTGCTGTTTCTGGTTGGAAATGGCATTAGTTTCTCTGTTTACAGGAGGAGATGCTTGCCCGTATGCTCTGCAAAGGTGGTGTTCCCCTGTATTTTAAGACCTCACATCTGCCAGGGCCACTCTACTATAATTTAATTGAAAATGGAGATAAATATGTGGTTTATCGACGGTATTCAGCTCATTCTGAAGTCAAAGTCTTAAAGTCAGCTGAACTGCACCTCTAAGAAGCCTGTTTCTCACCACTGACTAAAGCTCACAGATAGGTTTTCATACGGAAAACTCTAAAATCAGTTGATAGGAATGCCATTCCAGGTTAGAAACTAACTTCCTAAATAAAAGTATCTTGGCGTCAATTGAGGCATCCTCATGAATTTCTTAGATCCCCCGGAGTATCTCAAATGGCACCAGATGTTTATGTTTAAGAATCTGAATGGAGCCCTCATCGTCTACAGTGCAGGTGCCTGCATTTCTACCATGCTCAACTGAAAATAATTCAATACAACAAATGACATCTAAAGAGTTGCTCATGTTCCTACAGACAGGTGTCTGCTGACTGCACTGACTTGATTATTGTGGATGTTAATAGGATCTTAGACACCTGCCTCGTACAGACCCACCTGAATTAGAAACTGCAGAAATTAAGAGTGCTGAATACCCTTTCTCCAACAAAGTAAGTCACTCTGTGCTTCACCATATTAAATGAGGAGAAATCGGTATTTCCACGTTGCTGTTCATCTGGTCTCTTTAAGTGGCTAATTTAAGACGAGATGTATCATGCTCTTGACCAAACCAGCCAGCTTTCCAGTGACTGGAATCCCTGGATGACAGTCAGATGCACAAAACCGCATTTAACTGTAGGAAACTCATCCAAAGCAATGTGAAATCATGCCAGAAGGCTGCTGACATTGCCAGCTGCAAGGCAAGATGACATTTGCTGATCCCACTGCTCACAGAACCGCACAAATGCCAGCAGACACACTATAACATTGGTAGTGGGTCATGGGTTGGCTTGTGTTTGAGTCGTTTTCTTGACCTGGCACATGAAGAGCACACACAGCCCAAGTGATGCCCTAACTGCTCTTGGTGAAGTCTGGACTTATCCCAGAAGAGGAACCGTTCACATGCCTAAATATTAGTTTTTTGAGACAGACACCCTTTGGTACCTGAGGGATCCAATGACACATGAACTATGGGAGAACTACACCTTTCTGCAGGGGAACCTGGAGACCAGAATGTCCTAGGACATCCTGAAGAGCAGTAGTTGCCCCTGAATGAGCAATTTCTTTGAGTCTCATAAGCCCAACCTACTGCACTTCCCCTACCTTAAGGTCGACATAACCACAATGATATAACTATGTATATGATTGAATATATATTATATATTCCTCATTGCTCTGCTCTGGTGGGATGAAATATTAAAAACTTTACTTAAAGAGTTATTTATGCCTGTTTAACTAACTCCGCTGGGTCTCTAAAACCCAGTGAGCGAATGTTCTGCCCAGAAGAGGGCACGAAGCATCAACAGCAGGCAATTATTCCACACGGCTGAACTAATGCACAGGGGTCTTGTCCTGCAAGATGTGATATTACAGCAGCTTCTGTCAGGTTTCCCTGGGTGTTAACACAGCAGTGATGAACTATCGTAGAGTTTTGAAACAGGGGGGTTACAGCATTAGGATAGGACAAAATCCAGGGATTTTGAATTCCCCTTCTGGGGAAATCTGCAAAGATTTTTGGTGTGGCCTTGGGTAAGTGATGTAATCAGCATGTGCTGGTTAATCAGTGTAGTGTCCTGGTCTGTTAAACAGGAATGATATTGTATCCTTACTCCCATTCATAATCTGTCACCTGTGTTTGGACTGCAAGGCTGTAAAAGTGGAGACTTATCAGCTCGGTGCATAATTTCCACTGCAAAAGAGCTTAATTCTCTATGGAGGCCTGTGGGGCTACTATAATAAAAATAGTAAATAATGACTATAAACTACCAGAAGACAAAGCGGCCAGTTGCTGCATGACCCTTGAGGCCTGCTGAATAGTAAGTTAAATTCCTTTCTCCATTAACCTTCCCTGCTCGTTATTTGTCAGGTAATTTCTTGGCCTGTGGCCAAATTTGTCATTTCAGCAGCAAAATACTTTATTACATGCAGGTTCAGCTTGTTTATTTTATGTCAGAGACTTAATTAATTACAGTGCTAAGCTGTTCATTTTGTACAACAAACATACTATTACACAGGTTGATGCAATTTTCACCGCACAACATCCATATTATTGGATTTCACCAGGAGCCAGTTTTAGAATCAGAGAATGGTTTGGGTTGAAGGGACCTTCAAAGCTCATCCAGTCCAACCTCTGCCATGAGGAGGGACATCTTCACCACATCAGGTTGCTCAGAGCCCCATCCAGCCTAGCCTGGGATGTCTCCAGGGATGGGGCATCCACCTCCTCTTTGGGCAACCTGTATAATCCCTACAATCCAGAGTAGCACATGGTACCACAAGAAGGATAGGAAGCATGTTCTAATGCTTTGGGCATTCATGTATGGCTTGGAAACCTCCTTTACTCTTTGCAAAGAGCTTGTTTCTCCCTCTGATTATACCAAGAAGATTCCCCTGTGATATGATGTGAAACCCCACAGGCAGCGAAACCATAAAACCATTTCAGGGAGACGTGGTCTGTGTTTTTTGCTTACCGAGAAAAGTGGTGAGGAATCTGAAGTATTTCGGGCACGGCCGTACCACAACCTCTCCAACCTCTGCTTCGGGCCAGCATGTGATGTTGTCCCATTGCCTTCTGCAACCTGGGGAAGAGAGAAAAGCAGGTGGTAGAACAAACATAAGTGGTACCTGCTCTATGGAGCAGAGGAACCGGGGTAGATCAGAGCAGGTGTGCAAAGGCATATTGAGGCTATTATCTCGGTGCAGGCACCTTTTGGAATGAAAAGCACAGAAATATTTTCTTTAAACACATAGCTTTCAGCTACCCTGGTCCCTAAAATTCAGCACTGGTCATGTCTGTAGTTTTTCCAGAAATCAGTACAGAAATTACAGCACATCACTGCAAGAACGTGGAAAATCAGAGTTAATAGAGAACAGTGCCTTTTTTAGATTGAAAAAGCAGAAATGCCTAATTAAACATCTCTCTTCCTTGCTTTTATCTCTCCCTGTTGCATTGAAACACCTGGTCTGAACATGCGATGCTCCACTTCTCTGCTTCCCCCAAACTTCTGTCACCACCTTTTTCTGACCCTTGAAACGAGATGGTTGTGCAGGGGATGCGCTCAGCAGGAAAGGGGACACTGATGACAATCAAGAGATAAGGAGCCAAATCCCTTCTCAAGAAGCAGTTTTTCTCCTTAAAAAGTGAGAAAGCGCAAGACACTTCCGAGGTTGAAGAGGGACAGTGTGTCACCAGGAGATGCTCCCCATCTATCCAAGCTAGGAATTAAGGTATAACCAATGGAGCTAACTTCAGGGAGAAAACATAGGAATTTTCTCAGAATTAAGCATTTCTGAAGGTTTTCTGGATATTTCAGGGAGAAAAAAACAATCGCACGTCCTTCCTAGAGAGTTATAATGTTCTGATTTTGCCCTTTTATTTCTGCTTTCTCAAAAGACGTCAATGATATCACAATACATGCTGCGCTGTTGAATAATGTAACATTAGCACTGGAGCCAAAAGGAGTTGGAAGACTTGAATTAAAATAAAATCGGACGTGTTTTTGCCTCAGCATGTTACATATTTTAGAGTTCTTACTAGAATTTGGAAAACATTTTATTTTTCCCGTTTAAATTTCCAACAGACGGGCACTTCAATTGCTGCCTGGGGTAGATAGATGGGTTGTCAACAGACCTCACTCTTTATAGCACCTCTGCTCTTGGTTATTTGTCATGCCCCATTAGATAGCAACGTTTCCCCAAATGAGACTAATGCGTTGCCGTTAAGGTCAACAGCCTAACAAGAGAAACTCAAATATGAAGAAGAAAGCTTTGAGAAAATACACTTTACATGCAAGAAAAGGGAACTATGAAGACCACTGCCAAGCTGCATTTCTTGGTTATTGTATCCCGATCTGAAATTCCTCCTAGGGAACTATGAAGACGACTGCCTAGCTGCATTTCTTGGTTATTGTATCCCGATCTGAAATTCCTCCTTTAAATCATCTTTTGCCACTTGAGCTGAGAAGAAGGCTGGTGTCATCATCAGCCTGTTCAGACTGAGGCAATGTGCTGTCTCGGATCAATAAAGAGAGCACACAAAAATGCTTTGAAGCTGAAAAAGAACCCTCAGCTCTCTTTCAAAGTTATTTTACAGGGTTTTTTTTCCTTCCTTCTTTCATGAGTGAACAGAAATTTTCAAATGAAGTCCTGAGGTGAGTTCATCGGAGCCTGAAAGACGGAATAACTGACGGTATCTTCTCCGTCAAGCGCTTCTGTAGTATTCATTAAAATTCAGTTTTCAGGTTTCTAATATCAGGTGCAAAGCTCAGTTTCCATAGTGTCATACTTATCTGCCACCAAACAGCCAGCAGCTCCAAAAGTATTAAGACATTAAATATTCTGCCCATGGAAAATAGATGATTTAATGACAGAATCTTTCATGTTTTACAATCTTTTCCTCCATCAACCTCAATAAATTATAGTGCACCCATTACCTCAGGACAGGTTATAATGTGAAATAAAATACGAGGTGATAGTATCAAATGGCTTTTTAAATGTCCTGAATTACGCACTCTGAGAATTTTTGTGATCTGTATCTTCTTCTGTGTTAGCATTTTTCACCACCACCAGTGATGTATGAAAAAAAGCTTTTAGGTGTTCACTTTTGTAACAAAAGCTCTCTTTGATTAAAATAAAGTGAAGATGCACAAAACTGGCCTTGCAAAACACACAAAGTGGATCTTTAAAAACTATTGCCTCTGTAAAGGCTGCTCATATCTGCCTATTAGCTCTTATAACAGCTTTCTTACTTATTGTTCCTTAGATGCGCTGACAATATTTGTGTAGCTGCCTGGCAGGATTCACGTTTTAAAGGTGGGATTTGTATCCCTAAATTTATGCATCTCGAAGTCAGATGTGTAAATCTAAAGAAGCCAATGGAAACCAGAGCTCTCACTTCCAGTTCATGTCACCGTAGTTCAGAAAATGAATCATTTTTTGTTCTCTCCAATGACTAGAAGACATCTTGCATGAGTAACTCGAGTTTAATGAATTGTAACAACACAAAGATTGATACCTGCAAGATGCTTTGCATTTGTGGTCCAAAGTTTGCTGCTCGCCCTGTAGTTATCCCATTACAACATCAGGAAAAGTTTGTGCCAGTCCATCCAAACCAAGACACAGACAATCCTGATCAAATAGCCTTCCAGAAAATGGTTTTCTTTCTCCTTATCCTGTAAAATTGCTGACATCAGGAGTTTGTCAGGCAATATTCAGTCATGTCAATGTGACAGATCAATACCCAATAAAATGATTTGAGGTCAGAAACAGCTGCAATGTGCCTTGGTAAATGGAAATCCCTCTCTTCCCCATAGCATCACTTGGCCTTCATATATGTGATAGAAGATGGCAATTTGTTTTGCCTGATCAAATCACGTTTGGCGATTGCTAAATGCTCCATTAATTAATTATCAGTGTTGTCTTCTCCCTTGTACTCAGTATCTGCAGGAAGGACGCAAAGATATTTGTCAGTCCTTACCCAAGGCAGCAGGTGCAAATGAGCCATGAATACATCTACCCTTCAACTCCATTTCAATCAAAAGAACTGCTCTGCTCGTTTGCCTGTGACCCAAAGCCAAGGAACAACACACTGCTAAGGGCTGTGCTTTGCTTTGGGAAGGATCACAAGTGAGTTTGGAGAAGCAGCGTAAAAGTGTATGACTTTTTCAAGACAGTACCTCATCCCTGGATAATCTCATGCACTATTTAAAAGCTTGTCATTATATATATATATATAAAAGAGAGTATTTACCATTATTTTAATTGTGGCTTCCAGACACCCAAGTTTGTCCTGCTGTTGCCTGGTACGATTGTGAAGTGCTCTCTGGAGCTAAATATCTTCTGGAGGCAGAAATCCTTTGCAATTCTAACAAAGCTGCCTTTTAACCTTCATTCAGACAAGCAGATGAAACTGCTCATCACTGCACTGCAAGCCATGCAATTAGTGTAATTACAAGGAACGACATCTCTCCCTCTTGAAGAGGGTTCCTGAAACCTTGCTCAAGGAATGGGTTGGCCACATGTCAGAGCTCAGATCCTCACATCCAGCAGCTCAGCCTCCCTCTTCGCAAGCCAAATGCCCAAAAGTGGAAGCCAAGGTCTGCACCAGCCTCAGCTGGGCTTAGGAGAGATCTCCTATAGGAGATTCTGGCTCAGAAGAAGTAGCTGAAGACCACTGACACAGTCTGAGCTGCACTGGGTTAAGAAACCCCACTAGAGCTGCAGAAGGTGGTCACCTTTTCCACTGTCTCCACTAAACATGAATCAAAGCTCAAGCCCTTCTTTACTCTCTCTTTAAAAGGTTAATAAATAGAAAGCAGGTCAATCGTCATGAGGCACAAGTATACAGTGGTTTGCAGAACCAGCAGACTAGAGCATGAAAAAACATTTATTTGAGTCGTATCTATCACTTACAGCAAATATACAGTCAAAGCTTATCTAGGAAGCAGCAGAGAATAACCTTTTTTCATGAATATACGTGACTTCCAGAGCTTTGGCACGGCTCTGAGATGTGACTACATTTGGCTGAGGAAAGAAATGAAGGGCAGTAGGCTGGTGCCAGGCACTCTCTTAACCCCGGTGAACTCCTAAATCAGCAAAAAAAACCCCTTTCAGCACATCTCTTATTTGCATCAATTTCTCCCTAATGAATGGGGTCACTCCTGGTCTCTTCTGAGGAGGTTCACACAGGATTGTAAATAGGTATTGGTTGACATTTATTCTCCCACCAACAAGCTCATGCAGAAGAGCAGTCTGGGTGGTCACCCATAGTTTGCCTAGTTTGGTCTCATTACAATAAATTATCATTGCATCAACCTTCCTGTCTCAGTTGAGCGCTGAGTTTTTGCCTGACTGAAGAAAACAGATCCCAAAAGATGGTCCATGCAACAATCTACTTGGTCCTGGACAGGCAGCTTGAATGTAATCATAGTAGAGTCTAAGAAAACCCATCATCAGCCTTGGATTACTACTACTGCCCCAGACTCCAATGAGCAAAGACTTCTTAAATCAGGGATAAAGTTCTACTTAAATCTTAAAAGTTGTATGCAATAATAAAAAAAAAAACCTCAGATAGATTCTTTTTCTTTCATAAACCTTTTGAATTAAATGCAATTTGATTTTGCTTCTGAACTCATGGAAATTTTTGGAGTTGCACAGTTTAAGTGTCCACTGAAAGAAAAAAACACATCCTTTTTCTGAATTCACTTTGATTCTGCTCACTGCTGGTTCCATTAGGAATTGCCTAGTTCTTTTACAAAGACAGAAATATTCATGACCTAACCACAATATCCTCTTTCACATCCCTCTCCAGGCATCTCTTTTTCAAGCTAAGTGTTCTAGCCTGTTTAGTTGCTTCTAGCATGGAAGCAGTTCCCTATGATTTCTCCCTTGTATCTTTCATGCTTTTAATTCTACCCCATCCTGCCCTGTTGTGGACTCTCAAAATAGAGTTTTACCTTATTTTTCTGTGACAGATTGGGTTTGACCGGGGGTACTTTGGCTCAAAGATTTCACTGAATGAATCTTCCCCGCAAAATTCAACCCTTTCCCTCCTGTATTTACTGCTGTGCTCTCCTCTCCCCCAGCCCCATTTAGGCACCCTGTGGGCATCTCTCCTTCCCCAACTCCATCTCATCACTTGCTTATTTATATCAACACTGACAGTCTGCTCTGAAGCAAACCCATCCCCTCGGAGCTCCCCTTTCAACTTGTCAGGGCTTTGCATTTAATTTGGATATTTTTTGCCTGTCATGCCACCCGCTATCGCTCCAGCACTATAGGCAGAATGTAACAGAGAAATTATTTAGCTGAAGGAAAACCACAATCCTGCCAGGGCACGCAAAGTCCTGACACTGTAGCATCTCCTTCCCACCATTGAGGTGCTCTTCGTCGTGCACTGATGCTCCTTTACCCATCCCTCAGGGAGGGATCTGAAGTCCCAGCTCAACAGAAAACGGACTTGGGCAATCACAGAAAGCAAAAAGGATCCCCAGATTGAGGGTAAGTGATCAGAGCGTACCTTGGACTTTGCTTCAATATCTGTGGCAAGACAGGCATCGATTTAATTTCTCCTAATCGGTACAAGCTGGAGAGTAACAAGAACACTGTTACTTGCTATAAAAACTGCTTTGCAGTTCTGCACTGGCTTCCAGTAGAAGCTGTCCAAGCACTCAACAGGATATGTTAAAACATATCTTTCTTCCTAAACGTTTGCAGAAATTTGACTCCAGGCATATGAAGGCAAAATCACCTTAAGCCCCCAGACTGAGTCATTCTAAACAACGTGAAAGAAATCACCAGAGTCTATTTCTGGAGGATTATTTTTAAACATGAAAATCCTACGAGTTTTTCCATCATCAACATCTAGCAGGAAACAAGTTATTTTTTTAAAATAAAAGTTTCTAATCTTTCAGCCTTTCTTTAACCAACAAATTAAATAAACACATGACTTTCTTCATCCCTCCAGATCACCAATTTTATAAATCAAATTTGTGATCTGAGCCCTTCTGCCTAATTCCAGAACATGTAAACTGAAACTAAAGACACAAGATTTAAGACAAAGATTTACAAACGGGTTGTCAAAAACATAACTTATCTCCTCACCAGCATCTAAACAAGAGACAGATTTCTAGTGCTCTGACATGGACCATGCTTAAGGGATTATTCCAGGGCTTCCTCATTCTTCACTCAAACCCCCCTCATTTTCCAAAAGCTGTAGAGAACTGGATTTATTAAGAACTAGACTTTGAATCTAGGTATCTACTCTTCCTATCCTGCTTTTCCCATGTTGGCACCTCCAGACAGCAATTCATAGTGAAGGTTACTAAGCTCAACCTCTAGCAATGCTTTTTTGGCTGTTGGGAAGCCAAGAGTGACTACTCTGATGAAGTGAGATCTAAAATGAGACTCACTCAGGCTGTAGCTTCTCCATACCTCATTCTGTTGCCTACCAGAAGGAGACAGTGATGTCATGAGAAGGAAAACATTAAAGATGGTTTGGGTCTTCCTAATAAAACAGGTCAAGGAAAGACAAGACATGAGCACAGCATCTTTTACTAATGGTTCAAGGGCTGTGAGAGTCAGGAGACTTTTCTTCAGCTTTGCAAAGGTTAGTCCAATTTCCATGAATTCCTCGACTTGCTTTAATGTCTATGGCATCTTGAATGATAGCATCAAGATGAGAGCTCAGGAGATCTAGCCACTCTAATGAAATGCAAAGCCACTGATCAGCTCAGCTTGACTTGTTCATTGAAGGCAAACCGGCAAGTGACAGCTACCCTTGGCAATGTGCTCATGGTTTATCAACCTAGAATAAGCTGTAGAGAGGTCTCTCCAACAGTAATTATGGCATAATTAGGAGGAATCTTATGCTGCTGATGATTTAAAGGTCATCCCGTACCTTCAAGACCAAATGATGTGCCTTGCAATGGAGGAGTTTTTCAGCCAATACTGTGTTGCCCTTCTTCACAGCAAATATTAGGCTAAGATATGACACTCCACTGAAAAAAAAGGAAGGGTACAATGGAAGGTTCCTCTACAAACTGTAAGCCACAGACTGCCTGTCTTGCTACTGGAAAGATACTGCAACCCTTAAGCAAAGCTGGAGAGAGCTTCATCATGTAAAATCTTCATGATTTGGTTCTTGCTTATTAAATGTGCTGGTGTTTGTGCTGGAAATGTGCTTCTCACTCATAAACATAGAGGAACATCTGCAGAAGCAGGAAAAGTTGTGTGGAAGCCCTGTACCTCTGTAGGAAGGGACATGAGGGACCAGAAAGCTTTGGTTTCACATTGAGGCATATTCAATGGCTAGAAGGCAAGAGAAAAGAAAAACTATATTTATGAGACATCAATAATTTAAAAGCTTTCCATAATAGAAACCTTACTTAGGCCAGGTGGATGTAAAGCGTGGTACCTCTGACCTCAACTTTTCATGTTCTCCACAATTTCACTTTCCTATGTTAAAAGGTCTTGATATCAAGAAATAAAGGCATCCAGATTACAGAAAGTCCACTGCACAGTGAAATCAGTGCAAAAATCTCCACCAGCACCAGCAGGTTTTGGATCTTGGCCGTATATTGCAATGGGAATTTAACATAACTTATGGCATATGCAATGTTTTCCAGTGTATTTATCCTATGTAAAAATGGTCATGGAGATGCTCTGATACAATCAGCAGGAAAACAAAAATTAAAATAAAAAAAATATGAGGAAGGAGAGATTTCTTAACCAGAAATCTGATGGAATGTGAGGAGGACAAATAGAAGCCGTTGTCAAAACTAAAGCTCTCCATAGATGGATTTCATCTGAACAATTATCCAGAGCTTTGAAAATGCTTTGCATTCTCTTTCCATTGGTCTGTAGCAATGGCATTTTCTCCTTATTTTTATAGCCTTTGCATAACTAAGGCCGTGTGCATTTATATATTATCCCACGCTAAAGGAAAAGAAGAAATAACCAGAAGGTCTGATGGCATTTAAAAATGCTACATATTCTCCAAACTAAAATGACTTTTTCAGTAGGAGACTTATGTCCACTAAATGGTTGTTAATCCTGACAAGCCACAAGACAGCTGTTCCCATGTCAAATAAACACCGCTGTTTGTCAGAAAGCTTGCAGCCAGGACATGTCAGCAACAGGCAAAACAAAAGAAAATCCTCCATTCCTACAGCATATTAAGGCAGAAAACAGATGTTGTAAAGTTTTATCTTGTGACTGTGTCATGAAAAATGTGAGTTCAAGGCAAAAGTCAGGTCTTAGCTCTTCAGGGAAGAATGATGGGGTGCTGTGTAGATCTGTGTTTGAACTTTATCCTGTTGCTGGTGGGTGTCTGGACTTCAGGTTATAGGGTAGGCTCAGAGAGCAGCAAGGAGGTACCACTACTCAACTGGGAATCAGTGGAGAGATGCACCTTTCTTGAGCAGCAGGTTTCCAAGAAATGACGGACAGCCAAATAACAGCTTTGTAGGGAAAACATTTTTGGGAATTCTTTCCTGAGAAAGAGACTCATGGCCTGAAAGAATGGCCATCCACCTTGGACTGGACCAAAGTAGTCAACACAAAAGTCTAAGGGCTCCTTACATCTATGGTTGAACCTGGGTTTACCACCATGGCAACATGTGCTTTCTTATCGTGTTTTAGACGCCAGATTTCCTAGTGTGGTGAGGAGAAGGTTATCATCTGAAAAATACAGGGCAGATTTCTTTTATTTTGAATTTCCAGAGAGGAGGCTACACATCTGTAAGAGCTGCAGCATGAAGTGTTGGTGGCTGGGAAGTGTTCCAGAGCAGATGAAGAAAGCATTAATGAAGGAAGATCATTTGGAGACACCATGCAGTGGCCTGTCCCAGCCGAGTGTCATGGACACTATCCAATAACTGGAGGAAAAAAATCTGTTAAATGAAAGACACCTGGACTCTGGTACTGATCCTCCAAGATTGATAAATGAGAATCTGGGGTTTAAGATCTTAATGTCACATGGCTGAATTTTCCTCTCTTGTAGGAGAGGCCGCATTGTCCAGGAATGGAGAGGACTGATGTCATATCTGGAAGCTGCCCAATGCTGCTGATCAGAGCAAGACTGAAACCAGGAGGCCCTTTTATCACTTAAACCAGAGTAATAAAATACAGTAAACAAAAAACTAAGGAAAGACAACATGGAAAGGAATCCTGAATGTCCCTTTGTCTTCAAAGAGATCATTAATATCAAATGTAGGTATCTGGTTAAGACTCTTCCAAATTGCTCCCTAGACTTCGTTGTATTTGTTGACTGGATCATCAAGGCTTGATTGAGCTGACCAGCAGTAGTGATTTCATGAGATTCCTGATGTCCCAGGATAGATGAGGTTTTAGAGGGGGTGATGGGTATGGTACAAGACTTATGAGAACCCTACACAATTCTGAAATGACACCTGGAGGCCACACTGATTATCCAACAGCATCTGATAAGAACTTTGACTTGTGGCTGAGGGCTCACAAGAGTCATAGAATCATAGAATGCTAGGGATTGGAAGGGACCTCAAAAGCTCATCCAGTGCAATCCCCCCACCGGAGCAGGAACACCCAGATAAGGCTACACAGGAAAGTGTCCAGACGGGTTTGAATGTCTCCAGAGTAGGAGACTCCACAACCTCCCTGAGCAGCCTGTTCCAGTGCTCTGTTACCCTCACTGAGAAGAAGTTTCTTCTCAAGTTTAAGTGGAACCTCTTATGTTCCAGCTTAAACCCATTACCCCTTGTCCTACCATTGTTTGTCACTGAGAAGAGCCTGGCTCCATCCTCCTGACACTCACCCTTCGTATATTTGTAAACATTAATGAGGTCACCCCTCAGTCTCCTCCAAACTAAAGAGACCCAGCTCCCTCAGTCCTTCCTCATAAGGGAGGTGCTCCACTCCCTTAATCATCTTGGTTGCCCTACGCTGGACCCTCTCCAGCAGTTCCCTGTCCTTGAACTGAGGAGCCCAGAACTGGACACAATATTCCAGGTGTGGTCTCACCAGGGCAGAGTAGAGAGGAAGGAGAACCTCTCTCAACCTACTGACCACCCCCTTTCAAATACACCCCAGGTACCATTGGCCCTCTTGGCCACAAGGGCCCAGTGCTGGCTCATGCTCATCCTTCTGTCCACCAGGATCCCCAGGTCCCTTTCCCCTACACTGCTCTCTAATGGATCATTCCCCAACTTATACTGGAACCTGGGGTTGTTCCTACCCAGATGCAATACTCTACATTTGCCCTTGTTATATTTCATTAATTTTTTCCCTGCCCAGCTCTCCAGCCTGTCCAGGTCTCTGGATGGCAGCACAGCTTCCAGTGTCACCACTCCTCCCAGCTTGGTGTCATCAGCAAACTTGCTGATAGTACACTCTAGTCCCTCATCCAAGTCATTGATTAATATATTGAACAGTACTGGCCCCAGCACTGACTCTTGAGGCACTGCACTAGATACAGGCCTCCAACTGGACCCTGCCCCATTGACCACGACTCTCTGACTTCTTTCCTTCAGACAGTTTGCAGTCCAACTCACTACCCGATCGTCCAGACCACACTTCCTCAGTTTAGCTATGAGAATGCTGTGGGAGACCGTGTCAAACGCTTTACTGAAGTCAAGGTAGACCACATCCACCACCCTGCCATCATCTATCCACCTCATTATATCTTCATAAAAGGCTATGAGGTTGGTTAAGCCTGACTTCCCCTTGGTGAAGCCATGTTGACTGCCCCTAATGACCCTCTTATCCTTGATATACCTTGAGATGGCACCAAGGATAAGTCATTCCATTACTTTCCCAGGGATGTAGGTGAGGCTGACCAGTCTATAATTACTTGGGTCTTCCTTCTTGCCCTTTTTGAAGACTGGGGTGACGTTAGCTTTCCTCCAGTCCTCAGGCACCTCTCCCGTCTCCCAGGACTTGGCAAAGATGATGGAGACTGGTCCAGCAATGATGTCAGCCAGCTCTCTCAGCACCCGTGGTTGCATCCCATCTGGGCCCATGGATTTGTGGATGTTCAGATTGCCTAATTGTTTCTTAACCCAGTCCTCATCAACCAAGGCAAATTCTTGCAACGTCCTGACTTCCTCTAGGGCCTCAGGGGTACGGTCTCCTCAGGACAGCCTCCGGCAGAGTAGACAGAAACAAAGAAGGCATTCAGTAACTCTGCCTTCTCTGTATCTTCTGTCACCAGGGCACCCACCTCATTCATCAGTGGGCCTACATTGCCTCTGGTGTTACTTTTATCTGCCACGTATTTGAAAAAGCTCTTTCTGTTGTCCTTGACCCCTCATGCCAGCTTTAATTCTAATGAGGCCTTAGCTTTCCTAGTTACCTCCCTACATCCCCTGACAACAGCCTTGTATTCTTCCCAAGTGGCCAGCCCCTCCTTCCATGATCTGTAAACTCTGCTCTTCCACCTGAGCTTACCCGGCAGTTCCCTGTTTAACCACGCAGGTCTCCTGGCTCCCTTCCTTGACTTCCTACGTGTCGGGATGCTCTGATCTTGAGCTTGGTAGAAGAAATCCTTGCATATTAACCAACTATCTTGGGCCCCTTTACCTTCAAGCAGCCTTGCCCATGGGATTTTCTCTAGCAATTGCTTGAAAAGGCCAAAGTTTGCCCTGCTAAAGTCCAGGGTTGCAATTCTGCTTGCTACTCTGCTCCTTCCACACAAGATCCTGAACTCCACCGCTTCATGGGCATTGCAACCAAGGCAGCCCTCAACCTTTGCCACTTCAACCAGACCCTCCTTGTTAGTGAGGATGAGGTCCAGCAGTGCACGTCTCCTGGTCAGCTCCTGCACCATTTGCATAAGAAAGTTATCTTCAATGCACTGGAGGAACCTCCTGGACTGTGGCTGGCTGGCTGAGTAGTCCTTCCAGCAGACATCAGGGAAGTTAAAATCCCCCATGACAACCAGGACCTGTGATTGTGAGGCTGCTCTCAGCTGCTTGTAGAAGGCCTCATCAGCTTCCTGACCTTGATCTAGTTGTCTGTAATACACACCCACAACAGTATCTCCCCTGCCAGCCTGCCCCTTAATTCTCACCCATACACTCTCAACTTGCTCCTCATCTGTGCCCGGACAGTACTTAATACATTGTAGTTGTTCTCTAAATTTCTAGAGCCCGCATCTCTTTGTATTGCCCAGGCCTGCAAGCGTTTATTCTGCATCAGGACTCCGGTCACGGAGTTTTCTACTCCGAATTCAATACTCAATGACTACACTGGTGCCCCCCGCCCCACCCCTCTGGGGTTTCAACACCGAACACAACACTGGCAGCCTCAGCACTGCTCTGTGGGACTCGAACCCTGGGCTCAAGCAACCTGACAGACTGTGCCTCCCGACACAGCTGGGACAACAGGCGCAAACCACCGCATGCGCCTGACTCCCCTGCAAGCAAAGCCTCCCTGCAGACCTTCTCAGCCTGAGGACAGGTCTCTCCTCTGGCTACACCATCGCCACCTTATATTATTATACAGAGACCCCCTGGGACATCTGCCAAGATGTATCTTTCCCCTGGAAGCTGCCACACTTCAAATCTGCCAGTTTAGTGGCTCATCTAAATGACCTCACTGCTAATGAGCTTAAACCAGTGGCCTTTTGCTAATGAAAACATCCATCCTCATGCAGGTGAAGGTGCAAGGTGCACCCACATGAGTCCTTAACAAGTCTCAGAGATGAACCACAACCCTGATGCAGCCAGAAAATACAGCACGTCCCCAGCCCTGGGTCCATCCACCCCCTTTCTCCACCCTGCTCTGTGTGCTAACTCAGGCACTTGTGTTGTCATCAGCCATGTAGTGCCTGGTCCAGTGATGGAGCATCTGGGGAGCTGCTGATAACCCGTCATACAAATCCAACTGACACATCAGCTATCCCTGGAGGTCTTATGCAACTGGAAGGTGAGAATTCACTTGAACTTTTGCAAGCAAGGAACTATTAATTATTTCTTATCTTACTGCACCATAAGCAGATGGTGATGAATAAACAGACTCCTCATTTAAACTTCATTAACGTTTTTCCAGCTTGACATTTAATTTCCATATGTTCACTGCTTCTTCGCCCATCAAACACGCCTTAACTTCTTCAAGGGAGACTAACACAGAACCTCAAGCTCCAAATTTGGCTTTTCAAGCCAGCCTCTTCTCTAGGCCTGTGGAGTAGCAAAAGCAATTTATAGGCAATAAACAATGTGGACCATTTCCCACTGGGATTCGTTTGCATGTGATGATGCTGGTGACGAGCTTGCAGGACTCAGATCTATTGCCCACAACAAGTGTGAAGCATGTAGAAGTTAAGCAGATATGAACAGGCATTCGGAGGGGGATTGGCACTCTTTTTTTTTTTTTTTTTTATATTTTCCACTTTTATGACTTTTTGATTGGGTTTCAAATCCTGCTGGAAAGATGGACAGGTCTAGATTGCAAATATAAAGTGCAGTGCTGAAGTACTTTTAAGGTACCAGAAGCAACTCAACTCTAGCAGGTCCTTGATGGCTCTTGGCAATTTTCGATGACACTTAGAAAATCTTCTCAGCTGTCTCCATGCTACTGAACTGGGGGGAACAGAGAGACTAATACTGATCTGACTCCGTAAGATGCTGAGAACCTCCAGCTGTGAAGTTCTGAGCTCATTTCACTTACACTTCTGCAGCTCACGGAAAAACACCATCCACAAAAGTCTGCACCCAAAGTCATTGCAAATTAGTGTATGATACTATGCACAGATTTATTTGGGAGAAGAAAGGTGGAGAAAGAGAAGAGGCACCTAAACTGGATGACATGAATTTTCTCTTTTGGGATATTATTTCTACCCAGACATATAGTAGCTTCATAAGAATTTAAATTGTAGCTACCGCCAAAATACTGCATTTCCTATTCCTCTCTCTTGCTACAGTACTTTTATAAGTATGAATCATAAAATAGCTGGACAGCTTTCAATTTTTTTGTCCTTACCTTACCCCTTCTAGATAGGAAAATATTAATATTTATACCTTAAAGGAGGAAAACTAAGGCCAGGAATCACCTTAACTGCAGCAACAGTACTGCTGTAGTTGGAATAATCTATGGATATCAAGTGAGGTAAAGCTTGCAGGGAGACCATCTGTGAGATGAGCATGGAGTGGGACAAAAACATGCTTAGGGTGGGAAATTAAGGCATCCACAGCTAATGATTCACATTTGCATGACATCGTTACAAGCAGATGTGACCTGTGTCATTCACGGTATTTTCTCTAGTGCATCCCAGCCATGCCTGCCCTGAGAATGGCCCGTTTTCTGCAAGGGAAACCAGACACCACATAGATAACAAAACTATAAATTTCATTACTTCAACACCCAGGTACATCTGTGTGTGATGCAATCCAGCAGCACTTTATCCTTGTCTGTGTGATAAGCGGAGGAATAACCCAAACTCATTTTCCGACGTGTCAAAACCCAGCAAAAAGTCTTCTACATCACTTCATAGGAATGGTGCAAACAACCTCACTGAGTTGAGTTTTAGGTACTTGAGGAACACAGTCTGCACTGAGATTGGGATGAGGCATTTTGTGCATTATGTCCTGCATTGAGTAGGGAAGAATCCTGCCACTGACACAGTAACAGGTTTTTCAGTACATTTTTTTTAATAATGGCTCAAATTATATTGTAAGCACTCTTTGGGGGCCAAAGGGCTGGAAAGATCATCTAACAAATATGCAAGCCAAAGTTTAGCTTCCTGAAATGCAATTCTGTATGTGGACGATGAGATTTATGATGTAATTGGGACTTCACCTCATTAGGCCAAATCCCCTTCCAGCCAGTGAACACCAGGACAGGAATCATGTGAACTGGGGTTATTTCCAACAAAGTTGAGCTGATCATTAAGAATCCCCTCATAGTAAATGAAGATCTCATCAACAGGTAAGACAATTTGAACATGATTCATCACATCCTAAAAGAGATGCCTACACTTGGCCAGAATACACTAGAGCTACCAAATATCAAGTGAAATAAATCCCTCACCAGGTGTTATTCCCATACGATTGTTGTTTACCCATGGGAAACAAACTGACCTCAGTCTACTTAGTCTTGATTTTAATGATAAAGAATCTAATTCTGTATTGAATCACAACTATCACTTTACATCTTTACTAGATATTTCAGCATGGAGGTAAAAGGATAACAGACTGCAAGGACAGTCCTGCCCATGAAATCCAACCCAGCATCCTACACACCCTTTCATAAAGTGAGCAAGCTCTACCACGAAGCAAATAAAAGATTTGTTCCTGCAAACCTCCAGAAAGGCTGTTCAGTATCCTCTGATGGTTGCAAACTTCCTTTAAAGTTCAGACTTCGATCTCACAATCGTTTTATTCCCCTCTGTACACGCAACCAGCTTAAACTGGTCTACTCTGCTGTTTTCTCCCCAGTTGTAGCTTCTGCAGCCCTTCCTGTGCTGAAAAGTTCAGCTGTTCTCACCATGGTTTTGTGACCCATGTTTGTCTCCTGTGTCTCTGCTAAAGACTATTTAAATGTGGGTGACTTCACCGACACTGAATCACACTCCTAATAGGGAACAGAGAGACTCCCATCCCGCTAGTAATAAACAACAGGTCTGTGGTCCAGGACTGCTGACAGCAAAAAAAGCAATTGGCACCTACTACCAGGACCAGAAACACAGAGATTTAATTTGAAAAGAAAGTATCGGTATCACCCACGCATATATACCCGCTATAAGGAATGGGTGTTGGAAGACAAAACAGCAAAGACAGACGTTATTGTTTATCAGTGCAAATCTACCTGGTTATCTTGAGCTGGTGATCAATCTCAGCTCTGCAGTCAGGTGCTCTTAATAAGTGACTAATCTATCCAACACATCAAATTACGCCTGTGATTAAGCCTCCCTGATCAATACAATGGATAATGGCTTCCAAACAAAGCTTTATTTCCAGACTGTGCTGAAATGGTGTGTTTCCTTATTTCCACTCATTTAATTAGAAAGGATAACAAATCGGTTGTTAAACCTCAAGTGATTTTCTTTTTGCTGAGAGGATGTGGAATGCACAGAAAGCAACACACCTACCTGGCCATAAATCAAGGTATTTATGTTACGGATGGCAGGGAATCTCAATTGCTTTCCATTCTCCTTCTCTGGAGGATGGAACTGTGTTCAAATTACATTTTTCCTGGGAGTTTTACTAGGATTATGTTTGAAGTTACCTGTCCACAACATCCAAGCCACTTTCACAACAGACTTCTCCATAAGATGATCCACCCATAGTCACCCATTTGAGAGCCAACAACTTTTGAGATGCTGGTTTCTTTCTCTTGATTGCAAGGGCAGCCATGAGTGTCTAGATAAGTTACTGAGCTCTTAAATACCTGCTCTTTTGGGGCAAATGGATGCCAACTGCTTTCCACACAGTTTTCATTGTCAAATTTGGTTGCACACACACACTTATTCCACTCTGATGTCACCAATGACAGTTTCTACCCAGACATGCAGATACACAAATGACATCTGACATTAACTCAGGAGTAGCAGGTACTGTCTCCATGGAGAAAAACATTTTATAGTGCTCACAACAGCAATTTCTGAATCAGTCCCATTTTATGACTATAGGTAGTGACTGGTAGAAATGTAAAATTATCCCAGTCCAATATTTCAGCACTGCATTATGAAAAACAAACTCCAAAGGATTGTTTTATACTTGCTGGTGCTTGGGCATTAAGGGCTTGCAACATGATTGAGTGTGTTTTTACATCAGAATCAGGAAAAATATTTTCAATGGTTTAATCAATGTAGAGAAAAGAAAAAGCTGTTTTGGATTAAAATTTATAATGAGAAAAATAATTTTGAAAAAGCAGAAAAAATTTAACACTTCAAGTATTTTTCTTCTGTTTTGAATGCATGCTAATTGAATTTCTTTAAATGTTGATGGAAATGAAATGGAACATTTAGTTTGCTTTCAAATGAATGTTTAAACTACCTCGACTTTTCCCTTTACTGGATTCCAGGAGACTATTTCGTCAAAGGGCTCCATTTAACTGTACAGGGACTCTTGAAATAATTTCTGAATCAAAGAAAACCATGGCTTAGTAGATAAAAGCAGGGGCCAAAAGCCATTCTTGCATCCAGAAAAGCTCCTCCAGGGATCAGCATATCCCCAGGATGCTAGTCTATCGTTAATAAGCATTGTGCAGAGAAGTCCTTCAGTCTGCAGCCTTCCTGCAAGCAATGCCAAGGGACAGGGGATGAGAAGACATCCTCTTCCATTTTTTTCCTCTTACAGGAAATTTTAAGCAGAATGCTCATCATCCCACCCCTTCCACCTTGTTTCTGGAGTCTGACAGGCTGGTCCCTACAACTCCTTTACTCACAAAACCAGGACCTCTAACTTGAGAGAGGCATTTGGAGGGGGAGAGGTACAACTTGGTGCCTCAACTTTGGACTTTGACAGCACTGCTGTGGGATGGGATGGGATGGGATGGGATGGGATGGGATGGGATGGGATGGGATGGGATGGGATGGGACAGCAGCAAAACCAGAAGTTTCTTTGTCTGTGACACTGAACTCTACAAATCAAGACCAAGCATGGGTGGCGTTGTCAAATTTTCCCAACCCCTCCGCAGGTTGCCCACTGGGGAATTGTGTTGGCATAGACACTTTCAGTGTCACCCACCTGTGTCCTGTCTCACAGGTTGGATTGCAGCTCCTCTGCTCAAAGCATCATCCCATAGCCTTTCTCCTGCTCTGAAACCCCATGTGCCCAACACATGGTGTGTCATGCCTGCTCCTCAAGGGAGACACAACTCTGTGGCTACTGCCTGAGGGTGAGATGGAGAAACCTTGGGAGGCTGGAGGGCAAAAGTGGCATCATGGACCTGGTCCTCCTCTCCTGAAGCAGAGAGTGGGTTAAGCAGGCCAGAAAGCCTTCCAGAAGGAGTGCCCAATGTGGTGGGTGCTCCATGTCATATGAACAAGAAGACGATCTCAACCACCTGGCCCAACTTCATAGATACCTTGGAGCTTTGGAGCACACCCTTCCTTCCTCTGCTTCGCCACCAGGACAGAAGTAATTTTGGCACGGGGATGCGAGGGCCGTTCAACAGAAGGTGAAAGTCACCATGACTTCCCTTGAAGCAAACCAAGGCCTATGAGAACTTCTGGCTTTCAGATCCCTGGGAAAAACTGGTTAAGGCACTTCCAGTTCAGAGAGCAGGATGACTGTGATTAAACACATCAAGTCACCTAAGCTATGCTTACCCAGCTGGGAGGCAGTGAGTGACACCCTGAGAGCTTTTCAAACTCTTGGTTGATTGATTCATACTTTGGAAGTACCTATTTCTCTCTCTCCTTATGTGAGAGCTGAACATCAGCTGGAGTGACTGCCCTGCTCCAGCAGCAGAATAGGTGAGAAGTGGCACAGACAAGTGAGATGTGAGGTTGGGTGATGTTGGCTTGTAGACCAGGGAGAGAAGAAAGAGTCCTCATACCTGAAGTCTGGTTATCCCCAACAAGCTCTGCCAAGCACTGGCTACGTTCCTCTTCAATCTCCTGCATGATGCTGCATTCTGGTCGTGTGCTGGATGCCTGCAGAAAGGGCAGAGGAGAAGAAGAGAGTGAGCAAAACCCACCTGTCCTCAGAGATGCATTCCTGGGGATTCATGGCCACCTGTGCTCTCTTGGGCCACTGCATAATAAGGAAGTGGAGCATCTCCCTAATAAGGAAAGGCTGAGGGAGCTGGGGCTCTGGAGCTTGGAGAAGAGGAGACTGAGGGGTGACGTCATTAATGTTTACAAATATATAAAGGGTGAGTGTCAGGAGGATGGAGCCAGGCTCTTCTCGGTGGCAACCAATGATAGGACAAGGGGTAATGGGTACAAACTGGAACACAAGAGGTTCCACTTAAATTTGAGAAGAAACTCCGTAAGGGTGACAGAACACTGGACCAGGCTGCCCAGGGGAGGTTGTGGAGTCTCCTCTGCAGACATTCAAACCCGCCTGGACACCTTCCTGTGTAACCTCATCTGGGTGTTCCTGCTCCATGGGGGGATTGCACTGGATGAGCTTTCGAGCTCCCTTCCAATCCCTGACATTTTGTGATTCTGTGATAATGGGGAAAAAATTCTTCACAGAAAGTGCTGTGAAACAGTGGAACAGGCTGCCCAAGGAAGTGGTGAAGTCACCATCCCTGGAGGGTTTTAAAAGGCATTTAGATGAGGTTCTCAGAGACACAATTTAGTGATAGAGTTAGGTTATGGTTGGACTGGATGATCTTGATGGTCACTTCCAACCAGAACGATTCTATGATTCTATATACATCCAGCCTTATTTTATGTTTGCTTGAGAGAAGGGAGTGTAACCCAGCCTGCTGAAAAAAACCCATCATTTCCCTCCATGCCTTCCTTAAAAAAAAATAAAACAGCCTATTTTTTTCTGATGATCAGGAGCAATTTTGCTTCTTTGTGCTCTGAAAACCCTGCCTGAGAAACCTAACACCACCAGCTATCTGGGGCAGGAAGACGGTAGTTTTAATATTCATGCCGCGAGCAGTGGGATCTGTGCTTACATGGATTATTCCCTCTGTTCTCACATGGCCTGCCTCCTGGCTCATGCTAATTCAAAGCAAAACAAAAACCAAATCAAATAAGAACGAAATCTCTGATGCAGATTAGGAGATCAAGGAGCTAAAAAGCAGGAAATTCCCAATGACAAGACTTTTTCCCCCCAGTGGTTTCTCCTCAGTCAGACCTAATTATATTGTATTTGTAATACAATGGTGGCTGTAAGTGTTCAGGTAATTAATCGTGGACTCCTTACAGCATGTAATTTATGAACAGCCTCAATCATAAAATGTGCAAATGAAAATTTGCAGTTCGAAGAAGGGTTGGACAATGAGTCACACAACATGTCCCCTTGTCACCAACACACTATCAACTTGGAACCCCTTGCTACACTGCAAGCAGGAACTGAGGTCCCATTATGCACAAAACCCCACCTCTTCAAATAAGAGATTGGAAATGGCATTCAGTCAGGAGAAACCTCTTCAGAAACTCAGCTGCAAAGAGACGGTGAGAGCAGAAGTCTCGGTTAGAGTTTGTACGGTTGAATACGATGCAGGAAAAACCATGAGCGGGGTGAGATTCAGAGACATTTTGATGACATGGGATGAGCCTCTGCCTGTAAGAAGTCATTAATTCAGTGTTCATTCTTTCCGGATTTTGGAAAAAGCATATTTTTTCATGAGAAAAAGGCAGAGAAAGAAAAAACAGAAAATAACTTTTCATGTCCTGTTTGAAAATGTGTGAGCTATTTCTCTATCCATATATTTGCCAGTCGTGTTTGTAAGACAGAAGACACAGAAATCCTTTGAAGGAACAATCGTTTGATGTAAAATGCCTTTTGGATGAAAATTATGAAATAATTTAGCATATTGAATTTATTCTTGCCTTTTCTTATTAACCCAGCCAGCACACTGCCCTGTTTTACCCCATGTCTTGTTCAGAGTGTATTTTCCTTTAGGTTGGGAATGGGCCTTGATTAGTAGTGTATAAACAAGTAATTATGTACTTTTCTAGACAAATTAAAAATAAATAAAAAACAAACACGAAAAGAGGGGAATTACTTGGAGTTGTCTTGGTACTCAAATGTTTCTTTTTCCCAAAGGGAAACAGATCTTAAGAAATTTTATTTTGGCTCATCTAAAATACCATAAATTCACTTTGTTTTGATTTACAGTGCTTCTTGCCTCTTTATTTTAACCTTAAAAAAGCGTGAGGAGAAGCGTGAGAGATTTGCAGAACACTTGCGATAAAAATAAAGATTGAAATGTTTTCAAAACATTCTGACTTTTTTAAAGGGAAGTTTTAACTCTCTGGACTAAAACTATTGCCAAATTCATCTCACATCTATAAATAACTCAAGTTTTCACTTTATAAATTAATTCATACAGCTCTAACTTTGATCAGGGTTGGCAAAGCACTGAGTACTTCTACAACTTTTTTATTTTTGTATGCAGTATATTTTCTACCAAGTCCATTAGCAAGTACTTCACTGCCACATCTTCACTAAAAACGCATGTCTAAATTGGTTGATTGCATATTGACCTCAACGGCCTGGTATTTACTTTTGAGTAAATATTTTATCACCTTTAAAAAAAGTGAGGCTGATTCATCGTTAGTATTCTGAAAAAATGGGCTTGTGATAGATTCAGATAAACTCGATCATAGATGTAATTTTAAAAAAATCTCATCTTTTTCATACTGGTCCAAGAGGAAAGACATCTATGTAAGGCAAACCTCTGGAAGTGTCTCCAATAGCTGAACCACCAAAACACATGTGATCTTGGATTTGTAGTGCTGGTGTTGACTTGCTGTGAGCTTTTAAGCAAGGTGGATGGGTCTGTTGACTGAAGGACTATTTTAGTGCCAGATCTGCACTGATTTCAACCACAGTCAGACACTGAAGTGGGATTTAGTCTCCCTAATAGAGATACTTGGCCTCAGTTGAGATGTCCTAGGGTATCCCTTTTGGCCAACAGCTTTTACTTCAGGTAACACAGGTCCATGTAAATTGTATGTTGGATCTGCCAACCCCCAAACAGGTACTTCATATATATTAAGCTCTCTAAAACAGTAATAGATACCTGAAAGCAAACAAACAGTAAGTTTGCGGGTGACAACACGCTGGCTGGATCGATGGGCTGAGGCCAATTGTCTGAGGTTTAACAAGGCCAAGCGCTAGTTCCTACATTTGGGTCACAACAACCCCATGAACCCTGCAGGCTTGGGGAAGAGCGGCTGGAAAGTGCCTGAGGGAAAAGGAGCTGGGGGTGTTGGTGACAGTGGCTGAACATGAGCCAGAGTGTGCCCAGGTGGCCAAGAGGCCACCAGCATCCTGGCTGGTACCAGCACTGGTGTGGCCAGCAGGCCCAGGGCAGTGACCGTCCCTGTGCTGGGACCTGGGGAGGCCAAACCTCAAATCCTGGGGTCAGTTTTGGGTCCCTCATGCCAAGAAAGGCCTTGAGGAGCTGGAGCGAGTTGAGAGAAGGGAATGGAGCTGGTGAGGGGATGGAGCACAAGTGTGATGGGAACGGCTGAGGGACCTGGGGGGTTCAGCCTGAACAGGAGCTGAGGGGAGACTCTCTGATCTCTGAAATGCCTGAAAGGAGGTTGGAGCAAGGAGGGGTTGGTCTCTTCTCCCGAGTAACAAGTGATAGGGCAAAAGGAAATCACCTCAAGTTGCACCAGGTAGGTTTAGGGCCTTTGGGCATTGGAACAGGCTGCTCAGGGCAGTGGTGGACTTGCCATCCCTGGAGGTGTTTATTATAAAAAGACATGTAGATGTGATACTTAGGGACATAGTTTAGAGTTGGATTTGACAGCGTTAATGGTTGGTCTTGATCTTAAAGATCCTTTCCAACCTAAATGATTCTATGATTCCATAAAAAACCACAAATGAACAAACAGTAGGATGTATCTCACCTTCTCTCTCAGTGGCACACATTTTCCTTCATTTTAGCTGGGTAAAAGCTATATACTTAGTCTGAAATTATTTTTACTATTCTTTCTAGTCCACAGAGAGCTAGTGAGCATCAGCCCTGAAGGCTTTCATCCCACTTCACTGACTGTAGCTGGACCAGTTCAAACTAAAATACCTCCTATTTAGCTGGGGAAGGTCAGTGATGTGTGAATTTAATGTCTAAAGACCTTTAACTGAATCATCAAGGTCAACAAACAGACTCACATTGGAGGCCTTCTAGTTTATGGCTCATTTTCCACATTAACTAAATAAGTAAATAAATAACTCAAACAATCGCAGCAACCCTCCTTCTACTTCCCTAGTGATAACACTAAAAACCCTCACATATCACAGCCATCATTGCTACAGGCTAACAAAGGCAGCTGAGATAATAATAAAAAAAAAATAAATCACAGTTTTAAGCATCATTAGGAAACCAAAAAGTGTGTCATTTTTTTTGTTGGTAGGTCATCAGTTCAGCTGTCGTGATGGTGAGTTGGGCAAAATGCTGACAAAATTCTCCTGTCTGAAAAGACCCCTCAAGAGCTGTGGGTCTTGCCTGCCAAGGGGGATCTTCCCTGCAATAAGAAGTTAAATAAGTCTCCTGCCTTGGTGTATTCATCCTAGAAAAGCTTGAAGTAGACTTTACAGATAACTTGGTACAAACTCACTTTATGACTTTACGTCTTCCCCAGCTCTGTTTTGGTTTTTTTTTGCTGAATTATTTTGTTAGGTGTGGGGGTTTTTTTTTGTTTGTTTCTGTGGAAAAGGCAGAGATTTTGACTTTTGGCATCTTTCACTGCAGCTGGCAACTGGCCATGTAGACATGGGGCTGAGGACTACACTAATTCACATTTCCCTTCCAAAAATTTTAGATAAAGGGAAAGCATGACCAGCTCTGGTTAGCTCACATTAACATGAGCCAGTGAACAGTAATCCAGCTTCCTGGGCATATCCGTTGTGCGTGAAGCTGCAACTCAGTAAACCCAGCTTTGCTAAGCCTTCCTGGCAAGCCCAAGATAACACATAAAAATTGCAGTGGGTTTGTCAGGGGTCATTTTTCCTGCACACACTCTGAAGCTCTGAGCAGAAAAACTAAGAGAATGTTTTTGTGGATGTGATTTCCTGCAGCCCTGAATTCTGATGCAACTCTCATGTGGAATTATCCCCAAAGTCTTTATTAATGAGAGTTTTCCTTCCCACCGGATCCCAACAATTGTTAGGGGATTACGGCGCAGCCTGCTACTGCAAAGAAAGCCATTGTGTACACTCTTTAATTAAATACAGTTCAGAGGATTGTCACAGGCTGAAGGAGCCACAGAAATGTTTAGTCTCATCTATGGTGTTTGCCACCAGCAGGGACAGGGTAACCATGGGACAACTCCTTTGTTCACATAGCAACTCCTCAAAGGCAGGTGAGGTTCACTGAGAAGGCACAGCTGCAGGTAAGCAGGAGTATGAGCCCACAAGAAGTGACATGAGCCTCAGTAACAACCTTTGTCCTGATCCTAGAGTGTTCCTGGGCATATCTGGAGCTCAACGTATGGAGACTCCAGCAGAGATGGGGACCAGGGTGGCAACAGTGATAATAGGTTTTGGAGTCAAACAAGGAAGGAGTAGAATTCAAAAGCATACAAATGATGAAATCGTATACCTCACCCATTTCTGTTCAGTTCTCAGAGTCTACACAGTAGAATCATAGAATATTTTGGGTTGGAAGGGATCTTCAAGGCTCATCTCGTTCAACTCCTGCCATAAGCAGGGACATCTTCACCAGCTCAGGTTGCTCAGAGCCCCATCCAGCCTGGCCTGGGATGTCTCCAGGGATGGTTCATCCATCACCTCTCTGGGTAGCCTGGGCCAGGCTGTCACCACCCTCAGTGTAAAAAATTTCTTCCTCATGTCTAGCCTTAATCTCCCCTTGTCCTGTTGCAACAGGCCCTGCTAAAATGTCTGTCCCCATCTTTCTTACAGTCCCCTTTGAAGTACGGAAAAGCCACAGTAAAGTCTCCCTGGAGCTTCTCTTCTCCAGCTGAACACCCCAACTCTCTCAGCCTGTCCTCCCAGCAGAGCTGTTCCAGCCTCAGATCATTTCTGTGGCTCCTCTGGCCCCTCTCCAACAAGTCCATGCCTGTCCTGTGCTGAGGGCTCTGGAGCTGGAGCAGTGACATATGGGTACACTTCCCATTACCTGCATGAAAATTACTTACACCATTACTACCTCCCCATAGCTTCTGTGAAGGTAGTAATGGTATAAGACACAACCATCAGTTGCCTTCCTACAGTTTCTATAACTTGACTTCAGTCACTGCTGTAGGTGAGGATGGAGTTTCTTAACCCTTTTTCATGTGGACAGTGAAGGAAATGAAAGATTTAAGCATGCAGGTCTTATTGCAAGCCTCAGTAGCATAACCTGAAGCATAACTACTTCTGGATAGTTGCCATAAGAGTTCACCCTTCATATCAGTCCAGGGCTTTTCATTTATGCTCATTATTTGCAGGAACACAGGACTGATGGAAATTCTTATGCAAAAATCGTGGCTTTGATTTCTGCCATAACTTATTCAGCTCTGTCTTAAAACTAGATTTTCAGTTTCTTTTTAGTTTCTTCCTTTTGAACATCCTCAGGAAAATGCAGTTTTATTCCTAAAAACCCTCTGAGTCAAAAAGGTATGGAGTTCAAGTGCAAGAATGACAAAGAGAGTGGACCAAAGGAAGAAACTGACAAAGGATTTTTATTTATACTGGTGGGTAACACAATTTCCAACAATATCACCGTCAAATTTAAAAGCTGCAAAAGCTCTAGTCTTCTTGAGAAAATAATAAAAAAAATGCAACTGTTTATGGAGTATTATAATTATTTGCACTTCTAAAGGACCTTTGTCTAAGAATCCAAAACCATGTTACAAATATGCCAGCATGGGAAAATAAATGTTAGATACCAATAATATGGGCATAAAGTGAGAGATGAGACCAAGTTCAAAACACATGAAACACTCTGTGTTTAAAAAAGGACTTGAAAAACCAATGTTTTTTAAGCAGAGGCAAGCTATATTTTGCTATGACCTCTACTCACGTTGTAAATACACTACTCTGCAACCAGCCATCAGTAAGGGATTTTCAGAGCACGGGTATTGGCATTTGTCCCTAGGAGACTTTTCCAAGTAAAAGAGGTCCAGGCAAGTACCCAAATATCCTGACTCTTGCTTTTCTGTTCAAACTACTCCATTTTATGCCTCTGCCAAATATAATCATGCCAATAACAGTCCTATCATTTGACGAGGAAAGCAGATGTCTTTTTTTTCTAGCTCATCTAAGCAGGGCCCATTAAACAAAGGCAACTTGGCCAAATCAATCCGGCAGCTTGGAGGCAGAGAGACTTCATTTAGTCTGATTGTCCCCCTTCTGTGTGACGGGTTGGAAGATCAAGGAAACGTGCAGAGTGTTTTGCAAAGAGCTTGGAGAACTAGGAGGAAAGGGAAGCTGAGCAGCTGTGTTGTTTAACTCCCTAGTGACAAGGTTGTGTATGCGTCCCTTGGAAAGCAGAGCTGAATTAAGGTCTTAGGGAAGAAGTGACACCCTGGCACTGGATTAATGACATACAGTGATTAAAAGAGAGGCAGCACTTGAGTAAATTTCCACAATTGAGTAGAAGACAGGTCTCATGGCTGGGTAAGCACACTTAGCTCCTTACTTCAAATTATTACCTAGGGTAGGAAAGTATGAATTTCCTTTCCAGATGAAGGATTTCAACTTAGGCTATTGCAGAAATAGAGGGATGCTGTGACACTGAGAACAGTGATGTTCAGATCTACAATTCAGAGTAAAGAGCAAAATGTTACAATATCTCTGTTATGGTTGAGAGACAATAAACAAGGAACAATAGTGATTATCCCAAGAGTACAGCAAAGGAAGGAAAGAAGTGGACTCCACTGCCTCACTTCTATAGAAACTGGAGGGCAGCAAAGTAACTTGCAGTTTTACTTGAACTACTGGTCATTGACTGCTTTTAATCTCCTTTTACCTTCGGGTCTAGGGAGCACAATTTGGTTGAGGAAAAATCTGTTCCTTTTCTTAAAGATTGCTAAAAGTCTTAACTACTAAACTGATCAAACCTTCTGGAGGAAATTCAACTTCAAAGCTCACACAATTATAGGAACAGCAGAAATACAAAAGAAATTATGATCCAGAACTCCTTGACCCTCAGGACTCAGAAACATGATTTGGGGATCCATGGGCGAAAAGTATGTGTCTATAATGTGAATGTCTACATCTATCTGCTTCACACTGATCATCATTCCTCACCTGAAGAGAGAAGCAGGCACTTTTAGGGCATGAGTCACTTCAGACTGAAGGAACAGTCTAAAACAGGTTAGAGGAAACCTACCCTATACTGCTTCATTCAGGGAGCCTTAGGCAACTGACTGAGGGGCAGGTGTCTACACTGCAAATATCTAAAGACATAAAACCCACAGACCTGGGCTAATGTCTAAACTGAATGATTCCCCTCCAGACATCTCCATCCTTCCCCAGAATACTCCAAGACAAGATGGGACATGGCACCTGCCAGGATCCCTATAGAGAAACCGTGTGAAAAACTAATAAATGCTCGAATTTGTTTGCAGCTTGTGTTGTCTTCAAGATATATCAACTTTGAAATGCTGCTGTTCAAAAAAGGCACTTGGCTACAGGATAATGTGCAGGCACCCTGTTAATTACAGGCTCAGAAGGGATTAGAAAGCCCTTAATGGATGTCTCAGCAAAAGCAATGAGTTACTTGTGCTCATTCCTGTCTCCAGGATCCTAACTCCTAACAAAGCGTCCATCCATCCATCTCTGATTCTCATCCTGGAGAACCACAGGGTCCCTCACCCAGTCCTGCTTGTTCTTTACTGTATCTCCTGTTGCTTCAGTTCACTCCAGCTGTGGCACTGGAGCATTGTTTTCCTCCTAAAACCAACCCAGGGGTTACTACCCACCAGATCCACCTGCCACAACATGAAAAATGATTTAGATTAAACTCAGATGGCCCCAGAATGTCGTAAGGCTTTGGGTGGGGTGTAGAGCAGAAAGGGTTCCCAAAGCCAGAGAAATGGAGACCGGTGGTTTGGACAACACCGCAGGGAATCCACAGCATGTCAGTGGGCAGTTCATTGTCACGGGAAGCTGTGACAAGAGAAGAGCTTGATCAAAATCCCAGTGAAGTCCCTGTGGTTCCTTCCCTGCACTTCACATTCCCTGCTCATTGCAAGGGGGTTGGAATAAATGAACTTTGAAGGTCCCTTCCAACCCAAACTTATTGATTCTGTGATTCTCAGTCATCCCCTAGACCTCTCCCATTGCCTGAGAGCTGCGTCCACACCTCATGTACAAAAAACCTTCAGTAAACAGGACCCCACCAGCCTCCTGCAAGTCTGGGTATTGAATAATATTTATAACCAGGCAGCCGGATAAAGAACACTGGATGGTCTTTACTTCTCAGAAATAGTGCAGTGATCTGGTTTGAGGAACACTAGTTTTGGTTAGCAAACACAGGCAGCTCCTTTTAAATTTTTGGGGAACTGAAAGCTCTGAGAATGCCTAGAATTCCAGCGTTAATCCAGTGTTTACTGCACCATCCGTAGAGCAAGGGCTGGAGTGACTGACACCAGGCTTGCCCACTGTTCGCCCTGGAAACCCTCACAGCTGCAATAGGCAGCAACTTCACCTGGAGCTCTGGGGTTGTCTGGAGATGACACATTTCCCTTGCACAGCTTCTCATTGCAAACTCAGGTTGGTTTGTTTGGTTTTTTTCCTTTTTTTTTTTGCATGTACTCAGGAAAGGACTGAACAGCAAAGTGGTAACTTTACAGAGCAGGCTTGCAGCCAGCATCCCAGGCACGGCTTTTACTAGGCAGAGCAGGCACTCTGAAGCCCAGTGACAGCTACCAATGTGGATGAAAGAAGGTGTTTGGCACTTATTGAGTGTCCTCTCCTTGTTTTACCATCGCAGGCTTAGCATCTCCAGCTGAACAGTCAACACCGGACACATTCAGCACTTGGAGCACTCAGTGCTTGAAACTTTCCTGAGCTCACCGGACAGTAAATGGTTTTAGGACATGGATCCTCCAATCTTCTGATCCAGCAAGCATAAGAAAAGGCAAACCACATCAGAACATATGTTTGTCAAGGTGAGCATCACTTCTCTAAGAGCAACCAGGAAGATATAAAGGAACAAGAAACACAGAAAATATAAGAAAAAAG
This sequence comes from Columba livia, assembly GCF_036013475.1. Taxonomy (NCBI): domain Eukaryota; kingdom Metazoa; phylum Chordata; class Aves; order Columbiformes; family Columbidae; genus Columba; species Columba livia. The sequence goes on from NC_088603.1 coordinate 4,066,617, forward strand.
ATATCCATAGAATAATACTTCCTGTGGTGTATGTCTTCCAGAGCACCTTTCAATAATGCAGCTGGTGATAAGATTTTAAGCTCCTTGGCTATTGATATCTTCAATATTTTTTATTACACCAACATTAGCACAAATCCCAATGACTTTACTATTAATACATCACTTCCAATCCTGAAAAAGTGTCCCTAACAGGGCTTGTTTGTGCCACTATTTAAAGCTTTCTATTGAAATACAGGTACATGTCTGGAACGATCTATAAATGCATCTCATTTCAAAGAGTTGACTTCAAAAGACTGATTATCTACAAAGGAGAGTACAAAAAATACAAAGATGCTGGCAGAAGATGAGTTCAGTTCATTCAGAGATCAAGAAGAAATGAATCTTCCCTCTTTCAAATGAAGTAGAAATGATTCAGTCAACAAGGCTCTGGGTGAGAATGTTACTTATGGATTTGTATAGCATCCTTTAAACAGCATCATATCTCTCTATAGAAAGATTCTTCATGGACAGTTGGAAGCATCCAGCCATGTCTTCTAGGAAGAGGAGCTTACTGGGATGAGGTCCCTACCCGGGCTGTGTTTCAGAAGAAAGGATCAAGTCATTGCTCTTAATAATGAGGGAGTCAAGAATACACCAGTGATTTGGAGTCACTCCAAGCATAAGAGCTGCCATCTATGAGAAATCAGGACAGGGCCATCCTTCCTTTCTTTATCTGAGTATGGAAGGAAGCAAAATGGCAAGTAGCTTGCTAAAATGTGTGAGAAGAGAGCAAGGTTATGACAACCAGAGTGAGCATTGCTGCCACGAAGAACAAAGATTCACAAGAATGGGGAAAACTATGCAGAGAGCAACTGAAGAGATCCTTACGTAAGACAGTGTAGGATGGACACTCAGAGACAGTCTTGATTTAGAAGAATAGAACATGCTGGAGATTTGTTGTCCAGAGCTCTCCTATGTTTGGGAGCTTTGGATTCAGATGCTGGTTTTGATAGGAGAAGGGTGAAAAAGTTTGTAGCATGGAGGATGTTGGTCTCCTCTCCCAAGTAGCAAGTGATAGGGCAAGAGGAAATGGCCTCAAGTTGTGCCAGGGGAGGTTTATATTGGATATTGGGAAAAATTTCTTCCTAGAAAGGGTTGTCGGGCATTGGACCAGGCTGCCCAGGGCAGTGGTGGAGTCACCATCACTGGAGGTGTTTAAAAGGCAGTTAGACAAGGTTCTTAGGGGCACGGTTTAGTGCTAGAGTTGGTTAGGTTATGGTTGGACTCGATGATCCCGAGGGTCCCTTCCAACTGAAATGATTCTATGACAACCCTCAGTGTGCCCAATGGCTATTCTACATAGAGAACATAATATATATGAGCAATTGATTAAGAGGAACATATTCTCATTAGGACTTGCTAGACTGAATAAAGATGGAGATTTTAGGAGGGACTTACACTCCTGGAGGAGATAGTAAACAAGAGCTGAAACTACCAGAATTCACCCTACACAATTTTTAATGGTCTGTGTGAAGGATCAGTATGAAAACATGGGAATAATTCAAAACGTGGTTCTGTTCTTCCTGGCTGAAAAAGAAGGACTGAAAGCTACAGGTTAAACAGGTTGTAACATGAGCCTAAGAGCCTTAGACATACACGAAAATTTAACAAATATGACATGACACGCGCTTACACATGCTGTCTAAACCAGGAATGCATGCAGCACTTCCACCTGAAGAGAACACTGATGCTTTCCCAGGAGCCTGAGGGGCACATATGATGACTCTTCCAACTTCCTTCCTTGTAATAATGCTCGGGAAAGACTCTAGATCCCAAAATGTGAGGATGCTGTGACGGGGCTGCATCTCAACTACCGCCACTCCTGTTGAGTACGCAGCTGAGTGTCAATTGAAACAGATGAACAGAGCAAAGTGTCAGATGCTAGAAATATCTGCATTACAAATCAAAGCAACCCAGTGGCAATTTCCACAGCTTGAACAAGACGAGGCTTGGCCAAGAAAAGAGTTTACCATTGGCTTTAAGCAATCTAGGATCTGATTATCACCTCATGCAAAGCTACAGCTTTGCTTCCCATCGGTCCCTGGAGAAAAGTCAACTTGCAGCTGCTTTTGACAGTGCAACTAGATTGTGATGAGCCAGCTACTCAGGCAGATAATTAATTCTACGTTATTGCCCTGGGCATTTTTTGTTGTCATTCCTCACCTGCTAACAACATGGATGAGGGAAAAATCTCAGAGGGAAGATGTTTTTGCTTTATCTATTAGAAGGAAAAACATACAAGGACAGAAGTGACACAGAAAAAAAAATGGATGGCAGACCCAAATCCTAGCACTACAGTATCACCAGACCTCTGGCTGTAGATCTCAAAATGTTTCACAAAGGTGCTATCTGTAGCCTCTTTGAACAGACAGAGAAACCAAGGCAGAAAGACCACAATCATCCAGCAAGTAACACAACCAACCAACAACCAAACCCACCAACCAAACAAAAAACTCCCCAAACCCAACCAACAACCAAACCCACCAACCAAACAAAAAACTCCCCAAACCCCAACCAACCAAACCAGAAAACGACCCACAAAAACAAACCCAAACCAAAAACGTCAGGTTGATCTGGCTGCCACCCAAAACTCCTTCCTTATTAAAAAGATAAGCAAATGTAGTCACAGAAATCCCTATATATGTCACACTCTGTGTTACCAGCATTTGCACCTCTCTAAAAGACCTTCCCATATGTCAGTGTATGCTGGTGTCCACCTCTGTCAGAGATGTCCTGCTTGGTATGAAATATTTAAATATTCTCCTCAAAACACACATCAAAAGGAGAGAGGAATTTGGATGGAAACAAGAGTCTGAAAGGAGTCAGCCCTTGTTTCACTAGAGCAAGAGAAAGACTTCAAATCTCACTCGAGGAATATTCAGTATGAGGAAAATAATAGATTAGATAATGAGGAAGATAAAACCTGAGCTGGACATTAGGAGTGATCAGAACACCTGGGCAGAGCAGCTGATGGCTCTGGAAAGATAATGATGTGTCGAGCAGCAAAAGGAGCAGCAAAGCTCCAAGCACTGCTAGAAGTCTGGCCTTTGCTGTCAAGACCAACACAGCCAAGCAGAAAAAGTCTTTCCGTCGTATAAATAAAAAGAGAACCGCAAAAGGAAAAAAAAAAAAAATATTGCTATGCAAAGTGCTGAAATTCAAGACAAAACTAAACATAGAACCCAAAAAAGAGAAGTTAAATGCAGCCCCAGCCCCCCACTTCTGTTCACTGGCTTCTCCAATGAATCAGAGGTAAAAATATGACTTTGTTAATGCAAAGTGAAATAATTACACATGGTGAAAATGACTTAGCTTAAATAGCTGAGAACAACAACAGGGCTGACAGTGAAGGCAAACAAGGGTATGGAAACTGTTGTATACAAGGTGAAAGCTACTCAAAAGAGAACAACATGCTCAGATTGGAGGGTGGGAGTGGTACCATCTGGCTAAAAGTCAACAAATGTAATGCTTTTTTATAGGTAGGAAGTAGAGGAGAAAATAGATCCAGACAGCTATCAGCAAATAAATCTGAGCACAAAAGTACACAACACTTTTGAACACCACTTGAAGGAAAGAGTAATTGAAAGCACAGCAGCAAATGGAGATTTGGATAAAATACAAAATGTGGTTTATCAAGAGTAAATCATGGCAATGTAACTGATACTTTCTTTTGGTAAGGTTCCTTTTTTGTGAGAGAGAGAGGAAAATCAGTGGATCTAATCTTTCCTAATTTCAGTAAACAGTCGGATGGCATGCCAAAAGGAATGACTGCCTTAATGACAGATACAGGGATTAACACAACAACTGGAAGGAAACTAAGGAAGTGGCTAGAAATGAAGACTGCAAGTTGCATTGAAGGCAGAAATACAAGGAGGTCTTGCACTGGTATTACTTAAGGATCCATTGGCTTTTATAGGGATGGAATGAAGTGATTAAAAGAGAAGAGGAAAGAGGGAGCGACCAACAAAAAGGTCTATGAGAATCTGAAATCTCTGGTGGAAATGACACTGCAGAAAGACCTTTTAGCTGACTGAACCTGAGGGATGCCGGACCACACAAAACAAAGCTGATTGACTAAAATATTATAGGCCATACACTCTTCTTCACATGGTCTCTGTCTCCAGCAAACACCTCTTGGGGCATTTTCTGAGCATTCTGATAGACTGCAATGCTCCTTGGTGGCAAATGGTCATTGCAGATCTGCCTACAAATGGAGATGGGGGTAAGGACCCTTAAAAAGAGACAGGGAGGGATAATTTAAAGGATGATGATGGTACCTCTGGATTAATCAGTCCACCACAGCCACCTCCTCTGTGCCTTAGCAGCAACTACCTGACCTGCAACTGTCTCATCCAGAGCCCAATCTTTCCTGGCTCCTCTCCAGCAACCTTTGATGCTATATTCTTGATCACATCAATTCAAGAGATGGCAATGATACCAGATGGCTGCCCCAGAAGCTGTAGTCCTGCAGACTGGCTAGATTGGCAGAAAGCCAGGAGGGAAAAAAAGAATAAAGCAAAGGAAAAAGATACTAACTAACTCAACTTCAGTTCTGGGGAAGAAATTATGAAGCCAAGGCAAAAATGTTTTGTTGACTCCCCAGAACTTCTTAAAGCATGTAAACTGAAAAAGTAGAGAGACAAGTGTAGCACAGTGAGCAGCAAGAGTATCAATGAGGAGCACAGGGAACATCTCCTTCCATGGCATTCACCTCCAGGAGGGTGAAAGAAGGAAGGAAAGGAAAACTGCTGTGAAGAAACCAGCCTTACCTGTTGCTTATTCAAACACAGAATATAATACGGGATAACAGAAGAGGAGGCTTTCAGGCAACCCTTTGTTTTCACTGGGATTTCAGTTCTGAAACGAGCTTATGAAGCGGGGTGATTTCAGACTGACAGCTCTTCTGTGCTTGCATTAAGAAGCATACCCCTGCACAAAACCAATAACAAGAGTGGCCAGTTTTGCTAATCTAGCCTAGGAATCTACTCATACTCTCTCAGCAGTACTAAGAAATTATTTCTGGTTTTGACAGAACAAATCTGAGACACTCAGATGCTCTGGCAAGATGAATGCAAGAGCCTGAGCCCCAGAAAAAGCTCAATTCTCTACTAGCAGCACTGGTATTATGCCTCCAGCTAATTATCATGGCCTGATTAACTAATTCTCCCCACTTGTAAGCTGGTGGATATTCATCCAACATTACGGCAAAATGACACAGGTGTGAGTTACCCCTTATAATTATTGTTTTAACGACCTGCTCAGTAGCAAGTTCAGCTAAAGGAATATGCCACTACTGGTCAATGCAAGGATTCAGCAGAGGTATCCTGGTGAATACAGGAGATCAGGTAGTGCCTGGTGTTAAATCACCAAGTCACACAAATGTTGGCTAGAAGGTACCTCTTGAGCACGCTGATCCAGCCTCCAGCTTGAAGATGGATTAGCATCAATGCTACTCCTGCTCAGCCACAGATTTCTCTTGCCAGGTCTTAAGAACCTCCAAAGATGGAGATTGCAGAACCTTCCTGGGTGACCGTTTTGTTGCTGCACAACACTTGTAGTACAGAAATCTGTCTCATTTGTAAGTGCTCTTCCAGTACCTTTTCAATACAACCTTGTGGACAACACAACTTGAGCTCAAAGAAGAGCCATACAGCCACCTCTTGTATGGCAAAAGGTCATCTACATAGTGAGGCACCTATTTTTTCACCTTTAAAAATAATAACCAAGACAATGGTATTGGAAGGTGGGAGCCTTTTGGCAGGGAAAATGGTAAGACACAAACTTCAGTCAAAGAGATTTCTATTGACTTGGAAACAGCCAGGATTTCACCCAGTTTCTAGGTAGCTGGCACAATATACACCCTTGTTAACTGACTCTGCAAACATTAAGAATGGCATTATAATAATGATTAAAGGTCTGGAAAACCTGCTAGAACAAAGCAAAACATCCCAGTTGAACATATATATATATATATATACACACACACACATAAATCTAATCAATTGCAACCAGCAAGTGCCTAAACCATAAGAAAATTTCCTAACAAGGATAACTATTTAATGTGAAAATAAAAAGGCTTAACATATTCCTGTGACTGATTTTTCTAATAAAACAAATAAGGATTAGAAGTAAAGCATCACTTGGGAATGGTTTGATGCTGACTGGCATGATTTATCAGAAGAGTCTTTCAGGATTGTCTCTTCAAAACATTCAGGTCTGTTTGTACTGCAGGTCCAAAGAAGAAACTAATGCTTGGAGCTATGCAGATGGTCACACTGAATTTCACACAAACAAATGAGTTCCAGAGGTCACTTCCAATCTCAACCAGCCTATGATTCCACATGAAAATTATTTCAAGTGGTCCATAGAATCATAGAATCACAGAACAGTTTGGGTTGAAGGGACCTTCAAAGCTCATCCAGTGCCACCCCTGCCATGAGCAGGGACATCTGCACCAGCTCAGGTTGCTCAGAGCCCCGTCCAGCCTGGCCTGGGATGTCTCCAGGGATGGTTCATCCACCACCTCTCTGGCCAACCTGGGCCAGGCTCTCACCACCCTCAGTGTACAAAATTTGTTCCTCATGTCCGGCCTGAATCTCCCTCCTTTAGTTTAAACCATCAGCCCTTGTTCTATCGCAACAGGCCCTGCTAAGAAGTCTGTCCCTAAAAGTCTGTCCATGAGAAAAGGGAGCAGGTGCAATTCATATTCTGAGGTAGAGGGCAAAGAAAAACCAACTAAGATTAGGAGGCTCCATAAGGGACAGACTATTTTAATCCTGTTTGATATGTAAGAAGCCCCAGTAATGGTTTCTGACAAGTGTTTGTCCCATTCTCTCTCAAGTATCCCCCATGACAGAGACTCCAGTGTCCTCATAGTTCCTAATTAATTCTTGGGCTTCTCTCTGCTGACCATCAGAAGGATTTAATCTGTTTTGTGAAACACTAAATTTCTGTGGCTTCAATTCAAGCCACATATTTCTACTTCTACCCAGACTGGTTTTGGAGAACAGATTTTCTCCCCCACTTCTTACTTGCAGTAGTCTTTTCACGTACTTAAAGACAAGTTGTGATTTCTCCCTTCAGTGTGAGGGTTGGGTTTTATTTTGTTTTGTTTTGTTTTTTTCAGGATAAACATCCCCAGTTCTTTCATTTTTTTTTTCCCCCCAGAGCATTTTTCAGACCTTTCATCATTCTTCTGGCTGGACTCTCTCCAGCTTCTTCAAGGGCTTTTACCCCAAAATGGACACATCTGCTCCAGTTAAAAGTCTAGCAGGGATGACTTGCCTCTTCTCCCTTAACCAAAACAAAAGTTTGGTTCCAGTTTATTGTTTATGTTACTTGCGGCTTAACATAATCAGCAGCCAAACATAAGAGGGATTGCCTACATGTTCAGCTGCTTCTCTGAACCCTTGGCATGGAAAATAGACTAAAACATGCAAAAAAGAGTGAGAAATTCTGATTTTGTAGCCAGAGAAAAGAGGATCACAAAATTGAGGAGGACAAGACGTTTCATCAGGAGCAGGAACCAAGAGTAACTTCCAGGTCCCTTACCTAAGTCTTAGTAACAAAATCACCTTTCAGTAAATTCCAGTAGTATCAGTGCGGCAGATAAACGTCACACTCCAATGAACTTTGTGTTGCAGAGTCACTTACAGATGAACAGGAAAAATAAGCTGCAAGCAATAACATTATCCTGGAGGAGAAGCAGAAAAGGTATGTGAAAAGGGTCTCCCCTTTATACCTTACAATTCCTTCTTCGTACCTTCCAGCTCCCTAAGCACCACAACAGGGTCCAATATCTCTTGGATACAGACCTTTGTGTTGAAATAGAAGGGGAAAAATACAGCTTTGCTCTGCAAAAACCAACAGTGATAGATAAAAAAAAAGACTTCTTAATAAAACCCACAGCATTTCCTGATTTTAGTTCCTCTCTATTTAGGAAGCCCAGCAGTTCACATGCAAACACAGGAAGCTCACGGAGAGAATCATAGAATAGTTTGGTTTGGGAGGGACCTTCAAATCTCCCTCAGTGCCACCCCTGCCATGAGCAGGGACATCTGCACCAGCTCAGGTTGCTCAGAGCCCCGTCCAGCCTGGCCTGGGATGTCTCCAGGGTTGGTTCATCCACCACCTCTCTGGCCAACCAGGGCCAGGCTCTCACCACCCAGACAGCTCCCCAGACAGACAGGCTTCATAGCATACCTGGGACTTTCCTGGTTATAAATAAGGATTGTATTGCCTTCAAACATCAGGAAGCTTAAAGTAACATTGAAGGAATGGAGGTAACCAGGGAAATTATTCTGCAGAGGAGGCACCTTCATCTACTGTGGTTTTACTTTTTTTCCCAGGGTTTGTACATCTGACCAGGACCGTTCAGCCAACAGACCTTGACATCATCCCCTAAGCAGAGTCATCCTCAACATCTGAACCTCTCTGTTGCTTGAGGTGAGCAGATACGAACACAGTATCTGAGGTGGACTCTGTTAACACGATACATTACTGCTGTTGAAAATGCTGTTTCGCACCCTCGCCTGTCTCTGAGGTTTCAACACCACTAAGCATCGATGGGAGCAGTGTAGGTCTCTAGGGAGCCATGAGTGAAGCTGTGTGAGATCTCCTCGGAGCAGTCATGGAGCACCCACCACCCCAAGACATTGCACCCCTTGTTCAATCACAGGTGCTTGCCAGGTGGGTGTTAGCTCTGGCCAACGCTCACACAGCTGCAATGCTTGTTCTTCTCATATCACTGATAGCTTCTCCAAGCATCTGACTCCATCTGAGATGCCTTAGGTCTTCATGCTCCCTCCTTCCTGCTGAGCTGCCTGTGCCCTTTTAGTTCATTTAGGATTCCTAGAATAGAATCACAGAATCATTTCGGTTGGAAGAGACCCTCGGGATCATCAAGTCCAACCATAATGTAACTGCAGCACTAAACCATGCCCCTAAGAACTTCATCTAAACCCATTTCAAGTACCTCCAGGGATGGTGACTCCACCATTTCCCTGGGCAGCCTGTTCCAACACCCGAAAACCCTTTTGGTGAAGAATTTTTTCCTAATATCCAATCTAAACCTCCCCTGGCACAGCTTCAGGCCATTTCTTCTTGTTCTATCACTTGATATGATATTCTTCATGATATTCCTTCACCTTTTTGCCTGACAAAACATCACATGTTTGGTTGTTGGGCATTGGAACAGGCTGCGCAGGGAAGTGGTGGCATCACCATCCCTCAAAGTGTTTAAAAGATGCATAAATGAGGTTCTTAGTGACATGGTTTAGTGACAGTTTAAGTTTAATGGTTGGATTCGATGATCTTGAAGGTCTTTTGCAACCAAAGTGACTCTATGATGCCATGTTAGTGATGTCTTGCCTGATACTTTAACAGCAACCGGTGTAAGGTCTTTCTTTGCCTGCAATCCTCATCCAAAATCACTGTTTTGTTAGGGTATTAATTCAGGGTGCAACTGGAAATAAGATGTCACCTTCTAAGCCATCCATATGTACTTTCTGTTTCTCTAACAATAAGGCCAGCCAAGTGTATCCATCCAAGAAACATAAATCTCACAGCTTCAAGAAACCCTGGATGTATGTAGAGATTAAACTGTACAAGCAGACTTAAAACCCCGTTAAAAATCACTCTGCAATAACTTAAGCTGCTGTCAAAGTTTCTAGACACAAAGTGCCTTAGGGGAAATAAACACAAAACTGAAAGGCAACTTAAAGCAATCAAGGTGCATCATTAAAAAATAAAAATAATAAATAAAAAATTCCAGTGCCTCTTCCCTCCAGAGTTTTATCCTGAGCAGAGACTTCTTGGCCACATTACAAACTCCTGGAAGCCACAGGTTTCCCACAGAAGGCATTCACCACAGAAACAATTCAAGCATGGACACACAACAAACGTATTCCAAGAATTTTTTGAAAACATTAACTGACAAAACCCAGCCAAGTTTTGAAGCTCGCCATCCAAGTCACATGAGTAGGAATATGTTCTATAAACACAGACATATCTCTAGAAACAATGACACCTAACAGGAGATCCCCATTTCCATGTATTCTACTTACTGACAGCTGAGTTTAATATAAAGCACGTTTATTTTTCTTCTCTGGTTATTATTATTTGTACTAACTACAAAACTGTTAATAAAGCAGCACTTAAATTGTTTGTACCAGTGTTAAAACTATCTCGCTATGAAGCAAATGAAGTTCCCCTCTCAGATCTGCTCTGTGAACTGTGGGAAATTTCGCTGCACTGGTTATAATGTTTATTAAAAGTCGATTTTTGAGTAAACAATTGTAGCAAATTGATTGGTGCACTTCTGCACTCTGTTGATCCTTCATACCTTTTCAGGGAACACGTGCCTACGCTTTCAGAACAATGTCATTAAGATGGTGTTGTCTTCTTCCCACCTCCAACTTCTGACCTGTATCGTCCAGAAAGCAACTCCAGCACGATGTGGTTCCTTATTAAAAAAATCCCCACTGTTCCCCAAATTATGGTTCTTTAATAAAACCTGTCTTTGCTTCCCTTGTGATCTATATGTCCTACCTGACACACAACCTTCTCCTCCTGATGGCTAAGCACCAGCCCAATGATCAGGTACCTCCTTCACCACCCACTCTTGGTTGTCCTATTTGCACATGTTGCTGTAACACAGGTCACAGTTCTTCCGGATGGACAGGTCAGGTGGCCAAAAAGATAGCGAACCAAGCCAAGCATGGTTTCCCAATCCAAATGATTAACTTTGAGTAAAACGTAACCTCAGTTCAACTACGAATTAAAAGGGGGAATCGGAAGTGAAAATAAATAAGTAGACCAACAACCCAAACCCAGCAATATTTACTGAACAGAAGAGAAATAAAATTGAAGAAACATAAATCATGCACCATGAAGTTTAGAACCATTATATGGGAACCTTAAGACACCAGGAAAAATCTGCAGCTGGTAAAAATAAGAGAAGTTATCATTTTCAGGGTTGTTCTTTTTGGTTGGTTGTTGAGTCTGGGTTTTGTTGCCCTATTTTTTTGGTTTTGTTTTTGTTTTAAACAAAAGCATTACAACAAGCAAAACGTTACAGATGGTAGGGACCAGTAGAGGAAAGTTCAACGTGTGATTTTGATCTGCATTTGGAAAGCAGCAGGGCAACATGCATGTCTCTGATGATGATGAAGCAGCTTTTTCCAGTCCATTAGTAACAAAGGCAGATGTTAAACAACATCTACAAGAGATAAACATTTAAAATCAGGAGGCCTGGACAACTTTGCACCTAAGAGCACTTACAATAGCTGGCTGAGAAGGTCTATTTGAATACGGACTAATGCAAAAGTTGCACTCAAGAAAGAACAGATTCAGCACAGACCTCCAGTATGGCATATGGAATTCAGGCAAAGTAGGAATGTGGTGGAGGATTTGGGGATTAAAAGAGATAAATAACTTAGCGTGAACTCCCAGTACGTGCTGCTGAGAAAAGGCTAACACAGCTGTTTGCTGTATGAACTGAACAGCATGGAAGAACAAGATAATACTCCTTTTCTACATAGTATTGGGAAGACCTGTGCTGTGACACTAACATTGGGCAATTTAGGAGGCAATAAAGACCAAGGGAGGGTGTGGAAAGGAAACAAAAACACTTAGAGGAGCTTCACATCTTTCTGGAGCAAGACCTGGATGCCCTCACTAGAAGGTTATCTCAGTAGACACTTAGGTTAAGCAAACTCAATAAGGTCTTGAATGTCTTCAAAGACAATTTAATCCATCAGAGAAAGGCACAATGGGATGCAAAGTGGAAACCTATAAAAATTCATAACTCTCTCCAGCGTATCTAGATTAATAGAGCAATAAAAGGGGAGATAAAAGTGTGAACTTGTCCATCTCAGCTCCTGAAGAGTCTAACGAAGTATGAGATATGTTTAATCAGAAACAGGTTGTTGGACACAACTTCTTGGAGTTAACCGGTGAAAATCAGTTGCTTTCAATAACTAGCCAAATAAAATAACCTGCACTTCCCACCAGGGATTACTCTAATCTTAATATAGCTACAACTGCACAGTCTGCTGGGGCTTCTGATGTCAGACCTTGGCCTGGGCACTGAGATATTACTTTCTACTTGGATTTTCTCAAATAGCTGCTGGTTTCTAATCATGGAAGCCCACTTGCTCTTGCTGCTGTAATTTTGGAAAAAAAAAAAAAGACATTGAACTAACTACATTTCAATAATATTCTGAACTACAAGAGGAGGAAATGCTGCACAGAAGTCCTTACAAACTCCACTTTAGGGACACTCCTGTTTGATTAATGCCTTTTTGTTGGAAAAAGCTTGTTCAAGGTCTAAATATCTATGTAGTGAAGAAGAAGAGACAAAGCAAAGTCATATTGATACTGCTGGAGCCTCTGGGTACTGCAAATCCCCAAGGTTTCATCAGGAAACTTGCAGTATTTTCCCTTTGTCTTGGTATGGTTAGTGCATCCCAGCCAAAGCAGAAGAGGCAGCATCAGGCTTCTGCTCATCATACTACCAAATTTCTGTAATCCAGGAGACAAATAAATGAGAAAACCAACCTTTTCAGAATTATTTCATGATTTTTGCTGCTTGTTTGGCTTCTTTAGCTTTTGGAGTTCCCCAGAGCGACTACCAGGTGTTATTATTTCACCAGTGCAGATTGGCGATGTTGAGCTGGTCTCTGTACACACATGAATCAACACAGACATATCGCAACTCAAGGCAGAATTCTTTCATCTGAACTTTACTGCACAGTCCTATGTGAAATACCCAAGCAGAGCTGGGACAGGACATGGGCTGGTTGGTACAAGAAAGGGCAATTGAGAGATCTGTGTCCTCTGCAGGGGCACCTGGATGTCATAAGTTATCTGAAAGGCCACAAATTATCTGCAAGGCCCTACTCTTGGGCAACAAAATGAAACCTCAAAGCTCCAGTGACTGTAATGAAGTGACTGGAGTCAGACGCCTTTATAGGCAAACCAATCCCACCTTGAGGATATCTTTACAGCACAAAAGGAGAGTCTACATCCACTTCTTACTAACAGATGAAGGATGTTGGGGGTCTAGTTGTCCTTTGCATAACATCTTCCTCTGTTCTTGTTTACAGGAGAAAGAAATCCATCCTAAATGAAGGAGCTGTCCTGCGGTTTCAGAGAAGAGGCACAATTCCTACTTTTCTTTGCTATCTTCTAGTCTTTAAAGCAAGAAGGATCATGCCATCAGTTCTGGGTTTGCAATATTGAGCCAAGGAGACTCTGGGTGCATCTGCCAGTTATGAACTATTTGGATGTACTTCACCTAACAAAGGCAAATGGATTGTGCCATTCCTGTGACTGCAGACATGCCATGGGACAGCCCTTCACTTGCCATCTTAGATGCCACATCAATATAAAGGAGGGTTGTGCTGTATGTGGCTTATCAGACACATCTGGGTGTTAACCTGGAAACATGGACCCAGAACACATCCGCAGCGCTGGGATCTCACAACCCAATTGCTTTATTCTTCCCATAAAGAGTTTAAACCTTTTTTTTTTCCTGAGGCTCATCTGTGGGCAGAGATGAAAATGCATCTCAGTGGTACAAGCCATGGCAGAGATTGCTCCAGCTAGAGATAGGTAATACAGGCTATTGCCAACAGGCATCATGTTTGAGGACAGAAGTCCTTAAGAAGTTCTTCCCAGCTCCACAGCCTACCCACTAGACAAGTGAAAAATGAGGATATTCTGTTCAGCAGCCCATGCCTGCCCACTGCAATGAAAAACTGTGTTCACCATCATCTGGTTCGTGCCATCAACTTCCCTTAACTGGGTTTCCTGCCTCAAGGGGTTGCTTCCTGCCCACAACATCCCATTCCGAGCCCTGCACACATTACTGAGGGCTGCTGTTTGTAGACAAAAATTTATGGCACTTTGACATAGCGCAAAGCTGCAATGCTTTTAAATCACAGCGAAACTGGCACCAGAACACAGCTGTACCTTGTACATCCCTCACAGGTTTATCTATCTATGAGCATTTCTGAGAGAAAGTATGAAAATGCAGTTTTGTCTCTTCATTTCATTCCTAAATTCCCATCCTTGGGATCAAGGGAATCACACAGAAGACATGGCAGTGGCATAGGAGGAGGGAAGAGAAAAAGTAAGAAAGCCTAAAACACAATTTTAGTACCTTATTACAAGGCATATATTTTAATATAAAGCCTATTATTTCAACAATCATAGTTGCATTTACTGTCACTTGTAACTGATGTACTTTACAAGTGAGGAGGGGGGCTCTTCATCCACAGCTTTCCTGACGTGGGCAAAAAGCCACTTAAAAAAATAAATCCATGAGACCTTTGAGAGTTTTGGGTGGAGTTTAGTACTATCACCTTGCTGCATTTCTGGTCCAGCTGTTCTTTTTGTACATCAGCCCTTGGGAAATATATGTGTCATGCATAACCCCACTGATACAAGTTATCAGGCAGCTGTTACCGGAGTTATTTGACAACAGCATCACATGCCACGGCTAAACAGCATGACAGATAAGGCCAAATAATGTAAATTAGTAGAATAACATTATTTTCTCCTAGGTGTACGCCTAATTTCTACCAAACATGGCTAAAGGTCCCCTAGATTTAGCCCAGCTCCAGTCTTTGCTGCACAAAATTAAATGCAGCATATGAAAGGGACAGAAGATAGATGTAGGTGCTTTCATCAGCATAAGAGTACATTGAAACTTACAGCTCTTCTCTGAAAAACCCTCGTATAAAAGGCAACAAAGGTCAAGGTTGGCTCCCTGAGGGCAGCAGCCCCCTGGGATGGTAAAATTAACTTAACTCCTTAACTTCAAAATATGTGGAGTCAAAGCAGGGACATCTCACTGGTACTTCTGCCAAGGGGATGTGTGAAAAAGAAAACTGCTATACTTCCAAAGAGTAGGGAAATTAGCCCTGACCTGGGGTCCAAGGCACAGCTGATTAAAACTCCTTGGAATTAGAAGACTATTATATTTTTTTTTTCTTTTTACATTCACAGTAATTTGCCTCTTCAATGGCATAAAAATTAAATCCAGACGGAATGGCTTTTTAATTAGAATCATACTTTCCTTATCAGAGTGAGAACACTTAACTGATTACAAAAGAAATGTGGAAACCACTGGCGTTCTGTTGCCCATTCTCCAGCCACGCTGTGAAGCAAACTCAACCAGCTAAACCGCACGTAACCCTTTGGAGACCACCCCATATGAGCTCTCCTCACCCTGTGTAGAGATCAGAAAAAGTGATACAGGACGTACAGAGTCAATATAGAAAGGTATGTACAAAAGCTTGCTCTCTCTGGCTGAACCTGCTGGAGGTCACTCTTGTTTTAATTTGATGTCCCCTGGAAATTCCCTATGGAAGCAAAGAAACCCTATAGATTTAACTGCAACTCCTTGGCTGTGCTGTTATTTATCTTCATAGGCAATAGAAAGTTTTCTTGCTGTCTCAAAAGTGCCCTCAAGCCAAAGGCTGAAATGGTACATCTGACCCCATTCCCAGCAGATATACCCCACCAGTAACTCTGATGGTGTGCTGGTTTGGCTGAAAATGGGTTAATTTTCTTTGTGCAGTTAGAAACCTTTCTTTTTCATAGCTAGCATGCTTGCTATTTGGACTTAGTTTGAGAACAAGCAGATAACACCCCAGCACAGAGCTAATTGCTCTGGTCTGAGAGCCAAGGACATTCTGAGTGCTCTGCCCGCAGAGATGGGGCAGAGCTTGACTGACATCTAGACTGATCAATAAGAGTATTCCATCCCATCAGCATCATGCTTCATATATAAGGAGTCAGGGCCTTCTGGTGGGTGCTGCTCTTCTGCTTTCTCTTGCTTGCTCTTGCTATTGAGCTGGGAGAGTTTGGTTGGGATGTTCAGCTTGGCCATTTTCAGTCAAACCAGCAAAGATAGTTAAGGATCTCTTTCTTCCCCAAGCGCTACCATCCAGGCTTGTCGCCAGAATATTCTTATTTTGCTGCTCCATACGTTGACAACAAAATTCACAGCTCATGATATGGGCAAGGGTGGGTCACACAAGCTGTGCCACCCACCCGCCTCGAGGTGTTCCCTGAGGAACATCTCACATCCCACAGCCCCTGGGCCATGGGCAGGACTGCTGTTACCTGCACTGCATTTGGGTTTCAGCTCTCCAGGGTTGCTCCTGTAGCAATTTCCATGAGCATTAAACTCACAGTCAGGTCCTCAGACGGCACAGCAATGTTAACGTCAGCGAAGCTAAGCTGATTTATTCCGGCTGAGGACGGTAACTGCAGGGTAGGATTTTCCCAAGCACAACTATTAGTTAAATTCCTAGGGCTGAATGACGATGTGACTGAGTGCCTGCGTGCTTTTATCTTTCTGTTTCCAGTGCCAGCTCCTGCTCGGGAAAGGGATGTTGAGGCAGATGCTAGAACTGAGGTCTTGAACCCATGTTGTTTGCAACGATCCTGTGGGACTTTTCATCAGAATCGCACTGTCACGGGAACTCAGAGGCATTTTCCTTACAGACAGAAAGAAGATCAGATACTACTTCAATTGGGAAAGTTACTCTATTTTTAGCTCCAGCAAAACATTGCAGGCATAAGGTGCTGGATTGCAGAGGCTGAAATAACCACCTCCAGGACAAATCAAGGAACAGACACGTTGATCTCCAGATGTCTCCCACACAACAAAGAAAATGCAGTTTTACCCTTGCAGCTCCTCCTGCCCTCTCCCTCCAGACACCCAGATGTGCTGCTTTCAGTCACACCATCAAAATGCCGCAAAATTGCAGGAAAACTTCACTTGGTGCTATCCCTGATATACGCCACCTTTATCTCACTGGTCAGGACCTTCTTTGGTTCTCAAATACCTTAAACTTAACACTTCAAGCAATATTATATTTCCAGGCCTGGAAATATTCTTCCCCAAATAAATCTGCTGCTGTTGAAGCGAGTTAAAGATTCCTAGACTCTAAGACTGAATACTTTTCAAACTAATACCCTGTTTCCCCAAAAATAAGACAGGGTTTTATACTAATTTTTGCTTCAAAACTTATTACTTTTTTACATGTATAGCTGCCTGGATATTATTTAAATTGACTTTTTTTTTTTTTTTTTAAATGAACTGTAACTAGGGCTTATTTTTGGAGTAGGGCTTATATTTCGAGTGTCCTCAAAAATCCTGAAAAGAACATGCTAGGGCTTATTTTTGGGGTAGATCTTGTTTTCCAGGAAACAAGGTAGTTGTGACTGAACAGCTTTCAAAACTGAAACTCTTCCACTAATAGTATTTGATCTGTGATCTAAAATACAGGTCATTACACCTTCTCTGAGGGTGTTAGTCTTACAACCTTCAAATCAGGAAAGTGCCATTTCCCTCCTTTCCAGAAATGGCTGTGCCATCATTTAAAGACGTGGCACATTCTGGCCATTCCTAGTCTGAAAAAGGACATTTAAAAACAATGCATAAAAAGCAGGGGCTTTTCTTCATTAATTTTTCTGTCAAGAAAAATGACTTAAAATTCGTGAATTTTTCCAGTTTCTTCATGAGAAGAAAACAAACAAACAAACAGAAAAACTACTCTGTTTTTTCTCGCCCGTCAATCAAGAATTAAAATCTCCATGGATAATCATCGCTCTCATGCGCCGCAATTTTACAAGCAAAAAACTCCACCTTCCCGAAAATATTCCTCATGTAAAAGTTTAGGGTTTTGTTAAGGAAAATACATTTGGAAGATAAATAGTCAGCAAGCTCTAATGTGAAGAAATCAGTCAAGGTTCTTTCTATCTTGGCCTTAAAAAGCCCAGAACGTCAGGGATTGGAAGGGACCTGGAAAGCTCATCCAGTGCAATCCCCCCATGGAGCAGGAACACCCAGATGAGGTTACACAGGAAGGTGTCCAGGCGGGTTGGAATGTCTGCAGAGAAGGAGACTCCACAACCTCCCTGGGCAGCCTGGGCCAGGCTCTGCCACCCTCACCATGAAGAAGTTTCTTCTCAAATTTAAGTGGAACCTCTTGTGTTCCAGTTTGTACCCACTACCCCTTGTCCTCTCATTGGTTGTCACTGAGAAGAGCCTGGCTCCATCCTCCTGACACTTACCCTTTTTATATCTGTAAACATTAATAAGGTCACCCCTCAGTCTCCTCTTGTCCAGCTCCAGAGCCCCAGCTCCCTCAGCCTTTCCTCACACGGGAGATGCTCCACTCCCTTCAGCATCTTGGTGGCTGTGCTGGACTCTCTCCAGCAGTTCCCTGTCCTGCTGGAACTGAGGGGCCACAGCTGGACACAATATTCCAGATGTGGTCTCATCATATGTGTGGCACCCCACACTCAGAGGTCACCTGCAGCCACTAACTGGGTGAACTGGGCAGAAATATCATGGTTTCCACACTGTACACCTCACTGTTGGTGTACAGTATCAATTTAAGCTTATCTACCCCTCCTCCAGTTCCTTACTACTTGTAAGCACCTCATGTCCCTGTGCACATGTAGTTGGAAAAACACTTATTTTAAACTCGCTGTTGCTATTTTAGTATGTTGTGAAGGATGTGGGAGAGAATCCCTCTTGCTCATATGAAAGCAATCAAAAATATTAATCCCCTTCTCCCTCTCCTCTGAAAAAGAAAACAAATTTACAAGAGACAGACCACGTATTTTCTGTGAAACACAGTGTTGGGACAATCAACCTAAACATGGGCTGAATGCTGAGCACATGGTCAGGGTCATCCTGATGAAAACCTTTCCCTGCCTCTGTTCCCTAACAAAACACTCATTTCTTTTCACAGCCATGACCCCCATGACAGCCTGAATGATGACACCGTTGGCTGGCACAGAAAACCCTGAGTCCACTGTGGATGGATCCCTCAAAAGAAGAGGTAATGGTCAGAGAGAGCAATGACCCCGTCACACGTCACGTTTAAAGTTTTCCAGTTGGCTTTGAGTGTTCTGCAAAAGGACCGTGTCCTTCAGTGTGTGCAAAAGCACTCACACATACCTCCAAAAAAAAACCAAAATAGACCAAAGGGAAGATTGGAAACATTTCTTCATGGAAAGGGCTGTTGGACATTGGAACAGGCTGCTCAGGATAGTGGTGGAGTTACCATCCCTGGAAGGGGTTAAAAGACACGTAGATGAGGTTCTTAGGGACACGGGTTAGTGTCAGGGTTGGGTTAATTGTTGGACTCAATGATCTTAAGGGTCTCTTACAACCAAAACGATGCTATGATTCTATGATTACCAAGAAAGGCACTATCAGTGGGATTTTCCCACTGGACAACTGGAAAAGCTGCAATGCTGGGGGGACTTTATGAACCTCCAGAGACATCCTGCCCATCTCTCAGCAAAACAATAGCTTTCCAAGATTATTTGTGTCCATCTCCCACTATCACCAGTCTCAAAGCCAAACATGGATGTGTCTCCAAGCATGGCCAACCTCCTGTTCCTGCATTGACAGGAAGACACATACTGAAATAACACCTTGATCGTGCTAAAGGTGTTTTTCCCTTGCTAAGTTTTTCCTTAAGCAGGACGGCCAGCACTGCACTGTGAACAATATCACACCAATTGCTCTCCTTGCCCAGCAGTTAAGTAACACATCCCACAGGAAGGCTCCTTCTCAGGCAGTCCCTGTGACAGACAACACATCCCTTTCAGAAATAAGCCAACCTCTATCACAAGAGAAGTTGGCTTTCTGGATTGAGTGCTGCTCTTGGCAGATTGTTCTCACATCTCACTCCCCTCATGGCTACAAGCCTTCCCACATCCAGTCAAATTCAATCCCATCAAGCCTAGAAACCTGTGCCAGCACTAGCCCTCTAGTTAAAAAGACGCTTCTATTCCCTGATGTTTTCACGAGAGCATATGTAGGGGGTAACCACATCATCCCCGTGACATCGATTTGCAAGGCTAATCTAGTCAAGCACTAACTACAGGGTTTTTACAATGTAGGCAGACAAAAGTGAAAGAAATAAGCAAAGGGCAATGAAAGGAAGTCTGTTTTCCTAATTTTCATACTGGGTTTTAGGCATTCAGCTGCAAGACCATGCAAGTTCATGTACGGAGCTTGGAACTGAACTAAGAGCTTCTCAGCTTCATCCTTGTCCTGAACTGTTGCTCTTCTCCAGCTGCAGCTCAATTTATGGGTTCATCTTCTACTCATGGTTACCCCAGTGGACACTGTTCCTTGCCTGCACTTCTACCCAGGCTCCTCTGCAAGGGAAATTAAGCATTTATTTTTAGGTGCATTGTACTGTGGTTGAGCTCTCCTCCCAGGGCTGCAATATATATTTAATACCAGTTTCCAGAGCTGACAGCCCAGGAAGCTTGAGTGGTGAACTGGCAGAGAAGAAGGTTCTTAGGGACATGGGTTAGTGCCAGTGTTGCATTAATGGTTGGACTTGATGATCTTGAGGGTCTCGTCCAACCAAAATGATTCTATGATTCCATAATTGATCTGCTCAAGGGTTGCAGCTCCTAACCCCTTTGCAGTTGGAGTTTGTGACTGCTGCCCTCATGTTTCTCTCACCCATTGCTCCCACCTGCCCTTCCATATGGTACTATAACGTCATCCCAGTCCTCACTGTGTCCCCAGGACAATTTGGTGCTGGGATCACAGGTCCTGGCTGGTCCCTAAGGTTTCCATCACAGCTTGCAACAGCTGCTTGGACTCTTCCCTTCTGTATCTCTTTCCCCAGAGAGTAGATACAGAGCTGTCAAGCACATTAGGTATCTTTCCTTTAGAAAACCACAACCTTTACTCAGCCTTTTACTTAACTATTCTTCCACAACTGAATTTAGTACTTCTAAAAGGTGTCTTTTCAATAAATCCTGGCTCTATCTCCCTGTAATGACTATATGTAGCAAAAAAAATGTGAACAGGCAACCAAAGCTTCAGCTTTATAGTTAGATTTAAAAATATTTCCAGATGCTTACTGGTCCCTTCAGACATTTCTGAGGCTCAGGTCAAGTAGACCCAAGGCAGTAAGCTCCAGTTTTAAATTTCCTTTCCATCTAGAAAATCATCAGGGCTTGGCTAACACAGCTTAACCACCAGCTGTCTGGTCCTGGGAACAGCTTCCCCGTCAAAGGAGTACCACAAATGAGTGAACTTTAAGAAGTTGAAGGTATATAACTGTGTGAATACAAGAGGAGCCCTATGTTGAGAGAGACGTCAAGGAGACAGAAAGGTTATTCCTGCCTTACATTCCCAAGCTTGTAAGATCCAAATGAAAACAGCATCTAAGCTAGAAGGCATAAATACACACGCCAACATTATGAGTTTCTTCCTTACAGCGTGTAAATTTAACTATAGCGTAGATTATGCATTTCCAACACAACTTCAGCTGCTGCCAGACATCCACCTAGTCTCCAAAAGAACTAGGTACCAAGATGAATGCATCTCTAAAAGCAACAGCTCACATCATGGTTTTATTAAGTGTTATTATAGCCATGATTGACTGCTGATATAATGAGATTTTTTTTTTAATTAGACTGACTAGAAGAGGAAAAAAAAAGAGCTTTTGAAGCTCTTTAACTCTGAAACACATTCAGGAAACTATAGGATAAGCATAGATCTAAAATAATTCTTCTGAGTTCAGTCAAGCTAATTAATTACAGAGAAAAAAGAGTAATTAGCACCTGCAGAGCAGATGAATCACTTAGGAAGGAGGTGGTGGGATCTTCAGCCCTTGTAGGACTGCAGAGGTGGGCAAGAGTTATCACCTCTGTGACAGCAGGGAACGAGCAGGTGGAGAGATGCGAGGAGAACTGCAGCACATCATAAAAATCTACGTCCATGAATTAATTTGCAGGCTTGGTTTTCTGAGATACGTTGTAGGTCCATAACGCAGAAGGGTGGCAGTGACGGTTTCACAATGAGCCATTCACTCCAACCAGTACAATTTTCTTTCAAACTGTCCCACTGACAAACACCTCCAGGCTAAAACCAGAGATACTTAGCTTTGTTTCCCTTTCGGACCTGAGGAAGTATTGCCATGTCTGAAATTATTTGTTTTTATTACCTAAAATTACCTAAAATATATATATATGTATATATGTATTTCAGTTGTTCCAATATAAGCTGTTATTTCTCTTGACAAACCTTGCTTCATCTGCACTGTACACAAACAGCCTGAAGATAAGCCCTTGACATACTGTTTGCTGCAACGTGTAGGGGGAGGGAGGAGAGAGTGAGGCCAGGAGGAACAAAGGTTCATTTTGCCAAAAAAGGTGCTGCAAAAAGAAATTTAGTGGAGAGGATGGAAGAGCAGGAATTCCTGCGCTCAAAACCACTGCCCGTGCCCCAGCTGCAAAGCAACAACTCCAGAGGGTGAAAAGAGCTTTGCACAGAGAATTGTGCAAAAAGGGAATTGTACAATCGGAGCGAAACAGAAGGGGTGGGAAAATTCTTTGAGAGGAATCATCGCAGGGCTGGAATTAAGTGCATGGCATAGCTGAGACCCACACGGCTCTGCAGCCGTGTTTAATGTCATTCCCCAAAAAAAATGCAAGCAGCCCAGCAGTCGACACTTGAGCACGTTAGCAATTCTTCACATAGCGTTTGGGCTCCTTTCGGTGCCCTGTGAGGCTGGGAACTGTCTCAGCAGCAGCTTTTTTTCTCTGCCTTCGAGTATGTCAAGCAAAAAGAAAACATGCTTCTATTGTGAAAAAAAAAAACAACTGGAAAAGCCTAATTATGCTTCAGAACCAGGGTGAAAGAGAAAAATAACCAAATAATGGATACAGGCTTTGCAGGAAACAAGTGGCTTGTTTCAGTGTTTTCTCTTTTGCACTTGCACCTTGCTCTGAAATAACCCCAGAACAACTGAAAACCCCTGGACCTGTTGTGATAGGACAAGGGGTGATGGTTTTAAACTAAAAAAGGGGAGATTCGGGCTGGACATGAGGAAGGAATTCCTTACGAGGGTGGTAAAACACTGGCCCAGGTTGGCCAGAGAGGTGGTGGATGAACCATCCCTGGAGACATCCCAGGCCAGGCTGGACGAGGCTCTGAGCAACCTGAGCTGGTGAAGATGTCCCTGCTCATGGCAGGGGTGGCAGTGGATGAGCTTTGAAGGTTCTTTACAACCCAAACTATTCTGTGATTCTATGACCTCCCCGGGGAGAGAGTCCCAAAGGGGTGTTCAGCCAGCACAAGGCTCCATCACCCATCATGCAGCCACCATCACATGGCAAGACTCAGCAAGGAGAAGATCACAGCCACATCCCTTTGCATTCCTTGCTGAACCATCCCAAACTACCAGCCCTGAATTACAAGGGAAAAAACAGCCAAGAAATCCTAGGCACGGCTCAGGATTAAGCCCAACCAGCAATGGCAAAGAGGATGAAGAGGCTTTAGCAGCAGGACACATGCGACCACAGCGGTTCCTCAGCTGAGCGGTTTTCCTTTGACTGATGCTGAATGGTCCTGGGGAGGATCTCATTTCCTCCCTCCCTCTGCAAGAAAGGACACCTGCCAGGGCACTGGGGTTTAATCTCCGCTCAGCGAACTCCTTGGGGCTGTGAAAGGTGACTAAACAAAGAAACAAACACAAAACCACAAAACAAAACAAATCAAACCAAACCCAACCCAACCCAACCCCAAACAAAACAACCATCAACAAAAAGAAAAAAATGAAGAAAACACCACCACACAAAAAAGTCACCATCCCTGGAGGTGTTTAGATGAGGTTCTTAGGAACATGGTTTAGTGCTAGAGTTGGGTTACGGTTGGACTCGATGATCCTGAGGGTCTCTCCCAACCAAAATGTTTCTATTGTACTATGAATACACACATCCCACATAGCCACAAATGGGCTGAACTTTCTAAAGGGGTTCATCCCTCCCCTGACAAATAGCTAGGGATCTGTAATGGGAAATCAGCTATAAAAAATAACCCTTACATTCACGTAAAATATGAGTTTAATTTGGCTAATGCCAAAGGTGGAAGAGGTATAATCTCCAGCAGGATTTGGATTCTGGCTGTTTCCAAGCATAAAAATGCTGAGTGTCAGTGTTGGAGCAGTTTGCAATTTTCTTGCAACAGTGTTGTTACAGATGTTTTTTTTAGGGGGTGGAGCGGGCATCACGTTCAGTGTATTTAATTCTGTTTGCTTTTGGCCTTGCATAGAGATGTTCTCCCTAAAGTTTGAACTGCGGCAGTCTGGCCATTTAGGAAAGATGAAATAAAAGCTGCTTTTCAGTAATAAATAAAGCTGGCTGCAAGGAAAAGCTCAGTCTGAGCAGGTTTTCTTCTTCTTTTTTTCAATCTTACACAACACAAGAGAAACCTGGGGAGGGATTCAGCTTCTAGCTTAAGATCTTTAGATGGACGTGTCTACCCAAGGATTGAACCACAACTGTAATCTCAATGAAGGTCCAAAAGGGTGCATAGCTGAGGCATGCGGTGACATTTGAGATAATCTATTTTCTGTGTTTACACAGCATCCACATGGGGCAGATAACCCAGCATCTACAAGGGCTTTGCTCTCCAGAAAGGGATGGTGTGGGACAATGGGATGTTTTCTTGTATCTCAAATGGACCTGAGAGGGGAGCACCCAAACTGAACCTGATGATACTGCTGACCACAGTGGGATCTCAGACCATCTGGGTCGCATGTAGACACATAGAAATGCCAAAACGTAGGTGTCCTAATCTACCAGGTGAATCCCACCCTGAGGTCACCTGCAAGGGAGCTCACAGATTCATTAGCTAGGATAGACAATGACATTTATAAGGGCCCTGGAGATTCTTGGTGCTCAGATGTTGGTTGTGATGTTACAGATCACCAGGTATTAAACAAAGCATCCATTAAACACAGAATCAAGGTTGGAGCACTGAAGAACCATCTTTTTAAAAGAGACCAAATAGATTTCAGCTTTACAGAGGAGACATAAAGTATCGATATTTCCCCCTCCAGGCAAGAATTGTATTTAAATAGATTTGTTTTTTTCCTTCCCTCTTGATGAAATGCAATTTCACAGGGATGAAGATTAAAGAAATGTGGAGCTCATACTGTGCTTCACATCTGTCTGTCAGGAATGGGAACATCCCTGAGCATACTGCAAAAGCAAGATGGGGATTATGGGGATGGTGGTTCAGCAAACTGAGAGTTGGGGGCTCCATATTCAATTCATTTGGTCCATTCTCAAATTCAAATCAATTCAAATCAACGAAGCCAAGGCCATGACATCCAGAAGAGCTTATCAAAACAGCATCACCAAGTCTGTTGTCTGGCCTTCTAGTGAAATGCATCAGAAAACAATCGCAATTTGGTTCTGAATTAGAAAATAAGTCCAATTCAGTTCTAACACTTGAATTTAAATGCAAATGACGGAAGTTTAAGTTTCCATCTCCCAGCAGTGCAAACAGTTAAATGAATGGTTAGTGACTCCTCTGGGGGTGAGAAATTTACCTAATGTGACTAATGAAGGAATTTAAGATGGTTAAGAAAGACTTTCAGATGACTGGAAAAGTGACCTTGTTGATGTAAAGCACATCAGTGTCTCTAAAATCCATCTAGAGTTCAGAAGCTAAAATAAGTCCTGAAAATGTTATATACATATATAAATATATATGAAAGTTAGTGCTGTAGATAAAATCTGGCACAACAAACCGCCAGTAAAGCAGCACTAATGTGTGTTTTGCAGCATTAAGCAACCCACAACACATATCCCTGCGCACAAAAATGTCTCTAAATTCACTTCGTAAACCAACCATCTAAAAAATTACTGAACTGAGTTCTGATGTCACCAGGGTACCACATCTGCCTTGCATCTGCATGACTGATGGATGAGTGGGGGAAAGAATATCGGAGGCAAGGACCGTAACAGCAAAGAAATATTGCACCTGCTTCCGCCTCTTAACCTTACCTGCTTGCTTCCAGCAGGTCAAGTCGTGTACACATTGGCTATTTATATTTGTGCAGATTGGCAATTATTAAACATAAGTGCTCTCGCTATTATAGCTCTTCCCTCATTAGGGTTTATGCATGAGGTTAAGCAGTTTAGAAGTGATTTGTAGCAGAGCTAATAGCCAGTAGCTGCTTCTAATAAAGTTGAAGTTTCAGGACAGAAAGTCTTGGTACTCTGTTAACAACATCCTTATTAAGAAGGAAACTTTGTCCTTTTATTTACAGCCTTCAGGTTCTCTAAACACCCAGTTCTGAAGAAGTGTGGTGTCACCCCATTCAATAAATAAAGGGCTGTATAACGATGCAAGGAGCATCCAGCAATTAGGGAGCCCAACTCCTCAAGCCTTCCCCAAGGCACTTTTTAAGTACTAATGAATGAACTCTGTCTGTGTTATGGGTCTTGCAATGTGAAAGGTGAAGCTCATGCCCGGAGAAATGAATCATCCCAGAGAAATCCCTGGTGGTCAGGCATGAAGCCAAGCAAGCTGTAAGCTGCTCCAAAAGGGAATGGTGACAAGAAGACAGCTCAGCTGGTGAACAGCCTTCCCCAGGACCTCCCTGCCATGGCGGTAGCTCTGGATGAAGTCCAGTCTAATGGCTGGAATCATGTCCCTGTCCCTCTCACACCTCGAAATGGAGAGGCTGATTCTTCTTCCACGACAGTCCTCTGGTATCTCATTTTCAGAGGCAAAGTCACCACCCCTCTTGGCTGGGTTCCCATCCAAATGAAGGCTATAAAAGCTCGTGACTTCTGGAAAACATCTGGGAGTGCGGAAGGGAGGGAGCAGTGAAACTGTAAGTGCTCGGCACTGATTGAGGGAAACTCTGCCCAGCTGCATGGGGCAGGAGGACAAACCAGTGCCACAGCACAGACAGGTCTCATAGGGGGATTATTGTGGCCTTTCCGTACTCAAAATGGTCCTGTAAGAAAGATGGGGACAGAGGGTTTACAAGGGTCTCTTATGGTGGGAGAAGGGGTGACAGTTTTAATCTAAAAGAGGGGAGATTCAAGTCAGACATGAGAAAGAAATTTTTGACTCTGAGGGTGGTGAAACCCTGGCCCAGATCACCCAGAGAGGTGGTGGATGAACCATCCCTGGAGACATCTCAGGCCAGGCTGGACGGGGCTCTGAGCAACCTGAGCTGATAAAGATGTCCCTGCACATGGCAGAGGTTGGACTAGATGACCTTTGAAGGTCCCTTCCAACTAAAACTATCTTATCATTCTATGAATCT
The DNA here is from genome assembly GCF_036013475.1 of Columba livia. Taxonomy (NCBI): domain Eukaryota; kingdom Metazoa; phylum Chordata; class Aves; order Columbiformes; family Columbidae; genus Columba; species Columba livia. The sequence goes on from NC_088603.1 coordinate 4,093,796, forward strand.
GACCTGCATGCCTGTCTGTTTGTCCATGTTCTCCATCCCACCTGCTCAGCCAGAACTCCAGCCCCCTCCTGCTCTGGTGTCTCCAGGCATCTCTGACTCAGTTTGTTTCTGGTTTTGGCCCATGACTGAGGGTTTGTCTTGGTTGCATTTCCCAGATTCTGGTTCTTATAAAAGACCTTCCTCTTCTTTCCAATATGGAAGAAAGTTAGTGGATGAGACCAGAGAATGAAGCTATATATAATCACACAGCCATTCCCGGGCATTGGAAAACCACATTTCCATTTCCACTGAGCCAGCATGATGCAGCAGTGATGCTGTTTGCAGCAGTGAAATGACACCACCACACTTGTGCTAACTTGGTCTGAGGGCAGAACACAACCTACTGTGCTCATTAAGCCAAGCAAAGACTTGCTCTTCATTAAAACTTAACAGTTTTTAATTCACACAGATAATTTGACTTCTTTCCTGAACTTGAGCCAGAAATGCCATGCAGAGTGTGACAAATTTCCTCCAGGTGCACTCAGATCTGACTTAAAAAAAATCATCTCCTCTTGGGCCTCATTGACCCACACAGTGTCTGGTGCCCTTCCTGAGACTGCCAATAAATGGGACGCGATGCTGAAAAGGGAGTTATCCTTCCTGCCCCTCTTCTCTCTCTTCTCCATCTACAATAAATATTTGTGTCTACATGCTGGTCCATATACCAGGTAAGTTCCCAGTTCTACCAGACTAAGTCATAGAACGATAGAATCATTTCAGCTGGAAGAGACCCTCAGGATCATCGAGTCCAACCATAACCCAGCTTTAGCACTAGCCTATGTCCCTAAGAACCTTGTCTAAATGCCTTTTCAACCCTTCCAGGGATGGTGACTCCACTACTGCCCTGGGCAGCCTGTTCTAGTGCCCGACAGCCCTTTCCGTGAAGAATTTTTTCCTAGCGTCCAACCTAAAACTCCCCTGGTGTAACTTGAGGCCATTTCCTCTTGTCCTATCACTTGTTCCTTGGGAGAAGAGACCAACCTCCTCCATGCTCCAACCTCCTATCAGGCAGTTCAGAGATCAGAAGGTCTCCCCTCAGCTCTTGTTCTCCAGGCTGAACCCCCCAGGTCCCTCAGCTGCTCCCATCACACTTGTGCTCCAGACCCTCACCAGCTTCGTCACCTCCTCTGCACCCTCTCCAGCACCCCAATATCCTTCTTGTGATGAGGGGCCCAAAACCGGCTCCAGGATTGTAGATGGGGCCTCACCAGCTCCGAGTACAGTGGCACAATTGCTTCTCTAGTCCTGCTGGCCACACTATTCCTGACACAAGCCAAGATGCTGGTGGCCTTTCTGGCCACCTGGGCACACACTGGCTCATGTTCAGCATAAGTTAGTATATGACGTGGCAAGTGGAAGATGGATTTCCATGAGATACCAGTCTTTCCAGTTGTTTCTGCTGGAGACCATCTGGTAAAGGGAAAAAGAGGGAAAAAGCTATCCTGTTCTTTTTCCATGAAAAAATAATAGAAACACTCTGTTTGCCATTTCCAATGCAGTCCTGCAATTGGTACCTCGGGAGTTCTGAAACACCGTTCACGACACTGCTCCCACCACTTACTCATGCGCCAGTTGCCCATTTTCAAGATGTGCAGAGCACCTCCCTGCTTTGCATCCACCAGCTACCCCGACCTCGAGTGAGAAGAGACAAATACTACTCAGCAAGGTCACACCACTACAAAACGATGAAAAATAGAAATATAACAGCAGTCTCCCAAGTCAGCTCTGGACAGACTTAGCAAAAAAAACCCAGCACATCCTACTTTGCATTTTTATCTGGTGCAGCCTTCTGGCTGTCACAGCACTGCTGATATTACAACAGGAAGGAGTTTGAACCAGAGTATTTTTAAAGCACTGTAAAAAAGGGGGAAAATAAAACGACAGACACATACACACCCAAATTCACAAGCCAAGCGGCTTTCCCTGTCCATGGTCCCATCTGCCTCCTGATGCTGAATATTTGGCAATTTTCCCTCTCTTTAAAAACCACCCTGGTGGACTCATCTCTTGTTACGATACATTACGATTTCCCTCCTGTCTGGTTCTACAGTTTTATTGATGGACACCGACCTCTTGGCTGTGGGGATGGTGTGATAATTATGGTGTGAATCCCCTGCTGACATGTTTGAGTAACACACTGTTGGAAACAGCCTTAGATGTCCCTCATAGGGTGTTTTTCCTCAGATGCTGCATTTTGCCTGTTTTGCTCTTTTGCCTTCTTATGCCCTAAATAAGAGCTCCCAAAATATACGTACTGCTGAAAACTTTCAACTTTATAGAGAGGCAATGAGAGCTACCCAGATACAGGGTTGGGCAACTGGTTCTCCTGGATGGCTCTAAATAAAGTCAGTCATGCATTTACACATGTATAAATTTAATAAGTCATACACCCACTAATACACTGAGGTTTTGTGGCAAGGCCTTTGTAAAACACATGTTGTCACTGCTAAAGGATCTCTGTGCTGGATGCAGGAATCTGGCTAAAGGATTCTAGTGAGTATCTTGCCTCTTTGCCAAAAACATTGAATATTTTGGTTTAAATGTGTATGTCTAACTTCTCAGTCAATGACAGAATGAAAGAGTTGCAGATACAGCTGAAGTGATTATCCTGTTAGCTTAAATTTTATTGATTTTTCACAGTGGTCCTGATTCTAGCATTCACACTCTGGCTGCTAAAATACCACATCTGAAATTTTACTCCATTCTGTCATGTCTACTTCATGGCTGGAGCAGAATAAAACTGTCAAGAAAAGCACAAATTACACCAGCTGCATAGATTTGGCTTAATTCACCAAGATGCAGTCTGAAGGCATGTGGAATCCACCAACTGCTCCAATTATCTACTTCTCATTTACTAGACAAACACTGAAAAAGACCAGTCCAACCTGGAGCTCTCCAGGACAGATTACCTTAAATACACCCCTAAAATTTAAACCATCCCCTAGAACGTAACAGGGATTATTCTGGATTTACACCATGTCCGTCCTCCCCTACCCCAAACTTAAGCACTTTTTTTCCAAAATATTAAAAGCTGAACTGTTGCAGGAGGAAAATCTCTGGTGAGCATGGTCTGAGGAGCTACAGCAAATCACAGAATCACACAGAATCCCAGAACGTCAGAGGTTGGAAGGGACCTGGAAAGCTCATCCAGTGCAATCCCCCCATGGAGCAGGAACACCCAGATGAGGTTACACAGGAAGGTGTCCAGGTGGGTTGGAATGTCTGCAGAGAAGGAGACTCCACAACCTCCCTGGGCAGCCTGGGCCAGGCTCTGCCACCCTCACCAGGAAGAAGTTTCTTCTCATATTTAAGTGGAACCTTTTGTGTTCCAGTTTGCACCCATTGCCCCTTGTCCTATCACTGGTCGTCACCGAGAAGAGCCTGGCTCCATCCTCCTGACACTCACCCTTTATATATCTGTAAACATTAATGAGTCCCCCCTCAGTCTCCTCTTGTCCAGCTCCAGAGCCCCAGCTCCCTCAGCCTTTCCTCACACGGGAGATGCTCCACTCCCTCCAGCATCTTGGTGGCTGCGCTGGACTCTCTCCAGCAGTTCCCTGTCCTGCTGGAACTGAGGGGCCACAACTGGACAATAGGATTTGCCCAGTTTCCTATTTTTTCACATTTGTAGATCACGAGAGGCTGAGGTGAAAGTTTATAACAGCAATTATAAACTACATGGCTGCAATAGTTTTACAGCACTGAATTCCTCGATCAGCCAATTGCTCTCGTTCAGAGTTTTTCCAAGGCCATACCAATAAAAATTATCACAATAAAACATAAAAAAACCCCAACTCTGCAGAGCCTTTGTAGGTCCCAGAGCCAGATTGTTAGAATTGCAGAATTACCTTTGCTTTTAAAACGAGCACCGAATCTCAGTTTTAAACTGAGAAACAAAAACAACAGGGATTTTCTCTAGCATTGAGTCTCTTCAGCATTAGTCATCTTGCAACAGTTCCACTAAACCAAGGGCAAGGAAATGAGACAGTTTATGAAACAAGATAACAAAAAGGTTGAAAAGGAAGCGGTGCAGGATTACACCTCAGCTGTGCCCTTGTCCCAAAGCTTCAGGGGTTTGTGCTCATTGACAGCAACGATCAACCCAAGAGCACCAGCAAAAGGGTTTGATCCTGCCACCATGTGCATGTTGAACTTCAGCAGGGTATGTGACTTAACGTAGATATGGCCCCAAAGGACTCCTTCATGCCAACAACATTTAAAGAAATGGGATGTTTGCCATGGGCTTCAGTGGAAGCAACAGCTGGAGCAGCTCCAGTAGCTGATGGGAGTGCTACCCCCTTCTCATTTGCCCAGCTCCAGCCCTGGACATGAGCTATTTTGGATCTTCCCTGAAGAAAATTCTGTCTAATTCCAGGAACTAATTGCCTGGTCTGGTTTTTTTTTAATACTTCAATCCATTTTCCCAGTCTCTTCTTCCTCAAACAAAGCCTTTGGTGATGCAGATGGCCGGGTGGCTCATGGCGATAGCCAAAGAAAAATTAAGTAAGTCCATTTGTCTAATTCCTTAAGGGACAAGGGAAGAGAAAGAAGAGATAGGTGATGTGGTGCCAAATTGAGGTTACCTTCCACTCTCTCGGTTGGTCTGTTTGCTGGCGATCAGAGCAGCTTCACCTGAACCCCTGTAGACCAGCCAAGCAGAGCAAACAGAAGCAACTTGCAACCAATGGCACAACTGTGGGCAACCCCACCCAGCCCAACAGGATGCTGGTGAGGCAACCTCACCTTCCAAAGAGAGAAAACAAGTGTGGGAGAAGATTAAGATTAAGAGGAAAGCTCAGCCACAGCCAGCACCCGGTCTCCCATCCCAGTCTGCTGAATCAAAATGAATGGTCTCAACAAGAAATCATATGGTGTAAAGAAACAAGCTACAATCACAATGCTTCAGGGAAATGTGCAGAACCCTGAGTCTGCACAGAAAATTAGCTTTAGCATGCACGTGTGTGTGCACACAGCGCCAGGAGAAACAATCCCGTTTGCTAATTCTACACTTTGCTACAAGCCATCTGTGTTGGGGGAGGCAACAGCACTGCCCCAATTAGGGACCTGCAAGAATGGAAATTCTAAGAAGAAAGGGGACACAGCAGCCAGCAGCCAGCTTGCTCCCAGCATCTCGAATGGTGCATCCATGTGAGGTTTCAGTGTCAGAGAGCAGCACTTTGCTGAACTTCTCATGGTTCATGGGGTGGAAGGTCCCAGCCCGGAGCCCCCTGCCCTGCCGCTGAGTCGCCTCTGGGAAATTCCAGCCTGTTATACCCAGTTTTCACAGAATCCCAGAATGTCAGGGATTGGAAGTGGCCTGGAAAGCTCATCCAGTGCAATCCCCCCATGGAGCAGGAACACCCAGATGAGGTTACACAGGAAGGTGTCCAGGCAGGTTGGAATGTCTGCAGAGAAGGAGACTCCACAACCTCCCTGGGCAGCCTGGGCCAGGCTCTGCCACCCTCACCGGGAAGCAGTTTCTTCTCACATTTAAATGGAACCTCCTGTGTTCCAGTTTATACTCCTTGCCCCGTGTGCTTTGCACGAAACGATCAAGCTCTCGACCAGAAACCCCAAGCAAACTGAAAGCCAGCCTCGCAAACCTGAATGACAACGAAACCAAGAGCCAGCCCTGAAAGAAAACACTAAGTGAATTCCTCTAGCTCTCATTCTCGAAGGGAAAAGCATACCTTGAACAAAAAGAGAATTGACTGCTGTTTTCTAGGTTACCAGGGAGGGGAAAGGAAACCTAACAAAGATACACCTGCCTCAAACCAACACCACTTTCAAAGTTACCCAAAGTTTGCCCGAGGCTTAAACCGGAGCTAAACCGCTGAACCCCACGCGTCGGGAGCAGCGGGGCAGAGCCGCCCCCGCGGAGGGACGCTCGGTAGCGCGGAGCGGGGCTCAGCCCCAGCGGGAGCACTCACCGCGGACAGGAGGCAGCCCAGCAGCAGCAGCAGCATCGGCACCGCAACGCCCAGCACCCCGCACTTCATTCCGCCCGCCCCGCCGCAGGGGACACCCCGCTCCGCCGGCTCCCGCGCCCAGCGCAGCGCTCCGCTCCCGGCCCCGGCCTGAGCGCATCCAGGGAGGGATTAAAGAGGAGGGAGGCGACACCAGCGACAAGCTCCGCGCTGCCCCTCGCCTAGCTCCGCTCCGCCGGGCCGGCCCCGCCACCGCCCCCGGCCGCCTCCTGCGCGGGGCGGGCCCGGCACCGCCTCCCGCCCGCCCCCCGCCCCAGGTGCCTGCGCTGCCCCGGGTGTCCCGTCGGTCTGGCTCCTTCCCCTCTTTCTTCTCTCTTTTTTTTTTCGTCCCTATTTTCTCCGCCCATTCCTTCTACCCCTTCTTATTTTAACCCTTATTCATTTTTCCTTCTTTTGCCTCTTCCTCCTTTTTTTTTTTTGTTTTGTTTTTTTCTCCTCCCCTTTTCCCTATTTTCCATTTTTTCCCCTTTCTTTTCTCCCTTTTCTCTCTTCTTTCCCTTTTCCTTCCCCCATTTTTTCCCTTTTCATGTTTCATTAATTTTTTCCCTTCCTTCCTTCCTTCTTTCCTCCCTCCCTCCCTTGCTCTCTCTCTCGTTCTCTCTTTCTCTCTCTTTCTTTCTTTCCCTCTTTCTCTCTTTTTCCTTTCCTTTCCTTTCCTTTCCTTTCCTTTCCTTTCCTTTCCTTTCCTTTCCTTTCCTTTCCTTTCCTTTCCTTTCCTTTCCTTTCCTTTCCTTTCCTTTCCTTTCCTTTCCTTTCCTTTCCTTTCCTTTCCTTCTCTCTCTCTTTCCCTTTTAATCTTTTCTCTCTCTTTCCCCTTTTCCCACTCTCTCCTATTTACTTCTCCCTTTTTCCTCCCTCTTTTTTTTGTTGTTATTTTCCTTTTTTCCCCGTATTTCTTTTTTTTTTTTCTTTTCTCCTTCTGTCCCTTCCCTCCTTTTTACCTTTTTTTTTTTCCTCTCATTTCCTTCTTTTTCCCCATTTTCACCTCTTTCCTGCTTTTTACACCTTTTCACCCTTCACTCCCTTTTCTGCTTCCCCATTTCCCCTTTGTTATCCTCTCCTCTTCCTCTTCCTCTTCCTCTCAGCTCTTTGCAGAGCCTGGGGCTTCCTGCTGGGTTCAGCCCTGAGAGACAATGAGGAGGGTGATGGGAAATGCCCTGTTAGAAGTGGAAGCAGTTGGGGGCACAGGAGGTGTCCCGGACACTGTCGTGAGCTCTGCAAGAGGATTAAATTGTGCTGGGAAAGGAGACAAATGAATGGGCATTTGGCATCCTCTGAAGAAGCTCCTTGCTCAGAAGGGGTTAAGTAGACCAAAGTGTGCAAATCCCAGCCCAATTCAGAGAATCTTTATGTCCTCTCTCTGTCCTTCTCCCCAGAAAAACAGATAAAATTTCCCAGGTGTAGGTCAGTGATGTGACATTTCTGGATTTCTCGTTTTGGAAGAACAGCTCAAGACTTGCGCTTTTGATGCAAATGTGGAAATCCCTCACCTCTCCAGCATGATGTGGAACATTTTATTTCATATTTCATTTCATATCAAGGGCAATGCTCTTTTAAATTCAAGAGAAAACACAAGTATAATCTTGCTTCAGTGCAAAAACCGAAATAACCCCCATAAATAAAGGCAACAATAAGAAAAAATTGTCCTTGCTGTTCTTTTCTCCCCAGTCCTGCCAGATTTTCAAGCTCAAACAAAGGGACAGATTTGTTGTCTTCTAAAGCACCTGATGAGGAGAGAAAACAAAATCACTGTATTTGGGAAGTCCTGGAGGGAGCTCCCTAATTCCAATTTACTGGTGCTATCAGGAAAGCGTGTTATTTTTAGGGAAAGGGCTTAATGGGTTAAATTCCTAAAGTTACATTTGATCCCTGGCTTTTGTTAACAAACCACTAAACCATTCACTTTTTAAAGATAATGTGCAAAGAGTGAGAAAAAACAGTTTAGTATCATTTTTCCCCCTTTTACCATGTATGGAAGACCTGTGCTTTTGTGAGTATCTGAAGGACCTTTTTATCCCCTTCTCTTTTACGTTTGATACGAAAAAAACCCCAGTCCTATCTCTTCTTTCTCATCGTAGGCCTGATGATGGCTTATAATTGCCAGTGTAAAGAGGGACAAGATGTTAATTACGTCAGTTAGTGGTACAACGATTCGAACTGGCAACACGGCTATATAAAGCTCAGTTTGGATTGTAAAATGACAGGGGAATGGCCGATTAGCTGGTCACTGCCTCTCACAGCTAATAATAGTGCTTTATGTTTGCTTTTGTCATTTATTCATGCAGCCTGAGCACTTTCAAGTAGCCTGTTAAAGAAAATTTCCTGGAGGGAGAGAGGTGAAGGTATTGGCAGATGTTGCTTTTTAGTTTCTTTGCAGAGAGTGAAGGTTTTTTGTCTCATGACAATGATTTTACAGGAAAAGTCCTTTACTGTGCCTGTTCTCATCCCTGTGTATCCTCTCTGGGACAAGGACAGGAGTCGGAAGGTTTCAAAACATTGGTGCTCTGTGGGATAGAGATGATCATGGTTTAAACCTTGATTTTTTGCCTTAGGTGTGTGGGGATAGGAGTATTTCTAAGTATTAAGCTGACTTACTGATGTATTATAATACCAAGATGCATTTCCCCTGAAGGACATTTCAGGTTTGAGCCTATCTTGGCTTAAATCAATGAGATCTGTCATGGGGGGTTTACTAATTTGCTCCACTTTCCACTAAACTATTCTGAATTTCAGCTTCCATGTACTGTGCAGCTAGGATTTTGATACTCACCCCATGGTGTTTGATAGAATCATAGAATCATTTTGGTTGGAAGAGACTCTCAGGATCATTGAGTCCAACCACAACCTAACTCTAGCACTAAACCATGGCCCTAAGAACCTTGTCTAAATGCCCTTTACACCCCTCCAGGGATGGTGACTCCACCACTGCCCTGGTCAGCCTGTTCCAATGCCCGACAGGCCTTTCCATTGAGAACTTTTTCCTAATATCCAATCTAAACCTCCCCTGGTGCAACTTGAGGCCATTTCTTCTTGTCCTATCACTTGCTACGTGGGAGAGGAGACCAACTTCCTCCATGCTCCAACCTCCTTCCAGGCAGCTGTAGACAGCAATATGGTCTCCCCTCAGCTCCCTGTTCTCAGTCTGAACCCCCCAGGTCCCTCAACCATTCCTCATAAGACTTGTCCATTTGACATATGTCTGTGAAAGGTTTTATGAGTCTTCAGGACAGTGATGTGAGGTTGGGAGAGTAGTAGCTCCTTGGTGTTGAACAAGCTCTTTGCTAATAGATTGATGTAGCAGACTAGAAGGCATTTTTTATCATCTCTGTCAAGAGCAATTCAAGAAAATCTTGATCTAATTCCTCTTCACATCAACAGCAGGACAGTCAGTTCAGTCATCACTGTCTTGTGCTGGTGCATCTTTGTGTCTGCCTTACCTCATGCTGTTAAACCCTCTTCCTTAAAGGTAATTACCCTTTTTCCCCCAAAATAAGACAGGATCTTATATTAATTTTTGCTCCAAAAGATGCATCAGGGCTTATTTTCGGGGGATCTTTTTCCATTAACAACAATCTACATTTAATCTTGAACAAAAAAGGTCAACATTTATTCAAATATGGTCATGTAATCACATTCTGAAACATCATCATAATTCTCCAAACCCTGAATTCCATAATTAATTTCTTATGACTCTATCTCCTTTTTCCGTGTACAACAATCTACATTTACTGATACTCATGAATAAAAATCAACATTTGTTCAAATACATTCTATTGCAGATTAACTTTACGTTTTTACATGTACAGCTGCATGGACACTATTTAAATTGATGTTTTTAATGAACTAACTAGTGCTTGTTTTTGGAGTAGGGCTTATATTTCAAGCATTCTTAAAAATCCTGAAAAATCATGCTAGGGCTTATTTTCGGGGTAGGTCTTATTTTCAGGGAAACAGGGTAACATCTGGGCTGAGGCATCCATCATAAAATGCTTTATCTTTCCGAGTATTGCTTGGGAAAATATCACACAATTATAGAAACTTTGGTGAAGACTCATAGTAGCAGTAAATAAAAGCAACTGGGGTGTTTACTGGCTAAGGTTTTTGTCCTCTCTGCCCCTGACAATCAGAAATAAAAAGGTTATTAAAGGTAGTGTCTAGAAGGACAATATTTGAGAGCTGATTCATGCAGCAGTTTGCTGAAGGCTGGATTTGCTGTTTTGTGCCCTTGGGGTTATGTTCCCCATTTACTTTTCTCTCCAAACTCAACACAGTTGCATCTGTTCTGCTTTCCACTTTGTGACTTTATTTGAATAAAATAATAGCATCACATTTCATAAACAAACTGTGAAATACATTTCTGTGTATTATTTGCATTGGGATTAGAGAAAAGAAAACATTCACCCTGTTGTTTTGCAAACACAATTATATCTACCTACAAGACTTCATTATTTGCAAAATGTAGCATAAAAAATTGGTGTTTTCTTGTGTATTAAGTCTCCTTATTTATCATTTAGTAGAGGAAGCCTTTCAGATTTGGTGGAAGTAAGGTGTTTTTTATTTCAGCTCTCCCCTGGGATTTATTTTGGTAGGTCTCCCCTGATTTATTAGTAATACATTGGACCAGGACTTGAGCTGGTTTAACCAACATCATTCCACTACTATACAGAGTAATCTTTCAGTTTACTCCAAATATTTATCCAGTGCAGTCTCCTACTCCAATGTCATAATAAATATTTGAATTTAATGGCCTTTTAATTTTCAAAATTAAGTTCTGTTGATCTGTGCATCTGTTTCTGCCAAGAAGTACAGGTGTTCACAGATATGAGTGGCTGACCAGATCCAGAAGGACATCTTGTCCCTAAACTTGCTGGGACACTTAGCTGAAGTTACTCTCTGAGACTTTAATATCTTTCTTAATTCAGGGCAAAATCTAGCCCACAGAGCAACACTAGGAATTGAGAATGTGAGATATTTCATTCTTCAATTTATTAATGAAATTTGGCAGCTGCATTATTTGAATTTAAGCAGCCCCTTGAGAAGATGATGGGTACTAAAGAACACTTCAGTACAAAAAAAAAAAGATGATAGTATAAGGCTGTTAGTTGAAAGCAGGAAAATTTGAAAGAGGAATCCCCTCAAATTAATGGAAATGATTAATTATCCTAACAAACTGCACTCACTTTGGTGTTCTCCATCACTCTATGTTTTTGCATAATGATTGGATGCCTTTCAAAGAAGGTGGGCTCAGGTCGGGGCAGCTAAATTAAATATAGTGACCTGAGAGGTGCACAAGTATGGACTTTATCAATCTCTTCTAAGTGATTTATTTAATTATGGGTATTTAGAATTTAAATATTGCCACTTGAGCACATTCTATCTCATCTATTGTGCATCCTTTGGGATGAAGCAGCTTATGCCCTGGACTCTGTTTGCTACATTGACTACATCTCTACTGACTGTAAAGGAATTTCTTATGACAAGAACAAAACGTAGGTGTTTGTAGGTAGACATCTGCAGTCAACACTTGAAGTCAGCCTATATGACCTTTGAAGATCCCTTCTAACCCAAACTATTCTATTGTATCCCTAAAACATCTTTGTCAAATGATTCTCTTGGCAGATGTAAACAACTGATGAGGTTTCACTCAGTGTGGCTGGGGCTTCAAACACCCATTCAAAACTGATTTATCTCTATCCCCACCATTCGCAATTTGGATTACTCTGTGCCAATCCCAGTGAAAAGAGTTAAGAGTCAAGGTCATGGCACTTCAATAAAAAATATTTCATGTGTGTACAGGAAGATATTATGTTATCGTGAAAAAGCTTTCAAAAGTGAAGATAAACAAGGTGCTAAAGCTGAAATGTGATGTATAGTGTATTTGTACGCAGTTGTCAGCTTTATGAACAGTCCATAAAATATATATTGTGAACCCCTTCCATAATTTACATATAACTAATAAAACCAGAGAAGCTAAAACAACTGAAACACTAACCAGTTGCTCCAACAAATGAATGATGAGTCTCAAGATATGAAAAACACATTTGATCTAATGGTTCCACAAGACCAGAAACATTGAGAAGGGTCAGATTTTCAGCTGCTGTAAATCTGCCGTACATATCATATCATATCATATCAATCATATCATAATATCATATCTTATAATATCTTATCATATCATATTCATATAATATCCATGGGATTTTCTTTTTTTGTTGGTTTGGTTGTTTTCAGTTTTGTTTTTCTTTTTACCATATGGAGGTCTAATCCTCTACATATAGATCACACTCGCCTTTTACTCAAACAGTATTGCACTATGCAACTATTAACAATTATTATTGATTTTGATATCTGTATTTTTTTAGCACCTGCAGCCTCTAGTTGTGGGTCAGGATCATACTGTTCTGCACTAATGTTGAAAATCGTGTTTTACCCTGTCAAGCTTATGCTATTATTAAAATATAAGATATAGAAGGTGGACTTGCTCTCCATGAGGCAACCCTGTCAATGTGCTAGGTTGTAGGTTACAACACTGTTTCCTGGCTTTTTGTTGTTTTTTTTTTTCTGGCTGAAGAATACACAAACAGGGTACTGTCCTTTTAAAAGTTATGAGCTTTGTGTAGCTAAGTCCTCTAGTCTGTTGTATAAATGTTCATTAAAGTCTTCAACATGTCACTGTGATTTATTTACTGTTTTTGCTAGTAGAGCAAAGGAGATAACCCTTAGGATCTCAGTAAATAAGACCATTAAGGAAAGTGACAAGAGAAAAATTAAAAGCTTTGATTAAGACAGAGAAATCTAATAATCATACTACATTTTGTTTATGCACAAATCTAGCAAACATCATCTGCTATGCCTGAGATCCACCGCCAGAAAAAAGCTATGTGTTTTGAGAATGTGAGCTCTCCATTCTCCTACCTTAATTGTGATCCTAACTCTCAATATCTCCTCTGTAAAGCATCTTTCCTCCACTTATGATCTGCTTCAAGTTGTCTCCAAATAGCAACACATTGCTCTGTAAGCAGATGTCATCTGCAAAGGTTCCTTAAAGATGAACCTTCGGAAGACTGCTGCCCTTGGAGCAGAAACATTATACCTAGCTGTGAGGCCAACCATCCAGAGCACTGCTATGGTGTTGTAAATGGTTAAAACAAGAGTCATGAGAGCGTTGGAAGACTCCTTACCTCTTGCAATGAATGATGAGCTCCACCCATGGCTTAGTGCCAGAGTTAGGTTAATGGCTGGACTCGATGATCTTGAGGGCCTCTTTCAACCAAAATGATTCTATGATTCTATCTGCTTGGTTTTATATCTAGGAGGTGAATGGAGCCTCAAGTCAATGGAGCCTCAAGAGATATTAATCAAATCAAGGAGTTCAGTGACTTGATTATTTTGAGAGTCAGAGGAGCAGCTCTTGGTGGTCCCTGTTCATCTCCTAGCTATGTCTCTGCTGCTCAGTGGAATACAGAGAGTTCTGAACTAGCTATCCAGCTCCCACAGCAGCACAGTTAAGTGGTGTAGCCTTGTGTGAAGATATTAGCGTGGCCATAGAGAAACCGAAAGCAAGCTAACCGCCATCCAGCAGGGCTAGAAGTTCAGACCTTCTTCCCTTTCTGGCCCCAACTATGCCCAACAGTTACCCAGTGGAGATTTCTCCTCAAAATCTTCACCTGTCTGATGACAGGAAGACGCACTAAGGGAGGTTTAGATTGGACATGAGGAAAAAGTTCTTCACCCAGAGGGTGCTGGACACTGGAACAGGCTCCCCAGGGAGGTGTCACGGCCCCAACCTGACAGTGTTCAAGAGGAGACTGGACGACGTCCTCAGACATATGGTGTGAACTGTGGGGTTGTCCTGTGCAAGGACAGGAGTTGGACTTGAGCGTCCCTTCTAACTCAGGACATTCTATGATTCTATGACAGCATCATAAAGCTATGAGAACAGCAGAGGTGGGTATGCCAGAGCATAATGTGAAACATCTGAAGAGCACGAGTGGGATATTTCAATTAAAAGGATCTACTTGATACAAGCAGACTACGATCTTGTCCTTGGTCTCTGGGGAAAGGGCAAATTATCCAACTCCTGCTGCTCACCTCACTCTATAAGCTAAAGATAGTAATAATTACCTACCAAACTCCCAGAAGGGTTAAGAATTAATTGCTTCATAGTACTCAACATTTATTTTCACACAATCAATGCCACTGGGAGCAGAAAAATAAGCTTTGCAAATACTATTACATATCCACAGGGGACCATTCACTCGTGAAGTACTTGAATAAAACCATTTTTCTTAAAAATACTAAAAAAACCCCTTATTTATATTTGGGCAGAGAAATAGAAACTCTTTGGGCTCAAGAAGAACAAACAAACAAAACTTATGCAAACAAACAAGCAAGAACTTTCTCTGAACTCAAGATGGCAGTCAGCTGGAAATAGAATGAATTAAGGTGAGTAGAAAACCATGCATTATTAAAACAGCGCTTTTTACAGTGGGAACACGGTAAATCTGCTCCAGGGTACGTGATGTGCTAAAGACACAGAGGAAACAGGGTGCTGTCTCTCCCCCACTACTTTCTCCTTAGAGCTTTGCAGAGCAAAAGAAGAGGGAAGAGGCAGTAATTGCAGTGTTGCATGTGGAAAAAACTGAGAAGCAGAACACCTAGCAACAGTACAACCATATTTTTTAAGATAAACTGTGTCTAGGGGAGGTAATTTTCCTCCTGCCCAGGTCATGGCTAGCAGGAAGAAGCACTTTGCTTCTGCTGGCAGCAGAAGCCACATGAAGCAGGGCACCCAACTGCTTGATCGACACCACAGATTACATGAGATAAAAGCTTGGGCTACACCACAGAGCTCTAAAGACTGAGATAAAGGCTCCACCTTAGCATCAGAGGATGTGACACAGCTGATTTTTTTTTGTGGAGGAGGCAGGAAATGGAACATTTTGCACAGTTTGGTCAAATGCATCATGAAGCTGCTCTGTACAGAGAGTATTTGCTGCTGGTGTCTATAGATTAAACCCCAAAGAGTTTCCGACTGGACGATGAAAACCTCTGTGGCTAATACAATGAACTGTATTCAAAACCTTACGGGCTGAAAACAGGCATTTTTACACTGTAAGGGATTTCCTTGTGTTGTAAATAAATGTAAGTCACTGTGTAAAATGACAAGTGCAACACATAGTGAATTGATGGCTCTTCCCAAGCTGTCTGCTTGGCTGGGTTCTCCAAGATCCCAGCTTTCATTTACCATTTGTGGATAAAATCTCCTAAACCTCCGAGACTGGATGTGCCTGAGTTTACTGAGAGCCTGAAACCACTTTTGAGAAGCCTTAACAGCCACATTTGTCTCAGCAAGAGTTAAAGTGGAAAAAGAGAACATTTCAGAAGTCAGCATTATTTATTACCTTCATGCTTCTAATGAAGATCTATGTGGTCCATCCAGCTGTTTTGTGCACTGTGAGTGCTGGAGCCTGGAGGGGTCTGGCGGAGCCCTGGGGGTCAGTGGACTCTGATTTATGGGTACCCAGGTCCTGGGAAGGAGGTGCAATGTGGGAATCAGTGCCCACCAGAGCATTTTTGGCCATGCTGCAGAGCACTACCTTATTTTTTTATACCTGTTGCACTGAGTTACTTTTTGTTGTTGTTTCTAAGTCCAGTTCCAGCTCAAGGAAAGGTCCAGCTGATGTAAAGAACACTCAGAATACACCAGGACCCATTAGATTTATCTGTCAGAAGAACTCCTACCATTCTTTTTCCTTCCCTTCCCTTCCCTTCCCTTCCCTTCCCTTCCCTTCCCTTCCCTTCCCTTCCCTTCCCTTCCCTTCCCTTCCCTTCCCTTCCCTTCCCTTCCCTTCCCTTCCCTTCCCTTCCCTTCCCTTCCCTTCCCTTCCCTTCCCTTCCCTTCCCTTCCCTTCCCTTCCCTTCCCTTCCCTTCCCTTCCCTTCCCTTCCCTTCCCTTCCCTTCCCTTCCCTTCCCTCTCCCTCTCCTTTTCATTTTCCACTCCACTTCTAAAATGAACAGGAAACTCAGCCTGCCTTCATTCCTCTCTTTTGCATGCAAAGAGCTCTTTCATCTCAGCAGACAAAAGCCTTGGTCTTGTCAGCTGTGTTCAAGTCAACAGCTTGCACAAGATCAGTGTGTTTAGCTGGCCAGTTATGTAGTACACCCCTTCTAACCCCAAACTGAAGTTGTGTGGGTTTGTTTGTTTGTTTGTTTGTTTGTTTATCTCCATAGGAAACCACCTGAGTCTGAAACTTGCTGACTCTCTACCACACATCTCAGAAATCTGGGTGCTTCCAAAGAAAAAAAATACATCAGAGACTCTCTGAGTAGTTAATGGGAAGGTATCTGCCTGCTAGGAGGACTCCCATGAGCTCACACCCCAAATAAACCACTGCCACTGTCATAACAATGAAGAATGAATTTCTGTAGGACAGTCAATCAACACTCTTTGTAAGACTATTGGTTTTTCTTCTGTGGTCCAACCAGGTATTAAGGTTGGTTGCTCTTCCTCCATCCTTTCCTACCACGTATCAGGTCTTAAAGACTCGCTGCTGCAGTTCAGGTCTCTTGGTTGAACTGCTGAATATCATGGTCAAGCATTTACACTGCTTGCTTGATTCCCTCATCTGGTGCAATTCTTATATATCTACTGCCTCCAGGATATATTTGTGCAAGAAAATTAAGCATCCTTACTATTGTTAGCAAAGCATTTCATCTGCTAATAGAGAGAAGTGTATGTTCTATGTCCCTTCAATGCATACAAAAAATAGAACAGTTTCTGGGGGAAACAAGAAATGACAGTTCATTCTCTTGAATTAATGCTGTCAGCAAAAATTTGTCTGACATAAATATAATTTTCAGACCTTTTTTGTTTTGTTTTTGTTTTCTTTTTTCCCCAGACAACATTTCTTTCCTCATAAGCAAAAAATAGTTTCATGCCCAAAAATTGCCAGGCTGACTGTACAAAACAGGGAAACCCTCTTCTAATCCAGGGGTATTTGCACACTAAATCATGTTAGATTGAACTGGATTGACAACAACGGATTTTCCGCAGTTCCTGTCATTTTTTGACAGCGTAAATGCCAAAGAAATAATGATGTTACAGAAGCAATCATTTCCCCAGAGAGGCCCCGTTCTCATTTTCTCTGTCAAGAGATGAATGACAGCAAAGGAGTTAAAGTGTATGGCATTACTTTGGAGCCTGTGAATTGCAATCACCTTCTAGGAGGTTTAACACTGGCTTTTTCAGGGAAAAAAAAAAGGTTTTTAAACTGTGGCAGCTGCTGTAGCCATCTAGAAAACATCAGGCTTATACAATATATACTTCCCATGGAGAGCTAAACATTACCCAAAAAGATGACATAATATATGTTGAGGGAAGTGAAACACCAGGGTCCAGTTTTTTTAAGGTAATGACATTGAATTTATTAAACTTTCCTGACATGCAATCTCTGTGCTGATGTCTCCTGTGCTACCTGGTGACTTTGAAGGGGATTTCACAGAGAGGTGACTGGCTTTTCTAAAGGGTAGAAGAGTTGGGTGCTGGATTTTGCCTCCAAGGTGCTACATTGGCATGTCTTGGACTGGCTCCCCATGTATTAAAGGCTTGGCATAAGCCCAGTGAGATTCACTAAGGTTGAACAAAGTCTTATTTGTTTACCTCAACAAAAAATATGACCCTTGGCATCTACAAGCTCAATCTTCTTCCTAAACGCTACCTTATCTCTCTATTTACACTCATTCCTCTGTGTTTCTACTATGTCTTCTTTTCTGTGTCCACCTCTTGGATTGTAAACCCTTCAGAGCAGAGCAGTTTTTCATATTGTGTTGCATGCTGCATCATGCACTCTTTGGTCAGCAAACAAATACTTCAGCTAGAAATAGCAAAGAGCAATCACTCATGCTCCACAATTTCATGCAGGGTAGGAGTGGCATCTTCATACTGGTTCATCCAGGTTGGAGATTAGTCTGAAAACTGGGATGTATGCAGTTGTCAAAGGAACAAATTTTCTAATGCAAACATTGAGGACATCATCAAGTATTTGTGGATATGCTTATGGGAAATTTTGTTCTTAGATACCCAAGTTTTTGGCCACAAGTAAGGCAGGAGACTGACTCTTTTAAACAAATACATCTGCTTACCCCACTGAGATCCTGTGATTTTCAGGAATTCATAGCAGGCAAGATTAGGAACATGGTTTAATGACAGTTCTATGTTAATGGTTGGACTCAATGATCTTGAGGGTCTTTTCCAACCAAAATGATTCTACATTTTCCAGGAGAAACTGGGGGTGATGGGCATGTTTTGCACATAAAACAACCCATCAACAAGGGCAGCTGGGCTTGAAAAATTGCGATATCTTTTCCCTCTTTAATGCCACCAGTTCTCTGCTGGTGAATTCAAAGGCAGCTGTGCCACATCTCACACTGTTTGGGGAGGTGAGTGGGTTGCACTCACTCTGCAGTGAGTCATCCCCATTGCGTTTAACTGCAGCTTTACCAAATTTTGTTTGTTCATGTGCATGTTCCAGGCATATCTGATCGATGATGCGTGCGTCTCTGGAAACTTACTGCAGCAAGTCTCCGCACTTTTTATCAAAGTTTTTCAGCAGTATGGGTGGAGACCACAGGGCACAGCATCAGAGATGCAATTTGCAGATCTATCTAAAGATGTTCTGATTTACCCATTTATCCACGCCCAGGTCAAACTAAGGTTCTCTATTATCCTGTATGCCAAAAATGAGTATAAAATGTGAGACCATAATCAACGCCAAAATGAAATCCTGTTTTCCATTTTGCTTTTGAGTGAGAAAATAATAATTTTAAACAATGTAAAGCTAACAAGGAATCTCTTAATTGAGGGTTATAATCAGCTAAGTCTTCATTTTAAGAAATCATCTACAGTCGGGGAAAAATGTAGACTTGTTCTAAGTTTCAGTTACTCAAATCCTATTGAAACTGCTCAAAGCTAAATGTCTATTCAGACTAATCCCTGTTCCAGGACTTACTTCCGGCTTTCCTGAGCTGTGTCTAAAGTGTCCCAGATCAGATAAACAGGACTCTATATCAGAGCAACCAGTCAGGCCCAGACAAGAGTCAAACATCATATAAAGAGTTAGATATCAACAGTGGCTGTCTCTTGTCCTCTGTCTGCTGCCAGCGCATGCCACATTTATGAACCATGTGCTGCAAAATGCGCTCTGCAAGGGAGATGGCTGATTTTTAACTCTTCAGTGCTAGCAGGGTGGAACCTGTTTCACCTCAAGGAGTATGCACAATGACATTTATACCTCCTCTGACACCTGCTTTCCTCCCTGCAAGGACTGTCTTCATCAAGGCTGTAGAGCTCAAGTCTTTGCTGAGACAGTCCCCAGCAGGATGAATTTCACAGCAAGGAAATCTCAGTGCCACTCACATTAATTTCCAGGGAGTCTCCACAGTGGACATCCTCAGGGGTGGTCAGGATATCAAAACTCACCATTGTGCATGCTGCACAGCACCTGTGCTTTTCATGCTGTGCAAGGCTTGCTCTATTCCTGGAGAGCAAAAGGGCCCTGTAATAAAAGCCAGTATTTACACTTGTTTCTTTAATTGTGGCCACAAAAGCAATCACACTCCCTGTTAAGAGCCAGCCTGTAAACAGTGAAGTGTTATCACAGTGCACCACAGTCTGCATCTTTAGGTAATCTTCTGGCTTTGCTGTGAGACAATATGTCTTTTGTACATTAGAAAAAAAAGAAAAAAGAGCATTAGTCCCTTATACAATCTCTTTGTTGGGCTTTCTGGGTGGGATTTGTTTGCTTAAACATAGGCAGACAATGTCATTTGAGATCCTCCATCATATCTATGTGAGTGTGGCAAGCGCAGTACAGGATCTACAGGATTTACAACAAATCATGTTTTTCTGGACAGGCACCTAAGGCTGGGCAAGACGTGGTTACTGTGTCAGAAGAAATGCTGCTCTTTCAAACTGTGGCTGTGGTTCTTGAGCTATGGAGCATCATATTACAGGTGTTCATATGTCTCCCCCAGGCTTTTAACAATAATTGGGAATTTAATCGCATGAATCCAGGGGATGATGTGGCTCATCCTGATGTAGACATCTGAAACAAGTCAGATGAATCCCCGTTGATAAGAACCTCTCTATGTCCTTCAATGGTAATGCAGCTCAGGGCTGACTAGTTCAGATGTGCAAGCTTAGACTGTAGATGTCTAAAGATGGTGTCATGGAGGCACCCCGAGATTAGTTTAAGGGACAACGGGGTCCAAAACAACTTTTATTAAACCGGTGAGAAACAGGGTTTTAGCACTCCAAGAGTGACTTAAATACAGGTTCGGATATCAGTTGAGGAAAATTAAGGGGCAGCAACTAATACAACAGGAGGTCCACAGAGTGCATGCACGTGGCTTCACGCAAAACGATGCTGGAGCCGGCTTGCCTAAACACGGTGTGGGATTATTTTTAAAGAGATACATGTACTCGTACTGAGTACGGGAAGTGTATGCTCGCGATTCTGCGAGGGTAAATTTATAATACACTCGCAATCCTGCGAGGGTTAATTTACTTACACGTGCAAATGTGCATGGAATGTTACACGTGCTTATGTGGAAGCACGGGAGGAAAAACACTCGTGATTGTGCGAGGAAATAATTTATACACGTGCTCGTATTGAGCACGGAAAGTTACACGTGCAAATGTACACGGAAAGTACACCTGCTTGTATTAAGCACGGAAAGTACGCGTGCAAATGTGCACGGAAAGTTACACGTGCAAATGTGCACGGAAGGAAAATATACCCGCGATTCTGCGAGGGTTAATTTTACACGTGCTATGTTGAGCATGGAAAGTTACACGTGCAAATGTGCACGAAAAGTATAAATATACTCGCAATCCTGTGAGAAGTTTTACTCACAGCCGTGGCGGCGAGGCAAGCGCAGTCTCCATCCCAGTGGGTCTCTCCGCGGCAGCATCCTGCTCGTGCTCCGAGAGACCCGCGACAATGGGCGGAGTCTCGACGAGAGTCCCGTTTTTCTATTGGCTGATCAGATCTGACTGTAGGCATTCCAGAAGCTTCTCTGCACCCCCACACTGGCTGTGGGTGCCCCTGAAGCCTCCAGACATCCCCCACACTGGCCGCAGGTGCCCAGCGGCTCAGTGGCGCCTAGGCACTACCTTCTCCTAACGGCCCTGGCCAGGGGGCTCTAGGGCCAAACAAAAGAAGCTGTTAACCTCAAGTAGCAGAGAGAGAGGGAGATGTGCCTACTCCTTCCATACTGAAGGAAGGAGGGGGAGAGAGGGGGGGTTGCATTCTGCCACGGATGGGTTACATAGATTTCGCTGGAATTCAGTGTTGTTGCCTCCAGCTGTGACTCGCTTAACATAAAACATGTGTGTGACCCACTCATCTTGACCACAATCTAGACCTTTCTCTTTGGCAATACTCTCATCTAGGAGTGCCTGGTCACGGCGAGTGATATGTCCTCCAGATGCACCCTGTGCTCTGGTTTTGGTCATGTATTAGGTCACTTCAGGCATTGAAATTGTAGACTGAATGGATCCTTGATGCTGAAATGCCCCTAGATCCTGTGTTTTTGAGGGTTTGATTCTGAGAGACAACACAACCTCTGAACCAGGACCCTCAATTCAAATCTGATGCAGTTCTTGGCTTCAACTATTTCAGCAAGCTGACAGTTTGTTTTTTCTTTTTATTATTATTCTTTCTATTTGCTTAGATTTTAGGTTTATTGTTCCGGTCTATAAAGCTGATAAATGTAATGGTTATACAAACAATAACAATCTGAGCTGAAATTATTTGCTTGGGCTGACTTCTGCTTTGAGTTGGGAAAAAGGAAAACAGTTACCGGTGAGCTCCTTCGAAGGATGGTCGTCAGCTTGAAATCCGCTTCTACAAGCATAATATTTCAATTTTGGTACATAATATAACATGAGAAATTATCTTCAAAATTCCAGATATATTAGCTTAACCCTTTATGTTGGCTTGTTTCCAAAGCCTCTCAAGACTTCTCCATTTCTCTGCTGTTTAAAAAGAAGAAAAATAGAGGCAGGTTTGCTAGGAAAGAATCCCATGATTGTCATTAGAAAGATTTTTAAAAATTTATTTTCTTACCTATCCAGGAGTGGATTAATAATCACCTTGCGGAGGCAATCTGAAGAATATTTATAGAGGCTAAGCCATAAAACTTTAACATACTATGTTCTCATGATCCCCTTTCACGTGTGTCTATCTCATAGCAGTGATAATATTTGCATAGATATGCCATGGAGATCTTGAGACGGCTTTTATTTTCAGGCATGTGAACTTTGCATGCACTGCCGTGAAGTTCCATGGGGCAAAATACTTTACCTGTGCCCGTGTGACTTCCAGGTCAACATCGTCACAAGGTGTGTCTGCTCAGGGCTTGATTTCTGGCTACTGGGCTGGTTCACGTGTCCCAGGAGGGAGTGCCAGGACTCTGCACTCACACGGTGGCTGGGCAATCCCACTGGGCTGAGCTCCAGCACCACAGAAAAGTTTCAAGTCCTTTGCCTTTGCACAGAAGGTGGTTTCTGGAAAGCGCTATCTGCAGTTCAAGAGGTGACTAGGCTGTCATGCAGACATAGTCAGCATTAAAATTCTGTGTCTAATCAGCACACTATTTTTATCCTCAGGCAATTATTCATGAGTATTCCACATTGATAAGCTAGATAGACAAAAAGATTGATTATGGTGGAGGTACCAGGGAAACATCACACCAACATGATGAGAAATTAATCCAAAACAGAACCCAGCCCTCTGGCCTGGCTTGAAGAAACACACGTTGAGGTCTCAAGAAGTGGATGTGTTTTTCCATGATGAGCTGAATCAGCTCCTGGAGGATGATCCTGTTTTTCATCTTAGCATGGTAAACCATGATCTTCCTTGACTGACAAACACCTTGCAAGATGGGTCTCTCCTAGGAAGTGTAATATTATGTATACTCCCCAAAGCTACTTTGGGAGGTAGTAGGTAGATTGGACCTTTACAGTGAAACAAAAATATGAGGGAAGTATGATGTTCCTGATACCTAATTAATTAATAAACGATTTGGCTTATTGACTCAGGCACATCACCACAATTATGTGATTAGTCTACTTCTTATACCATACTCGGCAGGTCTACCAATGTTTTGAAAATATCTGTTCAGATTTAAGGCATGTTTGGTTGACATTTCAAAATGTCTCGTAGTTGTGTGCAGAGGAAGCCATCTGCAAAATCACCACTCTAATAGAATGTCAGTGACAATATCCCCTAATTGCAATCTGGCGTGCTGCAATATCTTTAGTATTAAACACATCCAAAGCCACAGGTCCTGCAACTATGCAGAACCATTTACCATATGGGCATCTGGAAATTTATGAGGCACCACTGGTCATATTTAATTCACATCAATCTCCCGTAAAGTCATTGGAATCATAAAGGGGATGAATCTCACTCAGATGTGGTACAGTAATTGAATCAATTTCGAAAATATAGCCAGTTTTTCATCAAAACCTCTATAAAATCAATCTTCCACTTCAGAATGTAGCCCAAAGGCTTGAAGCTCACTGAAATCACTCAAATACAAAAAGAATGTTTAATTACATGCTCATTTGGGAGAAGAAATGTAAGACTGTGTCTCTAGATAATTTTTTTTTCAGGGTGATTTAGTAGTCTTTGTACTGAACATTCTCTTTTGATGCTGGACTTTAAAAAATATCCAACATAGAAATTTGCCTTATGAAGAAAGCTCCATTTCAATTACAACTGTCTAAGTAAAATCTAAATAAGATGTTACTATACTGGATCAAATCATGGTCTATCTGGTCCTGTAGGCTGTCTTTGATGGTGAAAAACATGTGATAGACCTTTCAAGTTAATGGAAACCTGACCTGAGATGTACTCTGGGCTGTGTCATGGAGACAGCCAGGTGTTCATGTCTTGAGTGCAAACTTTCTCTATGGAGCCATAACAGACATAGTCTCAAGTCACACAATAATGATTAAACTCATAATGGTTGGCCATTATTGGGAAATTAACTTTTTAATGTCATATTCCTTGCCATGTAGCAGACCACCATGGTCTCTTTCTTCCATTGAGACTTCAAATGCAAGGAACAGTTGGCTGATCTACTGATATCAGTGCCTGATGCATGGGAGCAGAGCTGTGTTACTGGACTGACCACAAACCCATGACATCCTGTGACACCACGACACAAAACATTGAAAAATGTGTCTTATAATTACAGCATAAAATGGGACAGGTCTGGTTTGGTTGCAGGTAGGAAGGAGTCACAAAGCAGTCAGCTCTGAGATAATTTAGACACATGAGTATTTTCTTCCTAATCCTCATTTCTTTTCTTTTTTTTTTTTTTTTTTTGTTTTTTTTTTTTTTTTTGTTTTGTTTTGTTTTTTTTTTTTATATCTAAAGTGAAGAATGTAAATCCTTCTCCCAAAACTCTCTAGTATTTTTAAATCATAGTATTTAGCTCTGCCTATGCTTTTTAAAATATTATCTGGCTTCTGTTCTATCTTGCAGAAACTGGTTATGTTGGCTGACTGTGTGGGAAAGTAGCCCCTTGAATTAGCTTGTGTTTCAGAGATTTTCATGGATTTAAAGGCCAGATGGGATCATTAACTCATCCACCCTGATCTCTTACTTAGTATGTGGGTTGGGATTCACCACACCATTATTTAAACAGTGAAGTATAGACAGACTACCCCCTCTAAAATGAGCTGGTTTCCCTTTGTTCCTTTTACAGTCAATGGAGAAGGATCATTCTCTGCATAGGGTAGTTTATTCTTCTCTACGATAGATTTTGAGTCTAGGATATATAAACTACTAGGACTACGGACTTCTTAGAGTGAGTTCACCAAACAGGTTTTGGCTGAAGCATAGTTCAAGGAAGATGAGCATTTTGTGCCTGAAAGTGTCAAGAAATGGAGAATGTGCCACTTTCTTGTGCTACTGATTTCTTACCCTTGTTATTAGAAACCAGACACCAAAGGTATTATTGACTGGATTGACACTGACAATAAAGGGAACCTTGTGTAAGTAGCTCAAGGGGAGATATGTGCCATATAGTATGATGAAACCATCCCCATTCCCTGCTTCTGACTGCCTCATCTCCCAAAAGACTGAGTAGAGAGTGAGATATATTCGGAGGTAGGTGATAGTAATGACTGTTGGCAGGGAAAGATTTCCACAAGAGGCAGAGAGTGAGGAGATGAATGTGAAAGGATGTGATAGAAGAATACACAATGAGTATTGAGCAAATGTACATTGAGTTAAATCAGGTGCATTCTGACACTCAAACAAGAAGACTGATAAAAGTGAATGGCAACTAATTTAAAAAAAGTAAAAGGAAGCTTGTTTCTTTACAGAAACAATAAATAACCTGAGGATTTAGTTGCCACCAGATAAAATCAAATGCCAGGTTAAGAGGGACAGCACGTATCTGTAGGTGGCATTTGTGTATGACTACATTCCACAGAAAATCGGTGGATAATGGGATATATCTGCAGCAGTGCTAAATAGAACAAGTAACTCACACTTCAGAGTATGAACTAACAGCAATCACAGGGTACAAACGAACAAAAAGCTAGCAGGATCTGTACTTTTACTGGCAGATTCTTCTGAAATACGTAGTATTGGTTGGTGCTTGAGATAGACCTGCCCGTGAAACTGAAATTCTTCTCTTTCACATTACCTGAGCATGTTATACTGTGAATGAATGTTTTTGTTTGTTTGGTTGGGGTTTTTTTGTTTGTTTGTTTTTATGACACCTTTTTGAAGTAGGAAATAACTTCATGGTTGGAGAAAAGCTATGGAAAAGGTAAAGAATACACTCACCTGTCCTGATATAGATTAATTCAGACACATTGTCTAACGATTTTCATTGACTATACAGTTCAATGGAAATAGGAAGCCTAAACTTTGAGTAATTTATTTTGCTTTCTTGAGCTGTGAGATTTGTAATTAGGATGTTGAGTACCTCTAACAGATGGTCTCATTGGAGCTTTTAAGGATCTGTCTGAAATAATCTAAGTGGTTTGTGAAGGACATGCATTTAAATCCTGGTCCCTGTTGATACATCCCTGTCTATACCTGAGCAGCTGCCCTACTAACAGTGTCTTCCAGCTCAAGACCAATGTGAAGAAACTAAAAGGGTTTGAGAAAATGGCTACCAAAATTGCCGGGGACTGAGAGCATGTGTCACATGCAAAAATGCTAAAGGACACACGGTAATACCAACCAGACAGTTCCCAGCTTGTACCAGTCCATGGGATTTTCCCCAATCCACCCACAAAGCCTCCTACTTCCCCATGTTGACACACCTTATACAGACAGTGGGGGAAAAAAAAGAAAGAGATTATGGTTTTATTCCCAGTCAGTTTGTATTGGTTGTATGCTTATATTGAGTTATATGAGTCATATTTAGTATATTTAGAGTGTAGAATGGTGATCTCTGAACAGGTTAGAGAAATATTTCTCAGGCCTGGGCTTGGCTAGCGTGGAGATGGAATAGATTAAAGAACTTATTGAGGTCCCTTCTAGGCTTGTTTTGTATGATTCTGCATCCTGAGCACTTCTCTTGACATTTTTGATTTAGCTTGGGTGTATAGGCAGCAATCCTCCAGCTGTCACAGCATGCACTATTGATTTATTAAGCTAAAGTAAATTCAATTGAAACATGAAGATTCATTAAGGGCAACCGTTTCTGCCTGTGGACTCAATATGTTTTCAAAATGACCCTCTACAAACTCATTTGGGTCTTGTTCACATTCAGGATTCACCTGTTGAGTGGCAAGAGAAGAAATGACAAGCACACAAAATCGATCCTCTGCACTCATGTCTGATTCCTTGGGCATTTAGCATTTGCTTCCCCATTCTGGGATGCCAGTTTGACACAAGTGAATTCAAAGACCGTAGTGGAGCTCTAAAGTCAAAGTATCGACAGGTCAAACACTGAGCAAGGAGGTTAAAACATACAGGAATCTTTCAGTCCCTTTCTAAAAAGAACAGCTGCTAGCTTCGGGTTATTCCTTGTATACTCTGACTCAGATTAAAAAAAACCCTAGAAAAATAAACCACAACAACCGTATTCTGATTATTTGTAATACTGCTCTGGTCTCTTGTGATCCCTCGAATAACGTCCCAGGAATTTTCTAAAAGGTAGTCACAAAGAGAATTTTATTCCTTCTTAAGGAATGTATTTGCTTCTGGATACATGAGTAATCCTCTCTGATGTTGTGTGCCTTAGATCTTCTTTTAGCATTGCAACACGACAAAAAGGCAAATTAAATTTATCCATTTGGATGCTTTCAATTGACAGCCAATGTCAACAGTTTCAGTGAGAAAATTTGGACAAAATTTAACCAAAGGGAATTTCTAAAGGGTTTATGGGGAGAACTGGTATCCATTTAAATGTCTCTTTCTGCTCTGTTCCTGGACAGTGGTTCTAGGAAGTAATTCAGTCATTTCCATATCCACAGCTGCTTCCAAATGGTGAATCTCTCTCTTTTCTTCCCTGTTCTATGTATTGTGCTCTGCCTGTGATCTCCCTTGAGTGTGTTTTAACTACACTCTCTCCAGGACTAAGGTTTTAATTGTTCTGGGGAAAAATGTGATCAAAGGTGTTTTAAGCACAAAACCATATAGGTGGTGTGCCCCCAAATCGTCGAGTGCACTCGGGAGTTGACTCCTCTGCATAGTGGATGCATAGATGCACACACTGTCAAGATATAAATTGGCATTTCTTATGCTCCTCAGAGGGAGAATAGTGGGCTGGTGAAACACCACTGGAGCCACAGAGAAGACTAAATATGGAAACCATCAGCCTAAAGATGAGATTCTTTCCACATAGCTCTAGATACCAACGGGGACTTCTTTTCCCTAGGGATACCTTAGGCTGTGGTTCAATTAATCCTGAAATGTGCCAGATGAGTCACACTCCACTAGCGTCACACCTTTTCTGGCATAAAAGATTTGTCCTGATGACAGTTTCAGATAGGAAGTGAGTGGGGGATGTAGTCTACATGATTTGTGAGTAAGGGCCACAGTAAAAAAACTGAGTTATGTAATTTTGAAGGACCTGTGAAGCATTTGGCAGTGCCTACCACATTCTAGGTTTTGCAAGGCAGACAGTACAGTGCTGTACTTGCATAGCAAGGTCCTGTGTGGGGTGAATAGGTAGTTGTGGGATAGATACAGGGCAGAATCAATTCAATGGTTGTAGGATAGGTACAACTTAGATGCAGGATGTGGCCTTGTTGGGTCCCTGTGGCTTTCCAGGGTGGTGTGAGAAGGGCAAACAGCACCACTTCAGTCCCACTCAATTAGAATAATAGAACTGCAGGATCACAGAATCATAGAGTCATTTTGACTGGAAGAGACCCTCAAGGTCGTCAAGTCAAACTGTTAGCCCAACACTGGCACTAAACAATGTCCCTAGGAACCTAATCTCTGCATCTGCTCAACCCTTCCAGGGATGGTGACTCCACTGCTGCATTGGACAGTCTGTTCCAATGCCTAACAATCCTCTCTGGGAAGAAATATTTCCTAATATCCATTCTGAACCTTCCCTGGTACAACTTGAGGCCATTTCTTCTCGTCTTATCACTTTTTACTTGGGACTCACTCCAGCACCTCAAGGTCATTCTTGTGAGGGGCCCAAAACTGACCCCAGGATTCGAGGTTTGGCCTTCCCAATGCCCAGGCCAGGGGGACAATCCCTGCCCTGGTCCTGCTGGCCACGCGAGTGCTGGTGCAGGCCAGGATGCCGTTGGCCTTTTTGGCTACTAATCCACATCCATAGCCAGGTTTATCTCTGCTGCCTTGGTGGCATTTATGTACTGCACAGCAGAATGGGCCATGTCACATGCCTGAGGTGCTCAGATA
Source organism: Columba livia (assembly GCF_036013475.1). Taxonomy (NCBI): domain Eukaryota; kingdom Metazoa; phylum Chordata; class Aves; order Columbiformes; family Columbidae; genus Columba; species Columba livia. The sequence goes on from NC_088603.1 coordinate 4,122,742, forward strand.
TTGGAAAGGGCTTAATTTTGCCTTCTGAACTTCACCCTGAAGTGATTTATGAGAGCTCAGCTCCTGAACTTCACCCTGAAGTGATTTATGAGAGCTCATATAGTCATTCCCACCAGCTCTGCTTTGAAGATAATCCCCAGCAGAGTGACAGAGCGGGCAGTCTGTTTGGTAACTGCTTGAACCTCAGGTTAGAGCTTGGCTGAACTGGTAAATTGAGTTTTCCCATCTGTAGAGCAATGCTGATAGTCCCCTCTCTTTTGCAAAGCATTTCATGCTGTCCAGAGGAAAGCACAAGGTAGGAGTTAATGGTGATGATGACCTGAGAGAGATGTTTTGCAAATATATATTAATGTCAGTGATGAGGGCTGGATTGTTGCAAAATGCAGTTAGAGATGCTGTTGGAAGTCTGTGCCAGCTTCCCTCTGGGAAGAAGAAGGACAATGCACATCAGTGAGTGTCATCTTTACAGAGAAATGACTCCAAAAGGGGTCCACAGGGTGGAAGGAGACATTGCTGTTAGAAGAAATTAATGTTCTTAACCAGTTAGAAGGGAAAGCAATCTGCTTAATAACCATTTGGAGAAATATATATAGCAACAAACAGAACTAAGATACCAGTAACATGCAGAAAAGAACCATTTGCTTTTTTATTAGCTCCAGTGTGTTCTCTTCTTGAATGGAAATTTAAACCTCTCCAAAAAAACTAGGCAATGTAATGACAGGGACACAGTATCAGTGAGCTTTAGTAAGGGAGGTGGTCACGAAAAGGACTACTCTGGAGGAGGAAGCTCAGGACTCAACCGAAGATATTTAGCAGATGGGCAGGATTGTTGCAACCCTTGTCCAAAAGAGCATATATTGCATTTTACTGTAACCAGGGCCCCAAGTAGAGTGGCTAACCTGGAATTATAAATGGAAATAATATTATGATTATGGAAGAGAGAAGAGGTGAGAAAAGCTTGTGAGCTGCTGGGTTAGAGATTTTGGGAGACAGGAGAGAATCGTTGCTCTAGTTGTTGAAAAAGCTTAAAACCTTGAGGTAGAGTATGGCTCCAGACAAGCAAACCAGGACCAGAAAGGGTTCGATGATGAAAGGATGAGAGTCTTTGATGTAAGCATTTGGAATATTAACTACTTAGGCCACAGAGAGTGATATTCATCTGATATCTTCCACTAAGCTGACAAATCTCAGCTGCCGCTCTGCACAAGAGACATCTGGTGAGTAGAGTTGTGGAGCCCAGTGAAACAATCTGTTTCTCTCTAAAAGAGCCGTCTAAATCTGGATAGATGGACAATACCTCAAAATGACTATTTCTCTCCACAGCTGTAAAGGAAAGTGGGATAACTCCTGCAGAAAGTGGGATATATAACCTTAAGTGAGGTGCATCCCAAACAGAAGACTCCCTCTTTGTCTTTAGGAGGAGCAGATTTGCCTTGGGATTGCAATGGGGCTCATTTAGAAGTCAACTGGGTTGACTCATAAATGCAAATATGCATGTCCAGGCTATGAGAAACATCATTCCGGTTGGAAACAGTCAGTTAACTTGCTTGCCTTCGGGCTTTGAAGAAATCAAAGAAGTCTCATTTATAGTCTGCTGGGAATGTTACAGCATGTTGACCAGATGAAACAAGTCCCTTTTTAATATTCTTAGTCCTCTCTTATTCTGAGATTTGAAGCTTTTTGGCTGAAATGTTGTTTCAGTATATATATATATTTATATATATATATATTTACTTAATACCTTTGGTTTTGCACATGCTGAAATGTACTGCCTTTGGAAACGAGCTAGTTTACTTGTGGTTTTGTCTAACCCTAGGCATAACCCACAGTAGACCTTACTACCATTCAGCAGAAGGATTACGTCAAATTAAGAGACAGAGAGACTCTTCTTATTTGCCTTCTGAAACCAGCTGGGTGAAAGAAATCATCTGCTAAACAGCTATGGAAACTCTGAAAGGACATATAGACATCTCCATTGTGGATGGAGATATGTAGTTTATCCAGCTCACACTGAAGTGGGATGCTTAGTCCAGCCAGCTTTGCTATGGTTGTTAGTATGCAACACACATATGTTTCTTAACTATGAGAGTGATCTTTTTGGGTTATCATGCCCAGCTATGAAAAGTCTGCATTTGTTGCAAAGAAATCTGAGGAGGACATCAGGCCTGGTGAAGAGCAGAGGGAAAAAAGGAACATAAGCTGCATGGAAGCTTTGCTATTGTACAGCTGCTTTCCCCATCAAATTATGCTTGTTTAAGAAAGTTTCCAATCCCAAAACATACAGGGACTGGAGGAAACAAATATGCACAAATCCGGGATAGCAGGAAAAATGGTTTGTACACTGAGGGCAGAAAACCTCAAAGTAGAGAGGGAACCTTGATTAATGGTTATCTTCGGTAAAAAGATCAGCAGGGTGAGGTTAAAAGCCTGAATATTTTTCCCTTGCTTTTTAATGTCTGGAGTGTGAGATCTACATTTTTGGATTGGGCTCAAATCTGATTTAAATAAAGAACTTTGGAAAGTGATCTGTGAAATCTCATCCTATTCAAGCCCCTTCTTCCAGCTGCACTGGTTCTAAAGTCTTACCCATGTTAGAATCCAGCCGTTGGAGGAGGTCAAAATACTCTGCTGCCACTTAGTCCAACCCACCTTCATTTTCTTGCATTTTCTGTAATTTCTGAGTCTGGCACCAGCTGTTGGGGAAAGCAGAAAAATATGAGACGACGGGTAGGTTATTTTTATCTCTGCAGCTGTTGAACAAGAATGTCGTTTAGCATCTCAGTTCTGTGGGTGATCTCAATGTAATTAGAATGTTTAGGTAAGATTCAGACATACACTTAGAATTTTGGTTGATATTATTATCCTAGAATTAACACTGGTTGCAAGCACACATTGATGCTAGACATTGTACAAACTAATTATGGAAGCTAATCCTGACTAACATTGTTTGCAATAGAGCTGGAAAATTTCTTTTTGCACAAATCTTGTTTTTAGTCTGTCAATTAAATCACTGAGTGTGTTCATGTCCAGTTAACAACTAAAAAAAACCCCCTGACATATTTGATTAATCTTTTGAAAATGATGTTATTAAAAAATATTCTCCATAACAGCTAAAATAAAAGTTATTTGGGATGAACAGTTTGGTCACCACAAAATTATTTTTCCCCTTTTTATTTCATTAAGAAATAAAAGTTTTTGAGGCTGACACAAAGTATTTATTATCTTTTTTGTTTTTTTTTTTTTTTATCATTCAGTTAACACCTTTATTTTTTTCTTTAAGTAATATAAATGTTTCTGCAAAAACTTTGTAGCTCACCATGTGTGTTATGCTGTTTCCTTTAAATATGAAGCTGCTTCTATTTTTCATTTCAATTTTCTATCTGAGGAAGAGTATAATTGCAAAACACGTCTGGTAGGTTTTTTCCCTGTCATTATTTATTTGGAATGACGCAGCTCTGAGGTGATGTTCTCACAAACCATAGATGGTCAAATAGCACACCCTCAGTCAAGGAATATTAATAAGGTGTTTTTTCCCCACACTTCAATCTTATAAATTTAATCCACCAACTGCCTTCGTGTACTCACTTCCCATTCAAGTGCTGCTCTGTGCAGCAAATAAACATTAAAAATAGGTGCACTGAGAAGGTAAAAACTGTAAAAATATCCTTGTGGGATCAGTCCTCAAAACCATCTCTCTCAGTATCCCATCTTCAAAGTGTCCAAAGCAGTTGCCCCGGGATGGATGTAGGAATACGAGAAATTTCCTTGGTATATTTTATCAACCTACCACAGTATGAGACTTGGGTATGAGGTAGAGGGTTGGACAACACCATGAGATGAGGTGATGTGTTTGTGTGGTTTATGGGTTTTCTTTTCCTGAATATCTCTAATTGATTTAGAACTCATGCAAGTTTTAGCTCAAACGTGCTTCAGAGAGTTTCACAGTTCAGCATCTATTTTCTCTTCTTTTTTTTTTTTTTTTTTTTTTGGCATCTTCTTTTGTTTGTTTTGATCTGGGCACTTGCTGGTTTGATTTGGTGTGGAATAATTGCTACCCAAGAAAAGCAGGGACCATTTGCTGCCTTTTCATCTTCTCTGACACTGCTCACATCACTCTTGATTTCACAGGTCTCCATCACACCCTTTTCAGTCACCCCACTGCCAGGATACCTACCAACCTATTCAATTGCTCCTCATTCTGATGCCATCCATAAGTGGTGGATCATCCCTTTTGTGATCAATCTTCCCAGTAGCATTTCCAGAGTTACTATAAGCTGACCAGAACTGCACACAATTTTCAAGATGTGAGCACATCACCCCTTATCTCATAGCAATGCCTTCTGTTTTTTCCTCTATTTCTTTCTTAAGAATTGCTAAAATTTCTTTTTTTTTTTTTTGTGAACTACTACTTGCTGCTGAAGTGATATTTGCATAAGAGAATTGCTACCCTAAGACCTCATTTTTCAGTGATAATAACTCTATCAGATCCTGCCATCATGCAAGAAAGACCTCTCAGCCTTTAAACTGCACCGTGACCCTTCCTGCCGAGTACTTGAAATAAGTGAAAATCACTGCGACTTCCATCATTCCTGTTTAACACAGGAGGCTGAGAGAGACAAACTATCCTTCATATGTGACAGAAATAGGGAGCAACATCGCCTCATTTTCTGAGTTAGATATTGTCTTTGCATCCCCCAGTTACATTCAGATAGGGTAGAAATTCAGTGCTGTCCTTGCAATTTCCAGCTACAATTAATACCATGAAAGCACTTGAGTGAATTTAGGTCCCAGGAGCCCCCAAACTTATATTGGGACCCATGATGCTATGTGCTGTGCAGACGCAGAACAAAAAGACTGCTTCTCACTTTTACAACATAAGTCACAGTTTCTGCAACTCTGTCTGATATTAAGTGGTGTGGGGGGGGGCACACGTGGTACAACCGTGCTAAACACACAGGGTGGATGAGTTAGAAGATGATTGTTTAGCAGACCAAAATTAGTGCAATGGTAAATATAATTGCTACATGGAATTGTTTCTCCCTTAAGATTTTTCTATATGTTTGTCACAGTACTGGGTAAGGTGAGGGTGGAGGAAGGGGGGCATGGATTTTGAAAGGAAAAATCATCATTTAAACTAACAGCATAAAAACCTTCAGCATAAAAAACATACATCTCACCCACTCACCTTAAGAAATACAAACCTATTATTCAGTAGAGTCAATAACAGTTAAATTTTCTTATGCGTAATCCACTGTTGGTTGAGGAACATAAGAGTTTCAAAATATGTTCTCATTAAAAAGAAAATCTATTTTAATAAAATAATTTAAATTTTAAATTGTCCTTAGATTTTTATTTGTTATAAGCAAGCTTCATTCATCTTGGATATGCTGGAAGAACATGAAGCTAAGAGGAAAACCTCTAATTTCCTGGGATTTCAAAACTTGCATTGACTAATTAAAAGAAGGCAGAATCCAATGGAAATCTCTTTTCTTCCTTCTTTAGTCAACTTACATCACAGATGTTATATGAGATCCTTCTGTTGCCTCAGATTTAGCATGAGGGACAATCTCAGCAGAGACAACTGTAGACAGTGACAGTGGTGGTGTTGCCGAGGACAGACACTCCATGTAGGAATGGTGCCAGAGTGTTTACCCAAGTCCTGGGATGGACGAGGACCCAGAAAAGCCCCAGTTTCTGATTAGTTCAGATACATTTTCAGACGCAGCTGGAGCACTAGCACAGACAGAAGGGTGGAACTGAACAGCAGTAAATGCTCAGATTTTAAGTCCAAGAATCCCAAGTTTAATCCCAAATTCTGGAAATGCAGTGGCTTGCATTTCATAAACTAAACACTTATATCCTAATTGCAAAACCAAACTGAAGCAAATCAAAACAAAGCAAGCCTGGCATATGCTAAAAATATATGCAACTTTCAGACTTGTGCAATGCGGTTATTAAGTTTCTGTCCACACAATCAGCGCTGTTTATATCAGTAAATCACATAAACAAAACCCCAACAATAAACACCAAGTCAAATACAAATCATGGGCTTGTTGGCAAGAGGCTGGAATGCAGGCGGTGCCTTTGTTGAGCACGCAGGCTACTGAATGTCTCCATGCTGGGAAAAAATAAAACCCTATTGTGAAATAGAATTGAGGCTGCGTTGCCAAAATTAACTTTGGACACACTGTGCTGTATGGACCTATTCAATAGTAATGGGGTAGGGGGAATTATTTTTCTCCTGTGTGACACTGATTTAATGCTCCACTGAACTGATGGTCAGTTAATGTCCTTAAATCATCACAGAAGTCGATGGAGGAATGATGATTACTTCCAGTCATGGGTCTGGCATCAGTACTTTTCATTACAGGTCCATTTGTTTTTATTAAGCAGAGGGGTAGCCCAGTGGTCTGGTGGGCATCAGGGGTTTACCCTCAGAGCAAAGACTTCAAAGCTTCCAGTACATCATAAGGAATATGATCTGAAGCCCAGCCCATGCTAGCGGACACTCTCACTGTGGTGTAGACTTTAAATCCCATCCAGAAGTAATTATTTCAGCTCTCTTATTCGTTAATCTGCTTAAATAGCAACAGTGGTAGAGACTTCAGCACACACCTAGGAGAGGAAAAATACTTAAGTGAGGATGGATGAGCACTGGCAGAGATACCGGGCACCTGGCAACAGAGTAAAAGAGATATTGAAGTTCACAATTCAAATGAATTGATTGTCTCGTTCGGGAATCGAATCAGGCCCGGAAGAGCAGAACAGACACATTGCAAGACTAAGAATCCAATGGCTCCGTTAGTAGTGTCATTAAAATGGATATTTTAATGACACCAGGATCAATTTAATTCAATATCAAACATGTTAGTAACAGTCTTTCCTTTTCCCAGCAATGCTACCAAATTTAAGATTACAACACACTTCTTAAAACCATCATTTAATTGGACAAATTTAGCATGACAACGTTAACAGCATATTCACACCTCCTCTTTATCCCTCTGCCTATAGCGGCTGTAGTTTTGAGTCTGAGATAGAGTAAATGCGGACTGAGAAAAAGAATGAATAGAGTTTTGAGCAGCTCTGACAGGTTCAGAAATGAAAGAAGGAAAAAGAAACATTAACGCTTTAATGAAGTGAGAAATGTCTCTCACCGTGGCTTAAGTCAGATGGATTAGCTGCAGTAAGAAGATGTAATAATTGGATTTGTGTTGTGATGGTTAATGGTATTACAATGATATTGTCCACAGCTAAGAGTTGCATATTCCCTCCCTTCTTGGTTCCTGATCAGTGGAAAACGGATGTAGGGGATTGTTAATGGGATTTCAATTTATGTACAGATACACCTCAAAATGTCAGGGTCCCTCTATGAACTGAGCTACACCCCCAATATATTATTCTCTGAGGAGACATCAGCCTAACTTTAAGAAAAATAATGTTATATTGTGTACTTTGGAGAAAATCAATGGCACCAACAAGTAAGAAGCAATGGCTTTGCAGATCCAGGATTAGAAAGATGTGGGAGGGACCTGCCTTCAGTTTTTTATTTTGCCACAAAATCCCAGTACTATTTTGGTGAAGCTCGGTCAGGTCACATCACCAGAGGTGCACACGTTCTTCTGACATCCTCAAAACTGTCACTTAGACCCCCCTTTTCACCCCCCAGTCCAACTCTATCAGTAAGCCTCTAAATCACCTGGAAATATGTTCGCAGAATGTGTGAACATAAAAAATATAGCAAAATAATTCTGGTGTAACCAGGGTCAATTGTCACGGGCTGTTTCCAGACTTATTCAGTGGTCTTTACGGGTAAAACTCAAAAATCTACCATTGGAAAAATGTAGCACACAGGCAGACAGTAAATGGGGTGAGGTGGCATCAACCTTCAGTTGCACCAAAGTCTACCGAAGTTTTTATGAAAGCTTTTCCTATTACATGACACACTGATAAGTAGTGAAAAATAGAGAAAAAAAATCAGCATTATCAATCTGGGATATTAAACTAAAGATGAATTTAAGAAGGATTATCTGGATCTTACATTTGCAGAAGATCTCATATTAACTGTCAGGCCAAAATTAAAATGCCAGCCCTATTTTGAGAGTTACTGAATTTCCACAGTACCCAAGCTACATTATTCGGAAAGTCATAAATCTTTCTACATGGTGTATTAAGGAAGATAAAGGGATTTGCAAGGCTTCTGTGGCTGTGAGACTGAATCTGGTGAAATTTTTCTTTGCAGAGAAGAAAGCAGAGGCTTTAATAATTGCTCTAGTTTTGTCTGAAGTTGATTTCTGTATGTGTTTTCATACGGTAAAACAATGATAGTTCACAACAGATAGATATACAATATTTAGGTGTAAAATCACTGGAAAATTTAACATAGCCTGCATTATTGATGTGCAGATCTAGGATAAATAAAGAAAAAAAAAAAAAGAGAATTGAGGGCAATTCACATACACATTCTTGGTTTTGAAAATAAAGAAGAATCCAGTGCTGTAACCATTGACAGAAAATATGAAATATATAAGCCGAATCCATTAGCTGCTAAGGTGGAGCAGAACAATGAAGCATTTATGACATCCAGAAACTGTGATGTTTGCTTTCACAAACCATGCGTTCAGTGAATGCCTATATTAATTCGTCAGATTCTGAATGACTGTTGATGCTAATTATGGATTTTGAAAATCTTCTGAATATAAAAAAAATATAAGGAAAGCTATCCATGAGTGTGAGCCTGTGTTTATCTCAAGTTGTGAAAATCACAAATAAAGTGGCATCATTTTCATAAATTATGGTAAATATACAAGCAAGCAAATGCAGCTAATTGAACTCACAGGACAGAAAATAATACCTTCTCATTCTAAAAACTGTCAGAGTAATTTGCAGTTGAAAGACTCACACAGAGAAATGAATGAAAAGTGAACAGAAACTTATGCAGGAAGAAAAAAGGACTTGTAAGAACACCACCAGGTCCACAACAAAGGATCAGGATTGACAAAGTCTGCACTTTGAGATGCAAGACAGTCTCTGGGACTCAGTTTAAGCTGCTAGTCCAGTAAATAAACCTAGTGCATAAATAGTTGTACAAAAATCCCCTGGAAAAAGCACGAAGCGTAATTCCAGCCAAAGACAGGTTCTTTAGGGGTGAAATGCAAGAAGATTGTAACACAAACCATGGAGTCATAGAATACCACGCTGCTATCATCTGACCACACCAAGGTGCTCTGACCACAGGGAACATCTGGTCCAAGCTTTCTTGGCAAAAGCACCATCTAGGTAAGATAGCACATCGCCCTGTCCAGCTGAATCTATGAAGTGTCCAATGCTGGGGAATCCACCTCTCCCCTGGGGGCAGTTCCAGCACCGATAGTTCTCATTATTAGAAATTTCCCTCTTGTGTCCAACTGAAATCTCCCCAGGAGTAAATTGTACCCATTACCCCTCATCTTTTCCATGTGACTCCTTGTAAAAAGGGAGTCTCCATTTTCTTTGTAGCTACCCTTTAAATACTTTTAATTTTTAATTTAGATTTTAAATGTTTAAATACCTTTTAATTTTTAAATGTTTAAATACTCTTAATTTTTAATTTTAATTTTTAAACGTTTGTGAGTACTTGAAGGACCAAAGCCAAATAGTTTCATCAGAACATCTATTGAAAATATTATCTCTTCAGAGCCAGTTTATTTAATCTGAACTAATGCATTTTCATTTATACCCTCATTTATACCCTTCTAAAATAACCTGGTAATTGTGGTTATTTTCTCAAGAGTTGAACAGAAATGTTCTGTGACACATAAACCTAGTAAATCTGTTACTGAGGAGCCTTCAATGACTTTGCAATGAAGGTGAGTTCCATTTCAAAAAGAGCAACTCGAAGGCAAAAAGACCTTCAGAATCAGTAATCTTTAAACAAATCCACATGTATCCCATAATCAGAGGAAACCCTTGTCACCAAACAGCAGTGTTCCAGCTTGATCTTTTTGACCATATTATACTGCTGTGCTTGAAACACCAGAAAAAAATGCATGAAGTTAAACTGGGAAAAGTGTTTGAAAACCATTACGCTTAGGTAACTGTTACTGAAGTAGAAGCTGATTTAATGGTTTAGTAGATTTAAATCAATACAAAAAGAATGGAATAAATGCTAAATAAAACTGAGTGGTTTATTATGTTTTGATCAAAATAATTTAGGATGGCCAAGAACAATGTGGAAGAAAGAGGTTTGCTCCCCTCTCTGTTATTTTTATTTCACCATTACTTATTTTTTCTTCTCTTGCCGTTTTCCCTTTGGCTGTGAGGAGTGAGATTGGTTATTAGATAAAAAAATACAGTTATGGCTGTCTCTATTTGTACTAACGCCATCACTCAACTAGCATACCACTTTTTAGGTACAAACTAAAACACTTTACATGAAAGTAAACACCACCCCCACCCCGAATAACACTAAATAATAACAAAGACATTTTCAACTTCTGTTGTGCACTTCAGTCTCTATGATGTCTATTATATATTTGACTCTGGTCATTTGGCAACTGACTTTCATCTTCTATACTTGTCAGAATACATGCATATAGAAGATTATCTTGGAAAAACTAAAAAGGTCACCAACTGGAATAGGATGACTACGAGACATTTCGTCAAGCTCTGAGAAGGCTATCTTTTTGCAGAACTGCCATTTTGTTGCTTGTAGATAAGCACAAACTAAACCAACAATGCAGAAATTTATTTACTACATAAGTTTCAGAAGCCTTGGGCCACTTTAATCTGAACTTACAGTGAGATCTGTGAAATAGATGGTGTATGCATGGACTTCTTCGAGTCATATTTAATTCTAGTTTTGAATATGTTCAGCATTTCATTTTTTAAAGAGCAAGGTAAATTATTATGCTTTTTTTTCTTTATTGTGGGTTCATGTGGTCCTAATGATCTCCTCTGGTAGAACCAATGCATGCAGTCAAGCAGATACACTGAGGTGCCTAAAATAATCAAATCAAACAAATGGACCACAAATACAACCAAAGCCAAAGGGAAAGGAAGGGAGTGAGTAACTTTAGACATTGGCTTTCCATGCATGTTTAATTTTTAACATAAATTGAACATTGCTAGTTATCTAACTTCTAATATCATAGAGGGCTATGCATTGTCTGTAGGAAGACACTATCCGACTGAGTTGCAGTGTGTTATTAGATGTTTAAGATACCCAGGGAAAAGCAGAGAAGAATGTTAATTAGAAGAGAGGCTATTGAAATAAGATTTTCTTCTGTTTATTAACAGCCTAGAGGCTTAAGGGAGGAATGTGCAGCAGACTTTTAATTAATCTGCATACTTTTAATGGAATTTGCTAGAATTCATCATGTTCAGATACTTGTTATTTGAGACCATAAAGTAACAAGAGTGGCAAACGTCTGCCTTGTTGAGAGTCAGAGGAGGAAAAAAAAACCCAAAACACAGTCCCGGTTTTTACATGATTTTGGGATTTGCGTTTGACAGAACAACATCTGGGAATGTACTTTAGGGTCATCAGGGAGGAAAAAGAGACATTCCTGTAGAGGTATAAGAAGCTAAGCAAATGAATGTTTAGGAAGAAAACGTAAGAAAGACCAAGCCTGGCACACGAGTAGCTTGCATGGGTGCATGAATTGATGGTGAAGTCATCCAGAGTAATCCACAGAAGACATATTTGGCAAGCAACAGCAATGCTAACAAAAGCAACAGCCTTCTCCTTTATTGCTTAGCTAATTGACTCCAACCCTTTTGTAAAGTTGGGAGTGATTAATCTCACCTATTTTAAGCAACTAATTTAGGATCATCCTTGGTATGCCCATCTCTCTTCATTGACTTTAAAAGGAACCTGGAATAATGCAGGTCTGAATAGGTATCTGACTTAACAGTTTCAGCACTAGAGAAGATTAATCCCATCTTGAGTGAGAGATATTATTGTGATTTGGACTGTTTTAATGTGGGCTGGTTTTGAATGGGTTGGAATTATCTTCATGTAGCTTTACGTAAGTTCAGTATAAACAGCTGCACTGATGCAAGACAGCTTGTTTTATAAACAATACACAGTTATTTTGAAGTCACTATCTATTTGACCTATTTGGACGTATTTTTTAGCACTGAGTAAATTCTGTTCTGGACTCCACCAACTAGAGGTCTGCTGGCTGCAAAGGGATCCTTCATCACTTTAGACCTTCAGATCAGACCAGAAAAAAATTCCTCCCTGGGGTGATTATAGTGAGTCTCACAGCCATAGAGGATAACTGGGGTATTAACGTACAAAAGTCCTTTAGAGATGAGCACTTGCCAAAGAAAACACAATTAATAATCACTTGTGTTGGCACTGATGTTAACAAAAATTAACATAAATCTGCCGAGACCTTTTTTGTCAGTACATGGGGAGAGAAGGAGCAGCAATTTCTGCAGGAAGCAGCACCATGGACAGAGGCAGCTGCCTGCACCCTGCCCGTCCCTGCCTGCTCCTGCCGCCAATTCGGATGCAAACGCAAAGAGAAAAGAAAAAAGAGTGCAGACTGCCTTTCTCAAAATGCAAATTATAATAGGGCATAATTAATCAGTATTGCACAGGAAAATAAAAGATAAAAAGTGTTCCTTCACATATTTTATCCTCTAAGTAATGCTGGGTTTGCCACATCTTTTTGTTCTTCTAGAATAATTTTGGTTGGAAGACACCCTTAAGATCATTGGGTGCAAATATAACATAACCCTAGCACTAGAACAGGTCCCTAAGAACCTCATCTAAACACCTTTTAAACCCCTCCAGGGATGGTGACTGCACCACTGCCCTGGGCAGCCTGTTTCAATGCCTGACAACCCTTTCTGTGAAGAAATTTTTCCTAATATCTAATCTGGACCTTCCTTGCTGCAACTTGAGACCATGATGATATTATGATATGAACAATGTCAGGAAAGAAGATTTTGGGGCAATTCTTAGGCTGCTGTTCATATCATGACTCCATTAAGTTACAAGGTCACAACAGGAGACCAAAGCTAATCAGGTGAGCACACTCAGGTGAATTGACAACTGCCAGCTGAATTGTTTCATTATTTTGATTAACAAATGCCTCCGGAGTCATGTAGTATTTACAGAGAAAATGAGAAAATGCCACTCTCACCTGCTTATTTTCACAACTGCCTGTCCCCATCCTGACTGCTACATTACTATGATTTTTTTCCTCCTCATGCTGTTAATCATCAATTAGCTCAACTTTAGTTTCTACATAAGAGCAACTGCATTTTGCTTAGAAACAATGACAAGAAAATTGAGATGTCTGCCCACTTCTCCTTTCTGAATAGAGGAAATAAATTCTGTACCTCCGCAGCTCTGAGCACTATCAGGACAATGAGTTTCTTATCTCCAGCCCAGTGTTTTTTGATTTTTTTATATCTCATAATGCATCCAAATTCTTTACAATGATCTGCACGCACATATTCACTTCTCTCGATGCTAATGACATTCATTATGTGGTGACTAGCCTAAATAACTTTAGGCTATTTAAGATAATGTAGGTTTCATAGGCCTGCTCGATGATAAAGTTCCCTTATTACTGCAAAGTTTATTGCCTTTGCATTTTCTCCTGACATTTTAAGAGAAAAGGGGTGAATTTTAGAGGTTACTCTGAGTGCTTTCATAGGTAATTACATTTCCAAGACTTCATGAGTCACCACACATTGCCTTTTAGCCTATGGCAAAGTAAAATATTGGGCCTGTAAATCCCCACAACCTCTGCAAGGCCAGAAAGGAGCCATTTCCCCACAGTAACAGGGCAATCAGTGCTGCTGTGACCCAGTACTGGGTCTTACATCCCTGATGCGATGGTTGTTGATGAAAACAGACATGGTCACCTGCCCAACAGGCAGATAAATATGTCCAGATGCCTCAACCTCTACTGCACTTTTTCACCATCCTCAGACTGTGAAGGATGCAGTGCATCTTTTAGGGGCCTTGGAGAGAATGACTGTTCAGGTTGCTTTATTCACTTTCTGAATCCTGAGGTTATAGATGGGCTTCCAGGAGAAATACCTGTGATACAAGCGCCAACACTCAAGTGTTGGTTTATTAAACCAATAGAGGCCTTGCAGTCTTTTTCATAGTGAATTTTGGGGTTACGTGTTGCTCCCCAAGCCAGAGAACATGTGAGGCATTTCTGTATCTTGATCACCACCTCCTTTCCAAGAAGTCCAGGGCCATCAGAATGACCTGCCTCATGAGAGAAACCTTTCAAGACATCATCAGTCTCCTACCTGGGAGGTGTTGCTCCAGGAGACAACAATAGACAGTAGACATCGTGGCAGAAGAGCTGTTTAGCAGCCCAGTGTCTGTCAGGACTCGTGGTGGGAAACGGAGATGCAAAAATACGGACAGCAAGACAACAGACCAGAGCTGGAGAGACCAGGGGATCTGGAGAACGAGGCCACTCACCATACATGATGCTTTTGGAAGGATAGCAGTGAATCAGTTTTCCTCCGTACTGTCAGAGCTAATATATCTGTTCAGGTTTTGCATGGAGAAATCAAAAGATGTGTCTAATAAAAAGTTTCAGAGGGCATTTATATTTAGATCCTTGGCTTTTATGATGCAGCTTCATGGACTGTTGGACTGCTGTTGTTCTGTTGGTGTCTGGACCCCCCTAGCCCCAGGAACGGGGCATCACCATTGTGGAAGGATCTTCAGCCACATATTTTCTCCCTCTTTTTCCTCATCTGGGCTTTGATTGTTGGAGCAGTCTCGGGTCAGGTGGGTACTACATGCTTAGAATGTTTTAAGCTGTGTTCTGAACAGCAGGATGCTACATCAAAACCAGGTCTAACGCCCCTACTGTGGAAAGTAAGTACTTCTGTCTGTTTCAAGGTACCCGTCAGAGGTCTACACGTGATAGTTTGGCTCTGGACTAGCCCATTAGAATGGGCTCGACCTGCTGTTCCAGCTAGTGGTGTATAAGCGTGTGTATTTTCTCTTAATTAATTAAACCAGTCCAGCTGAAGACATAAGAAGCACTGCAGGTGTCTACAAAGCTTTCAGGGGAAAAGGGATGGTATGGTGGGAGTTTAAGTGGTTTTGGCTTTAGATGACTCCTGAGGGAGTTATGTTGGATGCTGATATTGCCATCTGTTTGGATTCTCATTTTAAGTGCAAATTGGTTCATATATAAACGCTCAGTGTCTTTTTATGTCAATAGCAGTTATAAAAGAAAAAAGAGACCATGAGGCAGGTATTTGCTACAACTTGACTTGCTTTTTTCTTTATCTTTTTAATAAAACAGTGATCAGCTTGTCTTTGCATAGTCTGTCTCTTAGTCTCTAAGATGTGGAGACTTTTCTTCATATTTTGCAAGAGGTGCTGAAGCACAGATTCAAATATTCTTGTCCTGTTTATGAGTGCCTTAAGAGTCTTCACAATGGTCTGACTTTACACAATGACATATATAAAACCTCCAGCTGCTAACATAAAGCATTTAAATGTCCCTTCAGGCCACAAGCAAACCTTTAGAGCTCAGGTCATCTGTGATATGAATTGCTAATAACAGCACATTTGTCTCCTTGCATAGTGCAACTATGACATTGATTACCAGTGAGGTCATGGGTCAGGTTCAGAACCAAGCTGCAAACCTAAAGTAATTAATCCATTTTTTGATAAAGCTCAAAGTATTCTCCTTATTCACTCAGTTAACACTGGATTCAACTGCTCACCTTTTTACCTGGATCTCCTTTTCCTCTGCATAATAAAGGACAAAAAATTATGGCCCAGTTTTGTAGGAACAGAACAACATGTACTTTAAATTAGAGTTTGCAGGTGGGAAGGCAAATAAGTAGAAGGATTAAAAAAAAAAAATTAAAAGAAAAAACAACACCAAACCAAAGTCCTGTGAACAAAAAACTCTCATATGTAGCCAAAAACCCAACTTATTTATTCAAGAGTTGGGAGCTCCAAGCTCCTTGCACAGTTATTTTTCACTGTGGATGAGCTCAAAATAGACCATTGCTGGGCATACACCACGGCTGGGTAAGGATCTCTGTATGTGAGTGAGTGAGTGTGTGAGAAAGGGAGCTTGTTTTCTGGAATATATTTCCCCAAATCACCACATTTTCAAAATCTCTGTTGATAAAATGGTCTTTCACATTTCTGGATGTAAAAATATAGCACTGCAAGGTGCTCTTACTGCATCTTTCATTGCGTTTTTTCCCAGCAGCATGTGAGTGTCTGGGTGGAGGTGAAAGAGATGATAATTTACAGACTAGCTAAACAGATACTGTGCTTTGCCACACTGCCTTTGGGGTACATAATGTGTGTATATACAAAAACTTATATATGCATATATGCATACATGTATGTATCTATATATGTATATAAAGGCTTTGTTGTCTCTATAATAAATCCTTTGGTTCTGCCTAAGATACTGCCTACCTCAGATCACGTCCTCTAAAATTCAACCCTAAATTCAGTGCTGAAAAGTAACACTGAACAGCAGAACAGACGGTCCACTTTCTTCTGAAGAGGATGAAAGGAACGCAGTAGGCCTTGACTTAAACCTCCGATAGTCTAAGTTTATTATTTGTGCTACAGGGCATGCTAGAACATGCCTTTTTTTCGCGTGTGCCAGCACAATTGTTGCAGGCACAAGCCCATCTTTTTTTTTACAGTTTTTACAGGTTTTTACACCAAGTCACTGTAGCAGCCACTTTAACGGCGGCATTTAAAGACCCACTGAAGTTGAAGGCATACCGTGTTATTCAATACTAACTCCCTAAGCTGCTGAAAGACTGATTATATGTTGCTGGAATGAGTTTTCATTTCCTAACGGTGTCATTTTCTGCAATATAGTCCGCAGTAAATATTAGAGTGTCCAGTTTAAACAGGAACATTTTACCTCTGCTGTAGGTTCCACTCAATATTTCAGTTTTTCTTCTCTTCGTGCTTCACAAATACATCTTTAAAAGGCTTAGAGACTCAACTGGGTTATTATCGCTAAGAGGAGTGCCCTTATTGCTATTTTATAGGTAGCAACACAAAGGCTGTCAAAGGAGAAACTGTTTCTTTGGCGTCAAACAGTGCGTCATGGATTTTGAAAAACTTGTCTCTCTCTCTCCAACTGCAATGCTTCTAAATTACATTGATGTAGTGTTTTACAAACACCTGAAGCCTTTACATCTGCTTTTACTACCAAGTGCAGACATAAACTGTGGTAATGGGGTTAGAGCAGCTTTGGGATCTAGAATGCAGACAATAAGCTGGAGGAAGAATATAAAGATGTTTTTAAAATACTTCATACCTGCAGTTACAGAAAATTGTAAGAGCTGGAAAAGTAAATACTCACATAGACTTTTTCTACAGCAGGAAGAAAACAATCATTCTGAGCTCAATCTCCACTCTTAATACATAATCCTCAAACATTTCTAGTGTCATTAAGAGTTGCAATAAAATGATGTTCCGTCTGAATTGTCAGGCATGGAAATTCAGTTAGAAAAGATACCTACAAACAAACAAAGAAACAGGTACAAGAAACTGCTAAGACAATAAACAGTTATGTGGCTGAAGTCACATATATGGAAGGGCCTATATGCATTACGTCATTCACTGTTGAGTGGTAGATATACATATTTTTATGACCAAGGTTTTTTTTGTTTTGGTTTTTGTTTTTTTTTTTCAGGCTTCAGTATAATAAAACATTTTACATGCTGCTTCTGGAAGATAGACCAAATCCATATACTCACCAAAACATTTAACAATGTTGACTGCCTTGTTTCTCTTACTTTTTTCCTCTATTTCAAGATCTCATAACTTGAAACAAAGGAAGAGAATGTAGAGACTAAGTACAATCTTATTTATTCTTACTGCAGGGTACATTTCATGTCAAACCATATTATCCCTATTCTGTCACACAAGACGCTCTGTACTTTTAATTCACAGTGCTGTCACTGGCCAGCTGTTACATATCTTGTTTTCTCATGTAAAGACTGTGACCAAGTTGGATACATCTACAAAGACGGTCTGAACTCCATTTTTAAATTGCAATTGTAAATGGCTGGGATAGGATTTGGTGGACCAGACAGTCATCTAACGCCATGTGAGATGCTATGAAATAGCCCCAGATACCAGCTGCTAAATCAAATGAGCACAGGTCTTCTGTGGGTTCCTCATCAGACCTGTGAATCTGAGTCTCAGGGAGGCTGTGACCACAGAAGACACTAGACAGCTGTGTTTAGGAAACTGAATCTTGTCCTTTCGTGGGGTGGATTTGAGCTGGTCAGTTAAGACATGTAAACTTCGGCGTGTGGAACTCTTGCAGGACGGGAAGAAAAACAGAAGGAAGATGAGAAGACTTGTGGATCAAAATAGCGCCAGTTTAATAGGGAAAGCAAAATCTGCACACACAAGCAGAGGAAAAAGAGAAATTGTTCAACACGTTCCATCAGCAGGCAGATTCCAACCTCTTCCTGGAGACCAGGACTTTGGTATGTGCAATGTTTCCTCGAGAAGATAAATGCCATAACCAAGAATGTCCCTCTTCCTTCCCCTTTCTCCAGACTTTCACTGTTAAGCACAACATTACATAGCATGTGAATGACAGAAAAGGACAGCAAAATAACGGTGGAAAATGTAGAAATTAGAAAAAATGAAAATGTCCAGATGCAAATATACTTTGGAGACAGGCTCTTGTGTTCAGAGACATTAACCTAAATTTGTTATAATCATGCTGACAACTTCTGATTTAAGCTGAATGAGAGTAATTGTGCTATAAAGCCAGTACATACTCAGAGGACTGGGAGGTCAGAGCTGGCACTCTATTCCTTTCAAAGTGCTTGACCCATTACTCAAGTGGGTTACACCAAATTACATCTAGAGGTCCCTTCCAACACAAATTATACTCTGATTCAAATTACCCTCCAAGGCATGTCAGTTTGTGTTTTAAACAGAGACACATGCTTTGATGAAAGATGAATTCCAGGCAAGTTATATATCTAGTTAACATTAGTGAAGATGATTCCTGAAGACTAGGCAGTGTATGTGCATTTTCTATCCAAGATTCCCATTCTGTGGATCTCCATTAGGCTTCATTTTCATCTGGATGACCAAGTTTTGTAAATGATAATCTGTGAGCAGTTGTTCTGTTGGGGGACATTGGGCCTGAAGTCCTTCTTCAGCTGAGGAAGGATTAGGCAGTGAATCTGGCCGAGTATATCCATGTGTCAGGTATAAGAGGTTGTTTGAGCAGTTGTTCTCAGTTGTCAACAGCAAAGTGTGTCTCCTAGTTCTTTCCTGTTTAGTCATAGCTCTTGGTTGCTACAACCCATCATTCCCTATTCTAAACTTGTCCGTAAGATAATTTCTGAATTTCGCTTTGGCCTCTTATCTTCTCACCTTTTTATGTTATTTTGATTGATTAAGGTCTAGCTCCTGACCTTTTCATGCCTTGACCACAGTGCCTTACCCCTTGCTCATGAGCCCATTCTGCTGGTAACCATTGCACATGGCTGTTCACAAGCTCACAGGTTCTTTGTCATCCTGACAGACTACCTAAGCTAAAATATACCAGCTGTTTTGTTCCTTTGCCTTACCATTAATACGCAATTCATTTCCACTCTTCTTTTTTTGGGTTCCTTTTTATGTGTGGCTTTACTGAATATATGTGACTGGCTACAGCAATAAATTTAAGTAGACTATAGGGAGAAGCTCATCAATTTCTGCAGAAAATGTATTCTTTCCACCATTAGTTTTGCTAGACACTTTAGAAAATACTATCTGCAATGTCTCTTTAATATGTAGTTGAGATTCAACTTATCTTCAAATGAAAGCCTTGCAAACACAAGGTCCACATCGTTAACATGCAACGCAAACCCCCTTATTCCAGTGGAAAGCTGGCTTCTCAGGTAGTTAAAATTCTATTTCTGTATTTGTTCCATTGAAGGGTAATTAGTGTGGTGTGGGAGAAGCTGTATTCAGGCACAGTGTGTATTCTTATGCCATCTCTAAACATCATGCAGATGTCTGTTTCTGTTAATTTCATTACTTACTGAAAGCCTTGCAAAGTTGTCTTTTAAAGTGACATGGGAAAAGAGCAGCCTGAAGCACCTGTTGTGAATAACTAGAGATATTTCTACAGTTTCAACTCGTTTCTCCAGAAATTCAACCTCGGGTCAGATTCAGAAAGAGTTTTCTTTTTTATTTCATAAGGGCAAACATCCTAAATCAAAAATGAATTAAAACCTTATGCAAGCAAAAACAAAAGACAAAAAAATATTTTATTTTCATCTTTCAGATAACAATAAGTGTTTAAGAGGCATTTGCACAATGCCCTTAATAACGTACTTTAACTTTTGATCAACCCAGAACTGCTCAGGCTGCTGAACTAGATAATCATTGTAGGTCCCAGCTAACTGAAATAGCCTAGTCTAGTCTTTATACTTTATTCCTGCCTGTTTAGTGCTGACCACTAGCAATGTAACCTATAAAATAAAGGTAGGTGTTTGCTGATCTAATGTGTGTGTGTGTGTGTGTAGTGTGTACTACAGGAGATGGGATACAGGGTAAAAATTCAAGCCCATAGAAAGTCCTGGCATAAAGTCAAGTGTTGATCACTGATACGACACTGTGCAATCTTTTCTGTAGCCTGAAATTAGGTAGAAAGTGGCAGCCACTGTTCATTATTTCAGCCAGTCCCCTGCTTTTCCAGGAAGTGCTACTCCAGCTTAATCTCAATAATTTCTGAAATAGCAGAACAAAGTTTACACCAGGGGATGCAAAACTCCTCTGTGATGTCTGCTCTGATGGTTAGAAGTGCCAATAAAATATTTTTAGCTAGTTGAGCAAATCATTCAAGAGTCTGGCTAGATAAAGTGGTGAATATATGAGACATAACTTCAATGGAGTTATGCCAGTCACAACATTTTGCTCCGACTTCGCATTCTGTTCTGAACATTTCGGCAATGTGCTCAAAATATACCATTTTTTGTGCTTTTTTGCTCATATCTCAGTATAAGGTGTGGAATCATTGGAATGGGACAAAACTTTCATTGGAGTTCCCTGCAGTGGAAACCAAGAGAGAAATGTGGGAGCTGTGTACATAAGTGTAATGCCTTTCCAAAGACAATGCAATGGGCCATTTCTGCGTATGAGGAATGGGCTTCTTTTACTTCTGTGAACCCAGAAACGCAGAGAAGTTCAAGCTTTCAGAGAACGAAATATTCCAGCAAATGTGCAGTGTCTCCACATGTGTTACAGAAGAGAAATGAAAATGTAAAAGGAACTGATCAAGTTGATGGGAACAAGGTCGTTGGTGGTTGAGCCTTGATTGAATGCCACTGGGGTCCATTCAGCCACCTCTGGACTTGCTAATCATTCTGCAGGAAGAATGAGCATGGTTCTGTGCAGAGTGAGATTAGAGAGAAGATAAAGAAATGGTGGAGACCTGCTCAAATAATGATTCCAGTCTCCTATTATAATACACAACCATACCCTGTTCGTAAGATGATCAAGCTACATCCTGAAAGCATTAATAGTTTACATTTTCTCCTGAAACTTTGCTACTTTTATCAATGTGCGGTCTCTGAACTTCGTCACTTCCAGATGCTTAAGATCAGCTTGACCTTGACTGAATAACAGACAAAAAGTAGAAAACCCAGTAAAGTCCATTCTTGTTGGAAATGTGTTATAGTGGTTACTCACAGTTTGGAGTAGTGTCTGTCCTTTACTTCAAGAGATTGTGAGGGATGCATTGAAACCCATCTCGTATGCTAAGGGTTTAAATGTGTGGGAGCTGTTGCCACTTATGTGCCACTGCTTTCTCTTTCTGTTGTGCTCATTTTTCTAATGAAGAGGGAAACGATGGAATAGACTGCATATTTTAGCTTATACTTTTTCATTCCGAGTGCGTTAATTCAAGTGTGCTGTAGTGCAAACCCTCATTCAAATCACAGCGTTTCCTCATTTAAACTTGCTGATGCAGCCTATAGGTCATCGTGCTTAATTTTGTTTCTTAGGACTGTGAATTTTAAAATGAAATGTTTCACAATAGCACCTCAGCGTTCACATTGTAGTATGAACACTGTGAGTGCATCATAAATCATGTTCGTGCCTTTCATACTGCAGTGCT
The DNA here is from genome assembly GCF_036013475.1 of Columba livia. Taxonomy (NCBI): domain Eukaryota; kingdom Metazoa; phylum Chordata; class Aves; order Columbiformes; family Columbidae; genus Columba; species Columba livia. Next base: position 4,144,851 of record NC_088603.1, read on the forward strand.
CATGGCATATTAAAGCTGAAGGCTAAAGCTATCTTTGTCGAGTGCTAAGAATACAAGTCAGACAATGAATGGAAAAAGGAATGTAGCAACCTTCACCCAGTTTCAGTATAAAAACATTCAGCTGAAACTCAGAGGTAAGCAAAGGAACTAAGTTTGATGGGTTATAGTTCAATCTTTATGGAAGTATTATTTCCAAAGCAAAGGAATGGAGGCATTCAGACTTCTCTACCTAATCTGTGGAAGGCATCCTGGCATCAGAAAGTCCGTAGCCTGCAAAGAAGAGACATAGGACCCTCAAAACCCATTTGGGTCTGTTTGCAAGGTCAAGCAGCAATACTGGAACCAGTCCCACTGACCCAAAGGCAGCACTAAGTGTCCTGGCATCCTTCAAGCTGGTAATCAATGCCTGCAGACTGTATCTCTTAAGCCTTAGCCTGCTCTCTATGTGATAACAAAGTCCCAACAGTCTCCCTCTTGTAATTTTGAGGACCGCAATGCTCACAGGGCTCTGCCAGTTTGAACGTGGCCTGATTTTCTAGTTGAATAAATTTGGATATACATGAAAACATTTCCAGATGTCCTCAGTATATCATATTACCCATTTCTTTTCCGTTTTGTATGTCATGGACTGTTTTGTCTTTTCAGAATATCTTTTTCTCTGAATAAAATCTAGTGAGTACAAAATTAAATTAGAAAAGGCTGGTTGGAGTCTTTCCTAAACATTTGTGAAGAGTTTTCTTCCTGTTGGATCTCATTTATGGCTGAGGCTCTAGCTTATGGAGCTGTAGCTATTTAGTATAGCTGATCTTTGTCATCGACTTTTTATTTTCCTGGCAACTTTGGTCAAGATGCCAGGAGAAGAATGAAAGAGGAAAAATGATCTTGGAGTTATAGGAATCAAATTAGGTCACGTTTTCACGTTTCATAGTACCCTTTCAGCTGAAATCCAGGATGCAATTTTTAACTCCAGTTTGCAGAAATAGAGCAAAGAGCGAATAGTTTTGGAGTTTAATGACTTAAATGCTTGCTCCCATCCCTGCATCTTTCTTCCCAGATGGCATATGGAACATCACTATGTCACAATGTTTAGAGTTGTCATGGGGCATTCTAGATCCATACATGAACACCTAGACCACAGGTGTCTGGAACCATTAAGTTCCCAGCAGATCTTGAACTCAGCATGCTGTGATTCAGCTAAAAATTGGAACTAGATGCCCAGTTTGATATACCCAAGCATGTGGTGAAAGTATTTCACAAAGAGCTATCATGGAGTATGAATTGCTCTCTTTTGCTATGTCCTTTTTATTTTATTTTATTTTATTTTATTTTATTTTATTTTATTTTATTTTATTTTATTTTATTTTATTTTATTTTATTTTATTTTATTTTATTTTATTTTATCTCCTCTTTGTTACTTCCTTATTATCTTCTTGCTAGGCCCAGTTGAATCTAAGTCATAAACCCCTACTATGGAACAGGAAATTTTAGATCCAGGGATATCCACAATGCAACATTTTTCATAAGAACTCCATCTGAACACAAATGTCATCCCTAATGTTAGGATAAATATCAGCTAAAACTGCTTATCTGTCAAGCTTCATTTCTCTCTATTGCTGCTCATTTTCTGGACCTAGCTAAGGCTGTTGAATATTAGGACATGGGCAAACATAGCCAAGGGAGACGTGTTGCCCTATTGCCTTTCCCGTTACCCTGTGGTGTTTGGAGTAAAACTGAACACAGTCCAGGAATAAACTGCTTTTCAGGGTCAGCAACAATTTTGTCTGTATAACTCAGATGTAATCCCTTGTATAATATGTGAACCAGCTTAGAAATTTCAGTATGGGAAGCCTGGACTACCTGTGTCTGTATTTCCACAGCACATTTATGATACCTTACCCTGAAGAAGGGATGAAGAACACCTGAGTTCAAAGAAACCAAGTCTGTAAAACAAGGGCAGTCTTCTTTCATTACACAATTGTTCTCCTGTGTTATTATATACGTCTCCTTTCTGTTCATTTCTGTTTCATGAGCAACTCTGACTTTCTGCTTTCTTCTGTGCCGCAGACAAAGCTTCAATTCATCCAGAAGTAACTACAGGCTGGTCTCTTCTGGATCCACTTGACAGTACTAGTTACTCTGTCCTGAAAAGAATTTGCAGAACATAAATGAATCAGAAGATATGAGTAAAACTCAAATATTGGTCAGAGGAAGTGTGAGGGGAATCTGATCAAAAAGCAGAATTATAGGAAGTGACTGATAGCTTCACAAGGAGAAAGAGAATAATGGTTAAGTAGTAAAAGAGAAGAGACAAGATACAGAATGCAACTAATATTATTTTCTTTCTCATAAAGCTAGGTACAGAAGGAAATGGAACTAAAGTAAATGAAAGGCATTTTTTTTTCGTTCAACATATTATTACAATATTGATCTTGCTAGCTACATCATACTGCTAGATTAAATAGGGCCTTAAAACCTTTGGTTGGTGGCACTGGAATACAATCTTCTGTATAGTTAGTTTTTGGCTAATCTAGCCCTCTCTAGAACAGCTGATTATTTATTACAGGCCAGGGGTTATTTCAACAGATGTTTCATAGGTGGTCACATTATTTTTGTGGCCAAGGGATCTCAGTATTACACGTGTCATTCTGCAGCAGGTAGACACAGAGCCCTGGAACATTGTTGAACATATTCAACATCCTCATGTAGATGTGCTTATGGTGTCAGGGAGTGTTCACAGTTAAGTGTTTAACAAGTTTGCTGAAAGGATTGAATATGGTATCAAGAATCAGAGAAAAATTGCATTAATGACAGAAGTCTCCTGCTTTAGAGTTTACAACTGTTTGGTAATGATCAGACATGAGGAGGAAACCTCATATTGGAATAAATTGTGCCATTTCTTAACATCTTTGCTTAAGGCTGATTTCTCAGTAAGAAGATATTTTATACTGTCTGGCAAGTGTTATGACCTTGTACTCTGCCATGAAAAAATTAAAATGGTGAGATGAGAAAGAAGAATATGGTTATGAATGAATAAAAAAAGAACATAAAACCAGCCAAACTCTTTTAACATAACTGATTTGATGTTCCTTTACTTTGGCACAGGTTTTCCTTGATGAAGGACGAGGTGGGAACATTCAGTAGTGATATGTCTCCCTGGAAGAGCTATCCATTATGCTTTGAATGAAAATTGGCTTAATGCTAACAAGATTTGATGCTTTTATTTACTCCAACGGCACATACACGTGGATCAGACTTGAAGACCTTGATGGTTTTATTTGTAGATGATTTTGCTTAACGCTGGTTGTCTTTGAGCATTTACTCTGATTGAGCTGATTCCTCTTGATGTGATTACACAAATCATACGTGCATCAGGCAAAAGGACACCACTAATGCCATTGCTGTTAAATCTTATTGCCCTTGCATCATGTAAAAACCCCTGTTCCAGCTCCAAGCTATAGAAATCTATTAAGCAATCAGGACCAGACGTAGTGCAGTGACTAAACAGTCATATTGGTGGCTTCACTGTTGTAGTCAGTGAAAAATAACACAAATGGACTGCCATTAAGCATGACCTGGGCGGCCCTGCAGCTCAAATTCCACAATGTGTTTCTGGGCAACACTCTTTGTTACACTCCAACATCTGGAACAACTCTATTGGACTCTATCCATTCATTTCAAATTAGCACCTGTGCAGTGGAGACATTGGATCTAAGCAAGGCCTTTTCTCAACTTGAAATAGTAGATTAGAAATCCCTTCTTGCTCTTCTGTTCCATAAAAGCCTTTCTAAAGAAAACCATCACCGAATTGCATTTTCTTTTAACGCAGTGCTACAGACTTCTGCAATTCAGCTTCTGATTTTCAAGGGATGTAGCCACCTGTGCATGAGGGTCCATGCAAACCTCTAGAGGTAGGGACAACTTTGCCATTCTCTCCTGTCCCTGCTGTGACTCACAAACCTGAGAACAGGGTTTGGCTCCAGGTTTCTAAGCTGAGCCTATTTGGTATCTAAGATGCTTATTGGTGTCTTTAACTTCCAGAAATCATATTAGCAGGAAGATTCAGAGTCATATATACAGGCTTAGAGCTCATGTGTCCGTGCGGTTTCGAGCACAGAAAGATAAATATACTTTCTTCAAATTCTCAATACTTTCTGCAAATTCTCTTAGGTACAGATTGAATTGTGTATTTAACTCAATTCCTACTTGGAGGAAGCTTTGATTAATTTGGCTATGCAGTGCATAATTTATTCCTTCTCAAAGTGAAGCCAATCATCTTTCATTTTCTTTTACTATGAACCAAATGTAGGGTTGCAGGGACTGCTCCAAAATAACCTGTGTGCACTAGTTTTCAGCTTTCCTTACTATACACCAAATCCCCAATAGAAAAAGGTGTTAGACCCTTATCAGTGTTTTCTTAAGCTTCAATCTCGTTTTCCAGGAATTATTGACATTCCTGAGACTTCTGCTGAGCTTCCAATTAACACTGTCAGTGTCTAAAGAGCTCAGTGATAAGCATCCTTAAGTATTTCTGCTGGTGCTGATTGCAGGTATCTGGCCTTTTAAGGCTCAGACAGAAATGTGGTACTACTGGAGCATCCTGATTCAGAAAGTTTTGTTAATTAGCTGGGCAATCGCTAAAAGAAAGGCAGAAACGAAGGATATGCTGTTCTTCTTGTCTTTTTTTTGCTCCCTGACTTGTTTCCTTGCACAGCTGTTAGGGTACCTATCAAGTTAAAGACTCATATTTATAGGGCTTTATATTGTCTCCATGTGAAAGATGACAAAAATAGTCTATTTACGAATGCAAACACTAAAACTCCAGTGCTTTGCATCTCCTACAAACCTGGATTCACTGCCTGAGAAACACAGAGAAACAAAGAAGGGGTGGAAAAGTCTTGAGTTTCTCCTCTCATGGAGATACGTCCAAGTATGTCCTTTACCACCAGAACAGCAGAACAACCTGGACTGTCTCTTGATAGTTTGTTCGGTGTTATTGAATTCACACTGCAACCCTGTGAAACGAACCAAGTCTTGCTTGATCCACTGCACAAACCTCCCTCCCTTCTGTGTCCCCTCAAGGTTACAAGAAGTTCCTCACACAGTTACAGCCCTGGAACTAAAGACAAATGGTCACAACTGTAGTAAACAAGAGAAAAAGAGCAGAAGGGATCCTAACATTGTAGAGAATTTATTTGAGGTGAATGGTTAAATAGGTTTATTGGCTCTTTTAGAATTTCTTTGCAAGAAATTAACTCTGTCCAGATCTTGTGTAGGAAAACCTGAGTTCAGACTGATGGTGGTGAATATTCAGCACAATGTTTGAATGATTAGACGGTGTGATGACTTAAGTGTTTCTTGTGAAGCAGCTCTGCATAAGTACTATCTAAGCAATCTACACGGTTTTGGTGTGTTTTTCTTACCACTACTTCAGCTTTGCTTTTGTTTGCATTGTTCATTGTGTATAAAACCATATTGAGTTATTGTACAGCACACAACTGTACATGCACGCTAAAGTGTGTGTTGCTACAACCTCATGGTTTCTCAGAAAAAAACGGCAACGTGTGGCAAGAATTTCTGAAGCTTCTTTGACTGGAAGATCTGTGCCAATTGTAGAACATTGCTTGCTATTGAGGCGGTGAACTGAGACACAAAGAAGAAATCATTCCCCAAATGACCATGATCGTACATCACTCAACCTACTGAAATTCTCAACACACTTCTGCCCAAGCTCCTGCCTGCTTTACAGAGCTCCAATACACACTGTTCTTTTTCCTCTTCTGAATTAAAATTAGTTTTGTACTAGTCGGGTTTCATTACCTTGTTTATCCTTTCAAAATACTTGTGTATCTCAAACTCACCAAACATATCTCATTTTGTTTGCAGATGATTTTTACCTCCCATGAAATAACTAAGAACATTCAGTTTGATTGCATTCATTTATTTGCTTATTAGTCTGTTTGTAGCTATAATAAGAAAGCAAATGATTCCACTGTATATTTTATTTATGTGATTTGTCGGAATAGTAAACTGCAGAGCCTGATTCAAATGGTAAAAATTATGGAGTCGTGGCTTCCAAAGTCATAATTGGAAGCATTATACGGAGGATTTGCAAGCTACAGACTTTGCATGCAAACTCAGAAGCATAATCTAAACTTCCTTCTCCTCACCTCACTGCATTCAAAGTTGCTCAAATCCATGCAGAATGTCTTTGTCCACCCTAACACCTTATCAGTCCCAAAGAAGTTCAGATCCATTAGAAATAAACTATCTTTGTATTGTTTACCGTTGTCTCTGAGTAAATGCACAATTTTGCTATCTCCAGTGGGGTGGTGCCCCCTTAGATAGTTCATTGGTTTGTAAACCACCCTCATTGTACATGATCTAAAGTGGGAATAGTCACAAGCACCTCCAGCTTCAAAATCGTGTGATTTGATAATCAGGTGCTTGTCCTATATCATGTTTAAGTCTTTAATACAACATCACTTCCAAGAACAGTTTCTCTCTCCTTGGAGGCTTTCAGACCAGACAGTAAAGTGTAATTACATTTCTCCATTTATTGTGATTAATGGCATGTAGCAGGTCTTCCAATTATTTTATTTTCAGTATTTTTGAAGCAGAAAGGCCAAGTTTCCCCTCCTGTGTTACAGGCATATAAGGCACATGGCTGTTACCTACATCATGGGAATACATTACATAGAAGTTTTTAGGAACAGGTTATATCTTGCCAGAGATGAAAAACATGAGCCAGGGTTGTTATTTTTGAGTCAGTGTTCTTTTAATGAGTGTTCCTAAGGATGTGGACATCAGATCCATTTCATAATTGTTTCTGTGTCCTGCTGCGTTGCAAGGCACTTTAAAAGGTATTTTATTAGTATAAATGAGGGAAAAATCCTGGCGTATAACCCACTAAACCCTTTGTCTTGATGAGTCAGTATATTTCTACTTCTTGCCACCTCCAAGCAATTATTCTGATCTATGGAACAGCACTGATGAATCAGATGGTTTCTATTAGTTATACAGACATAATTTGCAAGGTTTTAGTGGAAACAGATTACTTAGATCTGAATTTCTTATTAAACAGAGGAAAAAAATCAGAAACAGAATGTGAATCCAGACAAAACAGAAGACAGAGACCAGTCCTTAAAGTGAGGGTACTTAGTCCATGAAGCTGGTTATCAAAAAGTCTCCTAAACAGTGCAGAGCATGAGGTGCTCAGGCTCAAATGAGATACTTTCATTTCACTCTCCAAACCTATCGCCCTTCACCCTCTGCAGTTAAACTAAAGTTAATGCAAATTAAAATTGAAGTTAAACTACTGACCTAGATATCTGATGTTACAGTGAAAAGAAATACTTGATCTGAATATTGAAATGTTCTCAATGAAATTAAAGTTTCCCGGGAGAATTTGTCAAAAGCTCATTTTGGGATTAGACTGTTTGAAGTAGTACTGTGCTTGGGAACAGATCATGATCGACTTAGCCACAGGTATTAATAGCTTGTATCAGAGTTTGAGTGTAGACTCTTTTGGGCTTGTTTGTGGTGGAAATAACTATTTTTCCACACAATATGTTTTCAGGGCCAGTCTTTTGTTTGCGCTTCTCTTGGTAGGAGACCTCTGAGTTTAGACACCTCCTGTGTGACTTTAGACACCTCTCTGACTGAGCTGGGCTCCTTCTACTACAAATAAATTGAAAAGAAAAACCCAACAGCCTTCCATGGCACAATTAAATCAGCTTATTTTAGACACTTATATTAGAACCTACAATGTCCTGCACTTCTGTGAATATCTTGATTAGATTTCCACTACCTGAAAGGTAGTCTAGGAGACAATCTACACTAATTTTTAGTCAGATCAATCCCATTGTTGTTGCCTTTTTTTTTAAAAAAAATAAAATTGTTATTAATTGTGTTTTACATATTCATTTATTTATTTATTTATCGGAAACAAACTTTTTGGTTCTGGGTTCCCACAGCACTTCAGTACCACAATAATAATCACGGCCAACCTCTGAGTCTGGAGTCCACAGTCTGGAGGCGCTTGTGCCTCTTTGAGGCCTAAGTGAAGTTTTGGGATCAGTCCCATTTTTAGCTCCATTGTCTTGCTCTTATCTACTGAGTAAAAATCCATGTGGAGGTTGGTATTATTATGACTCTTGCAAAAGCAAATGTGATCACTGGGTCATCAGGGGCAAAGTCTCATCCTGCTTTATTTAATTAATGCCTCAGTGAAAGCTTTAACTAAAGGTCATATGCACTCCCATGCTGAACTCCATGTTACTGAGGTTGTACCACTGTTGGTATCTACTTATATCTTGGACTGCAGTGTAGATAAATCTTTCAACATGCGGTACTTTCAGTGGAGAGACCGACCTCTTGGCATTCAGGTGGAAGTGAAGAGAGGAACCTGCTCTGAGCATCATTCATCTATAACAAATTTCATTAAGTCCCTGCCTTCTGCACAATGTAAATGTTTTCATAGTAAGAAGAGTAGAACGTAAAATGCGCAGAGGAGGTTGTACCTGCTCTCCTACAATTTCTTTCTTCCGTAGAATAACCACAAAAGTGTGTCAGAGAAGAAAATTGCTGCCTCAATTTCCAGACAGATGCTTGTCTGAAAATTCTCTCTCCCAAGTGCAATGTATTGCTGACAGGGCAATAAAGAAAAAATAATAATATTAAAATCTAATCCTGAAGCTCAGGGTGTTTTTGCATGTGTGTTTGCATTTGTTTTTTTGTAGAATCAGCAGATAATTAGCCATTTTATTTGCCTGCAGGTCTACAGGTCATCTTCTGGACAGTCTGCTGCACGTGTCTCATAGCCCAGTGCTCCAGCAGTGACATCTACTGGTTAATACCACCCTTGGCATCCCATAGGGTGGTGGGTCCGGATGGTGGGACCAGTCGTGGTCCAGGAAGAGGGTGGCATAGAAGGCAGACACTGGAGAACTGTCACTGCTGAGAAGATGAGCCATGTGAAGCGTTTGCTCAGTTACAAAACCCTCAGAACTCTTTTGACCAGAACCATCCCTGGATGGTGGCCAGGTTATGAGTCTTTTCATTACTGATTAATGTTCAAAAGGGCATGATAAACATGCCTGTGAGAACAACTGTTTTGATGAATGTCCAATATGTCTCATAGCTCTGTAGTGCCTCTTGACTCGGTGAAGTTTTGGGATCAGTCCCATTTTTAGCTCCATTGTCTTACTCTTATCTACTGAGTAAAAATCCATGTGGAAGTTGGTATTATTATGACTCTTGCAAAAGCAAATATTTTTGGTCACTGATTTCAGCCAATGATAATCTTGTGACCACAGAATGAGAAAACATCCAGCTATTCAATCAGCTGTAATGTGGTTTCTGAAAATATTCCAATTGCCTAACCTCCAGGAAATGAATTTTAATCCATAGCTATGGGATCAGTAAACACCTGCAGAAAACAAAAAAAATTGCCTCGAAAAGGGGAATTTCTAATGCTTGCATACAATGGTGTTTTACATTTGGTCTTTTTATATACATTTGCAAGTTAAGGTTGTCATTCTTAAACTTCAGCATACCATCAATCATCGTTAGTATTTGGTTGAATCCCTCCTCCAAAACAAATACAAAATAAATTACAAACATCAAGCTGAATTCTAAAGTTCAGCCATGTTTGTGTCCTTTAGTATTCATTATTTGCAAACATTACTCAACCTCCAGTCCCTGTTAGAGATGACCCGCCGGTTGTTTATTTGAAGTCATTGAACCATGTAAGGCAGGCAACACTTTGTAGCTTAGCAGCAAGCCAAAAATAAAACAGTGTGAAACACTGACAAGCAATGGTGTTGCTACCTTTTATTTTTTAACATCCCGTGTCTTGGCCAAGTAGAATTGGTGTTTAAGCAACTGGCAGAAGATGTCTTTTTGCAAAACATCTTTTTGAACTGTTCCACTGCCCAGCTGTCAAAGTTTGGCTTCTGTTTGCATACAAAAGACACTTTTATTAGTGTATTTGGTTTGTTTGTTTGTTTTTGTTTTAGTTTTTGTTTGTGGTTTTGTTTATTTGTTGTTGTTGCTGTTTGGTTGGTTTTTTGTTTGTTTGTGGGCTTTTTTGTTTGTGTGTTTTTTTTTTTTTCTTTAATGAGAATTATTAGCCTTCTAAATGAAGTTACTACCTTTCCACCCGCTCTGAAAAGACACATTTCTGCATCCTTTTTGCTATGAAAAACTGAAGGAACAGATTTCAGTTGTTGCCACTGTGGGAGACCTTCTTGCTATTGTTACTTCACCTTAGTGACTTCATTGGCAAAAAGTCACAGTGAAAAGCTAATAGATAAGGTCTGTTTCTGTTAAACAACGGACATCATTTGTGGTCATTACAAAGATCACATCCCCCTGTCTCACTTCTGGACATGCAATGGATTTCCTTAGTGTCATGCTATAAAACCATTTGCCTTGCAGGCTCTGACACAGACTTCAGATTATATCAGGTACTTTCAGCTGGAAAAATATCCAAATGCTTTAAAAAATGATAATTATTTCCTAGGAGCCACAGGAGCAACCTACAGAGCTGAGAACACATGGATGAAGTGCTATGTCAAGTGGATACAACACTGTGCGTTAGGGATTGCTGATCTTAAACAAGATGGACATAAAATCATAGAACAATTTGGGTTGGGAGGAGCCCTCAAAGATCATCTAGTCCAACCCCCTGCCATGAGCAGGGATATGAGCTACGTTTTATAATTTGGGCTGGGACCAGGGAAATGTCCCTGCAGTGAATGCATCCAACAGTTTAGGTATGGCTTAAGGCTTTCTAGACCTTATCCTAAGGCACTTCCAGTGAGAACTGTGGGAGTTCACCAGGTGGTCATTTCTAACACTTGCTTTAGAATAGTCTGACATGCTGCAGACCTGGAATATACCCAAATATGTTCACAGGCTAAATTCTCTTGCTACTGTGTGGACATTTCTCAGTCAGTGGGCTCACAAGACACTATTACTTGTAGAGGTCCTATAATTCCATAGTTGGCAGGCAGCTCACATCTATATTTTGTGTTTGTTTGGAGAATGGAAGAATTGCTTATTTGTTTTCCCAAGCAGAGAGTGGAATAGAAAAATCAATTCTACCAAGTGACAATAATTTCACTAGACTTTAGCTGACTACAACAGAGCTAGTCACAGTACAGACCCTTGCAACAATTAGTAGAGAGAAAAAGAAGAATTTTGGCCAAGTTTTGTCTGAGTTACTCTGATGTTTACTTGAGGAGGAATTGCCCCCTGAAAGGGCTTGTTTTATGTCATTGACTGAAGGCCAATCGTTCAGATTTGGATGTCTCTAGCACAAACATCTATATTTTGCCTATATACCACAATTCCTTATTTCCACATTGTGAGATTCTTGGGGAAGAAGTTAAACTGCTCTGAACAACTAGGAGAACCAGGTCCTCTGAATAATCACTATTTTACTAACCTGCTTTTATACACACAAATTTGTGTTGCAAATATCTTGGTAGCATGCTTCTTTGCTTATCTCACTTGGCTTTGTTGTATTTGAAGCAGGTTTAACCAGTTCATTGTTTTCTGTTATGGTGGATCCTGCATTCACAGGAAAGTAGAACATAATGTAAACTGAACACTTGCAAATCCTAGTTTAACTGCACAATGAAGCTGGCCACTGTTTAATGTGCCGTATCAGAAGGAAGTTTCAAGGCTTAGACGTAGAGTTTAACTACAAGACACAGACAATATTGCACTTTGTACTTGGTTAAACTCTGGACCCCTAACTTTAAAGTTTTCTAGAGAACATAAAACAAAACAATATAAAAACCTTCATTGTATTAGCAGAAAATTTAGTTGTATCAGGAGCTATTAGGAAGGGAGATGAATTTGACCTACTTTAATTAGAAATCTTTGAAAATCTCTGGTACATCTTCAAAACCTTTGAAATATCCTGCAAATGTCGTTGTTTGGTTGTACATAACTAAGAGATGTTCCTTCTCTAGTTTGTAGTTCTCAGTTCCCATTTATTCTCTCTAAAATAAGGATTTGAGGATTAAACGTAAAGATTTCCCTATTCAAAGCTCAAGGACACTGAGAGTAGATTTTGGTGATATTTTAACTACGGCCCAGTTGATCTAGCTTCCATTTATAATACAGTGGATCATAAACACTTTTAGGCCTTTCCTTAAAGCATTCATCATTCTCCTTAAATCACTGAAAATTTACTACAGAATCAGGTTGACATCCAAAAGATGAATTACTTTCCTGATGCAAGCAGAGTGACTATCACATCACCTAATGTATTAGATTAAGAGAAAAAGGTTCATGTCTCTCTAGGGTGGAAATAATATTTATGAGAAAATGTAAAAAATGAAAGTTAGAAACACAGGCTGTGCTCAACAGCTCTATAAATAAAGAACACATCAGGAGAGCTAAACAGGTGTAGAAAGCACCATAAATTGTACCTTGCAGAAGGTGTGACTTGTAATGATAGAACATCAGACCATCATTCAAATGGACTGTGTCTGGAAGGTGTTTCTCGTTGTCTCCTGTATTGTGTGCTGACCACCTGCTTGATGAGTGCTTGAGGAAAAAAAAATACACAATTCCTTTAAAGGAGGAATCAATGCCTATCAGATGTCTATCATTTAGAAGATTATTATCAATGCCTATCATTTAGAAGATTATTATATAATTACAGATTATTTCTAACATGTGCACAGTCTCGCACTTCACCAAACCAGAAGAGTGAGGTTCAGACATCTCAAGTGCTGATTCATCTCACAATTTTAGATGTCTAAATGTTAAGTGTGCAACTCTAAAGTGGTCTAAGCTTAAGAAAGCTCTCTATAGAATAGAGAGAGAAAAAATTGCCTCCAGAAATGGACTAATTTGGTAACTATCTTATGACTGTGTTAGATGGGGATGAATTGTCCCCTGTAGGTATTAATTTCTCTCCACTATTGCTAAAGCGAATCCATATTCACCAGTTCAGATTCAGGTATTTAAAAATTAGAGTTTGAATTCAGGTTGCATGAACCATATTGAAGTGATGATGTTATGTTCCAAATTCATGTAGTGGAAAAGGAGACCAGAGAACTGGTAAACTTTGGAAAAGCTGCAAATACCAAATTTATCAAAGAAAGCAACAGTTACGCCACCACCATTGAAAACAAATTTTCTTTTAACTCATTGAAAAGGCACATGATAATAGGAAGATAAATTCTTAAACTAAGGATTTGAAGGGTTTTTTTTCCATAGTTGCTCATTTCTGGGCTTGCAAATCAAGTGATCCCTAATTTGGGAACTAAATCCTTTATTTTTTTGCTTATTGCACTTTTCATCTGCCATCAGTGATCAGCCTACTGTCACTGGGATCGCCAGGGTTGTTCTTGTCAGCTATTTCTGAATACTGTTAGTATGTTATCAGAACTTTATAGATTCTTAAAGCCGCCTGGGCTGTTGTGACCATACAAAACGTCTGTCCATTCCAGTCTGCTCCATCTTGGTTTATATCAGTTGTGATTTAAACCTCATAGATAAGACATTTCTGTCCCAGGATAGTGGTCTATATTTCTCTCTTATTTTCTTAGCAGAACTATTTCTGTTACAAGGAATCACAGAATCACAGAATGGCTGCAGTTGGAAGGGACCTCTGAAGAATTCTGAAAATAAAGACAAAATCACCAGCTTTAACACATTCATACATGCCCAATAAGTTTGAAACCTGTTGAGAATGGTGTATGCATTTTTCTTGGCATAATCTCCCATCCAGAAATACTTGACAGTAAAGAATTAGCAGTGATCATACAGATGTTACATGAGGAGAAGGAAGGCAGTTGAGGTGACAGCCAAATGAAATCTAAAGAGGAAGAACCACAGTGTCTGAAGACCTGGGCACCATCCTCAGCCTTCACCATGGGAATTCAAAGAAGCAGATGATGTTTTCTCACAAACCAGAAGAGTTGGTTGACTTTCTGTTCCTGCAGTGAGTGTGGGAGGGACGATGGTGAGGAGAGAGGTATCTGCGTGTATCACCTCTGTAGTTCTCTCTGCTATCTCTCAGAGAGGAAGAAAGTTTAAAAGTGAACTTCCCAGCCTCAGGCCCCATCACAAGCACTAAAATCGAGCAGAGAATGAAGATCGATACTTCCATTCATTTTATTTGCCAGTTAAGCCCTTTTAAAGTTGGTACCACCTCACTCACAGTTTGAGCTTTGATACCACGATGTTGCAACAAACTTGGCCAATAAATAGTCTTTCTATGTGACAAGGAGCAGAAAAATGAACCAGCTTTCTGGTCCTCTTTCTATTCTGTGCATAGAAAAAAGGTTCCCTGGGGAGTCATTCTATCAATTTAATAAAATGTGCTTTTTCAGTGATAGACAATACTGACCATCACCTCCCAAACTCAGCAAGAGTCTGCTATGGTCCTGTTCTGGGAGTTGACACGACCAATGTGATGAGGTGGGGTCTTTCTGGCAGAGACTAATGGCCATGAACAAACATGTATATTTAAGGGTAGAAATTTGATTGGAATGAGCGTGACTTCTGATGGGTACTGCAATATGTCACCCCAAGACTCAAACCCACATGAATGTCTGTCACTACCAGCACAGCACATCATCTCTCAAGGAGGAACAGTGTTTCATCTTAATCAGGTTTCTAAGACACTCAATAAATTTCCTTTCCCAATGGAAAGCTGTATCTGGTTCTTGCACATTTTTGCCTTCAGAAAAGTTTTCTTTCAACCTAATTTTCTTTATCAAAGTGAAACTCTCATATACACATATACACAGGTAATTCATATGGAAGTGCATCAGAATTTTTTCTGTCAGGAGCTTTTGCATTGAAATTACACTTATTCTTTGAAAGCCATTGTACAATAAACAAATTCTTCTACAGCATGTTGCCTGTATCCTTCTATTCAAATTACATTAGTTTGCAATAGAAATAACTGACTCTTTCATGCTTCTGTCGGTACTATCAACCACAGAACTAAGGTCTGGATTACATGGTTGTCATGATTAATGCATTTCAAAACCTAAAATCAAAATGGGTTTCTTAAAAATAAGTGGAACTCAACTATTACATATTTCATTTTTTTCATATTTTTAACATGAACCGTTCAACAGGGACTAAGCAAATTGATGAGGATAGCAGTTCTTATTTTGTATTTTCTACATATGAAAATACAGAAGTACACTAACATAGGCTGTAGAATAATAAAAAAGTAAACTGTAACATGTATGTAAACCTTATCATGCTTAAAGCAGGATAATTCCCATATGATGGTCTGTACATGATTCCTAAGAAACATTTATCTAACCTGTCTTTAAAACACTGCACTGAGAGATACTCCAAACATCTCTTAGACGATGTCTCAATATTCTCATTATAGGAAGATTCCTAAATTCTGAATCTTCCTTGCTGTGATGCAACCCCATCTCTTCTTGTCCTGTGCATGAAGGATACAGGGAAGACCATCACCTTCATCCTTACAAGAGGCTTTCAGATTCTCGTATATTCCTCCCCAGTTTCCTGTTCCTTAAGTTAAACAACTACAATTCCTGCTATCTATTTTCACTGATTTATCCTGAGCCCTGACTGATTAAATTCACACATTTTTGGATTCTGCTGAGTGTCTTTTTCTTTTGCTTGGGGCATGGAGTCCAATAATTGACATCATGCTTTTGCTGAGTGCTTTGTATTGGTGAATAGTCTGTCAAGATAATTCAAGCTATTTTTTTCTATGTCCAGGTCTGGTCCTGAGTACCATTTTGCAGGTCCCACCTCTGAAGTACCAACACGAGCTTCTCCTTTGTGAGCATCTCTGGGTCATGGTGATGCCACTGAAAGTAGTTCACTATTCAGTTTAATGATATATAAGCATATAATTATGTTTACATGCATATATTTACATTAACACCATGTCTTTGGATTGCAGATTATGCATGGAATCACAGAATAATTGGATTGGAAGAGAACTTTAAGGATCATCTATTTCTAACCTCCTGACTTTGGGCAGGGACATCTTCCACCAGACTAGGTGGCTTAAAGCCCCATGTAACCTTGAACACTTCCATGGATGGGGCATTCTCAGCTTCCTGGGGCAACCTGATCCAGTGCCTCACCACCCTTGGTATAACACATATATACATAGCCTGACCAACAATATCTCCTGTCTTCAGACTACACATCTGCTTATTGTAACTACCTTTTTAGTAAGCACAAAGTATCACTGATGATTATTCTTCTATTTTAACCCCTTCTCCTGAAAATCTGTTGTCTTGCATGTTAATTCCCATCTTCTCCATATAAAGTCAATTATTACTGATAAAGGGGAGTATATTACACTTGTTCCTATTGCAATTTTCCTTTCTTTCAGATGATTTTTTTCCTGTGTTGTGATATTTTTGAAAGTAAATCCTGTCCTCCAGTGTTTTACAGTCCCTCCCCACCTTTTGTTTGCCAGTTTAATGAACATGGGCTCTTTTTGATCATCCAGGTAATAAAAAAATCATTGAATGCAGAACAGAACCCTATAGGAACTATATGGTGCATATTTTGCAGTTTGATACAACACTCCTGATAACTGGGAATGGTATAGACTGGCATTATTTCCAGTATGCAACAATTTCACCAAGACCAGCTTTTCCTTCATTTCTCATGAAATTGTCATGAGAAATAGTGTTAGAAGCCCTACCAATGCCATAGCATATCTCAATTTTCCTGTTCACAAAGTGCACAAGAAAAATTGAACTTTGCCAACATGATTTCCTCTTGACACACCCACACTTGTCTGTTACTCATCTTTTTGCAATTATGATGAGAGAGGCTTAATTGTTATGTTTTATTCCAAAGAGACTCAACCCCCTAAGAAGCACACATTGTATTTCCAAAAGCTACTTAGTCACTTCAGAATGGAAATCCTTTTTACTTTCAGAAAGATGCGTACCCAATGATGAAAGTGCCATGCCAATGAATTCTGAACGTACATCAGGAGTGGGAAGATGTGGGAAGGATATGGGAGTGGGACCTATTTTAAGTCCTTGGTATCCAGCAAACTTTTCACTCTTGGAATAGTTACTGCTGCACTGTTTTTTTTCCTGGGCATTAATAATTTTAAGTGCCCAGCTGTCTTGAAAAACAAGACTGAATCTATGTTTATGACAGTGCAATTCAAAGGTGATTGTTAAGGAAGTTTCTTTTCCATAGGTTTTATTCAGGACTTCTGCGTGGGTTTTCAAGTTTTAATGAAAGCTATTGACCTTGAATCATGAGAGACACTACTGTTGGAGAAAATCGCTTTGATATTACACTGGATATGTTTACAGGAGTTATTCTCGTGTCTTTGGATGGCGGGGTAGACGTAATCTAAATCGTTGCTCTTCAGTTGCATCTTCCTTACCTTGCAGAGAAATTCCAAGTGTTTTCCCTCCGTACTTTTTCAGATACTCAATAGAAATATGCAGCTACGTCCCAATTTCCTTGTCACACCCCAAAGGTGGCATGGCAGGTGACCCTGTTGGGTATTTAAACCCAGATCGACTATAACAAAACAGCTGACTACAAATTTTCTCTGCCTTTACTCCAGCTGACTTTTCAGCTTTCCTGGCTTTTCCTAGTGTTGTCACATGCCAATTTTTAGCTATCCAAAAGTTTAATGTCTAGCTGAAGGCAGCCTCCTCTACTTCATGTGAAATAGTAGGCATCTATGGAGGGCAGTTCACACCATCCTATATAGACAAAATCTGATGTATTTCTCTGTGCTGGTTATTAAGGGGATCACATTCCATATCCAGTCTTCTGCTACTGAATTAATTGCTTTTATCAGCTAATCAAACTCTATCTCAAAATTAACTAGACTGGTTGCCCTCCGCAACCTGCTAAAAGGTTGGTCTGAAATCTGTTCTGCAGTTAAAAACGTTGAACAAAGTGTGGCTTAAATTTATTGGAGACCAGTTAAAATCCACTTGTTCTTGTACCAGAGATGTAATCTTCGTCTTTTCCTGATAATTAGGAAAAATTACTAGCACAGTCAATCATTCTCAGACTGAGAAACTGGACAACATAAAAGCACAAAGAAATAACTGAACAAAGTGTGTGTGCTAGGAAAGTCAACTTTTTGCCTTAAGATTTTCTTTTATTATGCTGAAGCTAATAATAAGATCATGAAAGACAGAGCTAATCTTCCCTACTCCTTTGAAATTTTGTCTTCTGGTTAGGTTTTCAGAGACAATGATTTTGTTTTATTCTGTTAGCTCATATTTGAATGTTTATTATTCCACACATAGAACAATTTCTTCTATGAATTACACAGATTCATTGTGATTACCTTAGCAGCACTTACAGAAATCTTTGAAAGATATAAAGAAGCAACTGGCTTATTCTTTCTTTATTCTGATGGTTCCACATTAATGCAGTGTCAGAGAAAGTTAATTAAAGATGAGGAACAGCAGCGTATCTTACATCTTGTTGTAGTGAACAATTTATAGGACAGGATTTTCAGTTGATTTAAATTGTTGCAGCTCTTCTGAATAAGGAGATGTGATAATGTGGGTCAGCAGGTATCTAGGGACAGAATCTGCCTTTCAACTTGTTACAGAATGTACAGTAATTAGTGTCCTTGAGAAAAGAATAAAATATATGTGCAAGAAATGATGACATTTGATATCAATGAGTTTTAGAAAAGCTCCTTCTCTGGTCTTTTCCATTCTCAGATTAATGTGCTGAGATGATATTGAACCATGCTAATTCTTTATATGTATTAGGTTGCAGGGGATAAAAAGTCAGTGTAGAAATTAAAAAGTTTAACATCTGATTTTCACAGAAGTCAAATTTATTCTGAAGTAATATATTCTCCATTCTTGGCATGTTTCATAATTTACAGAGACCTAGTTGAAGCTGATTGCTGAAAAATAAATTTGCAACGTGTATCAGAAAGTGAAAAAGGTAAGGTATCCAGTCATTTTAGATTATTTAATTTACCCTTAAGCATAAGCTGTTAAACTTTTCTTTCCTTTGGAGCTTGTTATTGTCAAAGTTTCCAGCAGACACTAATTAGAGATTGTCAATCATTTAGGCTCCTGGAAGAATCCAAACAAGACAAGAGAAATAGTTGGATCCTTTCAAAAACAAGTGTACATGGCTTGAACTCTCAAGGCATGTCTTGTGCTGTGGTGTAACAGGACTTGACTTTGCCCATCAGCATTCCTTCCAGAAGATTTGCCTGCTGACATTTACGTGATGAGGTGGCATTTGCTTTTGGGAGATGTGTTTGGTGTCATGTATTCTTTGCAGTGACTCTTTTCCGATGGCATGTAAAGGTCATTTCAGTAGACCAGCGTGCATTGGTAAACATCATACCAATAAAGAGATTCTACACATGAAGCATCTGTTGAATAGTAAGCGTGCTTCTTGTCTGGAAACTGCTGTTTTGTTTTGTTTTTTTCCCTCTCCCACTATATTTTTTTCTTTAAAAAAAAAAAAATTTGACACATTTTTCTATAAATCATGCAGGATTAAAATGATACCAAAGAAAGTGTTTTGTATTGTTGTGCTGAAGCGATTCTTAAAAAGAAAACAAAGCAAATATATCCTAACTAGAAAACAGGAAGTTAATTTTAATTGTGAAAAGTCCATGATTTTGATGGTTTGACTACTTCCGTGACCCACCAAGCACTCTGCCTTAATGAGATGGCATTTTCTAGTACACAGTGCAAATGCTCAGTGATGAGCTTTAGCCAAGGTTGGAGTGAATGGGGTACTCCAGCACTCCATGCTTATCTTCCCATAGGATATGAGGCTGAGTTTGGGACTTCAGGCTTTGGTTCATCAGGTGAACTGGGCAGCCACTGTTACTTGGCTCACATTGAGAGGCCTTTCTGTTCCTCATCCTCTCCATTCCTCATACTTGCAATAAGGCAGAGTTGCAAACTGATGCTTGCAGTCAGGAAGGAGGATTTCGGTGCAAGGGTTCAGCTGTGAGCATCCAGTGCCACTGTAGATATCCTGAAGATTTCCATCTGGCTGCAACTCTCAGTCTAAAATATTGCAGGCCCTGTGTTACTACTGTTAGGTCTTTTGGATGCTGCATAAAACCTATTGCATTTCAAATGGCCTTATGAAACTGTATTATAGAAAACTAAATTGGTTTGCTTCATTTATGCTTTTTAATTCTGATTGTCTTCGTATGAGGTTGGTCTATAAAATCATGTTGATACTAATGGACTATGCAATAAACAGTCAATACAGGAGGTCAGTATCATCAATAGACCCTGGAAAGTTACTCAGCTCATCCAAAAGTATCAACTTATTTGTGAATTGCATCACGCTGTAAGCTCCACTGATTATATTGACTGGGTTTTAATGGCTGTCGTGGGAATCTAAATGCCTAACTTACATGTGGATATCTGCTTCTATTGCCCAAATTAGACATTTGAATCTTGAGCTGACCTTTCACCAAGGAGTCTTTCTCCTTTCTTTCCCTCTGTTCCTGGATAAAGGAATGACAGGAACCCTGGCAGGTACATGATTAAATTCACGTTGCATTGGGTCCTCCTGTAGGATTTGCCTTGCCAGGCTCACCTGATAACAGGCTTTGCACCCTGATGGCTGGTGTGTGTAAAGTCCAAACTGAGAATTACAAAAATATCCTTGAAGTTCTGACTTAGAAAAAACTTGGAAAAACATTGAAATATTCCTGGCATACAGATAAAAAAAGACTGAAAAGCATGAATTATTTATTCACTTACAGCTTTGGTTTTATTTCCAAAGAAGCGATATAGCAGATTACAGCCAAGTATGGTCAGTCAGGTTTCTTATTACAGTTTTGCTTCGCATGTACATGTACTAGCCATAAACAGAAGGGGCAGTAACCACAGCCTTTCAAGGGTATTTATTAACACAGCTCATGAATGTCCTGAAGACATGACGGAAATATTTCCCGTGATTGTTATAGTCCTGTATATCTAGCATCAGTAATAGAAAGTGTGTACAACTCTACACTCCTGAAAGGTGCACATCTCTTTGTCAATCCCATGAACTTGTCTTCTAGGAGACTCCAGAAAATCAGGTATTACAACTGTCAGGAAGTATGAAAAAGAACCACATAGTAACAGACTAATTCTAGTTAACTCATATTTGTTGCAACCTGACTGTGGAGAAATAGATTGCACCTCCATGAGTAAAGCTGAAACTAGCGGCTTATTGTGCTAGAAATTCACTTGTGTTCAAAGAAGCCATACCAAGTATGGACTCCACAAAAGTGCTGTTTGATCCTTAAATAAATATTCTATACCACAGTTGTTGTCTCTCATCTTCTACACAACAAAACTGACAGTTATGAAACTTTGCATGCCAACTCTTACACATCACCCCCGGCATATTTGGGACCAGTTGCTTAAGATGTCTTAAAGATTCCATAATGCCTGGTTGAATATTTATTTTACATGTAAGCCAACTGAGAGTGACCATTCAAGTAGCTGCTCTAGGAGGGCTCATATAGATCAGGTAGCAGTAATCTGATTAAACTCTTTGCTGCACTCCAGCTGTTTTGCTTGCTTGAAATCTATACTGTTTCTGATCTTTATTTTTTATGTTTTTTTTTTACACTGTCTAGAGATGTAAAGTAATAAACAGCGGGTTCTTATCAGGCAAAAAGGCATCATTTAGGAAGCATCAGAACTTTTGTAACCTACATTTAAGTTGAAATGGAACAATCAGAAGTACCAGGTGATGAATTTATAGAAATAAAGCTTATTCATCTATGGGATAAAATATAAACAGGGCACATGACTTGGAGGAAGGGTCATTTTAAAAGGCTTAAATGTGAAGTCAATCCATTGCTAGACTGAACTATTCTCAACTTGGTTTCTTAGCATTAGTAATTTTTGTTAAGTCATTAATAAAAATAAAATTTGAAACCTCCCAACAGCAACTTCTACAAAATTATTTCTGTTATTGCTGCCTTGGAAACACCATTGCAGATACTGTAATCTCATAGTATTTATGTCAGGAAATACTTTTTTCCCTTATTTTCCATTGTGAAACCAGAGAGACAGAACCAGAAGAGATGTTAAATTTACAGCAATTAAGCAAGCATGTCAGAAAGTGCTTTTAGAAGGTGGATTAAATTTGCTATAATATGAAAGCGTAAACCAAAGTTATATTTATTATAATGAAAAATGTCAGTCTTCTGAAATTAGGTCATTAAGAACAATGGGTCTCTGATTTTCTTTTCCCTCCAAGATAATGAAATGGTATCAGTTAGTAAAAAGAATCTTCTCTACCCAGACCCTAAGGACAACATTATCCTCCTACATATCAGGATGTGCATCATTGCAACTCTCAAAAACAACAGTTATGCACTTCCCAAGCACGTGCTGCTGGGGTAACGTGTGTCACTTTTCTAGAGAGCAGCACTTGTGAGCCCTCTGAAATCTTAATTGGGAAATCGTTATGAAAAAAAAAATTCCTTGCAATCACTTGGCACAGCAGACAGAATGAATTTTTTTTGCTACTCTGCTCCTATCTGGTTTGTCTCCCACGTCCTTGCTGCATTATCTCAATGCCAATTTGTAGCAGAGTAACCAAAGCATGTAAAATACATATAGGTAAAGCCAGGTAAAATCCTTGTTGTGGTTACAGGGGGAGGATGCATGAATTGCCCAATTACAGCTATCATCTGGGTGAGTATAGCTGAATGCATTCAGTTTGAAAAGTTACTGCTTTCAGCTGCTTTCTCCATACAGTTGATGAGGAAAATCAATCCTATGAAGCATCACCAGACCCAGAATGTCTCCTCTGCTCCAGCGCAAGGTCTGATGTGGCTTTTTTTGTTCACTTCGATCAGTTCACATGTTCTTTTTACCCCGCTTGCTCTGCAGCAGCAATGGGCTCTGGCAGAAGTGGAGCAACACCTGGAAATGTTCCAACCATTGGCTGAAATCATGTGAGTCAACACCCAAGGAGGTCTCACGCTGTTAGTTAACACACTTCAATTGACAGATGGTGACTGATTCCACAGCTGGAACTTGATCGTGCGTTTTGCACTGAAGCAAAGAAGTGTGTCGACTGGGGGAGATGAATCCCATGCAAATACAAAACGCACCCAAACGCCACACATGAGAGGTCTGAATTTTGAAATAATGAAGGGCATGAGACTCATGTGTGGAGAGATGTTAGCTGGGATTACTGTGAAGTTTGAAAACTAAAGGAGAATAAATATTTGTGATGAATACTGTACAGAAGTGCTTCCACAAAGGCATAGCCTGGGAAAGAAGCCTTCCTGTGCAAAAACATTTCATGTTGTCAGTATTTTCACATTAAAAAAATGCAGTGAACATGCACTTCTAATTTAAGCTCCAACAAAACACGCACAGGTGTCAGTGTGACTTGCTCAAACCACACATGGTACATCAGATGCGAACTTACACACATTGGGTACAGCTGAGGTGAATTAATACAAATTGTGGATGCAGGCAAGAGAGTTTAACACAGGTGAAAAGAACAGCTACCCTTAGATATTAGTTATTAATCTGTGCTACAAATCTGGACACTTTACTGTGGAGAACCTTTCTTTGGGATTGGTAGTTATTTTCCTCAATAAGATGAGCATCTAACTGCACAATGAGGATGTGAAAACCAAACATTAATGGGAATTCTCAGAACATTTCAGGTCACACTGAGAGACAGCTCCTGAGTGAGCAACCTTGCACCACAGGTGAATAGGAGAAGGAAGAGACAGAAATGAAAGAGACACATGCTGAACTAAGCATGAAGCATAGTAGTCAAAATTTCTATGTTAGAATCTATGGTTGGGAATCAACCTGAAGTCTCCTTGAGGCCAAGTTCAATGACCTATTTGCTGTGTTTCCACCGCATGTCCAGACTTTCTTGGTGCAGTATACAAAACTCCCCAGTGAGGTCAACAGTGGTTGTAGTAGTTAATAAGGAGGTAAAACAACCTGAAGAAATCAAAAGTGTGGCAAAATATGAAATTTGGTTGCCATGTGATCTCAGTAGGATTTTTTGCTTAAACATCAGTAAGAGCAGGAATTATCCCAGATCCTGCTAAATTATTTACAATGTTTGTGGGGCTCTAACATGCTTATCCCACAAAGGGATGAGGGAAAAATAAAGGATGTTTGTGAAATCTAATGGGAAAAGTGAGGTATGATGAGAGATTGTGATTTCAGAAACTGGCATATTGGGTTTGTGTTTCTTGAGTGCTAATTCTGCTTGTAGGGCTTTCCTAGAAGCCTAGTTTTGGAGAGGTTTACTTCCCCTTCTGCTTTTCATTTATAAACAGGAAGCATTTGTGGTTTATGTCACTGTGTCATTGTCCTCACAATCCATTTCTCTTGCTATGACAATTATATTGAAAGAGTCTTGCAGGTTTCACTGTGGAGCCAATAGGAGCCATATGAATAAGATCTGAAACACACTAGAAAAAGAGTCACCATCCTCTCCTCAGCATCCTCTTGAATATCCTCTGTCTTTTTTCTCTTGCTTTTTCAAAGCTGTCTCAAAAGCCAATTGCACTTAGGGCTTGATAATGTGATTTCATATAATTTCATTCATTTTTTCCCCTGAATTTCCTTGGTTCTTTCCTTGCTTTTTCTTCTTTATCACTCTTTCAGAGGGATAGATTAAGCTGTAATTTTATTTACAGTTTTATTTATGCCCAGTAATTTCCTTATTTTATTGTCTTTGCCACAAGGAGTGCAAGGGAGCATTTGCTATTGTTTAATGTCAGCTAATCTGAACATGTCAACAGCTCTTTTTACCTTTAGGCACAGAATTTGCAATATTTACCACAGCTGCAACAGTTCATTCTTAGGAAACACGGGAGGAAAAAGTAATTGACATAAAAAGAAAATGGTAACAATATCAAGAAGGAAGCCAAATGCTATGACATGGCCCAAAGAGAATATTCATTGAAGCCAAAATTGACAGCGTGTGTAAAAAAAGGTGGTTAAAATTACTACAATAAAGATTTCCAATACTCTTCATGGTACATGCTGTAGAAAGATTCTCTATCCCCAAATTTGTTTCTCTAAATTTTATGACTCTATCATCTCATATTTTTTCCACTTACAGCTTTGCTTAAAAACATGATCTCAGTTTCAGAACCACTTTCTTAAAAGGAAATGTATTTCACCCAATACTCATGGTCTAGGCTTTCTTTGGCTTTCTCTGTGGTCATTGGGAAGAAATAGGTGTCTTCAGATATTGTCGTTTAGCTCTACTCTCGTATCTTTAAGTAAAACAAACAAACAACACAAACCAAAACAACACCAAACAAACTATTTTTAAGTTTGGCTGAGATTTGACATCAAATCTGGGCAAAGTTTCATCGTGCACAACATCCTAACATGGATTTTTGGAAAGAAATTAGGTGATATCTCATCGGAATGAGTCTTATATCCACCACAGCAAAAGAACTAATACAAAGAACACAGCACATAAGAAGGGACAGAGCAAGGAGGAAAAAAAGAACTTTCACATCCCATTATTTAAAGTATGGACATATGGGCAATCAAGTAAATCCATCTTCCCTAGGAGAAGAATGTGATGCAGCCTTTTTATTGTCTTCTATGGAGAAAGTAAAAAACCAGAAAACATAAAAAGAACAGTTAGATGTAGAGCAAGGAGAAATAAAGGCCAGCTTTCAGATGGAAAATATTAACCACAGTTTTCTCTTTTGTTTCTCATTTTTATTTCTTGTCACTTTAATGCTTTAGATGGAAATGCGTTAAAAGGTCAAGCGTCAGCAACAAGGGCAAGTTTGTGGATTCAGGAAGAGGGAAAGCCAGCTAAGGGGAAATGGATGGCCTAAGAAATGAGAATTCTTTGCTGCATGTGTGCAAAATGCTTGATAAGACATTAACCAAATTACGCCTGCATATGATCATTGATATGTGTATGTGCTAGAGATTGTTCATCTTACTACAGGTTCACCAAAATCATTATTTCAAATAGTACATGAGTGCTGACTACAGGATTGTTTAAAAGATTTGCAAAATATGAGTTTTAAAAAGTCTCGTACTATGATGCGGTGTAGTCAGAGCTTTTGTTCCCCTTGCTGTCAGAGAAGAACTGTGAGATCACTGATGGGCTACTTAGAATCACGGAATAATGGAATGTCCTGAGTTGCAAGGGACCCACAAGGATCATCGTGTCTAACTCTTGTCCCCGTATACGACAACCCCAAAATTCACACCATGAACTTCTGGACAAATTTTTCAAGACTGTTGCAAATGCAGTTGCAAATGTCTCAAAATTTTAACATTAAGATTGGGAACCTGACATGAAGTATCCAGGACTCTTGGAGGTACAATCCTCTCCTTTTTCCTATTAATTTCACCTCTGTCCAATATCTTACTGTTTCTTTAGCAGACCAGCTCATCTGTCTCTTTCAACAGTAGATCCACAGACATGTGAGACAGGCACATTTAGATTTTGAAACACAGTCCAGATTTTGACAATTAAATTTTTGTCACACTTGGATTAGTAATTCACTTCAGGTGTAATTATTACAGGCTGCCTTTCATTAAAAAAATAAAAAATACGATCAGCACATCATTGTTTTGGCATTCCTGCAAAATTGGCATTGTTTTACACTTCTCTGTATGACAATTTATGAAGCGAATATTTTTATTCGAAAAATACAATCTATATTAGAAATGAGGCCCCATATCTCATGAGAAGAAGAGCAATTAAATTAAAAAGCTTGCAATTTGGATAGAATTGCCTATAATTTATTTTCTCCCAAAGGCTTCAGTTGGCTTTGGACTAAGATTTGTGATTATCTATCTGTACTACTCTCAAGGCCTGGAAAATTAATAGTCATCATATGCTGGTAGAATGAACATGAATTAACTCATGAGTGCAATATAAGAATCATATTTTATTAATATGACATAGGAAGAGGAACAAAAAAATTATACAGTTCTGTTGTTTGCCTCCCATAGCTTTTTACTGTCACAGCCAGTCCTTAACAATTATGCCAGAGTTTTGCTGATGTTGCATTCTCTTAATATTTGTTGATTGTTTCAAAAAATATCTTATGTGCTGAAAACAAATAAAGCTCAGCAGATTTTCAGTTTCACGGTTCCCAGTTTACAGTACAAAGAGTGAAAGAGAGAGGAAAAGAAAAAGTATCTCAAACCGTTTTTAGCTTTCCTATCTGAAGTGAAAGGCTTGAAAATGTGATCAGGGACCACTTTAAAGAAAAAGAATGTCAAAAAGATAAGACTTGTTTATTGTAGCAAAAGAAGACAAGTGGGAGACAGTCTGACAGTCCTGAACATCACAAGGTAAATGCGAGGAAGGAGAAGACTCCTCCAACCAGAATGACTAAAGGCAGAGAAACACATGAACATTAACAACAGCTTAGAAGAAAATTTCCAGTCATCAAAACGCTAGTTTCTGAAAAACACTCATATGGGAGCCTTGCAAGTTAAAAAAAAAGTTGCGTTTCTTTGAAGAAGGAAGATACGTGAGAACAATTCCACTGTCAAGTGAGTCCTATTGCTGAGCACTGAGATGCCAGAGGGCCCATCTCAATGCTACAGGCTGGTGCTCCTAAAGCGAAATCAAATAAGTCCTTTTCCTTCCTCCTTTCTATTTCTGGATGCTTAAGTCATTGCCACAGGTTTTTCTTTTTTATTACTATTTTTTATTGGCAAAACTGAACAGAAGTGTAGCCATAGGATCAAAGCTGCCTTTATTTCTTAGCTGAACAAATAAGCTATTCAGATAAAGAGATTCAGAATACTGAACTCTTTCAGTGGTAATCACTTATGCTTTTAAGGATACACTCTCCTTGCCACATGTGTGTCTTCTACTGACTCCAGGAAATTATGAGGAGTGTGAAGAAGATGGAGGTAAATTCTTCTCAGAAGCCCACAGTGACAAGACGAAAGGCAGCACATGGAAGCTGTGATGAAAGAAAACCATTTATAGTTCTAGTTTTCACTATTAAGATAGTCAGAGAAGTGGGAAACAGAGAGGCTGTGAAACCTCTGTCCCTGGAGATATTTGAAAATGAACTGGACATGGCCCTGAGGAATCTGGCCTGAGTTGGCCCTGATTTGAGCAGAGTGTTGGACCAGGTCATTTCCAGAGGTCCATTCCAGACTATATTGTTCTATCAGTCTATGACTATGTGTATAAATTTTATCAGCATTTTAAATTCTTAACAGGAAATTAGGGATATTTGGTCCTCTTTGTGAAACTTAAACAAATGTCTGAAAAAGGCTATTTAAAAGGCTACACAGTGACAAACGCATTGATGCTGAATGGCCACTTGTGAACTTGTTGCATTTTATAACCACTTTAATTTCTAGTACTAAGGCAAGGTCACCTGTCAGGCCACACCAGTACAAATACGAGACCAGGGAGACCGTTTCCTCCAGAAAACATTGCCAACAAATATTTGTTCAACATTTATTTGACTAATCTTTGTACTGTGTTGTTAACATCCCGGACTGTGTAGCTTTGAAGTCTGTGGCATAGACGAATCTCCTATGGGGTCCCATGTAATTCCTCTGTGCAACCAGACATATGGGTAATTTTCTATGACCATAAACTATGTTGTGCCTCTTCTCCCTAGCTGCTAGCTAACTTATCCCACGGGTCTGTAGTTCACCGCTTTGGGACAGGAGCAACCTGAGGATTGTACTGGTAGGGCTTGTTTTTGGCTTAGACTGTAACAAAACCCCAATGAATTAAACCACTTCCAGTTGATGTATGTGCTGCTTAAATTTATAACAACAACAACAACAACAGTAACAATAACAATAACAACAATGAAGATGATGATGATGATAATAATAATAATAATTCCTGTCTGTTATCTAAAGTAGGGTTATCTTTGAAAATACTAGATTTGTTTCTAATGAAGGTACTTATCCAACCCTTGAACATGTTAAAGCTTTTGAGACATTCAGAAGTTTTGAGGTACCTGTCATCAGGCAGAGAATCTTGATGCCTTGTCCCAAATTCCACAGGAAGTCTGAAGCAGTGACTTCAACATCAGATCTTTGAGGGCATTAAACATGTGTGAATTTTCCTGCAAAATCCTGTATCCTGTCCGAGTCTTGGTTGTCTAGTTCAAATGTGGTATGTGTTTATTTTGAGAAGGAGACCTTATTCATCAGCAGAACTTGCCATGTGTTTAGGCAACAGAGCATCCTTTGTCCATGAGAGGTTGGGATGATCCACATGGTGTGTGCTCCTACCACTGTTGTATTTTTGGCATCGATACATGAAAACAGTGATCAGTTGTACTAAATAATTTGGAACAGTTTTAATCAGAACCATGTGAAAGTTATCCAACACAGTCAGTTTGGTTCAAAACCAACGTGGATTTGCCAAAAGAGAAATTGTTCTAAACAAAGTGTCAAGCTTGGCAAAGCTCCATCTTTAAAAAAAGTATCACACTTCTGAAATTCTTCAAATGCACTGCCTGAAATTTTCCAGCAGGAAAACAAAAAAAGTTATTTATTTGATTTGATATTATTTTTTTCGTTATAACTATGAAGTTCAAAATACTTTAAAAGTTGGAACTTTTGATACTAAAAATATTTAAAAGAAAATTCTATGATTGGTAGAGAATTAGTGATTTTTGGAGTGGGCTGGAGATGCTGGTGGTATGTGACATTTAAATTAAGACACCTAAGAAACAAGAAAAACATGGAAAACTGAACTCATGAAGTAAGATGGAAGTTTTTTCCCAAAAGAGCTCAGTCTTAAACACATGCAATAAATTAAATTGGTTGCTGAGAAACATAATGTAGTGGCCAATCTTTTCTTACACTCTGTTACCCTTCCCTTCCCTTCCCTTCCCTTCCCTTCCCTTCCCTTCCCTTCCCTTCCCTTCCCTTCCCTTCCCTTCCCTTCCCTTCCCTTCCCTTCCCTTCCCTTCCCTTCCCTTCCCTTCCCTTCCCTTCCCTTCCCTTCCCTTCCCTTCCCTTCCCTTCCCTTCCCTTCCCTTCCCTTCCCTTCCCATTATCTTCCCTTCCCATTATCTTCCCTTCCCTTCCCTTCCCATTATCTTCCTTACTCAGTCCTTCTTTAGGGACCTCACATTATGTCATTAGTAACAGTACATCATCACATAATTCATTTATAAGAAAAT
This sequence comes from Columba livia, assembly GCF_036013475.1. NCBI lineage: Eukaryota > Metazoa > Chordata > Aves > Columbiformes > Columbidae > Columba > Columba livia. The sequence continues at coordinate 4,174,978 of NC_088603.1, forward strand.
TTGATGAAATATTCTGTTACTTGGCAGGATTTCACTCACAACTATTAATGAGCTGCATATTAGGATCCAAGCATCCACACATGAAAATTCTTTTGGAAAAAAAAAAAAAAAGAAAAATGACAATAACAACAACAAATCATTGAATGATTTTGAGCAGTTCCCTAAACTCCTCGACAGTAATATACACTTTCAAGAGATTTTGCACATAATTTCACGACTTTTTTTTTCCCCTTTTTGCTTTCTTTACTGTTTTTAATCTCCAAGGTGAACAATGGTTTTTAAACATGACATTTTGTACTATGACCCCAAGAGCTTTCATTTCAATGGGATGCCTCTTTTTTAATCTTCTACTCATCTCAAGGTCTTTACCTTCACCTTGATCCAAAAGGACCATCACTTTTTATTTTCATATTACTTTGTATAGCTGGTACTGTGAACATTCTTCATCTCTGAAGATGTGGTACTGGCCACTGACACCCTGGTTAATGATTGTTTCCATTGTGTGAGTAACAGTAGCGTTGCCTTGTGTTCTAAAAGGTTCTGCACACTCCTATAATCACAGTAGGATAAAATCTGGAAAGTATCTGAAAAAAAAAGAACTGAAAAAAATACCATTTATGAAAAAAAACTTTAACAGGTTTTACACAGAAGGAACACGATACCAAAAGGCTCTAAATTGGTTTCATCATTTTCTATATGTGTTTGGAACATTATGGTTTTTCAGTAAATGAAGACATTAAAATCAGATGGTCCAGAACACAACAGTTCCACAAAGGGGCTCACATTAACCCACTTCTGCCCATTTTTTTACAAAACTTAGCAATTACTGAGTAAAGGGTGCTTTTGCAGGTACTCAACATGTACAATTACTGGTTGAAGTTTGTGGAGTTTTCAGGTGTAGTTACTTCTGTGAGTCTTGATGGAACTTTCAAAGAAAATGCAAACTTGTCACCTCACAGCTTTTTGAGTGGGATGGTTGCAGAACTGAGGACCTCTACATTCAAGTTCATCATCTTGGCCTTTCACTCCAGTCAACAAAGATCAAGTCAATGCATCCAGATCATTAAAGGAGAAATCAATTATATTCTGAAATAACATATTCAAAATAATATAGAGAACTGCAGTAGAAATTGGGTCTGTTTTACAGCCAATGTGGCCTCAGTGGTACCAGTCACTGGTTTTATATACACTTACATAGAGGCTAAATTGCTCATGAAGGGTATCTGGGAGCAACATCATCTGCTCCTAGGAGAAGGGTATGGAAAAAAAAAATAATCTGGACAGTCTTCACCTTTTCTGCTGAAATGATCCCAAGTTTCCAGCCCTGCTGACACAGTGTGCAAGATGCATGTTGGAGAAGGAACTGATTCCTGGGGAGATGATCCCTAACCATAAAGTGAAAACATCATTCTGCTACCTAAGGTACCCTTGGTGGTTCAACAACTTCTGGGATCTTTCTCCTTCAAAATGCAGAGCTTCAGCAGTATGGATCAAGGATGGATCTTCATGTTGAGCAGATAGTGTTCAAGCCTGAGCTCACCAACCAGAAGGCCTCCTTAGTGCCATAAGACTGCTTCTTCGACCTCATCACTCTCTATAAGTACCTGAAGGGCAGTTCTAGCCAGGTGGGGATTGGTCTCTTCTCCCAGGCAGTCAGCAGTAGGACAAGGGGGCATGGGCTTCAACTCTGCCAGGGGAAATTTAGGCTGGAGATTAGAAAGCAATTCTTTGCAGAGAGAGTGGTCAGGCATTGGAATGGCTGCCCAGGGAGGTGCTGGACTCGCCGTCCCTGGAGGTTTTTAAACTGAGATTGGACATGGCACTTAGTGCCATGATCTAGTAAACTGACTAGAGTTGGACCAAGCGTTGGACTCGATGTTCTCTGAGGTCTTTTCCAACCCAGTTGATTCTGTGATTCTGTGATTCTTTTTTGAGAGACTGAACCTGTCTTCATCTATAAGCCTTCATTCTCTTCTGAGAATGTGTGAGGTCCAGGCTAAGCAATGGAATAGGAACTGGAATGAGGACTGGATTACTGTGACCAGGTCTGAGCTCCTCAGTACAAGAGAAACATGGACATACCAGAGCGTGACTAACCACTGGAACAGTTTTCTGCAGGAGGCTGTGGAGTTTCACTCTTTGAGATAGTCAAAAGCTGTCTGGACACGGTCTTGCTTGAGCAGTGGGGTTGAAAGAGATGATCTCCAGAGGTTTCTTCCAACCTCAACCACTCCGTGGTTCTGTGATTCTGTGAACAATATCCTATTACTCACCTAACGTGGATGATGAGTAGAAGTTAGCGGAATAGAAAGAACATCAACCAAAATAGAGGCCCACCACAGACTTTTTCTCAACATACAACAGTTGCTAAAGAATAAACCATACACAGATATTCAGAGGTGATAATTACACATGTTTATGTAAAGAATAGGAGTTTATAAAGTGTATAAACATCCTTTACAGACTGAATTCACTTTCATCACAAAAGTAATGTCGCTTCATCCCTACCACAGGGACTAACTATGGACTGCAGTTGAATATTTTTTGCATGAGGAAAATGGATTCTGAAAGTCTATGATAAATCTCCAAATTTTAGTCTATTGCCAGGCAAGGAGGTCATGACGTTTCACAGCAGTCCCTTTTTTGGTTTTCAAGAGGAGAGTTTGATGGAATGATTCAAACTGACAACTACTTTACTATCACTTAACCAGTTCCTTTCGGTCAGATGAGCTGTAGTAAGACATTAAGTACAGGCTTGTAACTGCAGGAAAGACTTAGCACTCCCGTAAAGACCTAACAAACGTATACTTTTATGCCTTCTGACATCTCATATTTGCTGCTTTTCATTCAACAAAGTAACCTTTAGATTGTTAAAGCCTTCCAGAAGAGCATAGCCATGGTATGGGAATGGGGTCAGTCTGTGTCTACCACATGTCCAACGTACTGAAGTTCAGGATACATTTTGTTAACAAATACAAATTTTAAAAAAAGGCATTTCTATCAAACCTCTGTTTCCTTTCATGTGGATTGGCTTTTGCACAGATTTATTTTCCTCCTGGTCACAAACCCTTTTCTTTCAGCTTGTCCTCTTCGGCACAAAAGGAAGTTGCTTGATGAAAAGCTAGAAGATTCTGTTGTGCATATTTACAACAGCTTCTAGAACCTTTGTGCAACAGTGAAAATGGTCGGAGACAGAGTCATTTCTTGGAGACAAAAGAAAACCAAAAATATGCTGTTGTGAGGCATCTGGGTACATAGTAAGAAGTGAACAGACACTCTTGTTTTGATTTTCACTGGTAGATGGTTAAACCAGAAAACCACCTTGATGCTTAACAACAAAGATCTTTATTTTATTTAAAAAAACCCTTCTCTCACTTATTGTTTCTAATCTGTTTTCTAGACTACAAGTTTTACACTGAGTGGATTACATCTATTCCCATAATTTTAATCCCATACAGTTAATTTCTTTGTACTTTGCAACGGAGTAAGGCACGTGGAGATGCAGTTTGCCAGGCAGACAAGAACTGCTTTAAATTATTTCAACAGTAGCCCCAACATAGTTCCAAGCAAAATAATTAGGGGTGGTAGGATTTTGCAGAACAAGCAGGAATAATGCAGATGAGTGGGTTTTACTACTGCTAGTGAAAGTAGTTCCCTCTTTTCCAGATTATTTTCCAGGGATAAAATGAACTGTCCTATGTATGGATGTCGCTGGAGAATTATTTTACTGTTATTGATACTGTTAGTATCACGTGGCCAATATAGGAGAAATAGAAAAATATTATTATTGAGAGAAAAAATGAAGTTGTTATTTGGAATGGTCTAAATTCATTTTTACCAGACACTATCAGCAATTTTCATGTATATCTACAGCTCTTCAGGGTCTAATTTTGCTCCAGGCATATGCAAAGTCTAGTTCTCTATTTGGCAAGGCTCTCCCATGTTTTCTGTGCTTCATTAACTGTGTGCTGGTAGCAATTATGTTATAGCAACTTTAGCTTTCCTCCTCTCAACATTTAATCTACTCTTTAAGACATTAAAGTGACTGTTAGGGTGGGGTAGTTGCAGGTAGAAGCTGGCGAAACTCTATGTAGCAGTTATTCAGAATTTGCCACCCATTTCTCTCCTCCCAGAATACAGGCAGGTGGTCCAAGAATTTTACTAAATTTACTGCATTTATCAGGGGGTAAAGAGGAAAAAATATCAAGCCTGAAACCCTACAGAACTTGGAGTGTTTGTACAAAACAAAGACATATTTCCTCCTTAGTGCAAAATGGTTTTTCTTTTTGAAATTTAACATATTTTTATAAAAGCACAAAAGACTTGAAAGAATTGAACCTTTTCAGTTCAAAGAAAGCATTTTATTCAGTTCCAAGAGCTTCTGCAAGTTTTCAGTTAGTGTGAAAATGTGAACACGTTTTTTTATTCCAAGTGGACTGGGAAAAGCTATTTAATCACACAGCTCTACTTTTGGCACACAAATAGATTGATTATTCCCTAGCAATTTGCAGGCCTTGTGGACAGGTAGGTCTTTGAACAGATCTGAAATAGTGCTGTGTGCAAATGCAGACTCATATAGGTAATACCCCTATGGGTAAAGAAAATGCAGGGATCATTTATTTATTTTGTATATTCCTTATACAGTGGTTTGTGGGTTCTAACACATCACAACAGATCTTAATATTATTGTCACAGCACTAAAACATCTAGTGAATATGATGGCCCTAATAAAGACTGTTCCCCACTGGGATATAAGAGAGATGTGAGGCCACAGTGATCTCTACAGGATCTAATTTAGAATATATTTGGAAATTACTGCTCCTATATGCAAACTACTGCAGTAAATTCAGAAAAGTGAAAAACACAAACACTGTGAATTCAAGTCAGTCCAAAGTCCTATAGTTTATGTCTGTATTTAAACAATATTTTCCCAGATCTCAGATGTCAGTTAAAGGAATTTAGACATCTCTAAGACCTATCTTAAGCTATTTTCAGATATCCTGGATAACTGTCTCTGAATGCACCCTAAAACATTTCTGAATTGTGGCCTTCAATCTCATTTTCAGTTTTTCAGAACATTAAAAAAATATATTGTTTTCAGTTTAGCAGCAGTTTCAGTGATAGCTGTGAGGTTATTTTTATAATAAATTATTAAATGTGCTATATACTTCTGGATTTTATGTGATGTGCCTTGGATTTTGAATTACATTTAATATTGTCTCAATTGCTTTTTCTTCACTCCATTTTTTTTCAAACCATTTATTGCCTTGTATAAATTAACTGGCTTTGGGTAAAATTTTCCTGAATGTATTTTGATCTGGGACTGGGAATTGAAGTGCTACTACCTTTCTTGTCTCTGTGCCCAATACTGAAAGTGACACTTAAATGCCGTGTAGGATGTAGCCAAGGACTTTGGAAACAGAGTCACACACTGATTTATGCTAAGTTAATTTACAGTGGCATAGAAATGATATGGGGTAGAACAGAAGAAAGCAGTTACCCAGGGGAACTTCACATTTAAAAACAATTTCTCCTGCAAAGCAATGCCTCAGGGATAGGATAAAAAGAGTGTTGTAAAAGGAAAAGGATAAAAAAAACTACTACTAATGGATTATTTTGCCTCTCCAATCAACTTGACACACATATTTCTGATGATGAATGCTGGTTGTCTTCATGGTTTGAAGATACTGGCTGCCAAAATCCCTTTTTACACAAGTGGTGAGACATATAGAAGGAACAAATGGCTGTAAGTAAACCCAAACCAAAACAAACACATGAACCAAACCAAAATAAAACAAAAAACTCCAAAGGCTTACTATTCTCCTACGTAATTGTACCTGAGGGTTATTAGAACAAACGGCTAGAGCATAAGGTTCATTTACCACCCTGTGTTGTTTATATAAGCGAGATAAGGAACACTCCTAGAAGTTATGATTTAGTCAAACACAGAGTAGACTTTAGTCAGTCAGGTGTTACTGCCCCATTTCAGTGGTTGGAAAGGAGCTGGACCTCTACTTTTAAAAGCAATATAGCTCCTTCTTCTGCCTCAAGAATCAGAACACTTCATCCCACCTAGCAACGTACCATGCATTGGTGGCATTTGATGAGCTAGAAGGTGTTTTTCAACCCATAAATATTTCTCAGCATCTTTACAAAAATAAATTGGGGCATTTTAAAAAGTTTCATCTCTGCACCAGTGTGTTCACAGATGGATGTTAATTGCCAGGTTTCCTTGAATCACAGAGTCACAGAATGGTTGGGGTTGGAAGAGACCTTTGGGGATCGTCTAGTCCAACGCACCTAAAGCAGGTTCGCCAGAGCAGATTGCACAGGATCACATCCAGGCGGGTTTTAATGTCTCCAGAGAAGGAGACTCCACAACCTCTCTGGGCAGCCTGTTCCAGGGCTCTGGTACCCTCACAGTAAAGAAGTTTCTTCTCATGTTTAGATGGAACCTCCTGTGTTTCAGTGTGTGCCCACTGCCCCTCATCCCATCATTGGGCACCACTGAAAATAGTCTGGTCCCATCCTTCTGACACCCACCTTTGAGATATTTATAAGCATAATAAGATCCATACTCAACCTTCTCTTCTGCAAGCTGAACATGCCCAGTTCTCTCAGCCTTTCCTCGTAACAAAGATGCTCAAGACACCTCATCATCTTTCTATCTCTCTGCTGGGCTCTCTCCAATAATTCCTTGTCCTATTGAGCAGTGGTGTGATCTGGTCCTGACTATTTCAGAGTCCCAGGGAATTGCAAACGCCAAGCAATCATTGCTATGGCCAAGAGTGAACACTAGTATCAAGTTTTACCCTCCTTACATTAGTAAAAAGCAATTATCTCAGAAAGTAAATTTTATGGTCTGGAGCAGAATCAGCCCAGTGGAGTATTTCCTATTCTGTGGCCATGCCTTCTCCCCACAGATGGGTACAAATGAGGAGAGTGCACTCTGGCAGGGTTAGACAGAGCTGAGATAGATGGGAAAGATGCTAAATCCTGCATCCCACACACTGAAAAACTCGCAAGGTCAGTCCTCAGAAGATGCAGTTCTCCCTGTTCTTAATATTCAAGTAAGAATATTTTAATCATCAAAGCTTCTGAAATAATGAAACTAAGAAAACCTGGAGCAGGTAGGAGAGGTGGAGAGCCTGATCTCCATGGAGCAACAATTAACAGCAACTGAAGCATGGTCCAATAATAATAATGCAGCTGTTTTATCACATGTTGTGTTTGAACTTCTCGTTTCTCAAGATCTGAAATGAGCTGAATGCAGCTTACCTCAGCTTTTCAAAGATCAAGGACACCCACAACAAGATCAAGGACACCCACAACAAAACCTGTGTGGGAACACAGTCATTCAGACTTGGCACGGAGGCAACCAGTGTTTGATAAATGTCCTTTTTCTGCCACTCGAAGGTCCTCCACCCAAAGAACAGGACTTCTCTGCACCCCTCATATACCATGGATGTGGTCCCCTTCTGGACCACTTTCCACAGGACTAACTGCTGACATCATGGGGCATTGCTGTGCATGACAAAAAAGAAGGATGGAACACATGCCCACCCTATGAGCAGCTGCAGCATAATCATTGAATTTAGGCCATAGGGAACAGTTAGATGCAAGAATTCCTTCACTTATAAATTGTAACCCTTTACAAAAATCCCAGGATAGCTTCCTTAAGTGTGTGCTCTGAGATCTTGGGGCTCCTCAACAGCACTTACAAGCAGCCTCTTCATAGCCCTGAATTATGGCTGAGGCTGTTCTGTGAATAACCCCCCACAAAAAACAAGTGATTGGGAACAGCAAGAAAATGTCAAAATCACCTAGTTTAATCAAATCAGACTCATTTCCTTTGGAACAAGGGGTGTGTTTTGCCAGGACTATTAATAAGCCAGAATTTTTGATTTTCAACCTCTACCTGCTTTAGAATTTGAGTCTCCAAAAGGGCACAATGAACATGATTTGGGTTTGCCTTTTTTTTTTGTGCTCCACAAAAGACCATAGAAAGCTGACAAAAGAAAGGAAAAGGCTTAATTTTGATGAAGCTTACATGAAACAAACAAACAAAAGGGAATAAGAAAGAAAGAAAAAGTAAAATCAATATTGCACTGAGTCCTTATCAGGAGCAAAATTTAACAAAGTTAGGAATAAATAAAAATTGGAAGCTATAATGGAAAATTTTCTTCAAAATTCTATAAAAATATATCGGTCATGGATGGAATGTGATTTATTAAGCAATAAAGTGGGTGAAATGTGGCTCTGTAGGGAACGTCTGCAACATTTTTAGATTTATAGTACCATATAACACAGATTAGCTCTTTTGATTTTTATTCTATTTTTCCTTCTGTCGTGTTCATGGTATGCACTTAACCTCAATCTATTGGAAGTTTTCTAGTGATCTTCGGTGGGTTTTGGCACAATTTTGGGGAGGTGACACAAGCCCATTCAAGGGTTTATTTATTTTCAAAGTCTTCTGTCAATTAAAATGTCTCCAGTTTTACAAACAATTCTGCTCCCACATCGCACAAGTAGTTCCATAAAATTAAATTCTACTATATTAAAGTAAAAATATGGGAGCAGTCTTATAACATTTCACCTTCATTGTGTTTAAAAAACATGTCTAGGAACAAAAAATAATTGAAAACTGGGTTAAAACTGTCTGTCTCCCAAAGAGAAGAAGTATTAGATATGTAATCACAGTAGATATTCATGTATGCAGCCATTCTTGTTAGAGAACCTCAGCTGGAACAAATCAGCACAATTCTTAGTGATTTCATCTATTTCAGGTAATTTTTAGAATGGGCTGCATAGGGGTGGGTCCTGTCTTCATAACAAGAGTGAAGAACTCCATGTAGAACCTGTAATCCTCTACAAGAAAAGGTCCCAAATAGCAGCTCCCAGTGTAATTTTGCTATGTAACAAATTCACTTTTGCAAGGTATTTTTTGCAAGGTGGAATGATAAGATTATTAATTCCCTGTCTTTATCTGGTTAATCCAGGAACAAGCTTTGCTCAGTGAATGTTGATGTGAGGAGGTGTCCAATGTGTTTATAGCAGATTCTCCGAATTAAACCACATAGCGAAGTACCTGGTACTTGAGACTTCGCGGCACATGGAAACAAGGTAGTGTTCCAGGGGAAAGTAAGGAAGAAGAGCAAATATTTTGTAAAATGTTGAGCTTTCTTAAAGAGATCTTGAAAACAATTTGAGGATAACAAGCAAAGGAACAATAAGTGCTTATGAAAAGCCAGTTTGCTTTACCTCTCATTGAAATGGTCTTTGAGTGCTCTCATGGTTGGTTCCAATGTCTCTTCCAGAGGGTGCTGATCTTCTAAGTCTTTAATTATATCCCCATCCCATTTTTTATATTTTGCATAACTAAAAAGTGTAGTGTGCTGCTGAACTGTTGCACCCAAAAAAACCTCTCTGCATTTGGATGAAAGTCACCACAATTGCATACAGTTGGGTATTTTTGCTTTCTCAGCATCTTTCGGTTTCATATTTGTATCCTGCTTACACAGTGAGTAGGCAGAGACATTTCACACTGTTTAAACTGCACCTTTTCCTAATGTCTAAAGACATTTTGAGGGCAGCAGTCAGAACACGTTTGAAAACTCAGTAGGCTGAGGATAGCAAATTTCACCTTTGGAGGTACAACTGTCATTCCATTCCAAACAGCAGCCTGACAGACCTGAAACATGGGATATAGGTGTGTAGAAATTACATCTCTGAAGACTAAGACGCACAAAATAACCAAATGTCGGTATTTTGGGTCCACACTCCTTGTTTATACGGGTAAAACAGTTGTCTTGTTCAGATGGGCAAAACTGTTGGCTGGCAATCAAGGGAATCTGTTCCTAAACTCTTAGTTGGAGGAAAGTTCTTTTTGTACCAGTAAACAAATTATTTTATCCCTTTTCTTTCTTTGAACTAACTCTCAGTTATTTCATGGGGGCATTCTGAAGCTCCTTCGCTTGGTTCTGTGTAGTCAGCAACTGCAATTCACCATGACTTCACTCCAGGGAAACATTGGCCTTTTGTTTCCAAAGCACTCTAGGAACTTTGCTCAAAATGTTTCAAAATACTAAATAAATAATGAATCCCCCATCTAAACCGTTACAAAACTGATAATCCAGTGAATCATTCTGCTTTTATCCGAGGGAGTGCATGTTGAAAGTGTGTCATATCAGTATTTATTAGGACCTCTGCAAAAGTAATTCAAACCAAAAACTTTGGAAAATTAAATTAAAAAATGAAATTAAGTAGGCTTTGCTTTATTACAACCATGACATTACTGCAGTGATAGTGTTTATAGCTGTTTTTGTTTAAAATGCTGTATGTATTATGGAAAACTCCATTATTTACCTTTGTAAGCCCTACAAAACAAGTTCATAATATGTCCCATATGTCCCATAATATGGGACAGCAAAGAAACAAATATCTTCACTGTCAGGGAGAAATCAACACTGCTAGAGATAAGTGTTATTTGCTTTGTTGGTAGCACTCTTCTCCTTCCCTTTGCTGTCAGTGATTCAAATATAATTGGGACAATCCAGGGGAGACTAAAGCACAATTTTCTCGATGCATACAGGACTCCATGTATTTACATTGTTTAGTGTGCTTCTAGTCTGAGAGAGTTTTCTTGCATTTCTTGAGCTCAGAATTACCTCTTCAATGCTTCATTTTCTTAGTTGTACCAACAGTGTGATGGAGCTGAATGGAGTATCAAATCAACATCTATTCCAAACTCTGCTCTATTAGAATAATCTTTAAGCATTGTTAAGTCAACCTCAGCTAAAAATGTGTCCATTACAAATTGCTGAGGGAAAAGGAACTGTTAAAGTTGGCATGGGACAGACCAAGCAACCTAATATTACTTACAGGTCACCTTTGTTTCATTGGAACATTACCTAATACATATCAGTCATGATCAGTGAATAGGAACACTGAGGTCTGCAGTGCTCACAAGACAGACATCTCTCGGAAGAAGTCAATTTTTGATTCTCAGCAGCAGGAATCAATTATCTATAAAACAAATAGTGTGTTCAGATTAATGTGACTTTTGGGATGTACTTTAACCCATACTTAGTTTATCTGGAGATTTTAATTTGCTCCTGCATCAACAAGGATGGCACATAATGTTCAGGAGTTCATGTGGCTTCCACCAACAAGTTGTTTTTTCCATGCTTGCATATACAATCACTCAAAGTGAAAATATTCATTATAATGCCACTGTTGGAAGAGCAGGACTAATTCATATTGCCTAAGGACACAGCCTTGAATCTGCTGCCTCTATTCTGCTACAATAGTGTTTTACTCAAAAGTGACTCATTGTGAATGGGACGATAGCTTTTACTCACAAGGTCCTGCATAATACCTGGAGAAAGATATTTTAAGTCAGTAAGTCTGATGTTCTAACCTTAAGTAATTGTCTGCTTACTTTGTATAACGGTCATAGATTTCTGGGCAACCTTCATTACCTTCAAACCTCAGATAGGTTTGAAGAACAACTGCTTGATTTTCAAGGAAAACAGCTGTAGCCCACTGAGTTTCAGAATGACTTGGTTGCCTCTGACTTGCTGTCAAAAGATCAGCCTCACTGATAACATGATCGCAAATGCATGGTTCTGGAGATTCAGCTATATGTTGTGATCCTTGTGTTATGGTAACACTTCATCAAGGTTATATTTTTTATAACCTTTCTTCTTTCTGCTGGCAGAGGGGCATGAATGTGTCACAGATGAGAAAAATATTTTTTAAATTATTATTTTTACCTCCTACGGACCTGCATCTTATTTTTAATGTCATTATATAGATGGAAAAAGTAATGCAACTATTTTGTGACAGGTCTGTTAGGACCAACACAACATTACCTCCGATGCAGGGTCCCAATGAATTTCACCTGTGAAACTTCTGCTGATTTAATCAGTATCTTTGGTTTGTGTTTTTCACTTTATTGTTTGCTACTTAATATTCCTTCACAAGTATGGGAGCAGCTCGTTCTCAAAGTCCAATAACAGAGATGGCTGGCAATGACAAAAATGCCCTGAATTTCTCCCTTCCCTAACTTTCTTTCCACCCTTTCCTATTGATTCTGTAAAATTTATATTGCCCATTACTATTTCTGTGTTTTATTCCTCTTTCATTTGTGATATTCACTAAAAACTGGAAGCCATAAATACATCCGTGTAACCTAAGCATTCAACTCTATAGATTAATGACCAGTTCTTCATGTATTATTATGGGCAAACACTTTTAAGAATTGAAAGCTTTGAACTTTTTCAATTCATGCAAATCTATGAAAATCAATCGAGTTATTACATTAAATCTTTCAAGAAGAAATATTAGTTCCACTGCAAGTGGATAGAACATCTTTGAAATGTCTCTAAGTAGGAATTTAATATTTTTCTTTCTACTTCTAGATTGTTATGGTTAAAGATAGTAGAAAATCACTAAAATTAGAATCAATATTCATATTTACTCTATAAAGTGGAATATAAAACTTAAGGTTTTATTCCAGAACATAATGAAAAGATCTCTGTAAAAGCATTCTATTCTTCTGACCCTCCTAATAGATTAGAATCCTGCTCAGCAAGCATTCTTTTCTTTGATATCTCCAAAAGGTTAGTAATGTGAAGAAGGCAGTAAGACATCTATCCATCATTATGTCTCATGGGCTCTTCTGTTTCTTTTCTCTCTCTCTCGTATCCCCTTGAAGGGTTAAGTTTCCAAAAGAAGTGTTTGTCTTTTGTTTTTTGTTCGTGACAATATTTAGCACAAAAAGCTCATATGTTCTTTAGCAGTGACATCTTTCATTACAATAAGCTTTGGAAAAATTCCCTAGATAAAAGTGCAATTAGAGAGGGACACAGTGACTTGGAACACATTGTTTTGAGTTGGCAGGAAAAAGATGCTGTGATGAAATTGTGAGATGCATCAGCTGTGGCAGTAGCAGTGAAATGAGTGGAGAGGCAGTGTAACTTATCAAAGAATATATCCCACTTGGCCTCCAGAAATTAATGGGTTTCTCTTAGTCATTTCATATTCACATATCAGCACTGGTGAGGCTGCACCTCAAATCCTGGGGTCAGTTTTGGGCCCTTCACAACAAGAAAGATCTTGATGTTCTGGAATGAGTTCAGAGAAGGGAACGGAGTTGGGGAAGGGGCTGGAGCACAAGTGTGGTGGAAGCCACTGAGGAACCTGGGGGGTTCAGCTGGAGAACAGGAGCTAAGGAGACCTGCTCTCTGAACTGCCTGAAAAGAGGTTGGAGCTGGGGGGAATTGGTCTCTTCTATCAAGTAACATGACATAAAACAAGAGGAAATGGCCTCAAGTTGCACCAGGGGAGGTTGATAATGGTTCTTGGGAACAATTTCTTCCCAGAAAGGGCTGTTGGCATTGGAACAGGCTGCCTGGGGCAGTGGTGGAGTCACCATCCCTGAAGGGGCTTAAAAGACATTTAGATGATGTTCTTAGGGACATGGTTTAGTGACAGTGATGGGTTAATGGTTGGACTCAATGATCTTAAGGGTCTTTTCCAACCAAAATGATTCTATGATTCTATGATTCTCTGCACATGCCCAGTATTCAGCCACATTAAAATAGCATGGCATTCCCATGTTTTAACAACAGAATTCTCCCCCACTTTACACCCAAATCAAGTCTATTGACATTGACTATCACAAAATATGTGAACACTGCACTACACTGGAAAGAGTGAGAAGCAACACTGGTGCAGATCTCTGAGGCTGCAGGAAGGGTTTTAAAAATTAGGATCCCAAATCCAACTGGAGCACTGTGACCATCCTGAGGCCCAAACTGTAAGCTGGAGTATCCAAAGGATCTTTTCTATGTGTAGCTTTTTAAAGACTTTACTACCAGAACTCCTGGCAAGCAAGGAAAACTACTACTCACTTTTTTCTTTTCTGTGTTCAACACTTTTTGATAACCTTGAAAAGAGCCAAATCCTCTCAGATCCTGGGCTCACGCTGAGAGCTGCCTGGGCAGCATCTCCTGATGGCTGAGTGGTTGTAGTAACCATCACACCTGAGTGACTGCTCTGTGAAGATGTCTAGACTTTGTCCTTTGCTTGTTAATAGATTTTTGATTCAGTTCTTCCTATGATTCTTTTTGACTGAACACTTCAGAAACATGTATTGAGAGATAACAGAAATCAGTACCCAAATGGCAGTTCATAGCTAATTGTAAACACGTGTCAGCTGTGTAGGATGCAGGAAAAAGAGCAGATGAGTCACGTTGTTGAGGAAGAGCTTTTTGACAGTTGGTTTTCTTTATCATCTAGAAAGTGTGGCTACTCTTGAAAACACAGATGACATCATGTGCTTCTCCCTCATTTAGCCTGGTACACGGCAGAATCTCTTTCTGCTCTGGTCTCGATTACATTTCTGTTCATAAGCTGTGCCGGTAGCTGGTAGACATTTTCTACCAGAGATAGCAGCCTAGAAAGGCTTGGTGTATCCATGCACCTATCCCAGACAATAATCTCAAATGGTCACAAAATATCTATTAATAATCTTGCCTCCAATACAGCAAAAACTTGATTTATTAAACTTCTTGTACTTCCTTGAGTCTGAGTAATGTTTGAGATGCTCCTGAAGGGGATGTCATTCTTCTGATCTTACTGTACCTTGTAAAGTAATTTCAGAAAGAAAGCGACAGTCATTTCTTCAAACAGGGAAACAATGCAGTTAAGCAGTTATTAAAAGATCATTGGATGATGGGAAGGGAAAGGAGAAAAAAACATGTTTAAAGTGGGTTTCTTCGTCTTATATTTTTTCATTTGAGATCAACACAAACAAAAAACACTGGAAAATATGGTATCTTCAACATCCCACAGGGACTTCTACCTGTCTTTTGAACTAAACAACTTTTAATTGCCTCATTTCAAGTAGTCATTTTCTGTCAAACAGGAAACACAGAGCTCCTAGGTGACACTGGAAGCAATGTGAAGACTTTTGTTGAGCACAGCCACAATGAAGGATTTAAAAACAAGAGGGGAAAATGAAAAACAAAAGGGATAATCACAGGCAAACATCTAAAATATTTAATTGCATGCTGAACTTCTATTTATTTTGCAAGAATGTAGATATTTCTCACTAAACTTTGTACAA
The DNA here is from genome assembly GCF_036013475.1 of Columba livia. NCBI lineage: Eukaryota > Metazoa > Chordata > Aves > Columbiformes > Columbidae > Columba > Columba livia. Next base: position 4,190,111 of record NC_088603.1, read on the forward strand.
ATTGCCAGTTGTCTTTCTAATGCCCATTGGGCCTGAGTTCAGCAACATGATGGATAGTTCAATTTACTGAGTAAGTAAAGCACTCTTCTTGAATGTTAGATGCTAATCTGCTGATTGAACTCTGTTGCCAGGGAGGCCTGCCCTACGAAGTTTACTAATAAGAATTGATCCAGCTATTGATAAGGATTTAAAAGGTTGATGAACAGGATACTAGAAAAATATTGAATTTAACTGGTCCCCAGCTACTGTCACAGAAAAAGTGTAAAGCTATTGCCAACCTGTTGAAAAATTAATAAATATCATCCTACGTCAAGGGACATCTGTAATGTCATTAAGGTCAGGGCACACCTTCTTCATGTTAACAAGTTATCATGAAAATTTGAGATGTGAGAGAAGAATAAGCAGTACATGTCATTGATGTGCATGTTGAATCACACGTTCAACCCCATTACCCTTCTGAAGGTTTTACAATTGAAGATTAAAGTTTTGAAAATTTTGAGGAAAGTAATATGTTGAAGGCACAGCACCTCAGCGGCTTAGAGAAGATTGAACCCAGCCCTCACCTTTCAGTGTTATCATGGTATAAATTACAGCAGATGGGCCTGATGCCTTCATTGTTATAATTAGTTTTTTTTCTTGTATTAGATTTCATGTGTGTAGAAAGCTTAAGACCTTTCCTGAGTTTTTCCAAAAGAGAAATCCATCAACCCAATTTTCCTAGAACTGTGGCAAGTAAGACACAGGCATTAGCACTTGGATGTTTATGTCAAAAGATGTAATGGGCAAATTGTGGACAGATCTCTGTTCTCAGCAGCCTCACAAAGAGTTCTTCAGGGAGCTAGACTATTGTCTTTGCATTTTTAAATCTCTTATTTGCAAACATAATGTCCTAGTTTCCCAAAAGCTGGAAGAATTTCCTGTCCTCTCTGGGTGCTCAGCCTGTGGAAACACCTCTGGATTTGTAAGAAGCTGGTTTGTGGAGAGTGGGTCAGTATTCCCTTTGCCTGACCATTCACTAAAAAGATATGTAGTGATACAGTTATGTTTTTTTTTTGATTGGAAAACCTTAGCAACTAAAGAAAAAGCCTTTTACTCCCAACATCAAAAATCCAGTACAAGCCAATAGAAAGAGTAGGTTTTTTACGGGTAGTACATTGACCTGTGCTTCCAGCTCCTCCTGGAAGCAAGCCTAGCATGCTCTAATAATAAAGCTCATTTTAAGAATGCAGGCAATTCAATCATTAGTTCTTTTGGACAGTGGCAAAAATGTGGCTTATAGCTAATTAAACAGATAATATTAGCCAACCTATTTAGAATCTATTATCTCAATTTTTATAAGCTTTTTCCTGGCAATACTCAAAAGCATTGAAGGTGCCACAGGACAAATAAATTAGCCTGTTACAGCAGTGGTTCTATGAGGATATCACACACAAGTTGTTTATGACTGTTGGACTAGTAGCTGTCAACTGAGAGCATCCCGCTTTGTTCTGGTGTCTGACAGACATCCTTTTGTTGCTGTACACTGAAATAATTCTGGCTCTTGGAAGTCTTCAATGCAAAAAGGAGTTGAAAGAGGAAGATTGAGAGAAGCATTTAGTGCAATAGAAAGACATTAGAGAAGGACATGGTGTTTCTTACAATTATTATCATAATTTGCACATAAGGTCTGAGTTAGTCTGAAGAATTTTCCAGGCTGAGATCCTTTCAATTTCTTTACCTCATTCCTGCCTGTGCCCCATAAGACATTCACTACTTCAGAAGGGCAGAACCTGATAGTTTTAGCATGTTATATTGATCTCAGTGCCATAGATATGAGCTATTACTTTACACAGTATTACTAGGTAATTCTTATAAAATAATTTGTTATATGCAAGCTCTTTATTTTACGTCAAATGTTGCAACTTAATAGAAGACGAAAGCTGGACAGATGTGGCTACTAAAGCCTGTGGAGATGGGACCCTGCTTTAGCATGTGATTCAGTTCACAGATAAAGATGCTGAAATTTTGGTGTTGACATGTGAGACAGATGCCTAACTCCTACTATAATCAATCTAGCCAACAGATGTCTCCAGATGAGCATATGTGTAATCTCCCAAAATAGTCTACTGAAAGCTAGTCAGTGCAGCTGGTGGAGTTCGGAGTGTAATTCATCTCATCCTGAGCACACTCCTTGTGCCTGATTGAGTTGCTTCAAAATAAACATTTGGTGACTTCTGGGGAGCTTAAGGCTGTTTTGCTGTGCCCCCAACTGCTCTAGAAGAAGGGAGCCCCTTTAAATTTTGGATTACTTCTGCCCACCTTGTCCAGATGTTTGTAGCTACCCTAGAGATTTTAGATGGTACTCTATCATCTAATTTTGGTGTTTGAATCCCAGCCCTGCATTCTGTCAAAAAATAGATCTCTATGCTGCATTGCCTAGATCTTTATTGAACACACAACGTTAAACACTCAACTCACATGAAAATATCTACATGAAACATTTCTTCACCTTGAACTGAAATAGAAGCAAAATGTCTTGCTGCCTAGGACAACTCAGTAGCACTTTTTATTTCTCATTTATTTATTATTCCTAAGAGAATGAAGGAAAGGGAACTGAAGAAGAGACACATAAAAACCAATAAAACCTGCCTTTTGTTGAAAATCAAGACAATTCAGATGTCAGACTAGTATTACTAAATTTCAAGAGCTTCCTTAATTAGTTTTATATTAGAAGGTAGTAATTAGCATGTGTGTGCAGGTAGGTACTAGACACTTCATCAAAACTGTGTTTGGATTAAATTAGATTTACACATTTACCATTTTTCTAAATCCAAAAGTATTTTGAAGCTGTGAGTGAGCCTTCACATTCCTAAATCACAAGCTGAGAAAGCGACACATGCACCTCTAGCAAGATTTGCTAAATGTGGTGGAGTGCTGTGGGGCACAGCCGACACTTGTATTTCAGAGTTCCTTGATACTTGTCCCACATAAAGTGAGTCTGATATTCACCCAGTGGTTCTGGACCCAGGCAGAACATCAAGGGGTGTTCCCGCTGTCTTCCACTGATGGTTCAACTCCATCTATGGTGCAATTTGCTTTCATCTTTTCACTGTTTCACTCACTTCCATCACCCTTTGTGGCAATATGAGAGAAGATTGGTGAGAATTGTAAACATCACACTAATTGTTGTTTAGTCCTGTGAGCTTGATAGGTAGAACCTCTGTGTTTAGGTAACGTAGGCGCATGATAGAGGCACCTTATCGAGCATCCTTGTGATTCTTACTCCGCTGCCAAGATAAAAGCACAGTGGAAAAACTGTGCCTGTGTGAATCCTTGAAATACAGGCAAAACCAGCATATTTGGGTCCTGTAGCATGGACTGAGCTTTGTAGAGCCCGTGTTCCCACTTGTGTACCCCTGCCTGGGTGTTGTTTTGGGTATCCCCTGTTAGCCAGGTAATGAAAATAAATTTACTCTGCATTTCATTCATGGTTTTGTGGTTGTTCCTGTGACCAGTCTGTGTCAGTTCATATACCCTTTCATAATAAAGAAACCTCATCTAAAGATCTCATGGTGTGGGTAGTGGGGCAATAACTGCAATTCCACTGAACTTTATGCCAGATTATCGTTTGTATCCAGAGAGTGCCAATAGCTACAGTCAAAAGCTCAGGTCTCCCTTAGGGTAAAAGAGGGTAAGAAGATGCTGGGAATGCTAAGGAACTTCAGAGCAAAAGATAGGCTAGACAACACCAACATCCTGGACAACAGGATGAACATGAGCCAGCACTGTGCCCTTGTGGCCAGGAAGGCCAATGGCATCCTGGGGTGTATTACAAGGGGGGTGGTTAGTAGATCGAGAGAGGTTCTCCGTCCCCTCTACTCCACCCTGGTGAGACCACATCTGGAATATTGTGTCCACTTCTGGGTCCCTCAGTTCCAGAAGGACAGGGAACTGCTGGAGAGGGTCCAGTGTAGGGCAACAAAGATGCTGAAGGGAGTGGAGCATCTCCCTTATGAAGAAAGGCTGAGGGAGCTGGGGGAGTTTGGAGAAGAGGAGACTGAGGGGTGACCTTATTAAGGTTTATAAATATATAAAGGGTGAGTGCCACGAGGACGGAGCCAGGTTCTTCTCAGTGGCAAACAATGATAGGACAAGGGGTAATGGGATCAAACTGGAGCACAAGAGGTTCTGCTTAAATTTGAGAAAAAACTTCTTCTCAGTGAGGGTGACAGAACACTGGAACAGGCTGCCCAGGGAGGTTGTGGAGTCTCCTCTCTGGAGACATTCAAAACCCACCTGGACATGTTCCTGTGCGACCTCACCTAGGCGTTCCTGCTCCAGCAGGGGGATTGGACTAGATGATCTTTTGAGGTCCCTTCCAATCCCAAACATACTGTGATATTGTGAACAAGAGGACATTTTTTATTATAAGAGTGGTAAAACACTGTCCCAGGTTGGCCCAGAGAGGTGGTGGATGCCCCATCCCTGGAAACATCCCAGGCCAGGCTGGACGGGGCTCTGAGCAACCTGAGCTGGTGAAGATGTCCCTGCTCATGGCAGGGGGGGCACTGGATGAGCTTTGAAGGTCCCTTCCAACCCAAACTATTCTGTGATTCTATGATCCTGTGATTCTGAGGTCAATTGATACACTGGGCAGCGAATGAGCAAGATTCCAGAATTTCTTTGCTTTGTGAGAAGCAAGGTGTTTCCAGAAATCAGTGTCTAAGAAAATATCGACATGTAACCAACTTCTGTTTGTTGTGTGAATTACTAGACATTCAGAGCATGTTGATTTTTGTTCTTATCCTTTATTCAAGGGACCCGCAAAAGAGAGTCAGAGCTAATGTATACTTTAAAAAGTATTAAATTGGATACACTGAGATGAAAAAATAATCAATTAAGGTTAAAAGATCTTATCAATCAATGCAATACAATGAAATAACACTGGATAATGTATCTCATCATCACTGAGATGTATGGATAGGGTTGTAATAGGTCTTCCCCTAAAACTCAAACTACAACATAAAGTGCTATATAGAGCAGTAATCAGAACCTGCAGGATAATATCAAGAAATACTAAATAAAATTAATAGATTACAAGCCTTTTTCTTTGTTTTGGATTGATTTTTTTGTTTGCCATAATACAGTGTTATATTTTTGGTTTAAAACACATATGTGAGTGCTTGTTCGGCAGCAAAACCAAGAGACCAGCTGCCAGCATCATCTTGGCTTCTCTGTATTTATGAGCCCTGACGCCTATAAAACTTTGCATGTACCTAAAGAAGAATTTCAACCCAGGTGGTATTCTGTGCTCTTTCATAGGGAGAAGGATGAGCCATTGCTTCTTTGGACTGCTGTTCTCTTTACTTACCTCAGTGGTCTAATTTCAACTGGACTAGACATGGATAAGCAGTAATGATAAATGCTGGAAGAGGCATCCCAGGATAGGCAAGTGCACTGAAGGCATTGTGAGCAGAAAATTTGGTGTTTTGTTTGGGTTTTTTTAAATTTTATTACAGTTGTCAAGAAATATAAGCTTTCTGTTTGAAGTCTGTCCTAACAACTATTGCAGATTTAAAGAAGCTGCACAGACCATAACTTGTCTAGCCATAAATATAATTTTTGATAGCCTTAATATAGCATATAGTATCATGAGATGTCCAAGTTTCGAATGCCAATTTGAGTCATCTCTCTATTTTGATTGAAAGCCTACAATATGAGATAGGACTTAGAGACAAAAAGACCTTTGTACAGCAGTAAAATCTGTTTTGATGTGCCTGATTTCACCTTACTGACCTTCTAGGTAATAATTCATTTGCTCTTTATCTTACACCTCATGCCACATACATATTGGAAGTGGCCTCATGATAGAGACTTTAAGCTGATGAACAGTCTATGCTTAAAAAATAATCATGGCAGAAGTTCTTGAGTGGAGTGATCTCAAACTCAGAAATCCTGACCTTGTTCTGTGTTTTATAACCTTTTCTTTGGCAGATGTTTTCAGAGAGAAAGGAGAAAAAAAACATTAAAAAAGCATTTTTAATTCCTTACCAGCGAAGTAAAATTTCAAGGTTAATGCTGCGCTTCAAAACCCTGCTGAGCAGGAAAAATGACATTTGCCACACATTTCTGACATAATGTTCCCTTCTGTTGCTTTACATCTTTTGTTTCTCAACCTTTTCCATTTTTTCGCTCCCTTCATTGATGATTTGTATAGATTTCTTGTTCTGAAAGGCAGGTCAGACAAGATTAAGGGAAAGGGAGCAATGAAATAAGCTAGGATACAGTTTTCCCACATCTGTATTGCATAAAAATGTGCCTTCCAGGTGACCTGGGGGAGACTATTACACAAGTTATCACATTTTTTAGCACTCTCAGACAGTCTCTTCCCATGAAGCAGTGGCACTGCTCTTATATCTAATATGTTCCAATAAAATATAACCCCACAGTGGGTTTTATTCATATCTGTCTTTAAAACAGTTTCAGAAAAAACAAAAACAACACTCCCCCGCCCCAAAACCCCAAAGCAAACCATTGCAGATCCACAATAACCAGGCGTTTTTATGCTCCTCCTTTGAGTGACACATATAAAAAGAGAGATTAAGGTGTTTTGGAAAGACTAAAGGGGAAGGAAAGGTTCAAAAGATGACATAATTTTTTGTTTGTGTGTGTTCTTGGTCATTCAGAATATTTCCAAACCCTTTTGTTTCAAACAAGTCACTGGAAAAAATGAATTTTACTTCTTATACATTGTCACACTTACCTATGAGTGTGGCTCCACCTTTCCTCATAGGCAAAATCAAACTGGGCAAGGGGCTGAATTTATTCGACCATAGTCTATAGAGAGTTCAGCCAGCTGTTGACAACAGAGCTGGGGCACGGAGTTGGGATTTGATGTTTAAGTCTTCTTTATGCAATATATGTGCTATAAGTCATTGAAAAAATCACTTTAAGTTTCATTACCAAACTGTTACGTAGATTTGACTGTGCACAGCACCTGACAGAAAGGTGCCCTGAGTTTCAAAAGCTCCTTAGGAATGATCAAACCCACATCTTTATTTCCATCGTGTCCCTGTCATGACTCCATAGGCCTTGGAGACAAAAAGGAAGGAGTAGACAGAAGATTCATTTTTCAAAGATTGCTGAGACCTGTTGTGGCAAAACCCTCATGCTGCACAACTTTACATGTAAGCTTATCTGCTACTTCTGCAGGTGCATTGTCATCTCCTTGTTCTGGGGCAAAATGCCTCTGCTTCCCCTTACCCTAACTCTTCTCTGCTCTGTGTTTGTGAGTAGCTAAGAGCACACTTGCCCCAGGCTTTCACAGTAGTGTTCATATTAATCTGTAAAATCAGAATAAATAGGATAATGGTGCTTTCTTGCAGCAGAAGCACAACACCTTTGGCAACTGTGAGATGCTGAGGAGCTTTCTGTGGGTGTAGGATGTGTATAGGATGGAGGGTGGGCAGAAAGACTGTGCTCCCCAACCAGGTGCCACATGTCTTCTTCACCTGCAACAAGGGCACCTCTGAGAGTGATCACCACTTGTCCTCACTCTATGTCACCATCAAATGCCAGTCCACTGAATTGCTTTCAAGCAGCAACAAACTTAAGCATTAAAATAATGTTTAACAACAAAGTGCAAGGCAACTGTTAGCAAAATACGGAACTGAAAGGGGAATACCTCTTTCAATTAGTCCTTGTTAGAGTTCAGTTCTGTAGCTGCAATGACCAACACTAGACCTTGTTGGTATTCAACACAGCCCTAACGCTCGTAAAGAAAAAAAAAACTCCCTACATTTTCATAGAAACATAGAATAGTTTGGGTTGGAAGGGACCTTCAGAGGTCATTGAATCCGACCCCCCTGCTGTGTCTGGGTTCTCGCTGCCTTCCTTCCTGGGAAACTATAACTGTTGCTGCTCCAGTCCACACTTCTTGCCAAGGAAGGCTTTAATGTACCAGGCAGATCACAGGATGGGAAATAACCTTTAATATTATGTCACAGATCAACAGCTTTCCACTGGGAGATTTGTATTTTGAGGTTGCAAATCAAGCTGAACCAGTTGGGCCAGTGGTTGCCTAATCCAGTTGCTACTGGAATGGGGACAAAGGGCAAGGCAGGAGATGACTAGCTAGTGACATTCAGTGGACGATGCTCTTTCACATCAGGCTGAATCTCTGGTTTGAAGTCCAGTTGTGGTTTTACAGCCTTCAGTAACAAGAGGCACCATTGGGTGCAAGTCCAAGGTGGTCATATTAATGGTGTGTCAAGTGACATTAGGTGCTGCTGGAATACACGAAATTAAGAGAGGGATGACTAATTGAAACATCTTGGGCATGATTCAACTGTGAAAATATAGATGTCTGTGCCAGAGATGGTATATCTCAGCTGTTTCTCTGGGGGTCCCTTTGGGCTTCCTAGTGATGTGGATGGGGTCTAGAACAGAATTCATCCCATCCTAAAATGTACATCCAAAGTTGACCCACCCAGCTGCATCCTAGAGGTTTATATTCCTTTTCACTCACTGACTACAGGAGACACTAGCATGACAGCTTCACAGGTAAATATCTATTATGAGTGGTGAATGATATATGAGTTGAATCTACCCACTGTAATCAGGATGCTTCAAGTAATCAAAGAGAGAAATAAGCACGTCATAGGAATAGATTATCTGGATGTGACCTTTACTTCTCTCTATTCAGTGCACATGAAAACCAGGTTCTGACAAGCATCGATAGCAAACAGGTTAAAATACTTGTTGTCTTGAACTTTGATGTCACTACAAGTGTGTGAGTACCTCTTGGGTATCACAGTAAGAGCTGTGATTACTGACTGCTGATATGACGACAGCAAGCAGAAAGTTTACTTTGTTTCAGACAGGGTAAGTTTTCTGGGGAAAAGGAGGCTTGCAGAAAATATCATTATGAGCTATGGCTCTGTGACTGAAGTTCAGGAGAAGTTGTCAACTGTGTGTGCTTTTATGATCCTGAAAAAAATATTATACTGCAGAACACCATAAAAATACATACCCTTGGTGACTTCTTGCTAATGTGAATGACTGATCAATCAAAGTGGACAGTCATGTCCTCAGACAAAGGCCATAAATAGCCTGTGTCCCTCTTTATGGTCAAGAATGAAAAAAAAACAATTCAACATTTACGTAAGATCCTTCCTATTTTAGAAAAAATATTAGGTAGATGAATGGGTGCTCCTTAGAGATTGTTTTTAATTAAACAGTCTGCTTTCTCTCTCCCTCTCTTGTCTTTTTCTTTAATTACCAAATATCTTGAATTAGTCCAGTCTGACAGGAAGAGAATCTGCTGAAATGACAGAGGCACAGTGTGTGGAGATAGAGAGGAAAATAATAATCCCCCAACCTGGTTTTAATGAAGCAAAACATTACTTTAATGTCAGCTGGCTAATTAATAACATGGACAATTTATCTCGTGCAGCATTATTATCAGAAACAAGGACAGAGGACACCTCACATATCTCATAAAAACAAACATTCTCCCTATATCACAGAAAAGGTTGCCAGGTAGAGAAACTGGAAAGATAATCTTGACTGTCAACTCTTGTGTGCAGTGTCCCTGTGTTGAAGGACACGCTTCCCACACTCAGAGGGGGAACATCTCCCAAGGCAGGACTTGAACAGCAGTAATTAATCTGGCAGGAGGCATTTCAAAGTGGTCCTGGACCACTGCGCATCTGTGAGCATCCCAAGGTTTCCAAATTACCTGCTGCCAGCACCAGGAACTCAGATGGACCAAGCTGGCTGCAGACTGGGGCTGCAGTCCATAAACATTCAACAAAATGTTCATTTGCTACATGCCAGAGTTAACCCCCAAACATTGCCACCCATTAGAGTCTTGCTTTGACCTTTAAAATGGCACCTTTTGGAATAAACATTTCATGTGATAAACGGGAGGTAAAACACTGGCTCAGGTTGCCCAGAGAGGTGGTGGATGAACCATCCCTGGAGACATCCCAGGCCAGGCTGGACGGGGCTCTGAGCAACCTGAGCTGGTGAAGATGTCCCTGCTCATGGCAGGGGCTGGACTGGATGGGCTTTGAAGGCCCCTTCCAACCCAAATAATTCTGTGATTCTGTGTGTTTCTTCTTTGTGCATCAAGAGCACAGAACCTGGCAAAATGCTGAGGTTTCATGCCAAGATTCAGTGTGGCAGATTGGGCTTAAAATCACTGTCCAAGTGATTTTAAATCTACAGATTTATTTAAAATCTTTGATGAAGGAGAAGACTGTTGTTCTCTAATCCAGACACTTATTACAGTCTGGTTCCTTGAGCATTTTTTTAGAAGACATGTATTTGATGCCAAGGAAATTAGAAGGATATGGGATCTCCAGAGCCTTATTTTGTGCTTGTTCTAGGTATGAGGCTGTTGTATGTGAGATGGGCTCCAGCATGGCTGGCTTGATCTTCCCTGGCTATGCTCACAAAGTGTGGTTGTCAGTGCCTCTTCTGAGAAAAGGATTCCCAGCTCTGGAGACCACAGTGTCAAAACCATTTGCTTACAGCATTGCGTGAAGTGCTGATGTCTGGAGAGGAACAAGAGTTTAAACTATGTCCCTCTTCCACCCCAGGTCTACTTTGACCCATTAACTGGCTCACTGCAGCTCTTAAAATACACAGAGGCATTTTAGTCTCCATTCTGAGGTGCCAGACTTTTCTCATATATTATATATGAAGTTTTCACATCCAACAGCATATTTGGACTGTGTTTTAGGAAGTTGCAGCTCAGATCTGTATAGATTTAGGCAGGACAGGATCTTGTTGCAGTGTTTGAAATGTTTGCTCTACAGTCAGCAATGCTGAGGAGGGGAATTTAGTTTCCATGCCTTTACTACTAATTCTGTTCTTGGTTTTAGACCTGATGAAGATGATCAACGCGAAGTACCCAGTCCAAGTTTACGTGGCTTTCCTGGGAATCAAGTTCTGTGATTCCTATTGGGATCCACATTACTCATTTATTTGAGTGGTTCAGCCACACAGTGAGGACATGGGGAAGGGCAGATGTTCCTACAGGTAGGTGTCCTGAAACAGGTGTCCTGAAAGGATGTCTCAGAAACAGAAATCAGATTTTCACATTCAGTGGCCTGAAGCTGGGTCTACAGCAATATTTAGAGTTCATCTTAAGAGTCATCATCAACCATTCATCACCACCAGAGCTGTTTTACCCTCAATTTCACTTCAGGGTGCCAATCCCATGGTGGTGCAAAACGTCTTCTGGATATCTGCTATGTCTGTTCTTCCAAATTTGCCTCTGCCCATTGGTAGCTGAGATGGATGATAAGTTGTGGGAGGACTTGAAGTTGGGAACGGGGAACTGTGGGATTGCTAAGGAGGTTTTGCAGTGCTGAAGCCCCTCAGGCTCAGATGTGTCCATCAGTGGACACCAGAAGTGAGTGATATACAATTGCATTGTAAATGGTGTGTAAATTCAGGCTTGAGACTATGCTTTATTTTATTTGTTTGTATAAATTTGGCATATTTGTATAAATAATTGGATAAATTCATTACCACCAGTGGTGCAGCAACCTTCTGGTTAATGAATTCTGGTTATGTCTCTCCCCTGGAAGAGGAAAACTTAGCTCCAGCAATTGCTTTTTAGTGCACGCTGAAAACACATATAAATTTATTGTCCTCCAGAGCTACTCTTTTCTTCACTGCTGGGTACAGAACCAAGCTCTTCCTTGCATAGTGTGTCTCTGGGCTCTTGGACCTTCATTGGGTCCTGTCTGTGTCCAGATCACATGTAAAAGCTGGTGGAGTGTTCAAATCCCTGATGCAGAGCACTGAACCTAGGTTAATTCACAGAAGCTAGACACCACTATGTTTTCAATAAAGTTTGTTGTGCTATATGAAACTCTTTTCTGTGACTTTTAACTGCATAAAAATCACTTGTCATACTTTGTCACTGTCATGCCTGAGGCTCGCTCCTCCATGAACCAGTTTATGGCCTTTCTTTGACCTCTGGCATCTTCTGCTAGCACTATATTATGCCATCAATTGACCTCTCTGGCTCACTGGGTGATGGAGACAGCAAATTCGTCACTGTTTTCTGTGCCTGAGGTCAGATGGATCCTTATAATTACATGATATTTACCTGATAAACATTTACAGGCCCAAATGTTAGTTATTAGCACAGGAGGTGGTTGGTATTTGTACTAGAGCCCTAATCAAATGCTAATTTCCAGTACATTCATGTGTATTACCCAGAGCACAGGATGAATTATGGAAGTGACACATTTCAGAAGGCAGAAATATTTTCTGGAGGAATATTTCTTCTGAGACCTCATCTTCCTGTTCCTTTTATGGCAAAAGCTCCCTGTTTTTTAATAGAGAATCATCTTGTTTGATGCTCTGTGTTTACAATCATAAAGAGTATTTGTTTCTGAATGGTAATTGCTTGGAACACTAACACAAAAGCCATTTCAAGGTAGAGTGATTTTGCTGGGGTGAGGTCAATTTGTATTTTCGTAATGTAACTGGGAGTTAAAAATATGTCAAGGGAGAAGAAAAAATTGGGAGAAAACCCATAAGAAAATGGAAGTATGAGCACATGCAATTTTTTTTTTTCTAATAGAAGGCAAATATTTAGCACAGCAGGAGAGAAGTGGCCACAATCATCTGTTCTGTTGGCAGGTTACCCAGGTGTGTTTTTACAAGCTGATTACTCACGAGGTAAATCTGAATCACACTTGCCATTCATTATTTGATTTTCTTCCTCAATGACTGGAATATTTGAGTGTGTGTATTTATCCAACTATGCTGACTCTGAGGGGCATCGCTCTGAAAAGACATTAATGGTGTATCTGCTGGTAGACACCTGGAGGATGGTCTATGCTGAGCATACATCTGGACCAAACAGCGGGGGCTGCAAACTTCTCATCCTTAATTAGTTTTCATGGACACTCACAGAGTCTTAGAAAGTAATGTGTCTTGGCTACTCACCTTGGAAAAATACTGTATGAGGTCAAAAGGTCTAATTCACATCTGTCCTGAAAGCTGAATCACTCCTTGGCAGGGTGATGAAATCTTGCTGAAGAGGTGCAGTTATGAGCTGCTGGTTATGGTGAATTCTGCTCTTCTTATATTGTCAATATCCATTTTAAGATCTTTTTCTTTGCCAGCACTACAATGCATGTTTTCGTTAACTATTTTTCTAAACAGAAGATATTGCTTAATCAATGGGTTTCGCAGTATTTGCAGGAGTGTGCGCCTTGTGTTGTCATATTTTTTTGGACATTCCAGACCACACTTAGCAAGCTGATGAAGCTTTCTGTATACTAGAAACAAGCATTAAAATTTACAATGGCAAGTTAAGGGGATGACAACCTTTCGAAATAAAAACAAGCACTATGTTGGACATTCAAAACCCCAGAAGTAGAGAGTAGCTTTCAGCTTTTCTTGGGGAGAACACTGTAAGTATCCTAATTATTTCATGTTTACATAGCAAAATGAAAAACACTGTATCAACTTGAAAACAAAACACAAGGATTTAGGAAAGCAATCTGTAATCATCTATTTTGGAGTCAAAACAGAGCCCTTCAGTTCCTGCTCTTGTTCATGTAAAGAGTGTGCTGAAAATTTTTGCTCTCAGAAGTGTGGAAGCTCTCAATATTCTTTCATTGTACAGATAAAGATATTTTGAGTAGATAATATTTCCACAATAAGATTCTGATATCTGAGAAGTAAAGAAAAATATTTTGAGTACATGGGCTGGCACCATCTGAGTAAAATAACAGGAAAGACAATGATATAAGGTTATAAATTCTGACCTTCTCCCTAAATGCCTATTCAAAGAAAGATGTTTTTTCATGGCTGGTGGAAGTCTGTGCAAATATGATAGTCTGCACAAAGGTTTCCAGGGACTTATTTAAATTAGGCATTTTTGTCTCATTAGCAACTTGGTATCACCCATCCGTACCAAAATTCCTTCTGCATGCAGTACCAGAAAAAATCTTACTGTATGTATTCATCTCTGCCACTACATCTCAGTGCAGGTAAGAGAAGTCTATCCTGTAAAACAAAGAGATTAATTACTGACCTTCAGCAATTAATTATAATCTAGAGAATGAATAGTTTATATATTGCCTGTAGTGAAAAAACATAATGCTGTTTTCAATAAGCATAGCCAAATAAAGATTGCCATTTCCTTAGGAGCATTTTATGATACTGGACTGCATTTCTTAATTATATCTAATTGAAAGAACACCTAATCTCTGACTAAGAGAAGCCAGGAACAATTTTCTATTGTCTGGGTGACTGAATGTGTTTGCGCCAGGAAAGCAAAAGTGGGCGAGGTGAACATTAGCATGAGTAAATAAAATGCTCCTCATTTATATACCTCATTTTATAATCAGCACTAAAATTAAGTATTGAAAACTTGCAGCCAAGTTTATACTTTGCCTTGCTTGAAAACTGTGTGGGAATAGGGCTGGTATTTTGGTTTTACATTCACAGTTCTTTCGCAAGAGATTCGCAGGTCCCTCTGTGGATGCTACAACAGGGAGCTGTGAAATAGTGAGGAAGACAGGCCATGATGATGAGATTTACAGGTCTTGCCAAGCAGTCCTTCAAAATGGAGAAAGCTAGAAGAAAAGTATTGGGTTTTACAGGGGCTGGCTGGTGGCTGAGACGAAGATGGGGCCGTGACAGTGTTATCACCATGGATATTCTTGTCCCTTCAGTACCTTGGGGTTGTTCTTCTTCACTGTGGCACCATCATCCCTTTTCCCTTGCAACGTTCATTACGATTTTTCAATTTTCTTCTTTGTATTTTTTTTTTCTTTCCTTTCTGTGCTTCGTTTAGATAGATCAGGGTGTCTCCCCATCTGTGCTGACTCAGCAACACGGCAATCCTTCCGAAATTCTGAACTGGATTGAAATAATTATCAAAATCCAGTGCCGAGTCATCACACTGAAAGCACCGATCTGTGGAACAATAGCTGTTTGGAAATTAGTGAGCCTGTAATAATGTCACAGACCATTCATTAGACTGCAGGGAGTAGAAGAAAAGAGGCCCAGAGGACTGTGCAATAAACATTATTGTAAGCAAACGGCAGCTGCCGGGTGAGGAAACCAGCACCGCTGTGGAAAGTGGTAAAACTGCAAATGTCGTTTTAAGACAAATCATGCTAAGAAAGTAATAAAGCTTAGGCAATCCATTATTCATGTGTGCTGGAGGGGAATATCCTGAATGTCCTTAAAGAAATACAAAAGCCTGCTTGTTTCCAGTATGTTATTTTCATACTAAACACTACTCCAGAGCTCTGTGTAACTATGCTTTTATAAAGCAATTAATAAGGCTTATTCTTCTTCCTTATTCTTATTTTTCTTTTTTGTTAAGTTTGCTGTAATAGCTAACACCTGGGACAATCCAGTGCTTATCTTCCTGCTTCCACTAAGGTAAGAGGAATTATTTACCATAATTCCACCAGGCAATCTGCACTAATTAAGGTTTCTTCACTTGCATCAGTTAGTGGAAAAAATGCTATTAACCTTTATGGTAGCTGGATTTGGACCTTCAACAAGTGAGTATCTCTCTGCTCATTGTGGAAGAAATTTGCACTGAGTTAACCACCCAACATTTAACTTACCCAAAGACAATGTTTTCTTTTGTGATAAAATGAGATTTTCTGGGCATGCTTCCTACTATCCCTAAATCCTTCTCTGATAAACTTGGCTTGAGTTGCTGGAGGTTGGTAATTTTAAAATAAATCCTTTCATGCTTTGTCTTATCCTTTCTTAGCATTATCATCTTCTGCCAAAATGCATATGTGTTAAATCTGTGGCCTGGATACGTGAAATAATACTGAAAATGAGATCAAACCATTTTGATAATAATAACAATACTAATTAATACGTAGGATTTTCTTTAATATCGTAATCAGTAGGCTCAAAAGTTGATGTTGCCATGACAGGAAACTTGATTTTATTTCCCAAGCTGCAATGAACTTCTCTTGAACATAACAGGTGAACTCAATCATCGCACCTCAATCAACTGCAGCAAGATCCTGATGAGCTCAGAGCATTGGTGATCTGTGCTGAATAACCCATCACCTGGCAGTCACTCAAAACAAGACAAATATCTAATCATCTCCATCACATTTCAAAGTGATGAAGAAAACATGTACGCTTATGAAGAAGTAGCTTTCTAGGAAAGCGTTCCTTAGCATTTTCATTTCCACTCTTGGCAATAACAGCTTTTATTCGTGGTTTTTTTGTATTCTGAATGAGCTGCAAATAAAAATTGATCAATCAGTCAGTCAAAGACAAATGTTTGAAGGCATTAAGGCCTTTGAAAGCTTACATTTTAATGCTAGTCTTGCAAGGATATGTAATTTTTTTTAAGTCACACAAGCATGTGAGAAACTCATCTTGTGGTCTTTGTCTAAACTCCCTGTGATCTCCTGGTCACAGCCAAAAAGGCAACAGGGATACACTGTCATTTCTGAACACAAGAAGGTAACTGTAATAGATTAAAATATTCGTATTCTAAAATCTCCCCATACTTAATCCAGTTTCACAGTTTTGAAGATCTGGCTTCAATGCTTAGATGTAGCGATAAAACACAAATTTAATTTGAAGATTAGAACCAAATGAAGAGATTGTGACCCACTGTCTGCAGCTTTTCTTTCCCTGTTGGGGGAGGTTTCAAAAGGCCTAAATCTACACAACTCTATATGCTTGCTCAGTTGTTCTCTAGGGGATTATGAAGGTTTTCTCATGTAAAATCAAAGTAAAAAGCCATATATGATAAACCTAGAGGGAAACAGAGAATTGTGAGATTCCCACCTTCACTTTCCTCTCATTTCTTTTTTTTCTTTTGCTTCTTCTTCTCTTCCTTCTCTATGCCCCCATATTCCTACTCAAAGTTTCTCATTACCTTGGATTTTTCCATTGCGCTGCAGCTAGTGCTTCTTATGTGCCAGGTTTCATATCTCTTGACAGTGAAGTGAAATGAATGAATAAATAAGTAAATAAAAATCCTTCCACAGAGGAAGAAACTCAAGAATCTCATTCTCCTTTAAATTAAATTTTGCTCAGAGAAAAATAAAATTTCACAAAGCCCCCCAACTTTTAATGCACTTTTTATTTGAAGTGTTAATGATGAAGCACAGCACACATCCGCTCAGCTTGATTTCTCCTCTGTCAAAAGGGACAGGAGGCAACACCTGGAGTTATTTGTGCAGAGAGTGCTTTCAGTACTTCTAACTGTGCCCACTGAAGAAAAAAATAATGCTTGTTTTTAATTGATTTTTACATGAACTGGGACAGAATGTAGATTGAAGTGATTTAACTTGGCACTGGACTTTGTAGATGTGAACTGAAAAAAGTCTAATTAAATATTATTGCTGCAAAGTTAAATAGCATAAGCTTAATCTTCTCTGAGCTGATAGTCTTGTAGGTCAGGGAAAAAAGAGAAGGAAGGAAATTCAGGCATGAATTATGGAATATTGGCTCTAAAACAAAACATTATGTTTTTGTGGTTAGCAGCAGAATCCCTCCAACCTAAATGCAGCACTCTGAAAGCCAAGTGTTTAGTGTAAGACAGTTTTTAGGACAGGGTTGTCTTAGATTAAGGACTCTGTATTTGAGCAACTACGTGTAGATGTCAATGTGAACTGGGTAACCATTCTCCCACTGTAGTAAATCAAAGCTAGCACACCTGCATGGGACTAGCAGACATTACACAAAATGCATGTGATATTTGCCAGCCAATCTGGTGTTGTAGGTGGAAACCAGGTGGGTGCCCTACAGTGTCTAATATTACATTCATTGTACACTTTTGCTTGGCAGGTGAAGCCCATCCTTTCTACTGATGATCTCTACAGACCAGGTTGAGTAGAGGTCTCCTGAATGTACATGTAGCTGGTACACTCATCTCACAGAGAAACCTGCATCCAGAGTCTTAAATTAGGATGCCTTAACCTTGAGCTGAATCTCATTCTTTGGGCATGGAGATACGGCAGAAGACCTGTAGAAGACCTTTGCAGCATCTGGAAAACAAAAGGGGTACCTATGGCGTTTCAGACACTGGACACCTACATGGGGCACCTGAATTGAGCACTAAATCTTCGACAATCAGAGAAGGAAAATATGTACTTCCATGAGACACTTCGGCATGACTTAAAACACACTTTTAACATGCGATCAGTTTATTTTCAGGTACCTTATGGAGATGCTGCTCTCTCCCCACTGGCCCTTTACAGAACTTGAATGATCACCTTGTATGTAACGTGTTGGAGATTAATTCCACCACTGCTGACTTCCTGCAACAGAATTAAAGTCATTTGGGTTCTTCTCCTCTTCTGAGTGTACTTCCCTGGGAACTCTCTCATCATATGACTCCTTTTTCTATTGAGTTTGCAAATTATTTGTGGTAGAGGCCTAGTGGTAGAAGCTTCCCATGGTAATGGGGAAAGATTTCAGGCACATTTTATTATTGTCATATGGGGATTTTGGTTAGCAAAATCATCATGACAACAGTTTTATAGAATTTTAATAATAAGTTTGGCTTAGAGATAGTGGAAATATTGGACATATATCTATTCTGCTCAATGATGAAGGATCCACACTTTGGTACTGAGCTCCATTAGTAAGACCACATCTCTATTCAGCGCAGAACAATGTTTTTCGGTTATATTTTGTGTCCCAGAAGCAATAAAGTTGCACGGGAGTGGTACTCAGAGACTGAACACACATCTGAATTTTCTCCTATGTTCATTGCCATGATGCACTGATGGCTCTTACCAAGAAGAGAAAAAACATCAGGACTGTGTCCATCTTATGTATAGTCTTTTTCTTTCTCCTCTTCTCCTGTAAGCAATCTGGTCTCTGCCTCCCTGTCTTTCTAACGACACCTATTTTGGAGAAAAAAATAGAAGATTAGTTAAAGGCCTTCAGAAAAAAGTGGAAAGAACAAACAAATTCAGGTTGAACTGGGTGGAAACTCATGGCAAGAAAAATTCGACAGGACAGCAACTACACGCTTTAGGTACTGGAAGTTTTGGCAGAGGAGGAGCGAGACAGAGGGAATGAGACTGCATGAAAATAATTAAATAACATTCAGAGCAAACCTCTAGTTTATCAATAAAAGCAGCTCTCACAGGAGTCCAGATCACTCATTAGTTCTGGAAGAATGGGTCACAAGCAGGAAATAAGAGAATGAGTTGGAAAATCACCAGACAATAAAAATAGATTACACCTTTATGGGAACCAAACAAATTAACCTAAAATCTGCTTCCATTTATTAAAATCTGTCTTCTGAATTCTTGGCAGTCTTCAAAGTTTCTTGTGGATGCCAAATTAATTTAGCTTCATCTTGTATAATGATCTAAGGGAAAGAAGCACAGTCTCAGGCAAGCAATTAAGAATTGTTCCTTTTAGAGGCTGGTTAGTGCTGTGAATATTTAGACAGCCTTACAGGCAGAGACCTGTCTGGTTGGATTGCAGAAATAAACGATCGTTAGATAAGATTCAGCCAGAACAACAAAACTCCAGCATATAAATGACAGAGCTGTGAATATCAAGTGAAGCAGATATGTCTGCTGCTGTTGTAGAGCAACTGGTGTCTTGGCACAATGGACACGCCTACCTTCTTACAAAGACAGCTATTGTTTTCTGCTTTAAACTAGTGCTTGAAAATATGATAACCTTTTCTTGGAGGAAGCTTCATCTTACACAATATTGAGGGCTATCCTAATACAAATTAAGATCCATGCCAGTATCAGATGGTTTTCTTCCCGTGGTGAAGGTACCAGGATGGGATACATCTCTATCATCGTTTTGGGTTTCTTTTTATGAGCTGGACTATGAAATGTGATGGCTGAAAAAACAGACCTGCCTTCCATTCTGCCACATCTCTCTGAAGGCTTTAGAACAAGGGCAGGATGGACATGGGCATCTGGGTCTTACTTCTCCTCATGCAATTCTAGAGGCAGAAAAAATTGTTAACAATAAGGATATACTGCCCCATCTTCTTGAGTGTAATTCCCTTACTAGGGGTATCATCCAATACCAGATCTACCACTAGCCTTTTATCAAAATTCCTCTCTTTCTAATATGTGATAGTTTATCTCTTTATTTTGAATTATTTTTTCCTGGTATTTTATTTGATTTTTAAATAATCAAGCTCACAATTTTTAAGATACACCTTTCATATCACTGTTAACATCTCAAGCCCCTGCATGGCATATATTTCTTCTTCCTTTTTCAGTTAAATATGCTTAAAGTGCTGCCCATGAGTGACTTATGCACCCTAAGAGAATAGTTTGGCTGAAAGGAAACTACAATGATCATCTGGTGAAACTGTTTGACCACTGATCTTCCATTTTCAGAGAGAAGTGGGTAATTTTAGTTGTCTAGCCCAAGTTTTATGCCTAAACTTTTAATATGCTTAGACGCTTCAGAACAGTAGTGAGATAAACTAATTAAAAAGCTGACATAAACTGACAGGTCCTTGTTAAATCAGCCCTCCCAAACCTATGCAAAAACAATTACAGTATGCTCATGATCCACCTTAATGCTGTTCCCTATTAAATGTCAGAGAATGAAAAATGCATTGGATTATCATAGTTTCCTTATTCGAATGACAATGATGCCCTAAAGATATATCAAAATGTCACTTTTCTGAGGTAGCTTGCGGACAAAGGAGTTGACTCACTTCATCACTGCAGGTAAAACAGAGTCTGTTTCTTTGGTCAGCCATGGACAAGGAAAATAATTATTTGCTTCTTTTATTATGTATTTAAGAAATTTTCTGAAATTTTCATGTCTTCTGTATTTATAATGAGAGAGGGGCATAAACACTTCAAGCCTTTGCAATTTGTAAAATCTGAGCATTTTTCATTCTACTATGAACTGTGATTTGCCTCATTTATGCAAAGAATAAAATGTGTGAATATTATCATACTATATAAATACAAATTGGTTTTCTAGGCAATTAGCATCTTAGGGGGGAAACAATGGGTAGCTACTGTCAGCATCCTGCAGTCATGAAGGGGAAGACACAAATATTTTGTTGTGTTTTCATAACTAAAAAGAAGTACAAGAAAATATTGCACAAATATGATGTTATGGTTTCCATAGAAATGGCAAAAATAAAATCCCAAACCCAAAGACAAAACTGACCACAAATCATATGCACTTGTCTATAGTAAGTGAGCATAACAAACTCTCTATAATAACAAACAAACAAAACCACCTGTCAGTTTTGTTTACTCATTCAGCTTTATAAAATTTCTCAAAGAGAGAATGTCCTTTCAGAAGCCTGAGCTCATATCAAACAGCTCTGATCTCACTTTTTATTTTCTTTAAGAAATAAACCTAAATAAACAGAATTTCTTGTGACTTTCTCAAAAGCTTAAAACCATGTCAAACAAAAAGCAAGGATATCTTTTATTTTTTTTCAATTTATAGTTTATTCCTCTGCTTTATTATTTGATGTTTGACACAGATAATTATAAATAAAGATCTAAAGAGAACTTGAACTCCTAGGAAAGAAAGAAAAAAGGTCTCCTGATCCTGCAAGGGATTTTTTGAGGGTGATGGATTCTACCTTAGTATTTCTAAGTCAGTAAGGTTTCTAATTAAGTTACAGCAAGGATTTGAGCTGGAGAGCTTGAGGGAGAGAAATGGAGACAGAAGAAAGAATGAGAAATGAAAGAGAGAGAACTGTTTATATCCCAAATTCATTGGAGTTCCAGTCTTGGGGGTTGGTAATAAAGAGCAAGGCTCATAACATCAATGTCTAAATTGGAAGATTAACATTAGATTTATCCTGTATAGGTTACAGATTTGTCCATGACTCATCCAGTGTTGCAGTCTTTTTTGTTGTTGTTGTTCAGACAAACGATACTCCATCAGTTCTTATCCAGAGGGCCCCAAAAAGAAATATCGTTGTATTACTACCATGACGTGTTCTTACAACTATACAGATCTAAAACATGGGATAGATCATGGAAAAGAATAAGATGTTTGTACTTATTTACTTGGGGGAAGCAATTGCCTCGGTACCTCTGGTATCTAAGTGTATGACATGTTGTATAAGAGACTACAATTGTTTCAATCTTATATGAAGAAGTATTAACCTTCCAGGAAGATATTGGTCATATGATTCATTCCAGGGCAACTGCTCTTCATTCAAGAAAGGGGTAGCAATCAGAAAGAAAACTAAACTAGAAAGACTTAATGGAGCTTCTTAAGCTCATATCTGGAAATTTGACTCTAACCATCTGCACTGGTCCAGGTGATGCCACCAGGGCTTGGAGCAACCACCTCTCTGGGTAGGTTCCCATTCCCACAGGCACAATTAGCGCATCCCAGCTAGATGAGAGGTGTAGATCATATGGTCAAGAGTTAATGTGCAGAAACTCTTATCTCCAGACCTAAAATGTGGAAATTCTTGTCTCCTACCTGCACGTAAAGTTGTTAATGCTCTTACTGAACTCATCTACTTTTTTCTCAAATTCCTCTTTCATGTCCTTTAAACTTGTAGCAATAGCCCTGTTGATCCCTTTGAGGCCAATTCTCTATATATAGACCAGCACATTCTTTAAAATATTACCATGCACCTGTGGTGCATGGATACATTCAGATTATGTATGAACCATTTGGGAAACACAAGAGAAAAAAATACAAACTGCAGGGAGAAAAGTAGTATATTCCCAGATAACCATCTGCAGTTCTTTCCTTCGTTTGCTATGAGAACAGGAGATACAGTTCTAAGATTGTTGACATATTTTCTTTCCTGACTTTCTTCATTTAATGGACCCCAAACATGTCAGTTGGAAAGGCTGACATATGAGATCTTTCAAAGTGAGAACTGAATCAAGGCAATTGAAAAACGGTGGCATCAGTCAAGGAAACTGGTTATTTGCACATATTTCTCAGGGATTTTTTTGTTTTCTGTTTGTTTATTTGCTTTAAACACATACACAATTACCAAATCCCAAACTGAGCCACAGGGAAAGTAAGCAAGTAAGTAAATAAGTAAACTAAGAAATAAATAAAAAGACTATATTTTCCTAGAGAAAGAACCGACAAAACCTCTGTTCCACCAATCCGTAAGTGTAACAGTATAATGGGGAAAAAAATGAAGAGAAAAAGGTAGGTTTGACACAAATAATAGGCTAGAGAGACAGGGAGACAGATCAGGTGTGATGGCCTGGGCAGTAACAATACTGCGTGAAGCTCTGTGGATTTATTAGAGCTCTGAGGGATGTCAGCAGTCTGTCAATGTGGAGAACAACTGTACTTCCACATCTGGCATCTATTGGAAAGAAATAACTTGCAACTGGTTGTGTGCAGAATGAAAATAAGTGTAGGTAAGAATTAAGCTCTGTCCAAAAATAACAAGGGCATAGCATCTGCCAGTTTCCTTGGTCTGATTTAATGATGAGCTTTTCCCTGGTCATATATATAAAATAACTTTTAGAGGAAGATTACAACTGCATAGGCAATATGACAGAGTAAACTGAAAACTAAAATAATTGGAAACTTTGAAAAGGGTACATTTAGTGCTTCTTTTTGCCAGAAAAAGACAAAAAAGAGAAAAAGAGAGGGAGAAAGGAACAAACAGAGGCAGTGGAGATCTTTAAAGGTTTGTTATTTCAAATGCTCTGTTTTGGGAACACATGATAAAATTAGCTGTTCTGGGGTTGCTTATTCCAGTTTTGTTATTATCAATTTATTATCCTTTTAGCAGCCTGATATATATTAGCCATGAATCCTCATAGAGGTTCACACTTCTGTGTTGTTTGTGTTTCTTTTGTAGTTGCACACCTCAGGAGATGGCCGTGCCTACGCACAGGCTCTTCCTTACAAGCAAGGGATGTATGAGAATCCAGCAGATTGCCACCACATCCAAAGAGGTTTGTGTCCTGATGTACCTGTGCTCTGTACCTTGTTTTCCCAAGTTTAAATCAAGCACAGGTGAGGCTGGGTCAAGTCTTGCCACACTCTTGCCCATAAGGTAAGATTATCTCAGATAACTTTGTCCACCGGATAGTTGATAAGCCATCTGAGATACTCCTCTAGTCAGGGAGGAGGACAGGAGTCATCTCCATCAGATGAGATGAAGCATGTTCTTCAGGCTGCTCTACTTTTCTCCTGGGGAGGAGATCTCAAATACCAACTTTTAGATAGTTAGAGTTAAGTGGCATGAAACACAGATTCAATGGCTTGTCCAAAATCCAAAGAGGGCTGGAACCAGTGCAATACCTTTAATACAGTCTCTTAATAAGTGATATTGTTGTTGCATGGCCTTCACTTCCACATCAGTACCCTAACTCAAAAACAGAGTGATGCACTGTAGTCTCAGACACTTGCAGATCTCTAAGTCCAGAGGGTCAATTATATTTGAAGAACTGATGGAAAAAATGCTCTGATTATTTTTTTAACATGACAATGGTAAACTTGTACTTGTTTGTCACATCTCAACTTCAGAGGGTTTGAAGGGACTTTGCTCCAGATAATACATAAATTTGAGTGTCTTTCAGATAGATACTATGTGGAAGTCAGTTCCAAAAATGACTGTTTTGGGAACCTCTGAGATTAACAGAAATACAGATAGGTTGCTTTGATATCTTGACTGTAGCATCATGTGCTAGCCCCTTTTCTGTGGAAAACACTGATTTTAACTGGCTTATCTGATCTGTGAGCACTGGCTCCAGGCATTTCCTGTCATCCAAGTTAAACCTCTAACAGTTCTCTCTAATCAGTGGAGAGTGATTCATCCTGCTGCAAGAGAGATGTCCAGGAGGAGTCAATGCCTAGAGCTGCCTGTCTATGTCATTTTGAATGAGGGTAGAAGTGTGCTGATGATTACTAGTGCAATCTTATGAAATTTTACAAACAAAAATTACACCGTGAACAGCTTGTTCAAAGAAAAAGAGTGAAAAATTTCCTATGAGTACATGGGGATTAATAATGATATGTACTTTCTTTTCGAAAAAGAAATAATAATAAAAAACCTAATCAACAGCTAAAGAAATGTATTGAAGTCAGTACTTGTCTCAGGAGATAAATTTCTTTTCCCATGTCTTCCAGTCGTAAGATTTACAGAAGGTTTACAGAATGTCATGTGCAGCTGGTGAAGAATTGAACTCTTGACTGATTTCACACCCAAAACAGGATAAAATCCTTTCATCACTGCCTTTGCCTAAGTTGAACTGAGTGACCAAACCAAAAAGTTTTCCCATTTGAATAGACTGACAAATAGAAGTGAAATAAAGCAATCCACTATTTGTACATTTTACAGAGATATTAAAAAAAAATCCATAAAACCACCACTGAGGACTCTTTTTGCTGATTAGGTTTTATCAATTTTCCTGGACATGTTAGTTGTCTACAGAGACTCTTCAAGATTAAATTGTCTTTTTCTTTGGGGATTCAGAGTCAATAATTAAAGCCTGTAAGTATGTTTTCAATTAAAATGATTAGCATCCAGCCAAAATTCAGATATGGCAGATGGAATATTCGGACCAGACTAAATATTTAGTGAATGAGAGTTACAGCTTACTATTTAAGTTGCTAATTCAAAGCGCAGTGAAGGTACTAAAAGCTCCCCAGTCGTCTCAGTAACATACATAATGGGTAAAAAGTGTTTGCTAGCTGGTTGTCAGGATTGCAGACCAAGGTGAATCAACACACTGAACTAAAACATTTTCTGGATTAGCTCCAGCTTCCTCAAATGTCAGTAAGCTCGAGAGTGTCAATTGTTTTAGCGGATGGTCTTTTCTTTTAAGGTGTAGATGTCTTAATATGTCATAGCCAATTCACAGTTTCCAGGAAGCACAGTGCAGCATGAACAGCTTCAGTTTAGTCATCAGGGATATTTGTAGCCTGAAGTCCATCAAAGTAAGTGACATTTACCTAATGTGACTGTAGACAGCAATTGTCTGTAATAGGACAATTGTCTTGTTTTCCCAGTATGTTGATGAAAAGAGTTAATTCTAGACTATGCTTCATTGAATCTACTTTAACATCTGCTTCGGGGTAAGGGCAATCACACCCTGAAAGTCAGTGACTGTATCTGGATGGACCCCATGGAGAGGCCAAGACCAACTCAGAGGGAGGAGTCTACACTGGAGATGTCAGCCTTGTGTATGTGTCCATACTGGTCTGACAGAGAGGCTTTGGCAGGAACTTTCCACAAATACTGCACCTATCTCACAAGGTACCTCCAGTAAAGCTGTGGGCTGCCTGCAAGAAACATCTGTCTGTGGCATTTTTATTGTATATTAGGGAAAATTTATTCACAGAAAGGGGTGTCAGGCATTGGAACAGGCTGCCCAGGGCAGTGGTGGAGTCACCATCCCTAGAGGGATCTAAAAGATGTGGAGATGAAGTTCTTAGTGACATGGTTTGATGCCAGTGTTGGGTTGACAGATGGACTTCATCACCTTGTGGGTCTCTTCCAGCCAAAATCATTCTACAATTCAGTGATCCTGCAGGCACTGGAAGGTTTTCTATGTGCCTGGTGCCGCTGACTACCAGCATGCGCAGCACATAAATATCCACTTTAAGGTCACCCTCAACACCCAGAAAGGAAGGAAAAAATAAATAATTCTGAAGATATTTTCATGTCTACAATGGAGCCTGTCACCCTAAGACCCTTAATCAATCCAAAGAAACAGGAACTAGAAGCAGATAATTGCCTCCATCAGGCAATTTATCTTCTTCAAGGATGGGTATGTGTGATGAAACACACTCTGGAGGGACCTAATATTCATCTCTGATGACAAAGGAATCCCAGGGAGACATGAAAGTGTGAGTCCTTAAATTTACATTTCCCATCAGCACAGAGAGGTTGTTCCTTCCACAATGGCTCCTTCCCTTCCTTCTCAGCCCTTACTCACCAGCAAACCCACAGCAGACCTCATTTTGCCCAGGGTGCAGTGGAAAGACAGCATGACTCTTCAATGTCGTATATCAAAACATGAATAAGAGTGGTATCAGCCCTAGATAGCAATTAAAATACAGCAGTTCCTATAAACAGAAACACTCAAGGAAATCACATGGGCTGCAGAAGAGTCATTGACCTTTTACTTGCCCAGTGAATACTCATCCATGCACGAATCTGTCGGGGCTTCACCCCAGGGACTCCTCATCTCCTGGCTTTGCAGATAGTCAGGAAGGTACTTTAACCACGTTCATTGTGGTGACACCTTCACGAGGACTGCGCAGTGGCTGCCCCACATCTACAAAGGGTTTCTGTTCAAGATATGAACACTTTCCCTGTTTTGAGAAACCAAGGTCCAATAGACCTACCTGCTGAAAACAGGGGTCTGGAACATTTCTGTACTGCCCTCTTTGCACAAAGAGAAGACAAGAGTCGTGCCGCTTTGGAGGGAATGATTTTATGATAAACAACAGTTGATGAGTCAGATACAGTGAATATAAGTGCAGCAGTGAGTGAAATAAGGAATCCTAATTCTTTTGATAATCTTGTGAGAGTCTGGTAGTTGATTCCTGCTGCACTTCAGCACTTCGGATGATTTTAAAAAATGGAATTTAACAACTATTTTAAGTGAGTTCTGGGTACAATGCTACAGGCCATGTTCTGAGGCCAGTGATGCTAACTTTCTCCTTCCGAACTTCAGAAAGGGCAGCTGAGCTTTTCTGAGTTGAGATATGAACATTTGGGTTGGATTTTGTATATTTAAATGCATTGTCTTTTCTCTAGTCACTATTAAAAATGCATGGGTGACTAGCTCAGATTTTTAAGTCTTTGAAGGTAAAACCACTCAATGCAAACTTAAATATCTCAGATATTAGAAAGATTTGCAAAGATTTTCTTCTTGCATATTTTGAAATTTTCTTCTTTTTTCTGTCTTTTTATTCTGTTCTGTATAAAAGAGTTCCCTTTCTAAATATGCATGATTTTCCTATATTATTTTCTATTTATATTTAAACTCTATATTCTATCTGTGTTCTATAACCACATTTATATTTATTATTTTATTTATCTATTTTATTTATTATTTTTATTTGTATTTATTATTTTTATTTGTATTTATTATTTTATTTAACTTTCTATATTATTATATTACTGGATATGAGAAAGTCTTAATGTTATATAAAATATTTAGTCATTTTCCAGAGTAAACCATTTTATTGTGCTTTCTTCTCTCCCCCCACCCCAGCTAAACTAAGTTTAAAAAAACAAAGAATGAACAGAAGAATTTTAAAAAAACCCACCTATTCTTCTTAAGTAACCTTATGCAAGTTTCTTTATATGACATACCAAGAAAGACAAAAAAATGAGATGATCTCATAGATTTAGTTCTGTTAAATTCAGGCTTCTGAAAAATGCATGGTGTTTCGGTGACTAATTGTACATCCATCCTCCCCTGACTAACATGATCTTTGTTGCCTAATGTGATGACACAAACTTTATTTCCCTAAATATCAATTTGACATGAATAACAAATGTAATGCGGACTCTGTTCATCCATGCAATCACTGCACTGGATAAAACTTTCCCGTGTCATGTGCATAATATTTTTTTCAGAAATATAAGGGTAGCCTAGAAGGAATAAGACAAACATGCTCTTGGCATACCTGCCTGATTAGGATTCCGTTTGCTTTTTAGTTTTATTCCACAATTAAGTCTGTCTTTCTGATTGCCAGCTCTACTGGATAAGGCAAACGTAACGTACATCAATTTCTTACAGTTTATTTTTTTTGTCAGTACACTATGAAACTTTTGGGACCACATTAGTTAACTTCAGTAATCATAATATCTCTAAATTGTCTTTCTAACCAGAAAGAGAACACTTAAGAAGAGTTAATATCTTATTCTAAACTTATTATATGATTGCTATCCGATTTATAATGGATTACATAGAATAGTAGTAAGGCTAGCCAGAGGATGGCTCTTTATTTTGCTTGATTGATTTTATGTACGTGATAACATTTTGCTTCAAATCAGTTCAACACCATTGTAACTCACCAACCCTATGAATTAAGTCTTGATTTTCCCTTTCACTAATAAAAAAGCAAATTGGTTTAAAGGCTTCTGGGACATAATTCAAAACCCTGAGATTTTATGTCCTGACATCTGTGCTGTTCTAGTGATTGATTAAATAACATAGCTTAATTACAAATTTGTATAGAGCACTGAAAATTCAGGGGCGATTTCAGATCGTTTTAAACAAGACTCAGAGGATGGTAATATTTTTATTTCTGCTTGTAAAATGCTTTATGAATATTTGGCTATTGTAGCGTTGTTTACATTTCAGAATTGCCTGGATTTGATAGTAAAATAGTGAAACTGGAAAACAAGAGTGCTGATGTTATTTTTAAATCTCCAAAGGCCATTTAATGCCTCTTTGCATCCTTGTTATCACAGCCATGACATTATCTGACTGAAAGCATTTGGTGGGCTTATGAAAAGTGCCACCAGCCAAACCCAGGTAAAGCTGGTTGCTACACATTTCAGGCTAAAACTACAACAGTAAATCCATGATTGAGAAGGCTCTTCTTCTCGTTTGCAAAAAAACGTTGGGAAAAATAGGTAAATGGTATTAAAACAAAATGCTTTGCCACCTTGTTCTAACATAAAAAATAGAAAAAAACTGACCTTTGCAAGAAAAAAAAACACCCTAAGTTTGAGGTTTATTTTTATCTTTTGGCTCTTTATAAATTTGAATACATTTTATTTTCTAATATATATTATTTGTATATAACTATATATTGCTA
Source organism: Columba livia (assembly GCF_036013475.1). NCBI lineage: Eukaryota > Metazoa > Chordata > Aves > Columbiformes > Columbidae > Columba > Columba livia. The sequence continues at coordinate 4,219,823 of NC_088603.1, forward strand.
AATAGTTCTCTCAGTAGCTAACATTCGTGTAATTACATACAAATACGAATTATTTGTTCTTGAAAGAAATCTGTTATTATCTTTCAAAACTTTCAATTATGCTCCTGAAATAAAGGGATAGTATAATAATTAAATTAAATGTTATATCATTGTTTATTTTTATATTATTTATAAGCATTATTAATTGAAGTATTTGTTAATAAATTATCTATCTGATGTTATTTAACCTCAGGAAACATTCCTGAGTTCGTTTTTGTTTCTTTGTTTATTTATTTTTATTTAGGTGCTGGGACTGTTAGTTCTGATATTAAAGAAGAAAATAATAATTTTTATTTTATTTTATTAATTATACACAGAAACCATGAAAATCTCAAATTATTTGACACACATGAATGCAAACTGAAAAATATTGTTATAGATACAGGTCTAGAACCGTCTCAGGGTGCAAATATCTGCATTTTGTCCTTACTTTTGCTTTTCAGCTGTTGGGTCACCTATAGGAAAATAATTAATTGCATTGTGATCCTTGTTGCTTAGTCTGGAGAAGAGGAGGCTTAGAGGTGAGCTCAGCACTCTCTAGAACTACCTGAAGGGCAGTTGTAGCCAGGTGGGGATTGGTCTCTTCTCCCAGGCAGTCAGCAATAGGACAAGGGGCCATGGGCTCCAACTCTGCCAGGGGAAACTGAGGCTGGAGATTAGAAAGCAATTCTGTGCAGAGAGAGTGGTCAGGCATTGGAATGGCTGCCCAGGGAGGTGCTGGACTCACCATCCTGGAGGTTTTTAAACTGAGACTGGGCATGGCACTTAGTGCCATGATCTAGTAAATGGACTGGAGTTGGACCAAGGGTTGGACTTGATGATCTCTGAGGTCTTTTCCAACCCAGTTGATTCTGTGATTCTGTGATCTTCCCACAGTTTTTCTCAGAACATCTAATTTTTAGACAAATCATTCTTTGGGACAAGAACTGTTGCTTAATTTATATAGTAGTTATACAGCACTTAGCACGAGCACTTCAGCCTGGAGATTCAAAGTGTTTCTGTGCCATTGCTAATAAATACTAATGGAAGATAGCCTCAATATAAGGAAAATAGACTCTGGCTCCTAGGCAACTACATATGGATGAAAAATGAGAATTGTTCCCAGGTTTCTAATTTGGGCATTGATCAGGTTATATTTTGGGCTTCTCTTATAAACAATTCAGAACAATAATTCAGGTGTCTGCCCTTCACATCAGCTTCAAAACAAATACAAGTTGTTACAGGCATCTGAATTGCAAAGTCATTCTTGACCTACATTCAGTCCCTGTTCTGACATTCTCTGCATGGTGAAGAGATGAAGGAGCTTTACATACCAGTTGTATGAATAAAGCATCCGTTGTCAAAAAGATCAGCTGAGAAGTTCCTGCAAAAAATTCCACAAGCTTCTTCATTTCAAACAGGTACAGGAAGTTACTGCCCATTACAGTGTGACTCACATTTGCAAGAAATTTTCTTTTTCCTAATTTGATATAAATGTCAAGAAAATACCACATTTCATGAATGTTGTTTTTGAGAAAAAAAAAAAAATCACTGAGAATATTTTTTTCTTAAAAAATAGACTAAACAACAGACTTGTTTGTTCAGCCTGGATAAGAGGAGACTGAGGGGAAAGTTCATGGTGTCTCCAACTTCCTCACAAATGGAGCAAGAGGGGCAGGACTGAGCTCTTCTCTTTAGTGAACAGCAACAGAACCCGAGGGAATGTCAGGAAGATGTGCCAGGGGAGGTTAAGGCTGGACATTAGGAAAAGGTTCTTCACCCAGAGGGTGCTGGACACTGGAACAGGCTCCCCAGGGAGGTGTCATGGCCCCAACCTGACAGTGTTCAAGATGAGACTGGACAACGTCCTCAGACACACGGTGTGAACTGTGGGGTTGTCCTGTGCAGGGACAGGACTTGGACTTGATGATCCTTGTGGGTCCATTCCAACTTAGGACTTTCTATGGTTCTATGATTCTATGTTTTACTGCCTGGTGGCACCTGAAGGCCCTGGTCAAAGCTGTTGAGCTTGGCCCTAAACAAGACCTTCCACAAACACAGCGAGGGCAAGCCTGCCCTTGGGACTTTTCTGTGCTAGTGGATGAGGCAAAACAAGATGAGGTTGACAGAAAAAGTGAAGCAGTGCCACCTGGATCCAGGCTCAGCCACTTCTGTTTAAAAATGTGATTCAGCTAAGTGTCTGTGTTTGATCCAAGTACCCAAGTGGCTACTGTTGTCAGTGAAGGTCAAGGCTGTACAGTCCATGGGGAGAATTAATGATTGATCAAATTTTGTCTTTGCTGTAGACTGATATTTGGATCTCGCTGATGGCATCAGTCAGGTCTCTGCTGTCTGTCATGGGAGGTTACTGACCAGACTTACCTCCAAAAACCCATATGCAGACACTTGAATTTAAATACCTGAATCTGAATTTCTTCGATGGCTCCATCTCAAAGCCAGCTGTAGACCTATATGAGATTTCCTGATCTAGAAGATACCCCGCTCAATTAAACTGCTTTATACAAAGCATCTTCACTTTGTCCTACTTATGCAATCTTCAAGTTAAATAACCTCATTGCTCAACCTTTACATTAGTATGTCTATGTTTTATCGAGAGATAGAGCAGATAATTCAATGAGTCTCTTTCAGTTCTCTTTTTCAGACTTAGGGATGTACTTTGCTTGTGTCTTCTGGAATTTTCAGTCTCCAATTTCTTCCTGTTAACATAATTTTTTCTTTAATTTTTTTTTTAGACTAATTTTTATGTTTTCATAAACAGAATATAAGGGACTATCAGATGTCTATAACAACATTTATATTAAGGAGATGATTACTCAGTAAAGAAAACCATTAACACTATGAACATTGTTGGACATAGCAGTGTTTTGAGTGACCTTTGCACTCGGGGTACCACCATAAAAATAATTTTTTGTTTCCATTTTACAAGGAAGAAATAAATTTCTAGCTGTGACACATCCTTCTGAGCAATGATACTTTGGATTTAATCCCATCAAACCTTCATGTATTTTGACAGGTCTGACATAGTTAAGAACAAGCATGGGCTTGGAGAGTTTTACACTAAAAAGAAATTAAAATAGAAGCTATTACAGGGTAAGAATATTCTCCCATGATGGATCAAGGTAGATGGGCTGCTGACAAGTTGACACGTAAAGATCTCACTTCTATTATAAAAATAAATGTGTCAACTTCTAACTATCATTTCTTAATCATTTCAGATACACAGCCCTGTGTATGCTTTATAGTATGTAAAATACAATAAAAATGACACCTAGAGAAAGCAGATGCCTCTCAGAACATTTTAGTGACAGCATCAGCTGTTTATGGCCTGTGAGTCTTCTGCAGGCAAGTGGCAAAAGATGATTTCTTTAAAATTCATAAAAAGGCTCAATTATAGATTAATTGAGCCTATTAGGTTCTCCCTTTGGGGGACATAGTTTCACATTTATACTGGAGAAAAAGATGTCATGCCTGCCTTTGTTCTCCCCCACTCACTAATGTGCAATAAAATATTTTGGCATTGACACATCTGGTGCTTTTATTCTATTAACATCTCTTGGCTGTTTGCTTCTTGTCTATAGTGATTCTCAAAACTGACAATAACCACATCTGCATGAAACGTAGGATATTTGGCTTTGCCACAGATGTGGCTTGATTTTTTTTTTTCTTCTCTGTGAGATACCTTTGAGCATTTGGGTTTGAATTATCCCCTTAGCCCCAAGAAAACTCAGGAAAAATTATACAACTTGTCTGTCTTGCGTAGCATCTAGTTGGAAGTTGCCTCAAGTCAAGGATTTGTAACTCATTGTACAAGCTCCTGGTTTTCTCCTGACTCTTTTCTTATATCCTTTCACACCTCTCTTAGGATTACAGTCTTCTGTAAATTAAATCAATAGAAAAAAACAGCGCTGAATAATTTCTTTTTCTGCTACTTCTACATCTTCAACAGTCCTAGACTTTCCTTATAATTTACTTTTTAGTAGGAAGAAAATATAATGGTGTTTATTTCCAAGGCACCTGGCAAGGTGGATTTAATGTCTTCTTTTTCCTTCACAACCTTCTACCAGTTGCAATCCTAAGGAAGACTCATTCATGTTCCTGGATAGTGTGTGGTCTTCAAAGGAGCCTGTAGAAAAGATACTCCTGTCCAGAGGAGCTTGAATTAAGGTGGACATGTAAAGTATGTGAGAAAAAGCAAAGAAATATTTTGTGCTAAGTGCACTGTTCTGAGCTCAGGTTCTTCAGAAAGAAATAAATTTCCCAGAAATTCAGACATTTGTGTTTCTGCCTCTTTTATCAAGAGGCACAGTCATGGTTGGGTTGAATGAGAACAGAAACCATAAAAAGATTTGAAGTAATATGGAAAATGGAAACATTAAGAACAAGGGGTAAAGCTAGGCAAAAGGCAAGAAGGGTTTTATTTAGAGGAAGTTGGAGAACAGTTCTCTTCTTCCCTTCTTTTCCATGTTGTCTCTCAGTTTATCAGTTATAAAATGCATTTTTCAAACTCAGCCAGTTTCTGAGGTTTCTAGTTCACTGTAGGTGGGATTTATTTGTTCTGATTTAGGCATCTGAAAACTACATATGAAAATATAAGTAGGCACCAAAGATGTCCTCTTAGAAACTGGATAACAGGCAAAATGGTTTGAACGTCTTTATGAGGTGACATGGTCATGAAAAGAAAACCTGCAGCTATCTTAAGTTTAGATACGTAAGGTTAGGTGAGAGGAATCCCACCCTTACTGTTCAAACAGAGAACTACTCCTGTAGAGTTTTATGCAGGAACAAGCTACATCCAGGATGGTTGAGCTTTCCATATTACACAAGAGCAAGTACTTTTAACCCAAGACAACTGAGGAATTGTGGTCAGGTGAAAAACAGTGTGACTGTAACGAAAGGGAAAAAATGGGAAAAAAAAAAAGAAAACCCAGCAATCTCTTCACACGATGACTTCTTAAACCTTTTTCAGGAATGTAAAGATGTGTCCTAGCATAGTGTGTTTAAATTCTATGATTTTAAACATCACCATAGGAAATGCATTGTATGGAATAGCCATTCAATGGCTAGACCTATAACCAGCCATTATATATACAGAGAGGAAGAGAGCTGCAAAAGCTCTGCATGCAAATCTGCATTTATTGAAAGGATTTGTTGATGTCAAGGCCAGAAAATATCATTGCAATCATCCGTTTTGATCTAGAGCAGACTGCATTCACTCACTTAAGGCTGAAGTGGAGTTTATATTTTTAAAGACAAATCTAAGCCTGCTTGAAATATGGCAAACAAAACAGGAATCCTCCATCTTACTCTTTCCTTTCAGTTTCTGCTTCTAAGTTTATACGGTTTATGTCCTTTCAAACTTTGCGAAGTGTGAGCTTTGCAGTTTTGCATTTGCTTGGCATAAAATCTAGCATCAGTCTGCTGCTGCAGAGGATTCTGTTCTTCTTCAAAGTCCTCAGCTGCTATGGATTAATAGTTGTGTATCTAAATCAGCATATGCCTGCAAAACATTTGCCATTAATTCTATCTTGATTTTTTCTGGTAAAAACCCAAGAACTATCTGAATTACATATTAATGGATCAAAACACCTGGGATATGTAATAATTATCCCACGTATCGAGTAACACAATTTTGCTCACTCTACTGCAAGAAATGCCTTCTTATGGACTTATGTCTACAAAACAGGGGCATGGAATATTGCAAGGAACTGTAACTTTATTAGTATATTTGTAAACTTTTAAGATTGTCCCCAGCCTGAGCAACAGCTTTTCTTGGCCAGCAGCTTCCAACATTGCTCCCCAAAACAATTTCTGGCCCTGGTTCAGAAGTTACAGCCCTACAGAGCTAATTCCCAATAGGCAGTTTGTTTTTGGCATCGTTCTTTTGATTGTTCAAAGAGTTCAGTTGTAAAGACAAGGGCTTCTGCATGATTCTTGGCCAAAGAACCAGAAAATGGGCCCTAGTCCTGCTTAATTTGTTAAGACAGATGTAGCCATAATATATTAGAAAAACTGTAACTAGATAGCACTGTTTTCTGGGATTTGGGGTAATTACACAACCAGAGTATATTTAAGCCACAAATTTCCTGCCAGAGGACTTCTTAAACATGTATGTTAATAAAAACTTCTCTGTGTTCTGCTAAATCATTATAATTTGCATTCCTGGCACTAGACTTAACAAACCAATGAGGCAAATGGAATAAATGTGCCCCATCTGGAAAATATGTAATCCATTGTTTCGGGGGCTAACACCTCTAGAAACACCATGATTCGTATTGCTTATTTACGTATTCTGCAGCACTAGTTAGAAAACTGAATCAGCCGCCAGGTCCTTGTCACACCAGGTGCCACATGCCTGTTACCTCAAGAACTGATCATTCATAGAAAATAGAAACAAAATGCACTGTAGAAAGAAAGACTATTTCTAGTGTAAGGAGGAGAAATGAGGCCAATAGGGATTAAATATTTGTCCAGTGGAGCCTGGAACAATGGTTTGTTAGTTTGATTAATTATTGACAATTATTAAGTAATTTTAGTGTAATTTATTGCTTCCTCATTTTGCTGTCAAGGCACAGTTGCTATAGATAAACAGGCAGGAGTCTGAAAAGTAGGTTAATGATTAGTCCCAGGTCTCATTAACCTTAGATTTTATTGTTCTTTTATTGTCATATTCACACCAGCTGTTCTACACAAGCATGTGAAATGAATCAGTGCCCTTCCTGCATACCTGTGGGGGCTGCAATGGTGCAGTTCGCATGTCTATAGCTTCCCCCTGTATCTGCTCACCTCAAATCTGTATCAAAGCCTTTCCAGCACATTGGTGACATAGGCAGTTTGGGGTCATTATTCAAGCCTGAATACTGGCCCTTGATCTTCTTGGTAGCTGATGAAACCAAGACTATTTACTCCATTTTAATATAAGTGTCTGTAATAAAGGAGATGACTCCTCCTTTGGAGATGCCATATGTTTATGCTGACTGTAGACATCCAGCTTACATTAAATGTGATAATTTGAAATTACTCCAGTTTGGGTATTTGAATCCTATCTGCTATGCATGGGTTTGCAGTTTGTGTTCCATACTCTTTAATGCTCTCAGCACTTAATGATATTTTAATTTTTCCTATACAATAATCTAATCTTCCTGCCGAGTGGCAGCTGGGAATGCTCATCTCAGCCATCTCTGCAGCCCAAGGCAGATGGCTAAACTGCCTGGTCTGTGCATAAAGAGAGGAGCTTCCTCAGAGATCAAATGAGAAGAGACATCTAATTTAACCCTGGTTCATCTGGGAGCCTCTGTCTGTGTTCACTAGAGAGACCAGGAAAAAAACCCTTGTCCTTAAACCCTGATGTTTAGGAGTGTGAAACGTGCTGAAATGAATATAAATTTTGTTGTTTAGAAAACTGTATAAATGCCTTTTAATTATTTAATCCAGTGTCACAAAATTAACCACAAGACAGTCCTATTTTTTTTCTAAATGAGAACTTATATAAAAATTTAAACTTGTGCCAATTTATTTTTTCCGTTTTTTTTTTTTCCTGGTACTGTGTGCTTTTGAATGTCACATTGAAGAGTATTAAAATACTACTTGTCATACATATATATCGTAATAATAATACAATAAGCAGGGCTTCTTAAAAGTAGGAAGATTGATGCTTTGTTTCCAATAACATATATAACAACCCTTCTGTAAATGTTGAGCTAGAGATATAATAAGATTAACTGTGAAAAATAGAGTTTTTTTCAGAAAAGTCTAAACTTATGTGCATGTATTTTTTTCTGGCAGTGAACTATACTAAAACTCTGACTAACTTTGCTTTAAGCAAGCTGTAGTAAAATACTCCTGAGATGCACAGCGTGAGCTCGGGCATCTTAAATAGCTGCTGGGTTACTCGTAGTTCAGCGTCAATGGATGGACCCCTGCCCAAAACTGAGAGAAAAACAGGTTCTGCTTCCAAGACAAATACATTCTCACTTTGCAAGGATGTACAAAAGGAGACAGTTTTCAGCTTTCGTAACCTAACCCAGGTCAGGTAAGGAACTGGCAGAAATACTGAAAAAGAAACACACCTGTGTTGGAAAAGGATGTTGACAATGTGTGCTTAAAGGACTTAAGATCCAACAAGACAAAAGAGGATTGTCTACAGCACGTGGAAAAGTACAAACACCCTACAGTGAGCATGGGGAGTCGTTGGCTTCTCAACTGGGTTTATCATGGGGCTAAGCGACCCCAGGGCCATGGCTAGAAGGTGGAGTGAAACTGATGATCTGAAGGATGTTCATGTTGTCTAACTTTCGGCAACCAACTAATAGGGAGATTTTGTTAATTAAAGAGGCATTATAAGCTCATCCAAAAGACACTTCACAGGACCTGAGAGGGTTTTTTTGCCCTAAATCAATGTCATAAAATGTTTGCTCTTTCCAGAGCCAACACAGGGAGTCCAGGCTTCTGCCTTTTATCGAGGGCAAGCATTACCTCATCCTGTCTCTCATGAGATTCAGTCTCCTTTCCAGGGCTTCTGTTGGTGCTCCTTGGAAAGTGGCATTCAGAGAACAGAAGTGTTTCTTGCACTGAGGAGATGGTGGCACCATTTTCTGCAAGGATTGCTAATGAATTTTGCAAATAACAGTGAAATTGTGAAAACAGCAGGAACTTGTAGCTCCATAACTGTCTACTAGGCGAGGAGCATAATGACCAGGACATAGACCTAAGTTCACTCCTGGCTGCTCTCTTCAGACCGTTGATTTGCTTGTGGCTTCTCAACAGGGCCAGAGCACGTACTCACCTACCACTATCCCTGAGGTCTTCCCCTTGGATGTGCATGTGAAGTTTGCATAGTGAAGTTGTCTTCTTTCTGAGGTCTAACCCATAAGCTAGGGCACAAAAAGTAGAAAAGCTCAAGTCAGAGGAAGGTGGAGAAGAGCAGCCTTCTCCTTTGGTGTCTGATGTGCCTTGGATGCTTAAACCAGTTTGGGTGAACATTCATTGAACTGTCCTCCTGAATTTAGGGCCCCTGGATCCCTTCCTGTAGCATTTAAGACATCCAAGCAGATTGCTGAATGCTTTCTTCTGTCTACATGCAGATGGTGATATTTCAGGGCTTCTTTTTGTACGCAAACTGGGGCATTACTCAGAAGAAACACAAAAAAACCTGTCTGATGATAGAAAATTTTCTGCCCTTTCATGCCCTCCAATTTTCAATATCATCTTTTGCAGCAGAGGGGCAAGATGACGAAGATAAATAACTAATTTTTTTAACATGAGCAAAACAACTAATTTTCTCATCTCTTGTATTCAGAGATTGATTCATTTTTATTTATTTTTTTTTTTATATTCTTTTATAGAGAGAAATCATCATGAGGCAGAAACCTGGACTGGACCATTTCAAACCACAATGGTTAGTCTTACAAAACTATAAGCTCTGAAATCTGGGCCTATATAAATTGAAGTATTAGGCAGTTGTAATCATGAAGACTGTGACCAGCCCCACCTATGACAATAAAACTAATTAAAAAAGAAAAATTCTCCTCCTCGACTCCATTAGGAGTTAAGTCTGGAGATTGTTAAATGTTTCAAAATAGTGCACTAAAAATAGCACACTTCCTGTAAGTTGTTTTAACTTCTGGAAAAGATAAGGCTGTAAGACAACAGAAAAATGTCTCACATATGCACAGACTCACACATGTACAGCTCTTTCTTTAAATAATACTAAAAAAACAAAGAAACAAAAAAAAAAGGCAAAATAAAAAAGAAAACCTCTGCTATAATCCTATTTGCTTAGTTGGGCTTATGTTGACAGTGACTGCTTGATTTAAGCCCTGTGGGTTCCAAGTTGAACAAAAGCAATATTTATCACAGTGTTAATAAAAATATATTTTTAAAAATATTTCTTTTTTGTTGCTTCAGTTTCAAAAATGTTTTCTTGCTTCCTAGCTAAAGAAGCCAGCAGGTACTGTGTTGCCTCTTTTCCAAAATGTTTCCTCCTTTTTTTTGAGAAGCAGTAAGAGGGCTGCATGGACTCCATGACTGTTGCAGATCTAGGGTTTTACAGCTGACATTTTATTCTACTTTTTCAGCAGTTATTTTCTGCATAAGGAAGAAACCTGTTATTTTACTCACAGAAAGCAGACAAGCAAGCAACCTAAAAGAAATGCAATTAAGAACCTAGAAAGACAAACAGAACAAACCCCAAAGGCATTAGCAGAGGCATAAAGGAAAAAGAGCTAAGATCATTAAAACAATGAAAGTTATACTTGGCTGCAGCAGAAAAGGAAGAAATCATAAAGGTGAAATTCTCCACGTCTGACTTAAACTGTCCAGTCTGTAGCATCAACTGTGATGGACAACCCGTGCATTTCCAGACCCTATGTTGCAACAATTCCCTTTTAGGAAACACTTCCACAGTGAGCACAGGCTCAGCCTGAACACTTAAGCATATAACAAAAAAATTAGCATCAGGTAGTTCAGGTGAACTAAACCTTGGCTTGAATAAAACCTTGTGAATGACATATTATGTATTTTACCTTTCAAGAATTAAAATATGTGAGCCCTAGGGCCCACCAGGTGCTACCAGACACTTCGGATGATTTTGGGTAAAAGACTTGCCTCACCCTGCTTTGGCTGGTCTTTAAAAGCTAAACTCAAGTGTTCCACTAAGTATGAACTTTGCTTTCTCCATTTGTGTCTCTCTTGTTACACAGCAGCTTAAAAGCTGATCCTAAGGGAAAATGAAGTCCTCTTAGCAGAATTTTTCATGGAAAGCCAATGTCAAGTCTCCTTCCAGCTTTTTCTCTTACAGCTGCAGTGCTGGCTAAATTTTGTCAAACAGCTCCTCCCTACCAGAGACCTGGCCCTGACCACAACAAGTAGTTCTCTTAGGATGGGGCTAGTGTGCTCCAGGCCCTGGCTCAGATATTTCTCTGTGCGTTAAGGTGAAGCAACACAGGAATGCTGGCATCAACATGCCTCCAATCCTTTTGCCCATCCTCCTCCACAGCAGCCTCTTGGGAATGGTCACTGATGCATGCTTGACCCTCAGCCTGTCACAGGCTTTGTTTGAGACCTGTGCTAGTTGTTACAGGTCAAAGAATTGGTGGGACAGGAGATTTCTCAAAGCCATATGATTTTATCCTGTTGCCCATGTCATTAAGCATATGGGAACAAACTTGCAGTGGTGTCACTCATTGTGTTGCTCTTGGATGGGGAGAGGCAAGGAAGGAACAGGCTGTGGCACTGAGATTGAACTTTTTAAAATTATTTGGTGTTTTTTACATGACACTACACCTTGATCTGTCAAGAGAGATATAATTTACATGTCAGCATGGTTCTAGTTGTGTTAAAGTCCTTGTTAGTATTTTAGATGAAGTTTTGCACCATTTCTGTGGCCGGCCTGATGTCACAACTTGGAAGTATCTTTTCAGAGGTTTCATGGTTGAAAATGTGAAGCAACAGCAATTAAGTTTTAAATAAATGGTGCTAACACTTGAACACTCCTTCAGATACAAGTACTGCAATAACACTCCCTGTCTCTGAGACAAAACAACCCAAAACAAGGTCCAAAGATGATAGATAGTCTCAAAGATCATCACAACAATGGTTTAAGGAGCACTGTCAGTTCTGAGTATCATGATGATAGGTATGCATGGCAAGAATAAGAAATATCTAGGCTAAGATGATAAATATAAGAATGTGGGGAAAAAAATAATCTACTTTCTCAGTTCCTGTCCAAGAAGGTAGAGAGGACTCAAAACTATTTGCAGGAATGTCTCTGATATAGTACATATTGACTCTGAAGATAATGAGCAGCATAATAAACATGAATTCAAAATCTACAATGCAGCCATAGAGAAGTCAGGCACAAGAATCAATCCTATTTACTTTTAGGGCATATGTGAAAGGAAGGGCTGGAAACGATGATCAATGGCTTTATAGTGTATCATTCATGGTCAAGTCTCACTCTTCAGCCTTGTGCTATCTTTCTGTACTGATTGAGTTGAAACACATTGGAAAATTCTTTTTTTTTTTCGGTCTTCACCTGGTCTGCTTAACATGCATATAAGTATGTCCATCAAAATGACTGATGGCCCAACTTAGGTGCCAAGAGACTTCTCCTGACATGTAATGTAATAACACTTGAGATGAGGACTCAGTTTAGCAGCACAAATTATTTGACATTCTGTGCTGTGGGGGTATTTATGCAGCAGTATAAACCTCTGTTGAGATGAGAATGATCATTCAACCTGCTCTGCCAGTCTCACAGGTGTCCACCACTCTGCTTACTAAAACTTTGATTTTGCTTTGTAGGAGATGAGTAAAGCTTTCGGCATGGTGGGAGATATCAAAACCAAGATATTGAACTGAGTCCTTTATGCTCAGACTCTTGGGATAGATTTTCCTTGCTATGGGACAAAATGAGTGATAAAATGCTCGGCAAGGGATTTTGCCTATATAGTGAGTTGCCTACAACCGAGTGTCTAGATGGAGGTGTCTAGATGTTAGCTGACTGTTTAGAGCATCCAATTTACCACCTGACAGTAAACATCCTGCTTTGGTTGCTGACACAAAAGTGTCTAATGTCATCTGAAATGCCTTTAAAGTAGGTGTCCTTAGCTGTGGCATTTAAGAAACAAAGACCTTTCAAATATCTGGCCTCGTATCTGCAGATACCTTTGCCAGTCTTGTCTCTGTTGGATCTAGGTGCCTTTGAGCAAAGAACTTGAACCCTAAATCTCCAGTGATTAATGGCAGTTTAGACAGTTCACATGTGGAGCCTAGAAAAAGATGTCGTAATCTGGGACTTGAACTCCAGCAATCTCCTGTAGTCAATCCACAAGCATTGTGAAACATGCTAAAAATGCTACTTGTTTGAAGAATGGGAAAAAGGGTGGGAGTCACTACATGGGTATGAAAATTTGGAAGAGAGCCCACGTACTTGGATTAAAATGCTTCCTGGAACATGAGATTTACTGGATCTGCTGCTGCCTGCACATGCAGACCACAATCCCTCACTGTTTTGTGCATATACTTCAGCTATGATACACTCCAGACAGGATAATTTCCTTTCAAACTGTCAATTTCTAACTGTCCCACCCAGTGTCCCACAACAAGATATCTTCTAGATTCCTCACACCATCCCTCCCTCCCTCCCTCCCTTCCTCCCAGATGATTTTTAATCTGCCCTGTTTCTATCCTTCTATATTGCTATTCAAACAGAGGAGTTTTCATTCAGAAAGTCCTCTCTGCTTTTGTTCATATTGACTTTGCTGCCACACATTTTAATTTGTACAACCTTTGGTCTATTAATCTAAAAGTTTTGTGATTTTTAAAATGTATTTATTTATTTATTTATTACTTTACACACAGTTGTAAGAATTTGGCATACTGCTGCTAACAAAAGTCAAGATAATTGTGCCATGAAAAATATGAAAGATTTAAGTAATGGGTACAGTGGGAAATACGGCTTGGATGAAAAAAAAAACACAAAAAAAGCAGTTATTTCTGCTATACGCAAAAATGTTGCAGGATTGTTGTAGGAACTTAGACCAAGTATGAGCTGAGCCTTTGCCCAGCTTTTGGCTTTCAGTTAAGCTTTCCATGTAGAACCTCAGAAAACTCCTAGAAAATACATCTACACCTTTGGCTCCTAAGGGCAGCTTGGGGATACTTGAATCTGGGAAGGTGTCAAGTTAGTGAAGTATAAGAGGACTGGGATCAAAAGTAATGCATGAATTTACTTCCCCCACCTTTAGCTGCCTTTAAATACAGTGTCTATTTTGAACTGTTCAATTTTTATAAAATTTTACTATCTGAGGTTATTCCTGTAGTTTCTTGTAGTGTTTTTATCTGTCACCTGGTAGCAGATAATACGCCAGATTGAGTCCACTTGTTACGAAGTTCTCCTGTATCTTTTGTAATGGACACAGCAGTGTGCTTTCTTCATCCGTAAATTGTTTATGGAGTCATAACATGTGAAATTAGAGAAAGATGCTGAAATGTCTTGTCTAGTCCTTCGGATAACAGAGGCAAGGAAATGTGACAAATTTCTCTTGTATTTGACCAGCTGATATGAGTGTAGCTACAACATAATTCCTACAGTCATAAAATTTCAAATGAAGGCATCCATTTCCAGAAGAATTAAAATCCACCACATGGTAAATAATTTAAGTAACTAAGCAGTCGTACTAACTATTGTCTCATTTGTAATTTTAAGTCTGTATGAGTTTGTCTGTCAGGAGAAGCTTCTGAGTAAAATAATAACCACACTATCCAGTAAACATCGTTACAGTAGTTTATAGACTTTAGCTTTTAGATATGTGAGTCAGGGGATGGGGCTTTGGGTGTGAGAACAAAATTCCTGATGGGTGTCCGTAAGGGTAATGTATGATATTTGGAGAATTCCTAGATTCAGTGTCTCAGTTTGGCAAACTGTTGAGTAAATTATTTTAGAACTGGAGGTGTGGAAATTAATAGAGGAGTTGCACTGTGGAAATAACAATCCGCATTTAATATATTTTTAGCAATCCAGGTACCATGTTAAATGCCTTCCTCATCTTGGAAAGAAACTATTGCAAATGAGATGACTGACTATCTGAAGTTGGACTTGCTTGTTCTTAGGATGGGTTCACTGTAGTGTCAGCGGCAATTTCTGCTGGCATATTGCTGGGCTCTGATAATCAAAATACCATATGCTCTCAAATACTGAAACAAATTTGATAAAACTGATCTAATTTGTGTACCTATTCCTGAATTACTTCCATTGGAGTTTTCTGCCTGACAAAATGACAGTGGGGAGACAAACTCCAGTCATTTAGGGCATTGTGGCAGTTGCACATCCTCCAATGAGACCTGGAGCTGCCAGAAGGGTAGTTGATGGCTCTGCAGCACCTTTTGTGCCCCACTGTCCCTTTCCTCACACACACCTTGGTTGGTGCCGACAGTCACATCCCTCCCTGGGGGACAGTGGCTCTGAGGTGGAAGAAATCTATCTAGATTTGATGGAGTAACTTGGAAATCTCATCCACTTATTTTCTTTTGAATAATTTCTCAAATGAAATACATATTAGTACAGCAATGCATTAATTTGCCCTGTATTTACAATATTGAAAGATTCTTCTAGCAATACATTGAAGTACTCTAAAAAAAAGGAGGTTAATACATTTTGAAAGTCTAACATAAATATGTATAGTGTCCAATGATATACACACTGCTCAGTAAGAGAATGTAATTAATACTGGATTACTAGAACTTACGATCAATTATTAAACACAAGTCCATTTCCACATCTGAGGCATTTAAGGGCCAACTTTCACTAGAGACTAAGAAATACTAAATGATTCTAAAAGTTACAGCGTGCACAAACTAATATATTCAGTGTGAGTCATTCTAACATATTTAGCCCATGAAACATCAGCATGCAAACAGTTCCTGAAAATACATTTATATCAGAAAGAATCAAAGTTTTGTCTATAAACTCATGATGAACTGTAACACGTCTTATAAAAACATTTCAGTTGACCATTACACAATCTTTCACAGAAGATGGAAAATTTCTTGTAAAATGTATTTATTTCCCTATCAATTATGGGGATTTATCTTTTCCTGAATTAATCATTTCTACTCCATGGAGTCGGATTCCCATGTAGTTTCTCAAGATACATCTGATCCAACTGAACAAATAAGACAGCAAAGCACAGAAAAGACAAAATTTTTTTATTAGACCTCCTTTTGAGTTGCCAATGGCTAGTTACCAACCTTCTCATTGTGTCCTGACACAATGCAGTGTTTATTAGCTTATGTCTTATTTCTGTATGTTTATCAAAACTAACTACCCTACTCCTGGCGATTTGGATTCAATTTCGTATTCCTCATAACTGGCCATGCCTCATTCTGTTGCTCACTGCTGGTTTGGCAGCTGGAGGGAGGTGTGGAAGAAACATCTCACCTCCAAACTTTGGTAATATATCCTTTACAGTCTCTGCAGTTTTCTCTTGTTCCTTTGTAGTCACTGAAGAGAAATGGGAGACGATCCTCTGATCATCCATACACCATTCTAGGAAGTATTATTTTTAAAAACGTGACCTCTGTTGACTTTAAAGGGAGATCAGTGTGGCTATTTCAGTAAACACCCACACTGTAGATATTATGTACAGTCGGGCGTATCTCGGTTTGTTTAGTTCACTGCTCTGTCTCCTAAATCTTTTTTAGAATTGTTGCAGTAGTTTATTTCCAAGCCCTTAATCTGTCTTGTCTGCAGAGGAGAGAGGGAACAGCCTTATTTTATGCTTTGTTGTGAAACAAATAAAATATAAATAAAGCCATGAAACTGTGGCTGGAGTTCATCCAAAATGAAACACTAGTTTAAAATGGAATGTTAAAAAGGCACCATTTAACATTGTATTTTTTTTTTTTTTTTTAATTTGTTTCTAAACAAATAGTGGCTTTTAAACCAAAGAGAATTACTTTGTTCTCAAAATATCAAAATAAAATATTTGGCTTTTAGCAAATGTTTCACATTTTCTTCACTTTTTTAGACAATTAGGGAAATTGCCTGAGTCTCATCCCTCTTCTCCTCCCAACTCTAGTTTTCAGTCATTTTACTCTCTGCCAAAAAAACATCTTGCCCATTTCTAACTGTAGCACAAATAAGAGAATGTCTGTAGCCCATCAACATGACAGAGATAAAACTCAGTAACTAGGAAAAGTCCTGAAATCTTTCTTAGAATCCTTATCAGATCCGAAAAATACTTTGTCTATTTTGGACTAACAAGTTTGTATCAGATAAGGGTCCAGTCTATATTGATGTCTTGCTTTCTCCATTGGCCAAATATTTCATCTGTTTGCTGGGAATGAGGAGCTCGCTCAGCCTGCGAATTGAACATGCTGCTGAATGTGTCTACAAACATTCATCCTTCTCTGCACGGCTCAATAAGGTTCTGAATTACAGAAAACAGCTGAAGCTAAAGAAGATAAATAAGAGAATCAAAGCCAGGCTAACAGAAATGGCATGCAGATGTAGATTCCTAGGTCTGGGAGAACAAATGTTGACATATGCTAACTAAAACTGGATGGGGTAATGAGGATGAGTTGGATGGTTAATAAGATTGATACTGGTAAATATCTCATGCTGTACTCAATCACAAGTTGCAGTATACAGAGACAAGAGAAAGCAGTCTTAAGAAAATGAGGTTTCAATGCAACATCACTAGGAACATTGTCACCCCAAACCACAAAGAAAACACAGTGGAAGCATTCTAAATACTTCTACAGCAGCTTCTATTTTTTTAATAATATATTTAATTACCCAATATCTATGTAGAAAAAGTCTCCCCTTCTCTTCCCAGAGGCTGCGTGAAGGCAAAAATAGTTTGTTGGCTATAAAAGCTATGCCATGTACATTATGCCACCAGTTACAATTATGATAATCAATGAATAGGTAAGAGCTCTACACTAAAAATACTTACAAGCCAAGAGACACAAAATTCTAGGGAACTGCAACAGTCCTTATTTGGTATTTTTCTTCAGAACACAATATTTTGGAGCAAGTTTTCTGAAGACATTTCTGGATAAAGGGATCAAGAAACTAGAACACATAACAAAACACATACTTTAACTCAAGACTTTGAAGGAAATGAAGGAAGGAAATGTGGCACTCTGCATTTAGGAACTCGATACTCGATATTTTATATACAAAATAGAATGAGACTAGATGGACCTGATGCACTTGTCTACAACTACCTGAAAGGAGTTTGGAGCATGGAGGGTGTTGGTCTCTTCTCCCAAATAGCCAGTGATGGAACGAGAAGAAATGGCCTCAAGTTGTGCCAGGGAAGGTTTAGACTGTATATTAGGAAAAAATTCTTCCTGGAAAGGGCTGTCAGGCATTGGAACAGGCTGCCAAGGGCAGTGGTGGAGTCACCATCCCTAGAGGGGTTTAAAAGGCATTTAGATGAGGTTCTTAGGGGCATGGTTTAGTGCTAAGAGTTAGGTTAGGTTGTGGTTGGACTTGATGATCCTGAGGGTCTCTTCCAACCATAATGATTCTATGATTCTGTGGAACTACAGTAGTGATACAGATGGAATGGACTGATGTTCTTTCTTCTCTCCTTTCCTTTCCCCACCTCCAATTTCACACAGCTGAATTTGGATCTATATGATTTCTCTATCAGCAGTGGATACATGGTGAGGTATCTTCTTTTTTGGAGGGTTTCTTATCCTCATGTCCGTTAACGGGACTTTTTCTCTGAGTGTTCCTTAGCCTGTTTCAGTCCAGAAGAGATGATTCAGAAACCACCTGGATTTTGCTCTGTTCATTCTTGCTCGAGTGGATTAGGGAAGAGTCACATACAGAGCTCCACTGGCAGTTTTGAGGAAACAGGAGGGTCATGGTGATGGCAAACACTGCTGTCAGGGTGGCCCATTTGCAAACTGTAAATCTGTTTACAACTGGAGGAACTGGTTCAGGTTATCCTGCCCCTTTTTTTAAACACATGATTGAATTATCTCAAAACAAAGAACATTTGAAACATTTATAGGTCTTAAGCATCAGAATCAGAGTGTCTAAACAAAACAGACCTGCAGCATGTCACAGAAATAAAAAAGGAAGGAATGTCAGTAGGGAAAAAAACCAAACTCTCATATACCCTTAAATCTATCACTTCTGTACATGGACCACCGTCCTTTAAAGTCAGTGAAGAATCTGTCCACAGGTTTTCAATAATCATTGCAGAATGGTGAAGTATTATTGCTCTTAGAATTCATGTATCCCATCTTCAATGTCTAGAGCCCTGTGACGATAAGGTTCAGGAAAAATAAATGTCCTTGTCTAGTAAAATCATGTTTAAATGCACCATTAAATGTTCTCCTACAGGAATGTGTCTCTTAAAGTCCTCATTTCAATTGGTCTTAAGGTTTTTAGAAGATTAGCCATTTACTTTCCCAAATGCAAGATTGTCTATTGGTTACAGGCCATGAAATTCCAAGAAGATCTAGAATATTTTAAAAGTTACTTGAAAATAAGCCAAACAAACAAAAAGCCCACCTCTTGTACACACTGATCGCAGTTTCAGTCTCCTTCTTATACATAGTTATTGCCTTTTTTGTAAGTGCTACACGGCCAGGTGCTTTTTTGCCATATTCCCCTTGTTTTTTCCTTCATGCAATTACCAATAAACACTAGGATGCTTTGGTGGTTTTTAACATTTCTTGCCTTAGTGAAGCTCCCCTGTGTTTTAAAAGGATCTTTGTATATAGGCAATGCCCTTGCCGATCACTTAGAAGGAGATGAACTGTGTCCTCATCCCTACAGTCCTAGTGGATCAAAACTCTTCCATGGATCACTCTGTGGTTAGTAAGACATAAGCAGAAAGGATTTGACTATTAGGAATATGATGAGTGATATGCCTGTTGTTAAACCTATATGTAGGTGATCTTTTGATGTAGTTTGAAAGCATAATCCTTATATAAAGGACTGTCTGTCTTAGACCTTGCAATTCATGCTGTCTTTGAAGACAAATTATCTTCCAGTCTGAGTTTTAAAAGGAAGGCTGTACTATGGTTAGGTGGATGAATGCACTAACAGAAAAGAGCAACTATTCTTTTAATACTACTTATATTGAGAAAAAAAAATTAACTCTTGTCTTTTACTTAGAATAAATACTGGTCAAAATTATCTTCAGAGTGGTTGAGTGATTCAAATTTTCCATTTCTTATCTTCCTATTTACATCTTGCTGTGGCAAAATTGAATTCAGGCTACAGAAGTTCTCCAGGGGCTTGGCCACATTGTTATAATAGTAAAGGAACTGCTGTGGAAACTTTAGGATACTGAGTGTCCCATTTTGCTGTTTCATCCGCAGGATTTCCCCCTCAGCAGCCTGATGCTTTTTGCACCAGAGCAAAGTCAACTGCACATGCAACATCAGTGTTACACTTCACCCAATTGACATCAATAACCCCAAATAGCCAAGCTGAGCTTTGTTCTTAGGCTGGATAGTCTCTTAGGAGGAAGGCAGAAATCTGAATGCTGACAATGTTTAAGCTATTGGGCACATTTCAGTGATGTGTACTTAACATGCTTGTTAACCACTCTGTGCTCCTGCAATTCCTCCCTGGGATCCGACCTGCAAGTTCCTACGCCTTCATAGGAACAAGGGAATAAGAAGCAGAACATATTATCCAGGTTGTCAGCAATTGTTGGACTGCACAGTTATGCACAGTTAAACATAGGTATAACCAGTATCAGGATTTTACAGAAGATACAGAAGATAAATGTCACATTCTGGGCAATGAATACAAATATAATATCCTCAAGATTTAGTTCAGAGAAATGTGATAACCCTTCATGGCCTCTCTAGAAGGTGGGAATTTGTACATTGATAGTAAAAACAATTTAGACTCTTATTTTTTTGTTGATTGCCTGAGAGCAAAATACCAGAAAGAACTACTGAAAGGGAAATGCCTGTGACCTGTTAAATTAATTTAAAGAGGCTGTTCCATGTGTAGAGAGACATTTAAAAGAAACAGCAACAAAAAGCAAGGTGAGACATGGTGGAAAAAAAAGAGCATGGGCAGAATCTGTCATCAACTTATTGCAGATACTTTCATTAAACCTCTTTTGAAGAGGCATGATTTAAAGAGATAAGGATGAAATTCATCTGAACAAATACAGATGTCTGCAATATAGACAACTATCAGGGTACTGTTACTTGGATCTCCCTATTGTGACCAAAGAGCAAAAGCAGCTTGAAGAGCAGAGTTCATCTGGTAGAAAGGTAGACGTCCAAAGTACTTTAGCTGATTTTCACCTTAATGATAAGCCTATAAAGGGACTCAGTGTGACTAGTTCAGGTGTAAATACCATCACTGAAGATATCTGAAGTCAATTATGCTTAACCCCACCTTTTGCAATTTATCTGAATCCAAATAGCAAAAATGTCTGGGGCCTAGAAGAGCACTGAGCTGTACAAATGTTTTCTTTAAGCCTTGTGAAACAGATCCTATTTCTTCAAATTTAAATCTTAATCCATTTTCACAATTAACCATAGAAATCAAATTTTCTCTAGCCTATCCCTCTGTCTATATTTCACTATGACTGCTGTCCTTGATCTGCTCATATTATTTATACTCTAGTTGAATAACTAAACAAGATGAGTAGCTCTACTCGGAGGCCTCAGTTTGGCTTTAATTCTATTAAACATCACATTTAATGATTATCTGTGCGGAAGCTCTGCAAGATGTGGGAGGAATGAACAAGCAAATTCCTGACTGTTAATCAATAAAGTGCAGCTTCTGAAATAATGATGTGGCTTCTTTTAAAGGGTTTCTTTGAATCCTTCTTTTTACTGAGATTCTTTTTCACATTTTCTTCATCAAGCCTTCTATACAGGAGGCTTAGAGGTGAGCTCCTCACTCTCTAGAACTACCTGAAGGGAAGCTATAGCCAGGTGGGGATTGGTCTCTTCTCCCAGGCAGTCAGCAATAGGACAAGGGGGCATGGGCTTCAACTCTGACAGGGGAAATTTAGGCTGGAGATTAGAAAGCAGTTCTTTGCAGAGAGACTGGTCAGGCATTGGAATGGCCGCCCAGGAAGGTGCTGGACTCACCATCCTGGAGGTTTTTAAACTGAGATTGGACATGGCACTTAGTGCCATGATCTAGTCAATGGACTGGAGTTGGACCAAGGGTTGGACTCAATGATCTCTGAGGTCTTTTCCAACCCAGTCGATTCTGTGATTCCGTGATTCTGTGATATGGTAGACTGATGTGGGTTTTCTACTGAATAGGTAGAACCGAAATGAACTTGCTCTAAAAGATGGTGCTTCGAGTATTCTTCTCTATTTACAAATGAAATAACTTCTTTCTCTGCAGGTCTGGTCTGGTTATGGTACCTGCGCGATCTAGAAAACAGTTGTGGATTATAACTCACTTTTGTCCTTGAATATTGTGTTCATGATGAAACATGACCTTAGTCCTTCCTAAATCACCTGACATGGGAGTGGTACTAGTGGCAGTTGAAATGTGCCACTGTGCTAGTGAGGAGAGGAGAAATTCAGCTTTTTTTCTGGACTGCTTTTTACTCATTGAAAGTTGTTTACCATATTCTGTGGAAAAAAACAAAAACAAAAACAAAAACAAAAACAAACAAGGAAACAAACAAACAACAACATTTGGATAGAAGCAGTCCATGGGCCACCTGTTAGATGGTGCGGTCTTACATGGAAGCAAGGTGACAACAGACTATCTGCAGGTAACAAGGCATGTTTCAGCCTGGTGGTTGTGCGGCTGCTCGCCACCTGCTTTGTGCAGCAGACTGTACATTTTTCCTCTAGTGAATGAAGAGCTGAGTGTCAAAAATGTGTGGGTGTATGGCACAGAAATGAAATATAGAAATTCTGCCAGACTCTTCATTACCTCTGGCAATATTTAAAATTTTCTGAGGAAAATCACTCTGATGTCATTTCAAATCCTAATAGAGGAATATTAGCCATTTTCCTCTCGTTAAAAGAGCATTAAAAATCACCATAATAGAATAATTGAATAATGTACATATATAATGTTATGCAATTAAAATTATATACATGCACACACAATATGTTATTTTTATGTAATAAAAAGTTGTAATCTCTTAGTTCCCCCAATTCAAAAACCATTTTGTGTAAGAGGAACATGTCTAGCTAACAACAGGATTCAGCTTTATCTTACTGTGCCTCAGCTGCTAAAGAGCTAACATACAGTTTGCTCTACAAAGTTTGCATAAGTCATAACTGCTATTGTAGAAAGCCAACACAGTAAATAGCTACTTTGTTGAACTTTTGGAAAATTATGAAGTTATAAAGATGAAGTCTATAGAGATATTGTTGTCAGTATTTCAAACAAATTAGCAATGGTTTAACATCCGGAGTGCAGACTGAGTGTAGTTAGTACATAACACACTACCTGTGAGAAGTGGAAATGCCTGTGACAGAATGCTGCGAGAAAAGCCCATGGACCTGAGTAGTTAAAATTACTCTTTTGTACCAAAATTAGAGCATGTAACACACAGTCGCTGGAGTACGCAGAGAACAGCCTGCTAAATTGTTTGGTTTCTGAATAATTCCATCAGAAAATGACAGGTACAGTATGATGGTCTATGCCAGCAGAGCTATTTATTTATTTATTTAAATGTACGTAAGGGGCAAATATGTTAGATGGACATATACAGAGAGAGGACATGAATGTAAACATCTACTAGGAAATGCAAGGTAGAACATAGTCCATAAGAACAGGCAAGTCCCCATGCTCCAAACTGTTTGGAAGCTTTTAAGAGGTCTGTGTTTTCACTGCATAGAAAATGCCTTCCTCTTTTGCCCATTCAGGTATCCCAAATGATCCCCTATGTAACTATTTAAAGTCTGTTTAAATTTCTCAAGCAGTTTCCCTGAGGTCTCCAACCCACCATAACTACTTGGGGATAGGGACTATTGATATCACCCAACTTTACTCTCTTTTCACACTTTATTTAGAACTGTCTCTCTTTACAGTTCAGAATCATGTTCTAGAGATGATCGTCTCTCAGTCTTGACTACAGAAAGCACCTACAAAGCCAGCCAGTGCTGTTCCCCACCCAAAAGGATAGGATAAAATAGGCACCATTTATTTAAATCATTCCTATCTGCAAATTGTTGTGTGACTATTTGGTACGTTGTGCAAATTTATTCCTATGATAAAAGCAAACACTGTAAACTATATATTATATCTTTGCTATTCATATCTTCAAAATATGAGCTGGCATACACAGTTTAGTAGCTATAGCAACACTGATAAATTTAAAATTAATGGTCCTTATTTGGTTCGTACGAATAGGTCAAGGACTGAACACTATGGAGCACAAGCAAGAAGAGAATTTTGAGGATTAACTACTAACTGACACTAAAATAGGTGCTGGAGTTGGTGGTGTTAACTTACTACATCCTGATAGCATTTGTCCCTGCACACAAGGAAGCCACTGGAGACTCAAAAGAAAATTTATTTCT
The DNA here is from genome assembly GCF_036013475.1 of Columba livia. NCBI lineage: Eukaryota > Metazoa > Chordata > Aves > Columbiformes > Columbidae > Columba > Columba livia. The sequence goes on from NC_088603.1 coordinate 4,243,865, forward strand.
CTTGAATATCAACTGCAAAGTATTAAATTCGTGATTTCCATGAAATGTCCAATTTCCTCTTATATTTGTCTTAACCTCTGAATGATTTTATTTCATTTTAATTGCCCTAAGGACCTTAAACCAGTCCCAGAACTGGGTTAGTAGTTTATAATAATGACTTGTTTGTCTCTACACATGGACAAATACTGACAGAAAACATGCACGTAGGAACTTGCTGTGACCCAAGGTATGCCTCCACCCTATTGCCAATACATGTAGTAGGCTTTTTATCAGAGAATTAAATACCCTAATATTGCCTCATGCTGAGCAAAGAGTGCCTTACAGTCCAGGAACACATACCTGAGTGGTTTCAGTTTGGACATTACACAGCTATTCTGAACTCACTTGGATCAATATGTAAACTGGCTTTAAATCAAAAGATCTAAGAAGTGGGTGAGAGGGCCTACAACTGTAAAACTAGCAAAGACTGCAGGTATGTGTGTTTTTTCTTAATTATACAGTACATCAGGAACAAGTTGCCATGAGCAACATCCATCTGTGTATAGGAGAATCAGTAGGGTGCTGAGTAGGACAGAAAAAATTCTGAATTTCAGGAGAGCTTCAGCTGACATTACAGGACAAAGGGGTAAAGCCTCAAGATAGATAAGCTTTGCCAGGATCTGACATAATTATTAACCAAGAAGAATAAGGTACTGCCAACTGGCAAACAAATGTGGGACGGGAATGCAACCAGTGCTTCACCTGGACTCAGTCCCAGCAGAAATGTTTTTCACCGAGCAGAAGCTACGAACCCTTCAGAGCCAGAATGTGTAAGGGTGTTGACAAAGAAATACAGACTAGCATGGACACTTCAAAGAGTTTCTCTATTATTTTCTGGAGAACATACCTAACAGATGATTGAGTACAATATGGGCGAGGAGGTCAGCCTCTTCTCCAGACACATTGGGCAAGAATCGTAGGATCACAGAATCATTTTGGTTGAAAGATCATGGAGTCCAACTGTTAACCCAACATTGTCACAAAACCATGTCCCTAAGAACCTCATCTATGCATCTTTTAAACACCTTGAAGGAAGGTGACTCCATTACTGCCCTGGGCAGCCTGTTCCAATACCTGACAGACCCTTCTGAGAAGAATTTTTTCTTAATATCCAACGTAAACCTGCCCTGGCACAACTTGGGGCCATTTCATCTCATCCTGTCACTTGTTACTTAGGAGAAGAGACCAACCCCCTCCATGCTTCAAGCTCCTTTCAGGCAGTTCAGAGATCAGAAGGTCTCCCCTCAGCTCCTGTTGTCCAGCTGAACCCCCCAGGTCCCTCAGCCGCTCCCATCACACTTGTGCTCCAGACCCTCACCAGCTCCGTTCCCTTCTCTCAACTCGCTCCAGCACCTCGAGGCCTTTCTTGGCGTGAGGGGCCCAAAACTGACCCAAGGATTCACGTTTTGGCCTCCCCAGTGCCCAGCACAGGGACGATCACTGCCCTGGGCCTGCTGGCCACACTATTTCATTACAATCCAAGAACCTTCGGTTGATTTTGGTGAACCTTAAATGTAACCCGTTCTCATCATTTTAAATGAGTCATGTGAATGACTTGGGATCCCTGTGCAAGCATGGAAAAGCTGCCTTAAGAACACAATGAAAGCGAAAAATAGAGAAAAATGTCTTTGCTTTTTTTACTGTTTGAAGAGTTCATTTATTTAAGGTATTTTTAATAAAGATTTATGCTCCATTTAGAAATATCAGTCCCTAAACTAACACAAATATGCGTTTTAATCCAAAAAAAAAGTAGATTTCTGTTACTTAGAAATTTGATAGATGTTTGTAGAAAGGATTTCCTAAGTATTGTTTGGAGAGAGATGAATATAATCTAGCAAATGAAAAGCAGAGGAAATCAACCACAGAAGGGCTTGGTAAGAGCTCCATTCATGTTTTGTTTGCAAAGAAATATACCATCAATTTTCTTGTATCTGGTTCAATACATTTCCCACACACCCGAAGACTTTCAAATTCAGTCTGGGCAGCTTGAGTTCATTCCATGATTTATCTCATACTACAGTAAACATCTATAACATGGTAGGTGAAGCACAACGTAAAAATTTTGTTTCTTAAAGCAAAAAGCATTTTGTTCATTGCCTTGATCATAACAGCAAGGTAGGTGGACTAATTCAGAAGTTCATATCTATACTGAATGCCCCTACGGCTGGATTCATTTGCTTAAAATAGGCATGTTGTTCCATTTGAGATAACCTGCTATATCCTCCTGGATGCACCACCTGCTTGCCAGAAGTCTCTGGGTCTCCCGTACGTCATATCTAGATAACCTGCTATATCCTTCTGGATGCCCCACCTGCTTGCCAGAAGTCTCTGGGTCTCCTGTACGTCCTATCTACTACTTGTCAGCCCCATGCAGATGCTGAATTTATCTATGAGGACTTTCAGGAGTCCTTAGATACCTATTATAGGCAACTCAATAACAACTTTAAAATGAATCAAGATGAATTCTGGGTTTCATAGGGTTTTCCTACCTTCTTAAAACTGAAGGCATAGGTCAAAACAGTTTGCATCTCTTCTCTGAGTGGCCTTGTATGTCTGCAACCTGTCGATGTGCATCCATTTTTTGAGGCTTTAGTTCCAGCCATTCCCCTTAAATTTCACCAGTGGAGTCTCTTTACTACAAATTAGTTATCTTAATGATACTGATAATGAGTTTATCCCACCCTTGAAGGAACTGGGCTTCTCTATGCTTCTCACGATAAAAGTCCCAAGATGTGGGAGGAGAAGTATTCTTTGCAGCCATAGAGTACGATTCTCAGGCAAAAAGAGGCTCTGCGATGTCGTTCTTTCTAACTATAGAGGGCTTAACCTTGGTGTGGAAGTAATTCATGTTTTCTCAAGATCCCTTCAAGAGTGTTATTGAGTAGTGTCCCTTCAAATGAGATATCAGAATACTTGCAGGCCTTCTATTTATTTATTTATTTATTTTGTGAAGAGGAGAGAGCTCTGTTATGTGCTCTCTGCTTCTTAGACCATGAAATTCAGCCTCCATGACTCATCATTCAGCTATTTCTATCAGTGTTAGGAAGCATTAATGCTTTTCAAACTGCTGAAGATGGGAGAGAGTGATCTTGCACCATGTAATCCTCTCTCACCTCTTGCTAGATTTTTGCTGATATAACATCTACCATAAGTTCTGAGGTTTGGAGAGGGGATTTTGAAGTTTATGTTTGTTGGTATGTTTGTTTGGCAGAATACATGTCTTCTTTAGAGCTGACACTTATCAGATCATAACTGACATTGTAATTTTTAGATTAATGCTTAATGCTCTTCTGCTTCCAGCTCATTCTTGATTCTTTGAAACTTAGGTTTCCCACTTTCCTGAGGTGATGAGATCTGTTGTTTTCTTCATTAAGGTATAACAAAATAATTCTGCCTTTCAGAATCTTGCTGGAAGGCAAGAGTCTGATGATTAAACTGTCTGACCATGCAAAAAATGCAAGAGGGAGCCAAGTTTGCATCACTGATCTATGGCAAAGGCTACTTCAGTCAACCAAACTGTGAATGAAGACTTGCTCATTTAAAGTGGGGTAGTGGGCAAAGTTGGTGGAGTGTAACACCAGCTGCCTCACTCCATTAGAAACTGCTGACTGTTGAAACTGATATGTCTTCTTCTGAACAAACAGCACTGAGGAGGACTTTTGACCTTTTATTCTGCTGTTATGTCTCTCACATACATTGCTTTAGGCCCTACCTATGGTTCATTTTTTTCTTGACAGATGGTCTGATACAGCCCTTAATTCTTAACAGCAAAGTAGCAATATATATTTCTACATCTTTGCTATTTTCTTTGAATTTATTTTACAGTACTTCAGAGTGCCAGAAGTATTGTTGTAAAATTGGTTTTAATAGTACCTCTGAAATCCCATGAACTGAAGTCAATCGAAGGAGAATATATGTGATATTTTATTGTGATGATAAAGAGTCTCTCCCAGGTTAAGCAATCTTTTTCACTACTATGCTCCTTCAGAAATTTAATTCTTTTCTGACTCTTCTGCAGCTTAACAAGGTGTTTCTATCTGTCATTTAATTCTTCCAATATCCTCTCCTTCTTTCAATTTTGACATACAAATGTTAATGAACTTCTGGTGGGATTTGAATAACATTTTGTTCAAATTTTAGAATTACATTAACAAATGCTTAAATACCAGCTAGAATTCATTGTCCATTTTCCTCCATGTTTACCAGTAACTGAGCAGAAATCTTCATCTCAATTTATATGGGCCACATCACCACATTGACAAGACTTCTGCAGTTGAAAATTGCCAGTCTAATTCTGGGCTGTGTATGTCTCAGCTACAAAGGAGAAGGTTGGTCAAGACAGTGTGTTAGGATGCTAACACATGCCTTATAACATCTTTCAGCCTGTTTCTATTCGTACCTTAGAGACTTTTGGGAAGTATGTGTCAGGAGAAATTCTAGTATTATGGTAGCTGAGCCTCTGAAACTTCATGGATGACAAACTCGTAGTCACAGTAACCACTCTGTTTCAGAGCAGTGGTTTGCATACAGGCACAGGTAACAACACCTCTTGGGATCTGTCCTTACGAAGTTGGTGAATGATTTGGAGAGGAAGCTGTATGAGAAGACGCTAAAGTCACTTGATTTGTTCAGCCTGGAGGAGATTGAAGGGAGAGCTCATGGCAGCTATAGCTCCTCACAAGGGGAGCAGGAGGGGCAGGGTTGAACTCTTCTCTTTAGTGACCAACGACAGAACCCAAGGGAATGGCAGGAAGATGTGCCAGGGGAGAGTCAGGTTGGACATGAGGAAAAGGTTCTTCACCCAGAGGGTGCTGGACACTGGAACAGGCTCCCCAGGGACCTGTCACGGCCCCAGGCCAGACAGTGTTCAGGAAGAAACCAGACAATGTCCTCAGACACACGGTGTGAACTGTGGGGTTGTCCTGTGCAGGGACAGGAGTTGGGCTCGATGATCCTTGTGGGTTCCTTCCAACTGAGGACGTTCTGTACAGAACATCTACTTATCCTTGCACTGCTGGAGGTCAATGTTCATAGCAATCCTTGCTTCTGATTTTTTCCTGGGTACATTTGCACAACACAATTCCTCCTTAGGTTGCTTTGTGGCGTGGTTAGCTAATGGTTTGAAACCATTCAAAATGTGCAAAAATCTTTGTGTGTTCTGTTAAAACAAGATGAGTCTGCTATTGATTGCATCTAGTGGGATGGGCACTCAAGTATAACAACAGGTAAAGCTCTTATCTGGGACTAGAACACACTGTACCGTCTATTAGTGCAGTTAAAAACACTTGCCACAGTTGGCTCATTCCCTTGAACTGTGATAGGAAAGGAGCTGAATCAATACATTTGACATATTTTCCATTACCACAGTAAGGTCAAAGTAATTGTCTATCCTCATGCATTCCTATGCTGCCAGACTGATGTAGCAGCAAAATATGTTGAATAATCAAAGTAGGTCTTCAGCTCAGTAAAATCATGTTATTGAGAGGGCAACAGCTAGTGGATAAAAATTAGCTAAACAAGAAAACAGCCAGCATAACACCAGCTTTGGATGATGTGCCACAGAAATTCCATTCCCAATTTATATGATTCATGTTTTGCTTGAGTGTCTACATAATATTTCAATATTCCTGAGCCTCTCACACACTTTGATGCCAATATTTTTTTTTGCTTGAGAAACATTAAAAAGCCAAAAACTTCTTCCTTTTTCATGGCGGAAGGCAGAAAACCAGTAATTGTTATGCTATGGAACCTAGAACATAATAGCCATCAATTTACTTGAACTTTTGTTGTTAGTATCTCTCAGTAAAGTTATTTTTTTTCTTTTTCTTCAGATTTTTAAATTTCCATTTAGTACATAGACAAAATGGAAAAAAAGAAAAAAGTAAGTAATAGTTTAAGGATATATTCAAATAACTGCTTTAGAGTGAAGTGTAGTTTGGTTAGTTTTTTCATGATAGAGAACTGCTGTTCTTTTGGTTCTAAGGGCTGTTGTGCCCATGATCAACACTTAGAAGTCTCGTCTCCTTGAGTGATGGGCTCACCATGAGATATGGAGAAATGTTGTTCATTTTCTGCTTTTTTTACTAATGACTTCCCAGTGACGTGCCTTGACAGTTTTGAATCTTTAAGGGAGACTTGGAGACAAGTATTGCATTAGGGACAGTAGGCTGTAGGTACCTCAGCCTATTGCAACAGGATCAAATCTTCTCTTCAAACCTTTGAACATCCACAGATCCACAGCTCTGACTTTTTCCTTGTGTCCCAACATCACTGAACATGGCAAGTATTGAGTGCTCCTGGTTTAGGAAAAAAGGAATGAAGGAAGGAAGGAAGGAAGGAAGGAAGGAAGGAAGGAAGGAAGGAAGGAAGGAGGGAAGGAGGGAAGGAGGACTATCTTCAATACGATACCCAGAAAATACTCTTGTTAAACTGGGATGATGTTCAGCTACTTGCCTCATCCAGAACACCACTGCTGTGTCATCTTTGTCTTGTCACCATTTCAGACCTGAAGACTTTTACCACATCAGCCAACTTCCTTTTAGGCCTGTTTAGAGTAACAGTTCAGCTGATCACATGTAGGTTCAGTTGCCTTCACATCTCAGACATCGGTGGCAGGTTGACACAGGACCTATGAGAAACCTAAACTTTTTTAAACACTGGGATACCCTACAGCAACTGATGTCTATATTTAGGCAACTGACTCCTGCTACTGTTTACCACTTGTCTAATTTTCAAATGAGGTGAACTGCTTTCTAAACTTCACTAATTCTACTGATTAAATATTTGTTGATTATAATGAGAGGTCAAACAACCAGGTCTCACCTGGACACCTGCATGTAGACACCTAAATTTCTTAATCTGCAAAGTGTATCTAACCCCTAAGCACTTGGGACCTATACTAGGGCAGGTGGTTCTCACCCTAAATACCTTTTTGAATCTGAATGTCTCATAAGAACTCAAGTGTCTTCTGGCAAGAAGTTCACTTATTTTTCCTTTTGTCTGTTTTCCGAAAGAAAAAAATAATGTTTTAAATTAAACCAATATAGTCATAAAATATCCCAATAAGCAATGCAATATAAAGTTCATCTTATTGCACACAAGGTTATTTCTTCCAAATGACTCACATTAGATTAATGTCAGGTTCTGTAAAGGAGGAAGATGCATTGCATACCCAATATACCCCCAAAATATTGTCACCCAATTGCCTTCCTTTGGGTCTGTCTCTGTCACTCTGTGTGTGTGGCATGCAGGGAGGCTGCTTTGACTGATGATCTTTATTCCAAAGGATGGTTCAGTCCATACTAACTTTTTTTCCATGCTGTTAGTTTTGGAATCAACAGAAAACAAGCAGTGGCATTATGTGGGGAAGGCCGTTCTTCCAATACATTTTCTCATTAAAAATGTTTTGTTGGAACCTTCAAGAAAGATTTGCAGTTTGGAATTCATCTGGTAAAATGTTGGAAGATTTAGCTGGTCATAAGGTAGACATCCAAAACATGTTCAATGAAGTACACCTTTAAGGTGCCTATTTCTTCCTACTGATTCCAGAAAGACTGACTCACTTTGTGGTTTGGTTACTGGAGGTATGTCCACTGCATACACCTACGAGGAGATGAGATAACTCCAGCTCTTCAATATCTTAGAATGACTTTATTCTAAACTAACTCCATCTCTAAAGTATCTCAGAATAACTTTATTCCAAACAACCTTTTTTTTTTTTTTTTTCATCATGGCCTTCATGTTTTTCCATTACTTTTAACAGAAAAAGTATATTTTTTCTTTTTTTTTTTTTCAATTTTCTGCATTTTCCTTGCTTTAAAGAAAATTGAATCTTGTGAGTCACAGACACTGACCTTGCTTTTGTGCTATTTCTCCTATACTCTGCTAGGAGCACTGGAACGATACTGAGCACAATTTATTCACCTAAGTTCCTACTTTTCATTGGCCATGTCAGCAGCAGTGCAGAAATGAATCCTTAAACTTGCTGTCCTCAAAGAGAACATACATTTTGGAGTCCTTGAACTTAAGTACACTTTTGTGTGTTGAGTGTGAGTTTCTCATAGGTCCCACAGGGGTGAGGCAGAAGAGACTGAGGAAGCTGAGATCTCAATCAGACCCAGTGAGAATGTCAGTAATTGAAAAGGGATATGCAGCTCTTTTTTTCATTCTGTGTAGTATGAAAAGTCCATTGTGATTGCCATGTCTTTTACCTTAGACTGTCTTGTCCAAGTTCTCAAAGATATGAGGTTTTTATAGGTACATTGATAATGAATCTGAATCTTGTGATGATGCTGTTAGGGAGGCCAAAATATAATAATAAGATAAAAGCAGAGTATAAAGTTATTTAAATGGCTAATTCTTAGTGAAGGGGAGAAGGGGGTTACTTCCCAGTGGAAATGTTATTTAATGTCACTGGTCATAGCAAACTGTTGTGGTTTTGCTGTTGGTGATTACGAACTGTGCAGATGTCCTGGGTTTATACACCAGATCAGACCCATACTGGTTAAAGTTTTGTTAGAACTTTATTAGGTGTGGTATTGTAACTCACCTTCAGATTGCTATAAGCAGAATATCTGTGTTTTTTTAGTGAAAACTATGCCATTTGCAAGAACACTCAGGCACACGTACACCCATGTCTGCACCATATTCCAACAGCTCCAAGTTAAGTCCTGTATCCCTAAAATTGTCCATGTAATGATGAATGAACATAAATCACTGCTTTGACAAGTGGGATAAAGAGCTTCCTCTGCGGAACATCAGAGCAGATGTCTTGGATTCCTTTTTTCATGCACTTACCTTCTTGTCCTAATTTTGAAAAGAAATTGAAGCACAATCAAGTGGAATCAACATAGTAAATAAATCATGCTCCATCCTTTATATAGCTTTTTCTACACAACAGTTTCACAGAGTCCTTGTGATAGTGCTATTTCAGGCATTTTTGCATCTTATGTAACATAGCAGTCCTACTGCTGACTTTGAAATGGATTGATTTTGACCTTCAAATAAACTACTAACAGTATACACCACAGATCCTCAACTATTTCTTCCACTGAGATTCAGTGTTTAGTCGTGGTCCAGATTTAAACATGCAAAGGAAAAAGTGGAGTCTCGCTTCCTCCAGGTGAATACTCAGCTGACACAAGCATCTTAATAGCAGAAAAATGTTGGAATTATAACCTTCCCCCCCACCATGCTATTTTCCTCCCATGTCATCAATTTTATTTGTGTGAAATACCCTGTGCAACGTAAAGAAAGATAAATTAAATTCATAACTTCATGCATCTACAGGTTGCTACTTCTTCCTTAGGGGTTAAATTCATAACATTGGTGTCTGAAATGAGCTGTTCAACTTATCTTGTCACCCCTGTCACCCTTTTTTGTCGAAAGAGAGAATAAGGCACCTCCAGGGGGCAATTCATATTACCCTAAGAGGAGCATCCTTTAGATTGAGTGGAAGACCTTCAGAAGATACCTGGTTCTCTCCTTTGGGGTCCTTAGCTCTGATTCAGGTGACAAAATACAGTCAGATGCTTTACTAACTGTAATTAATGCCTCAAGAACATAGACATTGTTACTGCAACTGCAAACTCCTGTGGTTTTAGAGGTTACCTCTGCTATAGGTAATGTGCTGTGTTTATTGCATCTATGAAGTGAAACATTATGAAGCCTAATTCTATGGAAAATAGCTTTTCTTCTGAATAAAAATTTTAAATTTTAGCCATAAAGACATTTCGCAGCCCAAATCTGATCTAAAAGGCGGCATTTTCCTGGTTCTCGTCTGTGAAATCTTAATAAAAGTTTTTGTATTGATCTAAATATGTTTCTTTGATAATTTCAGTGTTATGCTTCAACTTCTTTTTTTAATTTTTTTAATAAAATCGCTCAATTTATTTCTAAATATAATTCTGGCCCAAACTAGTCCAAAAATCTGGTAAGTACTTGCTTAAGGAGAGATTTGCTTTTGCTGCTTCAATTTTTTACATTATGGTTATTTTTTTCACATGCCTCAGGAAAGAACATGGTGTTCATCTGAAACTAAGATAGCCTGTGCCTGATTAAATCAAAGTATTTATATAGTAGTTCTTGTTATACTGTAAATTATTGTATGCATTTATTAATTTATTATTATTATTCTTCCAAGCTGAGATAACCTGCTGTACTTACTGATGATGCACTATAAATCATTCTGTTCTACATCCTAATATGTCAAAAGAAAACATACTGGGTGATAATAAACAAGTATCCACTTAACTCAAGGACATTTTACTGATGTAAAAACTATATTATAAATATATTATTATAAAGAAAATCTGTCCTGAAAAAAAAAAAAAAAAAACCAACAAGCTCCATAAGGTCATTTCAAGAGATATTTCAGGACAACTTTTTTTTTACTTGCAAGCTCACAAGAGGTCACTGTAACCATATAGCCTAAAAACTGAGCCCAAACTAAAGCATTTCATCTCATAACTCCTGGGGTGGTTGACAGAATTAGACTTCTCTGTCATGCAAAACCTCACAAAAACATTTGTGAGTTGGCATAGACTAATTAGGAAATCAATTATAAGCAACATGATTGATGGAGGCAAAACAGAAACACCTGTATGACACACTGGAAAAGATTGTTCTGATTGTGAACGACCACATGGACAGAAAGGTGCACACTGATGGAAAAAGATTGATTTATTTGTCTATTTGTTGTACTAATGCTAAACTAGCAAACCAAATAGGGCTAGGTTTTATGGTTAGGCTTCAGGGTTAGCTTGAGCATTGCTGTGTGATGACAAATACTGTTAATTTCTGATCCTTCTTCCTGGGATGGCTTTACCTGGTACCAACCCACTTATTCCCAGGCTACACCTGGTGATGTTCTGAGGAGCAGCAGAGTCCTTGATGTGTTCCCAGCAGGCAGGATGGATGACGTGACCACAATACTTTGGGGGGAAAAACTGAATTCAGGCCGGTTCTCTACAACTACCTGAAAGGAGGTTGGAGCATGGGGGGTGTTGGTCTCTTCTCCCAAGTAACAAGCAACAAGATGAGAGGAAGTGGCCTCCAGTTGCACCAGGGATTGGGAACTAGGAAAAATTTCTTCCCTGAAAGGGCTGTCGGGCATTGGAACAGACTGCACAGGGCAGTGTTGGAGTCTCCATCCATGGAGGGGTTAAACAGACCTGTAGATGCTGTTCTTAGGGACGTGGTTTGGTGGTGGACTTGGCAATGTTAGGTTAACAGTTGGACTTGATGATCTTAAAGGTCTTTTCTAACCAAAATGATTCTATGACATAGAAACCATGATATGCTATCTACTTTCAAGGCCAGAGAAAGATACCTGACCTATTTTATTATTTACTTCTGTAGTTATAGTCTATGGATCCTTCTCTCACATCCAGCTGTGAGTGATTTGGTGTGTTATTGCAAGGTCAGTGTCATGGTGATGCTAATTGAATCTCACAAAGTCTTGCTCATGCCATTTCTAGCCCTTCTTCTCAATGCGTTAACTTAAGTGCAAGCTGTGGGGTGTTCGGCATTTATAACTTCGTAGGCATTCTGGATATTTGTTATGTGCCCAGGCTGTCCAAGAGGCCTGCATTCAAGAAAACTGCCACTTTCATGATAAATGGAATAAAGATGTGGATTTGTATGACATTGAATGGTTTGTATGACAGTAGAAAGGCTTATTTTCTGCAGGTGTATGGGACCACAAACAGTCACAAAGGAATGTATAGTCTCCCACAGTCTCTACAACCATGGTCTGTTGCTTTTATAAGTCATGAAGAGCATCTCATGTAGTCTGTAAAATAAATGTGGCAGAATGAAGTGGTTGACAACGAGAGTGGGAGTGGCTTTGCGTTTGTGATTATGTATTTCTCAGTGAAAATCAGCTAGTCTTCAAAAGCTCTCCCCAGTAAAATATCTGCCAGAGGCCTTACTTAGAGAGATGCTCCCTCTATATCTTTGTGTCCGCCATCCCTCAGGATTTTTCTCCTGAGCAGCAGCTTCTCTGATCACCCTCAGAGCTACATCCATGGTTGAAAGGGGAAGAAAAGTCCCATTGCTCACACGCTTTAAACTTTCGAGAAACTCTCAGCGCTGTGGGAGCCATCCAAGAAGCAAACATTACGTTCAGCTTCTCTGACCTTCTTACCATGAACTGCATCAGCCTCTCTCATTTCTTTGGTATGCATTACGTGTATGGAGTTAAATTAAAACACAGAAAATTTTAATGAATGCTTCATCAGTTCCTTGCAGCCAGGATTCAAACTACCGCTCTGCATTCCTTTGCTACGTGTAAAACTGTGTTTGCTTTTCCTCTCTGTGTAGAGAAGATGAAGTGATTCAAAAAAAGCAAAAAGTCCTGCAGAGGGGCCAGCTGATAAACGTGGAGAAACAGATGGATTTGATTACTCTTTTTGTCTTTTAGTCATAGTTTTAATGAAGAGAAGGTAGTCATCTGGGAACAATCATGGTTCATTATTCCAGCAGTAGGTTTAAGAGTGTTGGTATCACCTGTGGTGCATTACACTAATACCCTTGAGTTGTAGTTGACTGTTCACTCCCTTTCCTCACCGTTTCTCCTTTCCAGCCCTGTTTTACTCCATGCTTTGTGAGGTGTATGGGCAAAAAGAGGGAGAAAGAGGAGAAATGCTGAGAATGGAGTTGGAAAAAGGCTGCAAGGTAAGGGGGTGCAGATGGTGTGCTTTAAATTCAAAACAAAAGGTGAAAGAAAGAGGCTTGAATGAAATAAAATCCATCACGGGGTGTTTGATCACCTACCACGGGTGACTTGCCAAGCCAGAGGGTGGGAATTGATACTGTAATGTTTTAGTAGAAGTAAAGTTTTCTGAAAGCACTATGAGAACTAATGAAATTAAAGAGTATTAAAGCTTCAAACAGCCATGATGAGGAAGAAGAAACATCTACATCTGGGCTTAGTGGAGCTAAGACAGACAGAATTTAAATGTTTTTGAGGTGAGGAAAAGCACTGGGATTTAGCAAGTGAAGTGGATTAACAGAGGAGAGGCTGATCTTGGTAGAGTCTGTGTGACAAAGTTGAGGACAAAACCAGAAGGGCTTAGACAAGATTATGTATAACTGTGACAGTCATCCTAAACCGTGAAGGAATTGAGCTTGTCTCTGTTAGACAAATTTTGAATCTTAATATACACATGTGTATACTTCAAGCAGCTTGAAAGCTAGTGTAGTTAAAACTATATTGGATTGCAAATTGATGTGAGGTTATTCCAATTAAACCACAGAATTTGAAGGTGAAACACTAATGCATTAACAAAATGAGTAAGAAACAAGAAAAGACACATTTTACATTTAAAAATCTTCCCATAGATGGGTATATTGCAAATGCCAAATCAGCCTCGTTTAAACTGTTACCAGGAGGGTGAAGACTGATATCTCTGTTGTTCAGATAGGGAAGCTGAAGCACAGAGAAAGCAAATAATTCTGTAAGAAAACACTGGCAGACATCAGGAAGTCTAACTTAACTTTTCTCACCACTAGACCCATTTCTTCCTTGGACTCAAGAGTGAACTGAAATTGTAACATATTCCTGGTTTTATTTTTAGTTTGTACATTTTGTATGTGTGTAAAATTTCTCTTTGTTGTTGTTTCGAGTGAGTTGAAAGAGGTAAGAAGAAATTGTTTACATGTTTAGTGATATATTTTTCAGGACAGTTAAGTATCTGCTTTTTCTCTCTCAAAAGTATTATCTATTCCCCCTTACAATGAGCTTAATTATATGGTAGGAGATCAAATATTATTCTGATGCATTATGTCTCTGTGGGTCTCTTGAGAACATCAAGATGTTAATACTGAGCAATATATATAACTAACAAAAACAGTAAATGCAGAACATTTGCTCTATTTCTTCCCAGCTAAAAAGTTGTACATATTTTCTTTAAACAGGAACAGAATTTGAAAACTCTGCCAAAACTCCAAGCTTAAAGGTAAATATTAGAATCAGAGTACAAATAAGGATAATACTTTTTGGTTTTATAGCACCTTTCATCCTAGTGTTTCAAAACATCTCATTGATATTGATCAAAGCTTTTTTTATGTCTAAAACATGTCAGTACCGTTTTCCCATCACAATGTAAGTGGTCAAAAGCAGACAGAATGGAAAAAGTACTTTCTGCATTTTGTTTCTAACTGCTGAAAAAGAGAAATCAAAATAAAATATTTTAATCAGATAAGATGAAGCTCATTCATGTTCTTTTTCCATCCTGATTCCAGCTGTTACTCAGCCCCTGTGACCAAAAGTTTCTGCCCTTTCCATTGCTTGTGTAAATCATTCCTTAACCAGTTTTATTGAAATTGATGCCATTAGCATTAATGTTTTCCATAAGATGTCTTTCCTAAACAGATTCATTTTGACTATGGAGGACTGAACATGATTATACAAATAGTTAGATTGATGAATATGTAGGTACAGTACTCTCTAGAATAAACTACAAGCAGTATATAAGTCTGTGCATAATCCAGTCAATTAAAACAAAACAGAAATTTAGAAGATGACCTAATGCCATTTGCATATCCTTGTATTATCTAGACATTCATATTTTGTTGTATGAGCTCAAAAGCCAAAGAGGTTTTTAAAAGTTTTCAGAAACAGAAGACAGATTTAAGGAGAGCAGTACAGGAGCCAAGAGAGCTTTAAACTGAAATATTTCTTGCCACTGCAAAACTTAAACCAAAACAAAATGTAGGAAGGCAGAAAGAAATCTTCATTATCCAGGAATATAATACAGATAGTGTCATTACTCCTACAACTGGCAGGAGAATTCCAATAAAGCTTTGAGAGTTAAGGCATTTTCTTGCTGTATTTCAATTGAATTCTAAGAAAACAAGTTATCTTGTGGGAATTAAATGCAAATGAGCCTTGAAAAATTGCTCTTTCCAACCCCCCCCATGAACAGTTTCTAGAAAGCTTTAAAAATGACACAGGTGTTTAAAAAAACCTAAGATTTAATTATCTGAGATTTGGAAAGTTACTCATGATTCTCAGAGAGAATGAGAAGCAATATGGTCATTCCATGTTAATGTGTAAAGTGATTTATAAGGAGAGCAGTAATGAATGTTGTCACTTCTAAATGAAATAAGGCACTTGTAAAGAACATTGATCTTCCTTCCCCCCCCCAGGATTTAGATGGATGAAGATTGCAATATCAGCAAGTTCAACTAAGTTAACACTGTGTGTTACAAACTCTTCCTCAAAGATATTTCTCCGTCTTCTATATAAACTAGCAATTTTTCTTTTTGCTTTGTAATCTACAGGGTGTTTCAAAAAGATGGACACAATTTAAAAACTATAGTGATTTCAAATTGGGTCCATCTTTTTGATACACCCCGTATTTAAAGTTTGATCCTTACCCTGTCCCAAAGGCAAGTGCACACGCAAGGAAAGCAGAGGAAACTAGGAATCATTAATATGAATATCATCTAGTGCAAGGTGGCAATTAGGTTATAATTTTATTCTTTTTATAAATAATACCATGCTGTTGCTTAAAAATAATTAATAGGAGTTTATCACAAGCCCTGCCATCTAAAACAAAGTATTCTGCAGTCATTTCTCTGTTACCTGTGGTTACCCAGTTGACAGATCAATGTGACAAAAACCTACCCAGGAACTTCGGCAGTGCTTCTCTCAGTATAACCCACTACTTATTGTTGATGTTTCAAAGTAGTTTGAATAACAAAATCAACAGCAATTTTAATAAATGTGGTATTCTTGACCAAAAAAAAAAAAAGTAAAATGAATTCTGGATGTAGTAACAATAAGCAATGAGCAAATGCTCTTCTGAGACAGGGAGATGAAATTAGTTTAGAAAATTAAACAGATTAGTATGCAAAATATATCTGCTGCTTTGTCTATTAAGGAGGGTCAAACTTAATGACATTTGCATATTAATCTTTACTTCTTTAATTAAGTAGAATCAAAATATACAAGATCAATATCCTACTCTTTATCTCTAGATCTCAGAGAGAAAATAATGTTGCTGCTAGAATAATGGCAAAAACAGTCTTCACCAGGAAAAGGATTAAGGTGTCTGGGAAGTCTGTGAGGTTAAAAAAGCAAATAATTTGTCTAGTAGGTTGCAGTTGAATATGATCAGGTATCTGTGGACACCTAGGCATTTGTTTGACTAAATAAGCACGTCCCCTCCACCTCCCAAGGAAGAGGATGGTGATAATCAACTGAACATTTTACCTGGGACATTGATGGGCACCAAAATCACTCCAAGGAGCATGTTAACATTAAAAGGGTATAGAGTATCACACACAAGTTCTTGATCCTGTGCCATGATCCCATTTGAAGAGCTAAGAACTATTCCATTTCCTAAGAATTCTAGAATTTTACCCAAGCACAACAACATCTTTCTGGGGAAGAACCCAGTGCTGTCCAGTGTAAAAGTGAACAAATTGCTGTGATTTCTCTAGATGTCAAAAGGCACTTGACAGAATTGGTCAGAATTAGAGTACATATAATATGGATTTAGTTCTTATTTTTCTTTCATACGTAGATCAAGACAGCAAAATTGTCTGGATATTTCTATGATAAAAATAAATTAGTTCCCCTTTATAGTGTCTTAAGAAGAGGACCTTACCAAGGCTTCCTGCCTTCCTAGTTCTTTCTATTTATTTACTGATGCTTCACAAATACAAGGCAAATCCGACCTGCTGAATAGCAAGAATACAAGTGGTGAATGAAAACTAGGAGCTGCCATAGGCACATGTAATAATTCTGCTGCATGTGACTACTTATATTTCACCAGGTTAAAGCATTAGAGCTCTACCAGAACACAGTTAAATGTTGTTTGGACTGATACAAGTGCTTCTGCCATGACGTGACAGTTCTAGACCTTCAACTTGTAGAGAAGAGTGGAGATCTGTGGAAATGACCTAAATCTTCTTGGGGTCCTCTCAAGGGTGATGACAACGAGCTCCAGAATGACAGAAGTGCTCATGAATTTTTCTCCAAAGAGGGCTGAAAGGGTCCTCAGACTTGATGAAGATTTAATGTTAGAAACGGAAGTGATCAAAACAGGGGTTGAATGTTGTAATTAGTTTAGTGCTTCACAAGTGGCTCAAATCCAGGCACAGCAGAGTAATCACCGGATCTCCGGGAACATACAAAAGATCAGTGAGTTTTAACCAACTCACTGTGCTTCTCTCCATCTTTAATCCAAACTTGCCATATCAGATGGGAATGGTCTTTATGGAGATACCCACCTCTCAACAGATCCATCTTAACTCAGTCAGATTTTCAACTCTTTTCCCCAAGATTTCCTTTTTTTTTTTTTCTCTCATATTTGTATGCTCATTTCTCTCACCTTAAAATCCTAAGCATAATGCATTCTCCTCTAGTAGCTCCAACATTTTTTTCCTCTCTCTCCCTTCAACCCCACTGTCCTCTCAGCTCACTCTGTTAAGCTTGTCTTGGCCTATTTCCATACAAATCCATTTCTCCTGCATCCCATCTCCCAAGTTTTTCCTCTTTTCGGGGATTCACACGCAATAAACCCTAAAAAAGCTTTACAAATTCCCATTAATGTATCTAGCAGTGCCCTGACCTAAAAATAACTATTGCGATTTTCAAAGGCACAAAATGAACTTTCTACTCAGGGGCTTTAGTTAGGAGCTTGCTATGTTTATATGCTCACTTTGCCTGCAAAACGTTTTAGTTTATGACCTTAAGTTTTACCATCCATGATGAAACCCAAGTTTTTGTTTGTTTGCTTGCTTTATTGTTTGATTTGTTCATTTGCCTTTAAAGAAAGGAACAATTAATACTCCTTTCACAGTTCCAGGCAGCCTCTTGAGTATTCATGTTTTCCAGATATGAAAATAATTTCTCATATAGTTAATTAAAACAAAAGGAAATCAAAGGTCAAGAGCCAAGCATCTATTTATAACATTCTGTTTCTCTCTGTTTGCAGAGAGAGAACACAATTATAATGACTGGTTTTTAATAAATTTGATTATAGTGTTAGCAAACTGATGACTCCTGACACTCAAAGTCCTTGAACAAGCCCTCAAAAAATGAATTCTGTGAGAAGACCCTAAAGAAAAATTTTGCTGATGTTTTCACAACTCCAGAATTTCAGCACACATTATAAGTGCTCTTCAAATTGACTTGATGGTGCACTTCAAATCTTGACTTACAAAGAAAGAACAGTTTGTCTCTTGTCTTTGTTTTCTCCTTGACTCCAGAGTTTCTCATGGTGATGTGCCTGCTTTATCACTTGTCTTCCCTCAATCTTTAGAGTCCCGTCCCAGAAACTCCAGCCAAGATTTTCTGTTCTTCCTCACTACCTTCCACCATCCCTTTCAATTCATTCTTATAAGATGGTTGGTTCTGTAGTGCTGTTGACACTGTGTGTGGGAGTCTCATCTAGTAATCACTTGGAGACATATAGTTTTAGCTCGCTTGTTCACTTCTAAACTTGTTAATTATCTCAAAGAATTGCTTGAGTGTTTTTGCTTGGACTTCTGAATTATGGGGCTGGCCTTCAGTTCTCTGAAAGTATAATAATTTTTACCTCTATTTTACCTCTAGTTGGGGTTTCACTGTGAAGGAGAGAGAAAGGGTAACTTTTTTGCTACAGGTCTTTATTCCTTAACATCTCAATTGAGAGAGAGAAGAAGAAAAGCTACCATAGTCATGTGGTTAAATTAACATGGGCTCTTGCATTTCATGGGTCTTTGCTCGGTGTGTCATTGAAGAGGTGCCCACTGACCTCATGGGATCTTTTCACAAAATTCACCTAACTAAATCTTGGCTACAGAAATACATTATTCATAATGTTAGATCAGATTTTAATTACTTCCTAGAACTTAATTCCTTATCATCTCCCAGGAAAGTTGTTCAGAGTTGTTCAGTTGTTCAGAGGAACATTCTTTTTTTGAACGTAAAATGCCAGGACTTTCTTTTCAAAACTCCAGCACCTTTGGTATAGCCCCAAAGGCATTTCCTGAGACTCTTCAGTGATCCAAATTTCCAGGAAAGTCAGTGAACAGGAAAGTTATGTATAAGTTGTTAATAAATCTTGAGTTCTGCACATCTGTGCCTTGTAAATAAAATTAAAGACAAATAAGGATCTTCTTGTCACAACTTAATATAGAACACTGTCACACTGCAGTAAATCACTCATATGTGCAGTGATTAGAACTGTGTTTTAAAATAATTTCAGACACCTACAGTAAGTAATAAGGCTTTTCAGTGGTGTTTATGTTAGCATACATCCTGCAGCCTTCCCATTTCCTTTGCAGGATTGCTTGTAGGGGACCTACAGAAAATTACATGGATCAGTTGACACTCTTCTTTTGCCTTGCTGCTCATGAATTTGAGACACAGGCTCATCTACACTGCACACAAGCTCCTGGGCTCCCTGCCTGGACTAACCAGCAAGTTCCCTTCAGGAAAATATCCATAAACTGTTGGCAAGATAAACCTAACCAGACAATAAGCTTCAAATAGTTATAGACGTGAACTATGTCTAGTTTTGAAGTCCCTCAAAACTATCCCCGCAATATTTGTACATTCAAAGACTTCTTCTCCCACTCATAAACATGCCTGCAGTGGATCAAGGAATGAAATATGCCCTCATTGCCATGCTATGAAAACAGAGCTCTGGTGAATTGCAACATTATGCTCTGACATAAAGGAAACACCTGCAAAAAACCCCAGTAATTCCATTCCACTTCAGTGCCTCTCTAAACCATTTCTATTCATGCCTCTCCCCACCTTCCTCTCCCCCTAAACATTTGATAACGCCTCGTGTACTCCCAAGATGCTCTTTCTCTTAATCCTACTACAAGACCCACATCCACCCCACTAGTAGCCCTTTCTCAGTCTGTGGGGTGCTCCAGGGAGCCTCTTGGCTGGCTCATGGTGATGGGTGTCATGCTGGACCATGGGGTGACCTTCATCCAGCAGCTCTGGTAGAGCCAGGACAGGAGGTCCCTTGGCTCTGGATGGGTGATGGATGGTCCTCTGTCTGTTGTGCTCCTCTGTGATCATGGGGCCTTTCATCACACAACCTAACAGCATGAGATGTGGTAGGAGTATCAGATTGAAGGGTCCATATCAGCAGCTTGTCAGCCACAAAGAAGCAAGGAGAAAATATTTAACTTAAGGATGAAGTTTCTTCTGCATGCATACAAGTCCGGAGTGAACAAATTCCTCACTCTGACACCACAAACTTCAAAACTTTTGTGCAGAAAACCAAAACTGGCAAGAAAAATTTGCGTGAGACTGATTCACTGTTATGTGGCAACTATAGTAATAAAGCAAAATTGATATATTTACCTTGGAAGATGTAATCATGACAATAAGAAAACTGTGTTTTGTGGAGATATTTTCTCTTCGGTCTTCATCAACCATTGAAAATACGCAGGCAGAACCACTTTACTGTGGGTTTTGTTTGTTTGGTTTTTTGTTCATTTTGGTTTGGTTTTGGGTTTTTATGTTTGGTTTTGGTTTGGTTGGTTGGTTGGTTTTGCTTTTTCTTTTAATTTTTGCTTTTTATTGTTTTATTGCTGCATTCTGGAATGGGAACTATTTTAAAAATTCTATTAAATAAGCAAAAGTAGGAAGGGAAAGGGAAAAGGGAGAAGGAGAGGAAAAGGAAAGGTGGGTGTTGAAATAATAACAAAAAACACTTTAGATTTTTTTCAAGAAATACTTTTAAATTCTAAAAAGAAAAAAAAGAAAGCTTTTTGGGGGATTAAAAAAGCATAAATCTCTCTATTTGGAACGTTATACTTTGTGAGTGCTTATACCTTCCTCCAACACTGCATGACTCTCCCTTGCCATCTGTGACAACCTGAATACGTTAATTGTCCCCTGGCTGTGCTATAGCACAATGCAAGAAGTCAGCTTAGGGTCATCATAGACCACCTGATTCTCTTCTCATCAAAACTGAAGGCAGACAGACTTGTTACCCTGAAAAAGGAAAACAAAACGGGCAACTGAACAAGAGCAGGTAAGAAGAGGAGTCAAAAATAGCCATTTTTAGAAAAAAAATTTCAAACAGAAGTTGTTACACTTTGTTCAGCTCCACAGAAAGTCCCTTCTTTTTTAGGAACTGAAAGAAAACAAGTGTCTTAGAGAAAGAAAGATAAAACTGTGAGGTAACTGCACACATTTTCAGGTTAAGATGTCTTCAACCTGTCTTCTATCACAACTGCTTTTTAGTAGTTGTTAGGGATGTGGGAATGTCTTTGTGGCTGCTAAAAATAAAGACGACTCTTGCAGTAATGGAATGAAATGCCATGTAATCCATTTTTGTCTGTGTTTTAAAGTGCTCTGTATTTAGCACTCTTAAGTCATAGTTGAGATCTTACATAAGAAGTAGGTAGAAACAGAAACCCTTTTTCTTTGGACCAATTTCTGTGAGAAAAATGTTTTTTGAAAACCAGGAAGAATATTTTCAATTTTGAATACAACAAAAATTCTTTAACATTTTCATCCAGAATTACTGCAGTGTTCAAAATATTATTTATATTAGTATGACATAAAATAATATACACTGCGTATAAAATGGATACAGTATATAAGTTTATATTTATAAAAATAACCAAGAGGTAACAGTTAAAATGAAACATAAACATTTTGACATTGTAGAAAGAGTTGATTCAAAATTATTGCCTTTGCCATTTTCTCCTTGCATTTCACTTTTTGTCAACTCTGTGCTAGTTCCATGAAATGTTTGGATTTGATTCAAATTTTCTCTTTTGATTAAAAGTGTTTTATTGGATACTTTTCAGGAATATCAGCATCCCCATTCAGTGGAAAAAAAACAAAAGTAAGGATTGTCCATTAGTTGAGTATTTGTTTTTTCAGGCCTATATCTGCAGAAAGTTCCACCTGGTCCTTGCTCAGGGATCCCAGGGTCCTTTACACCCTTCCCACCATCTCGTTTCTCTTTGTTCACATAACAGTGTCCTGTAGATGGTCTGTACAGCAGATCACAATTTTTCAGACTAAAATGTAAGCTCTTAGATTCAGAGCTTTTGTTATACTTACCCAAATCCCTATGAAACCCTTTTTTTTCTGAGACATTGATCAGAAATCTTTAATAACAGCTAAAATGGCTAAAAAAGTAAGAGAAATTGTTTCACCCCTGAAAATGGATGACCTCGTCTTTGCAGGAGGTGTCTCTTTTCTCTGTCTATACAGGAAGAGTAGGTGATTTAAAATGGCCAAGGAATGTAATTTTCAGATGACCGAGGTAAGGGGAAATAAATTTAACCCTTACAGTACAGTTTCTAAATATTTCTTCTGCTGCAAGGATGCTAATTTCAATATTGCAATATTGGTTTTAGGGTTTTTTTGAGGAGAGGACTTTTTCTGTTTAGTTTTTTAAGTCTTTGTTAAGGTGAGATGAAGTTTTTCTTCGCTTACGAAGATTCATCTTTTTTTTTTTCTGGAGTGTAAAACCTCTTTAACTAATATTTCTATGAAAAACGGTGTGGTGGTGTTGACAGACAGCCAAGGGGAAAGCAGAGAAGAGTGCTTTATTTCTTAAATTTCCAGTTTTATGTTGGAGTGTTAAAGTTATCAGTATGATTTATTTTGGTATTTCCTGTGTTTCCTGCATTGAAAGAGTATATCTTGTGCTGTTGAGAGCTAAGGAAAGTTACATGGTTTTCATCCTGTACCAAATGATGAAATCCAGTTTTAGCAGATGAGAAACAATACCTTGATTTGATCTGAAGAACATAAGAGACCCAGAAGACTGTCTGTTTCTCCTTGTGCAGCCCAAGATGCTGTCGGCCTTTTATTGCCATAAGCACACATTTCAGGATCATGGTCATCTCATCATCCACCAGGACTATGAGGGACTTTTCTTCTTTTCCATCTTGTTTGCCCCTGGACCATCCTTTTGCATGGAGTCATTTCTCATTGGGGATTAAAAGAAAATATAGAAAGCTCACTTTGAATTTATTATATATTCAGGACAAGGTGTTGACAGAGGTTGAACTGCTTCCAAAAGGCTGTGTTCTTCTTTTTTTCTTTTTATCCCTCAGGAAATGTCATGTTTCACTTTGCAGGCAAAATTACATTGCGGAGAAGTGACATCCATCATTTTGTGCCCTCTACAACTCAGTTTGAGCCATGTAGAGTGTATCTGTAACACCTGTGTGCCTTAAAATATGACTCATCTTCACTCAGGCAAATGGCATCAAATGGTAAAATATCTGAAATGCGCTTCCCTCTGCTCTCTTGTGGGCATACCAGGAATTTTATTTATCAAGAGTTATAAATTAGCCAGTAGAAACAACAGCTGATTATTCTGTTAAGGTATTGGGTGTGGGGATTTGGGTGAAATCTACTCAAAAATAACACAAAAGCAAAAAAAAAATCTCTAAAAAAAAAAAAAAAAAAGCAATAAGGTTCTCTAAACTTGAGAGAAACAGGATGTTGCAAATATAGGCTTGCCTGAGGCAAAAACATGAACATATTCCACTCTTTTTAGAATTTAGCCAATTCCTTTGAACAAAATCCGTAGAATGAAAGGGTTATGTGAGGCTTTGTTTATGCAGGTTACATGACCCAGGCCTGCTACAAACATTGCTTACTTTTAAGACTGAACTCCTGAAACAAAGTTTGTTGATGACAGCAAATTGAGGGCGTCCAGTCACGATGCTTAAGGGCAAGGCTTTCCTTCAAAGGGATATGGACAAGCTACAGGAACTGATTGACAGGAATCTCCTGAAATTCAAGAGGACAAAATGCATTTAAAAATTCATACATTAGATCAGAAAATGTTCCAAAGGGGGAGAGGAAGGAACTTTTCCCCTAGGAGGACAGTCACAAAGGAGAACAGGTTACCCAGAGAGGTTTTGCAGTCTCCAACCTTTAAGGTTTTCAAGACTGGACTGGATGAAACCCTGAGCAGCCTGATCTGACCCTGTAGTCAATGCTACCTCGAGCAAGAGGTTGGACTAGAGACCTGCAGAGGTCATTTCCCATGAATTGTTCTATGAGTCTAAATACTGACATTCATATAGTTCTAAATGGTGGAATTAGAATATTTGAAGTGTGTATAACCCAGAAGTCATCTGTAAGAAAAACAATAACAGCAATGTGCTTTATATATCCGTAACTGCACTCATGTATATATACACACAAACATACGCAACTATAACACATGCTAAATTTATACATATACATATAGATACGTATACACACACAGACATACTTATATATGAATATGCTGACCTAATTTTCCTTGGCAAACTACATCTGTTTCCCCAAAACTTGACTTCCCTCTTCCAACAGCTGTTTCTTATTTGCCCCATCTTTCTGTAGGTATTTATCTGAGGGAGCTGTATCTATAAAGATGAGTGCTATATAATGACTTCTATTCAAATAAGGTGCTTTTGAACAGTTGTGACATCTGAGAAGCAAACCTTGGAAAAGGTTAGGCCCTCACTGCTGTCTCCAGGCAAAATTTAAAAATAGAAAATACTGATCACACACATACCCTGATGGGCATCCTTTTATCCCTCAAAATCTGTTTTTTGCAATCCATATATCTTTCTATGTGTCATCTGCCATTGACCTGGTATTCTGCAAAACCTGAGTCTCCTCAAGACCCCAGAATTCATAGTCTCTGGCATGTCTCAGTGCAGCAGGGGGTTAATTATCCTTCTATTCAGGGGCAGAAAAGACCGAGATCTTCATGATAATTTCTGCATCTGTTCCTCTTGGCTTTTGTGTATTCCAGCAGGAAACAAGCTCTTACATACATTTCAGAGACTGGATCTAAGCAATCTGCTAGAAATCAGAGACAATATGTATGAAGCTAAAGAAAAAATCATTAGTCTTCCCCACAGCAACTAGATTACCCCTTTTCTGTTTCTCAGAATTACCTAAGTTTTAAGACTGTCTTGATCTAGTCCATTTTACATAATATCAGATTCATTTTTGATTCGTTTGCTTCAAGCTCTTTTAATCTTTGACAAAAATTGTTCCAGTCTGCGAATGGGATAGATCATCACTAAATGGAAATCTGAGGAGGGTCATGAAGCATTGCCTTCACTATTTAATGCAACATCTAAAAAGGGACTTATAAGAGATTACAAGCCTCCTCTGTGCATTAAGCAGAAAGAAGTATTCTGTTTCTAGGGTAGTTTTTTGATCAGAATTTTTCATTCCATACGAATGTGTGTGTGTTTAAGCCATTTTGCTTTTCAATGCACAGAGACACACCTCTTTATTTTATTCTTCATGCCTGAGTGAGTTTCACCTTCCACATGAACTTTCATACCATCTCGTCTCTCACTTGATTCAAAGAAAAGCAGAGCACTGATCCTAGCAACACATAATGCACCAAAATTGCAGAAGTTAGCAGCTATTGCACAATATTGGGATGGAATCTGCCTGATAATGGTTCTCTTTGTTTTCAGGGGTTTTCTTTGTGGAGTCTGGGCCAGCATTTGACACCTTTGGAAAACTGAGTGACAAGTTACTTGAGTGACCCTGCAGAAACCGAAGGAACTCTCTGTGGAAGAGATTCTGCTCCAAGAGAGTAGAGGCAAAGCTATTTTGACCTCTGAAACTGTGCAAGAGCATATCCTACCAGTTAACATTTAGGCAGAGAGATGGCTTAAGAGCTCACAGTAGATTGAGGGATAGATCATTTGCCACTGTTTGGGACTAGTTCTCTTCTTTGTCATTTTCTGTGTATTCCTGTTGAGTGGCCTTTAGCTGCTACCAAGAAACGCTATATCTGATGGGTGTTCACCCATGGGCGGAGGTGATGACATTCCCCTGTTTCATATGTGAGTGTGCGTACTTCTCTGTGCCGCAGGCAGGGAAAGGAAATAGTTTTCATATTTCAGCCTAGCTTGCACCTTTATCTAGTATGTCACTTTATTACTACTGTTTTCTCCTACTGTTTGTAGGAAACTTTCATCCTGGGCCCTGCAAGGATGGAGCTTGACTGTGTTTTGAGTGTGGTGCTGGACCAAATGATCTTCAGAGGTCACTTTAAACCTAAATCAGTCTATGTTTATGCCTTGAAGCTCTGTCAGGAATATAAAAGATGTAAAGCGGGATAGTAATTTGTACAAGGCATTCCTGAGACGGTGCTTTGTGGGTGCTAAGTTGCTAATATTTAGACTAAAGTGAGTCATGTGCCTATCCCCCAAAATGGAGACATCACTGCACTTAGACAGAGGTAATGGGAGGGGAAGGGGAAAAGAGGAGAGTGATACAACCCTGTATACAAGCTTTCTTGCCTTGCCTAGTAAAGCGAGAGCTTGAGGAGTCCCTGTCTCTGGAGATATTCAAAACCCACCTGGACATGATCCTGTGCAGCCTTCTCTAGGTGAACCTGCTTTAGGTGTGAGGGTGGACTAGATGATCTCCAGAGGTCCCTTCCAATCCTGACACATGTTTCTATGATTCTCTGAAAGCACCCCTCAGTTAATTTAATTTCTGTGAGACTGGAGCCTAAATCTAGTTGTTGACCCCATGTATGCTTCAGTTTGGTTTTGATCACCACAAGACAACATGGATGGTTCAGGCTCATTTACCATTTTGCACTTACAACCTGTAACTCCAGAAAGCCTTTTTGGTATTAAAACAAGCCTGATTTCTTCTCATGTAGGATCCAAGCTGAAAAAGATTTGTATGATCATATTAGGCCTATCTGACACCACTGAAATTAAAATAGAAGTTAACACCAAAACAGACTCTATTTTTTAAGGCCTCATTAGCAATCACCAACCAAATGTCCACCTCAACGTATTCTTGAAAATATCAGAGTATGTTTGACATTCATGTCTACTCTCCTTAGGAATCTGAGATGAACCATCTGGCATCAATGTCTGCGTGTCAACATCTGTGCATGTACTGACAAAGGTGCACAAGAGAAAGAGGGAACTTTTCTTTCTGCGGGAGCTGAAGCAAACAAATGTGGAAGAGAAGACAGCTTGTTGCTTTCTCTCTCAATGTATTTTGATCCAAGCTGCCCTTCTTCATGTATTAAGCATCTTTTCCTGATCCATATCAGAAGAGGATTTTGCTTTAGGCAGATTCCCCGTTCTTATGTGCGGAAGAGAATACCTTGATTTGCTTTGCCAGATTTGTTGATTCCCAACCCCCCTTAAGATCTACAAATCTAAAGTAACTCTAATTTCTATGCAGTTGTGCTGCGCTTAAAGTGGCAAACTGTGTACAAAACTGGAAAATTTTGTACTGTTCAGGTCTCAGGTAGGAATCAAAATTGTGCTACCACAAATCCAATCTTCTCTATACAGCAATTCCTATTCCTATCAATGCCTACTGTGAAAAGTTGGTGATACAGTGATAGCAGTGTATCAAAGAGCGGTATTTTCTCTTCTGTGACCACTATTCTTGCATCCCTTGTTTTTCTGCTGGTCTTTGTATGTATTTTATGTTCTTATGAGAAGAGAGTGGCACTGGAGGCAAGGATGGTGAGCATCAGGACCCAAACTGGAAGAAAGGATGCAGGTGGGGAATGTATGCATACTCAAGGGATAGGAGCCATTTTTGAGTTCCTCAGCTTTAGGCACTGCTTCTGCAAAGAAAGATGAGTTGTCTAATCTGGGTCTGCCTCACTTTACTTACATGCAAAATGGGGAATGCAGTGTTAACTTCTCAGGAGAGCAAGAGGCCCTGATTCAAATTGGGAAAAAAATCCATTATAGAGTTAAAAAAAGGTGTTGAACACTCAAATATTATTTATGACCATAAAAGAGATACTTCCCACATTCTCTGTTTTATCTCTTTACATGTCATATGGTAAACTCACCTGAATCATGACCTTTATTTGGAGTGTGGCCATAAAAACGTGTGAGCAAGAGTAGTGGGTGATGACTTTCCAAATAAAACTAAATGTCCTTGATCTGATACAATGCAAAGGAGGATGATGCATTTTAAGTTTTAAATAAGGTATTTATGTTTGATGAGGAGAAGGTAAGAAAAACCAAAACAACTGATGTGTGCATGTGTCTGCTCTTATAACAGGCTGCAGCAGCCTCAAAGTAAAATGGCACTCCAGAGTTCACAGTGACTTCAGATGTTTAATATACAGAAAACAAATGTTTAACAACTTCAAACTCCATGGATCAAAGAAATAATGAATATTGTTTTACAGTGATATTTTTAGTCTGAACTAAAATAGCTGAAAGTCAATGCTGGCAGCAGAACATTTTCTTGCACAAGTGACTGATATAGCAGGGGCCATTACTTTCTTTAATTAAAATAGACACTCCCACACAACACCCTCATATCACGTCACAACTCCTCCTGTAATTTGTATATATTTATTCTTTATAAATAGCCAGAGGCTTTTACAGTTCATTCTTGCCCTGATAATCAGTAGATTTGACTTTGACTTTGAAGGAAACAGGATTTAGTGCTAATAACTTTAATAATTTTCCATTTCAGTTCTTTCCATACAAAAGTTTATTTAGTTTTTCTTTTCTATTTTTCTTCAGTCATCCATGTAGGGTCTTGTTTTGTCTTATTCTATTTAATTTTCTTTCTATAGTGGTCTCCATTTTTTTTTCAGCATCTCTTTTCATTTAATATATGCTCTTTGTCAGTGTTTGCTCCACAGCTGCATATTTTACATTTATCTGAATTAGGTCCCATTTCTATGTATAGCATTGATCTTTTATCTAAATTGTTCCTGTTTTTCTTCATCTGGCTACTCCTAATTTCTGAAGCTTTCATCTATTAGCTTGAAATATGCAATTTTCAATACTGTTGTCATTGTTATTTATATAAATATCAAAAACCTGCAGACAGAGAACAGATCTTTCCACAAATCCATGACCCAGATCTGCTTTGAGTTGTTTTCAAGTAGAGTACATTTACTGTGCTAACCCTTAATTTATATCGGGAAAGATGAAAATGAAAATGTAACAAGATGAAAATGTAACCAGAAGTGGTTTTGGAAGAATTGATGAAATTGGAAACTCTTTTCCCTTGTGTTTAGAAGAGCCTTCTGTCCAGAACCAAACAGAAAATGCGTTTGTAGGACAAACAAAACAAAGGACTTCTAATTAAAAAATCAGGACTATCTGTATTTTTAAAAAACATTCCTTCACAGTCAACAAATTTGGAAGGCTGAGATTCATCACCTCAAGATCCCTTCCTCCGCTAAAGCTTATTATTTTCCCTATTGCTTTCTTCCCTTAGTGTATCTTAACTGCCACAATTTTCCCTGTATTATGGTGGCTTCAGGACTAAGGACTTGAATGGGTGAGGGAAGGTGTAGTTTGGCCTATCAAAATACTGAATCACTGTTGTCAAACTATTCCGAAGCAGACAACTAATATTTCACTAGGAATTTCGGGCTGGTATGTCCCAAGGGATTGTTTAAACTTGTATGTTCAAAGGTATCTTCAGGGTTGCATTTAGGACCTTTATTGCCTTAAAATCAGCTTGTTTGTCTTTAATTAATCTCTGTTTCTATTTATTCACAGCTCAATGCCTATTATAAGTCCCAAAGTTTTGCTTTCAAACCTAATAATAGGTCCTTAAAAATCTCTGTAACAGAAATAGGGTGGAACGTGGCCATTTTCAGTCCTCTTGTTATGAGATAATTTTGAAGAAATCTCACTGATTTAGAGATAGTTTGCTCTCTATCATCTTTCTATTTTATATGCTGTGAATATTAACTGTGTACTCACATTTCCTAGGAAACACACATAATGCTCTGATATATGCCATGGTTTGGTAGCAGCTTACATTTCCATTGGTGTTAAGACATTGCCCATTGTTCATTTTTTTAACAAGACATAAACCAGGCACACTCCATATATACATATTTATGTCTAAAGTCCAGTGGCTTATTTGCACTTAAATAATTCTGGGGTGCTCTGATTTGAAGACATGAAAAGATAAGAATAGGAGACTTCTCAATAATTCGGTTGAAACTCTGTTTTTCAGAACTTCCCAGTCTCCTGGCCAAACTGGACATCTCTGCTTTTGGTTGTTCCAGCTTGGCCTGCAATTCATGGACAAAAGTCCAGAAGAGCAAGTAAATATCCCTGATTACTGGAATTTCATGGCAATGGATATATTTCACTGTGCTTTTATTTCCAAATTAGGAGTTTACTTTTCATTATCGTGGGAATACCAGACAAAGAGTACTGGGCTAGATTTAGGGATTGGATCTGGATTGATAGCTGATGTGTGATGAAGATTAATAGTCACTAAAAAAGAATATTCACCATCACTTTGTTATTTCCATTAAATTATTTGGTGAAGTTATGCCAGGGTCATTCTCAGTATGAAAGGGTTTTAATGAGGCAAAAGACAGTAAATGCTGCCAAAACTAGAGAACTTCCAACATAGTTTGTTCAAATCTTAGATCCAGGAACAAAAACTGGCATTCTCAGCTTCAGAGAAATTCAAGGATAACACAATTCAGATTTATCTTGCTTGCCTTCTGGACACCTGGGTAATATGCATAGTAATTCCAAGAGACAAGTTTACTTTTTGCAAATATGATACTGGCATGTGCTAAAAGACTTGCCTTTTTTAGAAATTTGATCTGTTTATTTTACACAAAATAATCTTACTAGAAATATGATATTGGGGAACCATTTTCTTGTTGGCCTCTAGAACTGTACATAGAACCTGGGAAACACACCATTTAAAACAAACTCCCCAAAACCAGCAAAAATACCAATACCTAATGTACTGAAATAATAAGTTATTCTTCTCAAAAGACTTGGGTCTGTGTAAGCAACAGGGTTTGTAATTAAAAGATCATGGACCAAAGGAGGCAGAGACAAAAGAAGGAGAAAAAGAGAAAAGCTTCATGTGTCTCCCATGAGCTGGAAATATCACCAGGATGTCAGGAAAAAATTATCATTATTTCAAGCTGAGGTGTTAGTGTTCAGCTGATGGGTGATAAAGATTTTTCCACCCATGTTGAAGATGTAAAAATAAAGGATTTGTAAACCACAGGCAAATAATCATAGAATCATAGAACCATTTATACTGGAAAAGACCCTTAAGATCAAGTTCAACCTTTAACCTACACTGCCAAGTCTACCAATGTGTATAAATAAAAAGTGTAACATAGTATTTTTTTTAAATTAAATTTTAATTATCTTCTTGTCTCTGTTGCTATCCGGCACCCAGAAGTGGAAAGTGATAGTACTGAGCAGGCAATGAACTATTAAAAAGTGTTAAGATGTTTTATTTTATATGTGAAGGTTGAAATTACTATCTAGCAAGCCAGTCTAGGCAAGGTTAGAATGTAGGTGGGAATTGTATATAGAATAATTATGTTTTTAATTTAGGTGTGACATTTTTCTCATCTAGTGCTATGTAATCCCAGTCTTCATACCTGGTTGCTCAGGTGTCCCTTTGTAGTTAATGGACAAAACCAGTCTATTTCAGGATGGTTTCAGGACAGTTTTAGGCACTGATTTAGGACAAGATTAACTGGTCTGTATGCTTCACTATTGACTGATGGCAATGGGAACCAGTATGGACCAATTTGCTTTACATAATCCACATTTTTGTGTTTTTCTCCATGAACTGAATTCCCATGATAAAGCAAAACTATATTTTTACACTCATTCAACTTCCTCAATTGATATTTACCAATTACTAAAGGATTTCTTGTTCTGTATCTGTAACATTCAAGGTGCTGAGATAATCTCCTATCTGGCTGTTACTTGAGCCTAGATTAAGTAGCTTGGGCAAAAAGAATGAAAAGATACCTTACATACAGCACAGTATGAGTAATATATTTGTGCAGATTTCTAGGTGAGTTATTTAAGGTTATTTCTCCACGTTACAGGACACTTAATGCTGTTTAAATTTATGACACTATAAAATCTTAGGTATGTGGTCCAGCTTGGATTCTGGAGGTCTGCAGAACAGAACCCATATTCATGCAGAGATTAAAAAAAACAATAAAATAGTTGTTTCTTTTCCAGTACAACACACCTCAGGGAGATTACTGGTCTCTGAACAACTCTTTTTCTTTCCCTCTAGGCAAAGAATCTCAGCAAGTTCTGGTTGTATCACATTAAGCAATACCATTTCATTTAGCAGCTTCGTATTCCTATTCTGCTCATGCATTCACTAAAAGATCTTTTTCTAGTCAACAGCTTACCAATATAAACATTCGCTGAATTACCAATACATTTCATGGCTCATCTCTAATGAATGCAAATAGAGATTTATTGATAAGAATGACAAATGCATTAAAGAAAGCAAAATGAGGAAAATCAAGTGTTAATATCACTGACATTTTGCAAGGAGAAAACTAATCTTTCAAAACTGTGCATTGTCTGAATCAAAACTTTTTTGAGACTTGAGCTGTAATTGCTCTTTGTAAAGTTTGAATGCATACATACTTCAGTATGATAAAAATAAACTAGTTTGAAACACGGCTCTGAATAAATAAAATGAGTAATAAAGAGCCCAGGAAGACAAGTTTTTTCAGGTATAGCAAGAAATTGGAAAAGCTTTTTGATTTGCTGAACTTCAGAGTATATAAATTTAATGCTAGAATAAGAGTTGTGGCAAAGATGAGAGCACACGTTGACATCTGCAAAAAGGAATAATATATGTTGGAGGAATAATACATGTAGCAGGATGGCTGCGAAGTTTCATGACAATCTGATAATGAAATGAAAACTGAGAAATGCCAGTGGATGAGCAGAGAAAAGAAAATTGAGAGTGGGGTGGAAGTCATTTTGTTCTATTAGAATCATGTTACGGAAAGCAGGAAGAAACTCAGTGTAAAAGTCATCACGTTATTAAACTATAGACACTGGGCATAAATTAGCTAGTGTTTTGCAAGATGAGAAAATTAATCAACAATTGTTTATATTTCTTTTCTGCTTAGAATCTAGAAACCACTGACAATGAGAAAATATCCCTCTTTTTTTTTTTTTGTTGGATCTGATGCAGACTCATTTGATCAATTTGCAAATAATTTGAGTCCTCTTTCAAAAAATTCTGACAAATAGTTTAAGAAAAATACCTTCCAAAGGACAATTTCCTCAAAAGATGAAGTGATCTGGCTAAATGTATCCATTAGTCATCAGTGACTCTGCATGTGGTTGTCTTTGTCATGGAAACAGCTGGCTAGAAATTTCCTTGGGAGAGAAATCATCGACTTCTTAATCAAATATTGAATTAAAATATTTTCAAGAGCTGAAACAGCATTCAATGTAGCACGTCTAGTGCGCTGCAGGAAAAAATTCTGCCTGTTACATCTTCCATGATACTGTCTTCTTACAAAGTGGGGATGCAGAAAAATTGACTGTGGTAAATCAAAGGGCTTGGAGTCTCACTATAATGATATTATACATGCTGCTAAGAGACAGCAGATATTAGCTCAGCTGAAGCCCAGCTAACAGGACTACATGGCTTTAGGACCAAAGCTGTATCAGTTCAGGCTTCTTCAGAGTAAAACTAATTTCTCCTCACTGTTTTTCTTTTCACAGGAAGTGCCAAAATCATAATAGAAATATCACAGTTTATGTTTATTTTCTTCTTGGATGAAGCATGAAGCATTATTATTGAAGGCAGACACATATTCCTATTTTTGTTTTCACTGATACAGCATCACTCAAAAAAAAACAACCCAAACAACCAAACAAAAAAACCCCCAACAACCCATTTTCCACAGTATAATTTCTATGAAGGATTTTCAGCTAATATCAGTCACTTGACACCTCTCTTCCATGACTGGGTAAGTATAATCTCCATAAAGAAGGGATGGGCACGATTGTTGTTTCATTTAACACATAGAGCATCTTATTTTCTTACAATATAACTTGTCTTTATTACATCAAATTGGTTTGCACTGAAAGAGAAAGTGTGAATGAGACACCAGGTACATGAGTGTTGTCACATCATGGAACATCAAATTCACCCCACAATGACTCAATGCACACAACATGCACAATGTACGTCACCTTGCAGGCAAAGGATAAGTCACGTTATGGAGAAGGCAAGTCTTATGTCATTCACATCATAGAACTAACTCGTTGTCTACTTGAGACATAAGTTTTCCCAAGTACATAGGTGGAAAGTGGAAAGCTCCCCTTTCTGCCTCATCTGGCTTGGGGGCATCATCTCAGAGTACAAAATATTGGTACAAAAGCAGAAAAACACCTTGTGGTAATTTTTGTTATGATAGTAGCATTACAGATGTTGACACTTCTGCTCTGTTTTTTTCACAAGCATTACTCACGATTCTGTAGAAATCATTATCCAGTGAAAAGCAATGCTCTCAAGTATTTATCTTTTTTCTCCCCTTTATCAAGAATTGAGTGATGAGGAAAACAGAGCCTGCAGTTCCTCTGAGTCAATAGTGGTAAGAATGCATTAAATACGTGCCCTACCTTTCCTGCAGATGCCACTTTTCCTAGAAAGTTCTGAAATTTTTATGGTAATTCATAGATACGAAACACCTCTTCTGCATTTCTTCTAATTTGAATCTTGTTTGATGACCCCAGATAATGGGCGGAGCAAACTAAAGAAGAAGAAATATGAAAAAAAAAAAATACAATGCAAACACATTAAATTCACCTTATCCATATGTGAATGATGTTTTTGTTAAAAGCAAGAAGGCAAATGGAATAATAAAGTTACCATGAATGTCGGATTCTGGACAGACTGCAGGACACACAGTCACCCTCATTTCCCATGGCCTTCTGTAAGGAGCAGTTGTCTAGAAGCACCCTGTCTTCCTAATTATCAAGCTTCTTTCACACTCTAATAAAAATAAATGAAGTTACAACACAGTGAGGTTCCTTAATGAGATGAGAACACTGTACCAACAATATGGAAGCCTGACACCCTAATGATTTGTCACAGAACCACTTCAGGTGTGAATTTAGAGCTCATTAACTACTTGGCAACAGGAATAAGTTTACTTTTAATTGTATTTGAGTTGATCTGGAAATTAACGTTTCCATCTTGGACCAAGAGGAAAAAACTTCACATTTAATGTCAAGAGCATGTGCACCAACAGTCAACCTGCAGACAATGACACACTGAAAGTCCATACCTAAATACAGCATATTGTGCTTTCTGTCCTTTATAACATATAGCCAATCTTGCCTTTCATTTTTTCAATGTGTTGCTCCTAAATTGCCTAAATGGCTTTTGAGGTGACTGCTACCGTAATTATGTTATTGATAGGTACAAATTCTAATGCACTTGGAGAAGCTCTTAAGGTCAGAGAACTGACATTGTCCAGGCAGCAAGAAGTCCATTGTAGGTGCTCTGCACCTGTCACCATTTTTGGATCCCTGGAGAATTTCCCATTATCCTCCATTCTCAGTAGTCTTTGGTCAGCTATGTGTTATAAAGGCTCAATTATATACTAAAAAATGTATTAATGCCTAATAAAAGATTTATAAAATTAACCTCAGTAGGAAGAAAACTCGCGTTATCTTTAAAGATACAGTGAGAAACCCGAGTTTTTTACTGTTTGAACTAGAAATGAGGTAAACTTCACTAGTTTCAGCTGGAGTTTGCTTTCAATTTTGGTGTCGTACATAAAACCTGGAGATGGAAATGCTTGTGGATGTGAAATACTTGCACATAATGTGGCTCAAATATTCCTTTAATGTGTCCTGGCTGAAACCAAGAAGCATTGACTCTGTTAGTCTCAGGAGGTATTGGCATTGTGGAATCTGAATTGACAAATTCAGACATAATATATCTTAACATTTCTTCCCTTTACATGAAATGAATGATAAATGTAAGCCCAGAGAGAATGAGATCCTCTTAGTATTTCATTGCCATCATCGAAGACTAAGACTAGAATTTCATTATTGCTTTTATGTATCCTTTGTCTTTGTCAAACTTTTGATGCTTTTTAGTTGTATTCTATAGTTCTGTTTTCCTGTTAGAACCTTAAAACAATAAAATAAAATCATTAAAAAAGAAACAAGAAAACAATAATACAGTAGAACTTTCCTTGGATTTCATACATTACATGAGTGACAAGGGAGATAAAAAAATTGAATGTAAGAAAGGGCTTTCCTTCCACTATATTGTAGAAAATTATTTATCATTGATCTCTCAAGGGGGGAGAAAGATGCTTGGACAGAACCAGAAGCAGCAAACATCCATCATGTTAAATCTGTTTTTCAATAACTGAGAAAATATACATCAGAATCTTACAAAGACTTCTGATAAAAGATTACTTGCGCAATTGAGAATTTAAGGGGATAACTCTATGAGTTTACCAGTCTAGGACTACTGAAGTTGTTCTAAACATTGAGTTGTAAACCTGCAGTCATGCCTCTGCATTCATTCTTGTTACCTGCTTCATCTCTAAGTATTTAAAATGCCTTTGTAACTTTGTTTCTTGTAGTGAACTTCTGAGCAACAAATGAGGCTGCAAGAGGTTTTGTTTCCCTTTTTCTTCCTTCTCTTTTCCCAGCACTTCCCCAGTGTGGTACTCTCTGAGGTATCTGTCTTCTCAAATGGAGAAGACTTTTCCCATCAGAGAACTAAATGAGCAAATTAAGCCATAATTAAGCACAGATTTAAACCAGAATTCTACCTGGATCTCTTTGAGACCCCTTAGAAATTGAGATTTTAACTGATACTTTCAATTTCTATAACAGAAATAATGAAGTTAAAGAACAAGTCTTCAGTTTATATCAATAGAAAAGTGGAAAGGATCATCAAGGATGGGCTGACTATGTGCTGGTGTCCTGCAAGCGTCTGACAAAAGTCCTTGGGAATGAAGGTCACCAGGCACAGCAATGCTAGCAGATATGCTGGTTGATTCCCTTAGCTTCCAAAACAGAATTATTTCTTCCAAGCTGCTTCTTGCCAATAGTCACTAGAACTCTACAGCTGGCTCAGGCATTTACTTGAGAGATTCATTTCTTGATCATCCTCATTGCTTGTGCTTTGTTTTACATTGTGGCATGTTGTTGAAAACTGTGAGCTGTGATGCTTGCAGATTGAGTTAAATTAGAAGATTGCAAGAGCACAACTGATGTGCTCCCCCCAATAAAGTGCAATTCCGTCTATGGGTCCAGACTGGGCTTAATGTTACGCAACACGTGGGTCACCCCCTGCAGTGTAGTGTTGAATTCCCACCACAAATATCTCTATGTAACCGTTTCTACTGAGCTGAGCAACTTGCTGATATAGGTATAAATACTGATTGTTGATCCTTGTTCCTGGGAATCATTTGAGGGAGTGCTTTTGACCCAGAAGGAAAGCATACAAGGATCATTCTAGTAGCTCAGCAACACTGCTAGCCACATCCCAGCACCTCAATTTGAGTGATTTATTTATCATATTCTGACTCCTACTACATAGGCAACCATACCTTAAAAATTAATAAAAGTTCATCATAGAATGAGAATGATAATTCAGTCAGCTTTTTACCTTGCCCTGCTCTGAAAGTTGTTTCAGCAATGTTCCTTCTGTGTTTGTTCAAAACTTTCACACTTCCGCCTTAATTTCCAGTTGACGTTAGCATATGGTTCAGAGTTGTTATAAGATAACAGTGAGTCATGCCTGAAAATCACAGTGTCTGGGACTCTAAGTGGAGACATAAACAGTGAATCAGTTATTCTGGACTCCCTAGAATAAGTGGTGAGAAAGAAGCACTTTCTGGATGGAGCTCATCTGCCCAGGTTCTGGTTATGTGGCAAGAGCTATGGGACTTCAGTTATAAATGACTTGTATGTATGAATATAAAATTTGTCCTTTAGTGTAGTCGCCTATCAGGATTGTGCCTGCTCTTGCACAGTGCATTTAATCTATTAATTCCCTGGGTCTTTCAGCAACTGCCCAACTTCTTGTCTGCATAGGTGAGATACGGACTGCTTTGAGGCACTGGACAGAATTGAAACTAGGGGACTGACTGAACAATCAACCATTTAACTGATTGTTGCAGGAGCTCCCCAGGTGGGAATTTCATATGGTTCTGGAGATTCCCCCAGGCACATCCTGCTCAGCCCAGTCCAATTCGTGATTTGCGTGCTTAAATGTGATGATTAATATCCTGAGTAAAGTAACTCATTGATTTTCAGGCAGTCTCTTGCTGCCAAAGTTATTGAATTGTACACAGATATTTGTAAACAAAGAAAACATACTTTCCAGTAGATGCAGAAATAATCATGTAGGACAGTCTTTTATAGGTGGCTAAGAGTTATAGGAGATATCTTGTATGTGATTAATATTGCCAGTAAAGATTGTAGACAAGATGGAGTGTTCACATAGGAACACAGGCCAGCAAGATCATAAACAATGAAAAGAAGAGTGAGTTGGGAAGCCCCACCAGTTCCAGCTGAAGGTCCTGCTACAAGGTTTCTTACAACAGAGACCCCTGTGACCATACAGCAACAACCAATAATAGAGTTTGAGTGATTTGATTTCACATGTGAACATTGTCCTATGAGAACATCCTAACAAATTATTTTTCTTCCATTTTAACAAGTATTCAGCCTTTGAGCATCTGTGCAAACATCTACTTTAGGATGAAGGGAGTTTCACTGAAGAATCCTGTCATTGTAGTGGTTAGACCTCTGTTGACAATGAAGGGAGAAGTGGGTGGCAAATGTTACTACTACTACACACCAAGACACAGTATTAGCCACAGTTGGGAAGATTAGTTCCATCCATATGAAATCTTTTTTAAAGTTACCATTTCAGAAACCAGTGAAAGAGCTGATGGAGAGGTCCACATGGGCTCCATAGCTATGCAGGATACGTAGAGTCAACAGTTCATCTTTATCTTTTGGGTATGCTATGTTTCACTTTTGCTCTTTGCTTATCAAGCCTATTTTTGGTTCCTTACACCACAGCATATAAAACATAATTTAGCGTGACCTGGAGGAGTTCTATTAATGTCAACATGCAAGCTGAAAAATCACACTGCGTTCTGTACTATTTAAAACTGAAATGTCTTCATACAGTTATCGCAAGTGTATTTGGTGATATCGGTCATGTTGATTAACTGACCTTACTAAATGAAAACGCAGAGGTACACTATAATTTTTCAAACACCTAACATTCTTTTTAAAAAATATTTTAAGCTCACTGCATCCTCTATTCAGTTATGAATTTCAATAAAGTAGGATGAAATTGAATTGTAAAAACAATATATAGTTGTGTCTTCAATTCTGAAGCTTCTTGTCCTCTGCACCTAAAATATAGTATAATTAGTATATACCACGCTGCTTCTGGTGTTGCAAATCTTTCTGTCAGTGTTTTGCTGTGCTTGTTCCTATGATACATAACAACAGCAAATGAGCATAAATACATTTCATAGCATTCTAGGTCTAAAAATTTATTTTGCTTTTCCAGTCTACATAAATACTTGATAAAGGAAGATACTGAATGCTTGGAAAATCAGCACTGAACTGTTTGAAGGCCTAATGTGCCAGCAGTTATATTTCTTAAACATGTAAAAAGATTCAGTGTCTGAAGCTTTCCCTTCTGCCTACTCATTGAAGCCGTAAAGATCACTCTACAAGTCAGCTAGATCTTGGGAATAAGCTCTAAAATTGATCTAAATTTAAGACAGTGTGAGTTCCCTCAAATGTATTGTTATAAACCTTTGGTTTATTGAAGGTCTCGCAACTTGATTTAGTAAAGAAGCTCTCATGAAAATACACCCATGTTAGGCTACAGGGTTTGCATAATTTAATTCTCTATTCTTTTAGTGGGATATCCTGTAATAGTATGAAAGTATTATCCAGATGTCTAAGGGCTTTCCTTGCAGTGGAATGAACTAACATTTCCACAGCATCATACTTTAACATGGTGATTAATCACAGTTGAAACTGAACTAGATGAACTGCAGAACTGGATTTGGTGTGTAGCTGGAAGATTAGGTACATTGGGAAGAGACCTTTTGCTGAGTAAACACCAACTTACACCATGAAGGGTCCACCAAAGCTGAGGATCAAGGTAAATCCACAGGACATCCCTGAATCACTTGCCTGCTGCAAACCCACGCTGTGAACCTCTGGACTGGGCTTTGCATCACTCGCATCTGTCTCTGCCTTCCTTATGGGTCTTTGCTCATTTTCTGGGTGTTACAAAGCAAAGTCTGCAAGCCTGTAACCGTGAAACTGAAGACAACACAAGAGAACAAGTAGAACAGAGTATGACATGCTTCTCTTTTCTTATTAAATTAAAAGACTATCTAAAGGCTTGAGAGCTATTGTGCTTCTTAAAGCATCAGTTTCTGAAATAATGAAATAATGTGATAAAGTAACTTTTCCATGGAAGAAACAAATAAGCAAATTTTCAGCTTTTACTATTGTAGAGACAAGCTTCATAAGTATTAGAATGTAATAAAAACTCAAGTGTTAACAAGGGACTATTAACCACAAAAAATCCCATGATTTATTTACAAAAGCTCCCCAAAATCATTGTTCTTTAAACCTGATACATTTTAGTGGTTGTAATTGACAAAATGGAAGCTGCTTATAATGAAATAGTATTTCTGAAGCTGATACGGCACTTCCTATAATTCGGTGATTTATGAATAGTTTGTGTGCAGATAAACTTCAAATTGATTTTTGTTCTCTTTGGACAGATGGGCTTGAAGGTAGTATTTGGCTGCTATGATTCAGCAGCATTGAAGCATAGCTAAAAGAGATTTTTTTTTTTTTTGTATCATAGTGTGGATAGTACCCGCACTATGAAAATATGAACAAAAATAAAGCACAGTCTTGAGAAACCTGTCAATCAAAAAGCTCAAATTATTCCACTTAATAGCTTCTGCATGAATAACTAAAATAGGGTGAGTCCAAAGTGAAATGTAGGAAGATGCAGTATTTACAACCTTCTGCTTTTAACTTCAAACAGACTGCTCATTTTAGGGTAGCTTCTTCTAGTGTCTATGTTATTCATATGATTTGCAACGCAAAGAGGGGAATAAAAATCCTTCTTCAGAAACCCAAAGAGCCTGGGGTCACAATCTCTAAGTTCCTAAAATGGACTAAAATGGATGACTTAGGACTACATTTTAGTAGAGCTATCACAGGATTCATACATTATTAAAGGACTAGAGTATATTCCTCCGTTTTCTAGAGTTACTGCAATTGTCTGTGTTAACCCAGTTGTCAATTCTCTTAAAATAAATAAGCAAGTGTATCTACCACTCACTGCAGATATCTGAGAGAAGACTGTGTATCAGTATCCAAAGACAGTCCCGTGTTCCCACCCCAAATGACTAAACAGTGTAAACTGGCTTGATTTGTTTTTGTTTGTTTGGGGTTTTTATTTGTTTGGTTTATGTGGGTCTTTTTGTTGGGTTTGTTTTTTCCCACAGACAACTGAGGGATACCTTTGTATGAAGTGTGGAAGACATGTGAGGTGAACAGAAACACACACCATGTCCTATCCAAACTGTCCAACAAGCCAGTTGCAAAATATTAGAGGGAAAGGAGGTGTCTTATGTCCCACCTTGCACCAATAGGCACTAGGCTTCCCAGTGGTAGCAAAAGGATCTTTGGTTTGCGTGCATAGTGTTTTCTTAAACATTTTTAAACATCTTCTGAAGACACATCAACTTCTGAAATAGAGCACATCAAACAGGATGGGACTTCTGTGTGCATCATACAAATAAAGATATTACACAGATATTAGAGAGATAGTCCAGCCCTCTTGCACCAGGAGTGCCTGTTTGTTAGGTTGTTAAATTTTAGGTGTCTGTTAGAAGTGCCTGTTAGGTTGTTAAATTTTAGTGCCTGTTAAATTTTAAGAAAAATTTCATTAAATATAACAAGGGCAAGTGTAGAGTCTTGCATCTGGGCAGGAACAACCCCAGGTTCAAGTATAAATTGGGGAATGACTCTCTCCCTGGAGAGAGTCCAGCATAGAGAAACAAAGATGCTGAAGGGAGTGGAGCATCTCCCTTATGAGGAAATGCTGAGGGAGCTGGGTCTCTTTAGCTTGGAGAAGAGGAGGCTAAGGGGTGACCTTATTAATGTTTACAAACATATAAAGGGTGAGTGTCAGGAGGATGGAGCCAGGCTCTTCTCGGTGACAACCAATGATAGGACAAGGGGTAATGGGTTCAAACTGGAACACAAAAGGTTCCACTTATATTCGAGAAGAAACTTCTTCTCAGTGAGGGTGACCGAACACTGGACCAGGCTGCCCAGGGAGGTTGTGGAGTCTCCTACTCCGGAGACATTCAAGACCCGCCTGGACACCTTCCTGTGTAACCTCATCTGGGTGTTCCTGCTCTGGCAGGGGGATTGGACTGGGTGATCTTTCGAGGTCCCTTCCAATCCCTGACATTCTGTGATTCTGTGCATTTCATGTAAGCAAAACAGAAAAACTGCCACCACAGCCTACAAGCGGT
Organism: Columba livia; assembly: GCF_036013475.1. Classification (NCBI taxonomy): domain Eukaryota; kingdom Metazoa; phylum Chordata; class Aves; order Columbiformes; family Columbidae; genus Columba; species Columba livia. Next base: position 4,286,245 of record NC_088603.1, read on the forward strand.
ACTGGTTTGCTCAACACCATGAACACAAGGGTGGTTCTGGATATGAGTTCAAATGCTCCAAATACTCTAAGTTCAGAGGTGTGGGGTTGTGTCCCAATTCCATCTAAAGCATTATATGGAAGTCCCTTCATCTTTTTGTGCATGTGGGTCCTCAGTCTAATGGGAGTGTTGATATATGTGATAGCAGATATAAAATCTTCAGATATTGTAGCAGTATGGTCTTTCCTTTGATTATGAGATAGATCCATGTATTAATGGCTGACCATTAATCAATCCATTATTAGTGTGCTAATGGATTAAGTAGTCCATTATCCTTTAATTCACATGCAAAAATTGTGAAACTCTTCACATGAAGTTTTAGGCTTTCATTGCATGTCTCTTGAGGCAACTAAAGGGTTTTCTCATGCAGATTCAGCTTGTATCACACCTAGGATTTTCTCCTTGTTATTTCAGATTATTTTTAAGCAGAAGTGATTCTTTCAAAAGTCTTAATTTTTGGTCCCCAATGCTACTACAGCAGACCGTTACAAAGGAATCAATCTCAACAACATTCCCAGAATGTACTAACCTAATAACATCACTTTCCAGTGTCTGCCAAAGTTTAAAAGAAGGGGATGGGCTGGTAGGCAGAGAATATTAAGCATGGATTAATTTACCTTTGCAAACTGGATTTACCTGAGAGCTTTGGGAGAAGATTCCACCTTAGAGCAGGATAGAGATTAGTGGTGCTGAATGAGCCCCAGTGTGCAGATCACAACTGGATTCCTTCCTACATCCTCTTCCTGTACCCTGTGCAGATTTTTATGCCTGTATGATAAAACAGGAGATCAAGGGCTGTATATTCCAGATGAAGGTCCAGACCATCATGCCAGCTTACATAGGTCAAACATGTGAATGTGGTATAAGGAGATGCAATTCTACAGCTCTGGTATCTGTTTTTCAGCTGAGTAATTATTTCAGTCATTTGGTACAAGAACTGTAATCATAAATATCTTAGGAATGAAGAAAATCTAACCTCTTAGTCTCTCTGTATCTCCATAATGGATGTGTACAGGACAATGTCCAAACTGGGAAATCGTGCAGTGATATATTCCCGGAATATTCCTCTAGCCTCCAGCAATTTGTGAGTCAGACTTACAGAGCCCTGGCAGCAACTCTGTGTTTAATAGCCTTTGCAGGACTTTTTGTCCATGAAATCGTGCAGCCACTTTTTGAGCCCATGTAAAATTTTATTATCCGTTACATCTCATGGAAAGGATTTTGACAACTAAACTATGTTTGAAACAGTTTTGAATGTTCTTGGACACCTAGAACTGATATATCTAAATACATTTGAGAACCTGAACTTTCGTTCCTAGAGCCCTGGTAATCAAAGGCAAAGCCAGTTAGAACTTGGACAGAGAAGCCAAAACACAGACCTTCCTATCAAAATCTCTCATATTCCTGTCCTTATTTAATCTTAGATTAAAAACTCATTAGCTTGAGTATTATTGATATATTTTATTCTAGAGTAGCACCTAGCACAGAAAGCAAAACCTACTGACCCGTTATTTAGTCTGTAAATCACTGCAGATACAGTAGAGAAGGTGTTTGGTTTCTCCTGTGATCTAATAACTCTATGTACACCTAGAAATAAGCATGTTTGAGGGCAAGTCTCACTTGAAAAGAGTTGCCCTGAGCTGCAGCACAGTAACTGTGTGTACAGTACTGTGCATTACAAACAACGGTCTTCTTGACTCTGCTGCTGTAAGTGGTTTCAATAAACCCAGTTTGCTTAGATTTATGACCACTTAAGAGCTCATCCATAGGCCAGTTACTGAATGTTGGTTCAAAGATGCTGACATCCAGCTGCAAGGAGAGCCAACCCGATGATCTGCAGTTATCTGCCTACAAACTTCTGTGATCATAATATTTTTCTTGCTGAAAACCAAGCCGAACCTGCAAAGCATTGGTTTTGGCATGGAGAAGGTGGGCCCTAAAAGTCACCTGTCTTTTCATATAGGTTAGGTTAGAGCCTGGATATATCACACCACTGGGGAGCTGTAGAAACTGGTGCTTTTTTTACATATCACATCCCTTCTAGTAAATCAGCAGTTATCCATGGATTTTTCCCATTAGTGACAGGCAATGTTTTCATAGTAATGAATGGAAGCAGCAACTTTTCATGAGATCCATGTAAAATAAATTGTTAAAACAAAAAAGGCCATTTGTTATAACGCCTTTGTTATAAAACAAACAAACAAATAGAACAAACAAACAAGGCAAAAAAAGAACATTGACTGGACCCAAAGTCATTACTCTAATAGGTACTGCTAAAACCAGCAAATTCCCAAAAAACATCTGTTTTTGTCATGGCAGCCAGATTGCTTGCTAATAACTGATCATTCATTTCTTACTTCTGATTTGGCTTCAACACAACATCTGTTTCAATAAGAGAGTATTGTCGTGATATTTGCAAGTGATACATTGCAATTGTACATGCAAGCAGAAGAGAATGGGAGTTCTAGCCAAAGTTAGCAGCAGTAACAAGCAAAATTTGTGAATATCCCATGTAAGAACAGTCTTCAGTAAGGCTCTGCAGCTGCCATCTTAGCATTTCTGCCTTTATTGTTGCTAACTTATGATCAAATATTCACCTTAACGTTTCTGAAGTAAACTTTGTTTCATACTGATGCTTAGTGCAGAGCCTCATACCAACACCAAGCACTGAGCACTACCACCACCTTGAGGTCTTTGGCTTCTTGAGCCAACCTCAAAGGAGCTTGATCTGGTTGGTGTCTGAACTCTGAAGTGGATTAGTTTTCATTTCTACAGGTGTTGTTTTAACTGCTGCCACACACTTCTGATGAAGTGCTGTTATTATCTAAGCTAACTGGGTACTACACACTGAACTGTGGAATAATTTTCCTGACTTTTGTTTCTGATTGACTCCTGGGACAAAGAGCGACATGTGAGTGCTGCAAGTTCAGGTTTGGGGCTCTGCACTCCTCCAGTATCATTCCCCTAATCTTGCCTTCATGTACCCTCACATGTTCTCAGCACAGCCATATTTATTCTCTGACTCCACAGAGTATTATAAATCTAGCTGCAAGATGTGCTCAGTGCTTTGAAAATGATTAGCACAATATAAATTTCAGGTGTTATTAATATGTCAATTATTTATTTGCTATGTTGTAGGATTCAGATGAAATCTTTCTGTTTCTAGGAAGAAAATCTCCCCATAAGTGCACACATCCCTAACTGGTTTTACATGGTTTGTTAGAAACTGATTATGCTTGGAGAGATACTAGTCCTCCACTAGTCAAGCTGTTCAGCTGAAAACAGCTTTGAGAAGAGCTCTTTGAAAAGAGATTTGACAACACAGACATGTAAGTAAGTACTATACATAGTATTATAGTCATCAAAATTTAATATTCCAGCTGGTGGATGATATGACATCAATTGAAGCAAACAAGTAACTGTAACATGCGTGAAGCTGTAGAATACAAAGTATGCATCGTCATGGTAATTAAACCTTGTTATTAAACATGCACCATTTTAATAGGCTTCATTCTCTTTCATCAGAGCTGGAAAACTTGTTTTAAAAACTGAATACTCCCAGGACTAGAAAGTTATCTCCCTGAAAGAATATCTCAATAGAATTAAACTGCCAGCCAATATTACCATATTTAAAGTTTACCTTCCTTTCTTTTAAGGTACAGACGGCATCCTCATCTACAGCTTAAAACAAATAAACCACTGAGAGAATTTCCTTAGCAAAAATAGCCATAGTATAGTGGATGGTTTTGCAGACAATGGCAATAATGTTACAACATTTCTCAATAGTAAATAACACGAGATTATTCTAACGTTTGCTGAAGTGTAGGTGGTGTGGTGGACCATATTTGTGCTTAGATATAGGATCTGGAAAATTCGGACTCTCAAAGTCCCACTCAGATACCAAGGAAGTTGTATTCTTTCTTTGTTTAGAGTCCTTTGAATCTCCCAGACACAACCAACTCAGGCTTGACTCTTTGAACATAATTGCTTCAAATTCACTTTATTTCTTAAGTGTCATCCATTGAAAAGGGCACGATAGGATCACAGAGATTAGGTAAAATGGCTTGGTAATGTATTGCAGGAGGAGAAGGCAGTGTGTATTTGCATTGTTGTTTCATACCGCACTACTGAAAGATGTAGATGGAAGTACCAGCTCAGCAGAGACCCAGAGTAATTTGCAAATAGGAACTGTGCTCAGCAGCAAAGCTCAACTATGTTAAATATACCAAACTCCTATGATTGGTACATACCACCACCACAGGTCAAAAAATCTGCTCTTCTCTGTTGTTTAGCTCTCAAGATAAGCTAATTTCACTGAAACTCAAGAGCTGGAACAGAAAGTCTCACCTGAGGTAGTTTGGGTCTGGTAGCAATATTGATGTTCCTATCACCTGGACACGCCAGTTACTGGAGAAGTACTATTACCAATTTACTACTAAGTAAAAATTAAAGCTTGTTTTGACACAAACTTCTTGTTCTTTTTCATGCCCATCTTCAGCAGGCAGTTCTGCCTCCCAAGATCCCTCATGGAAAACCTTCAGATTAATTTCATTCTTCCCTTCTTGCAAACAAAAAAAAATTATTGAAGTCAATGTGATGCCTTTGGTCTCCTCACTTGACTAGGTACACGAAAGGTTTAAGCAAAGGGTTGCCTCACACAAGTTATCTTGCTCTTCCCCAGGTATCTTGGTGCTGCTAGTACAATGTATTGTTTTTTTCACTATAGAGGATTTTTCTTTTCTTCTTCCTACAAATAACCCATAGCCACAACAAACCAATATCTAATAAAGCTATATTCTTAAAGACCTCAAGCCAATTTTCTACCATACAGAGGTACAAACTGAAAGCCTTTGAAGTTCCTCTGCTTTTCCACTTACTTATATACAGGGTTTCTCAGCAAAAGGCTGCTCAAGTGTTGTTTACTTTCACCCATCTGAGTCCTCAGGCATTTGTTAGGAGAGAGACTGACCAGTGGAGACAATTTCTCTTTCAAAAGAAGTTGCAAGGTTGTATAATGCTTTCAATATATATGACAATCAGGCCATCAGCAATATGTAGCAAAAAGTCCTTGGGGATAATTAACATCTTTCAACTTTATATATACAGTGCAACTGCTTACATCCAATGCATGGCAATGAATTTGCCTTCAGGCAGAACAGGTACATAACAGAGAGCATCACTCGTGAAGAGAAATTAATATCTTGGCCATATCTCCCCAGAAGTAAAAATATACAGCAGTGAAAGATTAGGTATGTGATACTGTCTGTCACAAAAATTACTAATGACACTAAAAACTTGTGTAGACCAAAAAGTATGAGCTACATTGTATGATAAGAATTGGGGGAAGAAAAAGCTTGGAAACAGATACAGTGTGGAAAGAATAATGAACTGATACAAGACTGATGTTATGAAACCAAATTATAAAAAAGAGCAACCCCCACCTCCCTACACAGATGGAAGTCCCTGGGTTGACATTTTAAACACTCAAGTGGAGAGTTCAGAAGAATGGACCCAAATAAAAGCATCCTGGTCCCTGTTTTTTTCAATACCTTCCAAAATTTCTATGAAGAAGATGAGGAAACCCTAACAGTTTAAACCTCACTTATTACATGGATAAAACATCTCAGCCCTGCATGAGGTAGCAATCACCATTTAAAGTTGCAGGTTCTGCTTTTGAAGTGAAAAGTCATAGGAAAATTTGAGAGGTTTTTTTATTCATTTGTTTGTTTATTTATTTATTTATTGTTAAAGGAAAGGAGAGATACTGCCCAGGGAGTTTTCCACCACAGGCAGATCTCTGTATCCTGTATCTCTGTATCCTTCCTAGGGAATCTGAAAAAGAGTCAAAAAACAAGCATGGCAGAAGGTGAGCAATAGTGAACTGAGCTAGGACAGCTTGTCTGCTTTATGTCACAGACTCCAGCAATGCTGTCCTGACCAACAACAAAACAGGGACTACAAAAAGCACAGGAGCTCAGTAAACAAGGGAAAAATTCACTTATTTCAGGAAGCAACAGAATAATTGGCTTCAGAGTAGACCCTGGTGATTACTTCTGCAGTCCTTGAAATTTGAAGAAGGAAGCTTGATGGAGATGACTGTCAACCACCATGAGTAAGCTGGGACTTAAACTTCATCTTTGCTTTTCGCAAGTGTTAATAAACCCTAGTATTTAAGTGGGAATCCCCTACTGAATGGACTGTGTTGTGGGAAATTTGTTTTAAAACGTTTGCTGAATTCACTACTAGAAATACTGTTTTGGAAACTGTACAGCAGGTTTCTGTGTCTTGGTTCACCAGCTTATAACTGCATTATTCACCTTATACGAATATGAGTACTTTCAAAGAGTGCATATGTGAAGGAAAATTACTTCTGAAACACAGGGAATAAACTGCATTTATTGTACATAAACCTGTAAATGTTTCCTCTAGCTCAGATTGTGAATGCCTGTGATCTCTTATTGCTTAAAAAGTAATAACAATAATAGAGCTCTTGTCATGTCCCTAGTTCCTATGTGTTTTATAGATTTATTGTCTCTTGCCATCTGTAGCATCTGAATTTTGCTACATTGTGCAAGAATACTGTCTAGGAGTTTGCCACTTGTGCAGCTTTCCTTCCTCCTTTCTCAGTAAAGTGCAAATTAGCACAGACCAGTACTACATGTTACAAAGAGGTGGATTTGAGAAGATGATTGAGAGGTGCTTCCCTGGACTTCTAGTTGTTTACCTTTGTTAATACAACTTGCATTTACAATTATATTGCAGATCCAAATGGGACATATTGTCCCAAAGTTACTGATCACAACAGTATTCAAACCACACAAAATCTCTTCTAATAATAATAATTTTAATTCTGCTTTTATATGAGTCTATTTAGCTTTTGGCAGAACTAATTTAGAAAGGGTAATTCATTTTGGAGCAATCACACCAGGGTTGTTTAGATGGAAGCAGTTTAATGAAAATGATCGTAATATTTATGAAATGACCTTTTGCTATTTATTGGAACACAAATTTTATAAGTCTTTCTCTAAGGCAAAAAAAAAGCACCAGGTGGCACAGAAGAAGGGAAAAAGAATATACTAAGGATTCATTTCCATTTCTACTTCTTTCAGTATATTCTTCTTATTCTTCAAATTTAATATTCTGGTCCAGCTTAAAACTTCCTTCTGCCTGTTGTGCCCTGCTATTATGTGCAACAGACTCCTGTGGACTACACTCCAGAAGTACAATCGACTGCACTTGTATGGCCTGCCAGGGAGCTCCTAAATCTTTTAGCTTATAGAGGTGGAGCTGCCACAGCCCCATGCCCCCAGGTCTGGCCAGTAGCAGCACAGGGAGAGTGTTTCCAGTAGGCACATGCATATGTAAACCACATGGGATCCATACAAATCAATGTGGAGAGAAAACACAGCACCTATGCAGGGACAAACAGCACCTCATCCTGTTCCCCACTCTGGCTGATCAAGGGGAAGGTCAGTTGGTGGGAAATAGGTAATTATATAGACTATAAATCCTTCCAGTAACTGGCTTTAGACATTCAGTCTGTCCAAAACCAAGCCCTGGATCCTTGGACTGACCAGCTGAAGGCACGTGGATGTATGAGCCCTTAAAGCCAATAGACCCATTCCAGCTGCTGGACCCCCTCGCAGACACACACAATGGATCCCTCCAACAACTGGCTTGGACACTCAGTCTGACAAGTAACTGGCCCTGGATCCCCTTGTCTCCTCAAACCTAGACATATATGCAGGTGGGCTCAGATGAACATCAAACCTCATGGTCTCTCCAGTACCTGGCTTGGACCACCTCAAACCTCCAGCAGCCAGCTCCCCAGCATCACATCTCTCCAGTACTTGTTCCAGACTTCTGTCCATTCCAACACCTGGTTTCCAAGCCACATATCTTCCTCACCAGCTAGTCTGGCTTCATGTTTACATGTGACTGGCCCCTTTTATCTCCCTACCTCTCTGTTTTCCCATGATTGTTCCTTCTCCAGCCACCTCAGACCCTCTCTTTCACTACCATTGGTACTTCCCCTAACCATCTCCTAAGTTTTTTACCATCCCAGGATGTTTGTCCCCTGCATCCCTTCCTGAACCCCATTCTCCAAAGCAGTAAGTCGCCTTTCAGTCTGTAAGGCATTAACTCACAGTGAAGGGTCTCACTCCAAGCCCATGGGTCCAAGGCTCCCTTAAGAGAGCTCAGGGTCATTTCTCTAATCAAGTTATTTAGTTTCCTCTGCCAGCCCTTGTTCCTCTGCATTTGTAGATATGAAGCTTTTTTCTCATAACTGAATTTTGCATAACTTTTTTTCAGAGAATCCTTCAGCCATCAGCAGGTGATGCTTCCACATTACAAAGGCTCCTTAGCTACTACTGAGATGCAGTGTGACTGAGACACGTCTCCATAGGCAAAGAAGATTATGCCTTAGAAGCAGCATAAGCACAGCCTAAATCTGTCTCAAAGCAGGGAGAGACTTGAGCTTTTATCTTTCCCATTCTAAATAATTTCTGTAGTCATTAAGCTGTAAGCACATATGCTAGCCTGGGTGGATTCTAAAATAAAATGGCCATAAATTAGCTTGCTGGCAGTCCAGTTTTGAAAAATATGGTTTAGATACGCTGCATGCATGACAAGGAGATCAGGCTATTGTTGCAGTCAAGGCACAGGGACAAATAGCATTGGAACCCCTTGTATTTGGGTAGGAATGGTGTAAGAATAAAGAGGTTCACCTGGAAGCAGAGTTCTAGATACAGGTAAAATTTTAGAGTCAAAGTATCTGCTAGGCTCAGAACTGTCCAGTGTGATAAACTTTGTTCCTTTTGGATTACCACCTTAGTATCTTCTGCTCCTCTTTTTTGTAAACCACTGATTTTTGCATGAACATTAGAAAACTGACATTCTTTAATGATGCTTCTGAAGTGCTGTGGCTCGAGAAGACTCTTCTGAACAACTGCTGGTATTTTCCCAGTGTTCACGTAAGCGGGGCAAGGGGTAAATAAAAATGCATTGTCTTCTGGTGAAAAGGATTACAGCAATAACAGAAATTACAGCCAAGAATTGGGAAGTGGAATTAACAGAGCAAAACTGCAGCAGTTGTTCTAAGAGTAGCAATTCAGAAATGGCAAGGTGAATAAGAAATTTCTGTCCTTCAAGGAGGGAAAATAAAGCATCAAAGCACAAAGCAGCAACTGTGAAGAAGAGACAGGGATTCACACCATTACTAGGAGTTGGAAGGTATATCTGGTTGTTGTAATATAATAATGCACATTTTTCTCAGCTCCACTGTTAGGATATTTTTAGTTGCTCGCCATGAATGTTCCTGTTCCACTAGCTAAGGTGAAACAAAATTAGGGAAAAATTATTCATTATGTATATGCATATGTGTGAAATTAAACACCGAAAAAGCAGCAACTTTCAGGGTGATATTTAGAAATTAGCTGAACTAGTCTGGTTTATTCTTGTGATTTAAGAATTCTTTTCAGAAGCTGAGGGACAGCAGAGGTCAGGCATGTTCTCAGTGCAATGCCACACCATATGTGCACATCTGGGAAGCTGATGGTGGCAACCACCATCCTACCAGGTGCCAAAGCTTCACAACTGCCTTGTAGTAGTGTATCCTGAAACAGCCAAATTTCAAGGTACATAACTCATCCTTTTGTGACTGGTTAAAGAGGCACGCTCTGTCAGCATTCCTTACTGACTCCTATGACTTGGATGGAACTTGCCTGACAAAAGATTAGAAGGTTATCAAAGCTGAAGAGCAAAGTCCAAACACAATTTCTTGTCTTGCTTTGTTTGATCCCAAGTACTTATTATTTTCTTCAAACATTTTCTATCAATCAAGTATCTCTACTATCTTAGAGTGGATGCCAAAACCAGGAGAGTGAGGCTGAAAGGTTAATGTGAAGGAAGTTGAAACAGGTAGTTTGAATTACTCAGTTTGGTGACATTAGTTTTGATAAATTATTGTAGATTGACAAAAGTACAGAAATCTCAATAAAAAACAATTGTAGCAGATAACTATTATGCAGAAAAGTTGCAGAGTGCCCTGGGTACGTATTAAATAGCTTGCAGTCATTTTTATCTTGAAGAAATACAGAATTAATTCATAATGATCTATTTCTTTAAGTAAAATTATTCGCATGAAAGTGAGTTACATTGATTACTTCATCATAAAATGATTAATTGAAAGTTTTTTTGGTTTTCAGCTTGATTTTAGTGTCACAACTTTATAAATCAAGCACAACTCAATTAACACTGCTAGACTGGCACTGGTTTAAATTGGCATGGTGAGGGCAGACAGAAAAGTAAAGGTTCAGAGGAAAAGTAGTCCCATCCTTAACTGATGCAAATCTGGAGCCCTGTTTACTGGAGTGCTTCTGTATTGATTTGTACCAGTAGGGAACTGAAATTCACGTTTGGAAATACGATCAAATACGAAATAAAATAATACCCCAGGAAAAGGGCTATACTCTGTCCATCTGGAGATACAAAAAAATCTGCCTTTTTTTTGCTGACTTTACAAATAAAAATAATTTGGGTCAGTTACATGCAAAATTAAACACCTGTCTAGCCTGGGGTCATCAGACCAGGAATCTTTACTTGAACCAGTCATCTTAACTTGTGCTCTGCATAATATTGAGGTACACACACTAGACAATCTATAGTATCTCTACAAAATCAAACTGAAGTTGTGGGATCAAGTGCTAAAAAGTTAATTTTTTTTTTTTAAACCTTTCATCAGACTACTAAACCCAACATTTATTAAAGCAATAGTCTATCTGTAATAATTCTTGCTCCACAATAAAGCCCTAAGGAGCTATTTTAACGTATTATTGCACTGAGGACATTACTCACAAACACCTCCCCATCTTCACAGACCAATACTAATAAATCTTACTCTTCTTCCTGCACACAGCCCTTGCTGGCTCTTACTGAGCTCCCAATAACATTTCTTCCACCCCCTATTCTCCAAACATTTCACCAGTTTTGTGGACCTAGTGTTGCAGTCAAGGCATTTTTACAGAATAGACATGAGAAATAGAAGCCAGATTACCTTGTGGCCTCCTTGTGTTGGAGGCTGACTCAACAACAGATCTAATATGTATATATTATTTAGAGAAGATAGTAATCTGGAAGCCTAAAGACAGAGCAAATCCTAAGAGTTACAAGTGGGGAGCTTACCAAGAGTTGTATTCTGTTGTCTGGTGCAATGAATGAGAAATAAGTAGGGGGAAAAACAATTACATGACATTCTTATTGTTATGTACAGTGTTAGTTTTGAAAGGTAAAATGAGCTAATTATTACACAATTACAATAACATTTAGAAGTTCAGAGTAGATATTACCATCTGCATGTGCATGAGATGGCAAGTTACTACTGCCTTGTAAGGTATAGAGGTGTAAATGTTAGATTCAAAGTTTATAAGACATGGAATTAAAAAAGATGGTTTTGCATGAGCAGCTTTTTCACAATAAGTAAGAGGATGGGAAAAGGTGGTTTAAGAGTTTTTTGTAACCTGAGAGACAGTTTAATTCTTTTTCTGTTACCCGAAATATTAACGGTCAGCAAAGTTTCTGAATTTAGAGTAGTTATAACAACTACAGAGAGAAGTCCATCTAGGAGATAATGAGCAGAAAAAGGAAATTACATGAAAAAAAGGTAAATGATAGGAAGGAGTAATGTGAGATGTGGCCAACAGGAACAGCCAGAGCTTATGGAAATAAATAACACCAACAGAGTCACCATCCCTGGAGGTGTTTAAAAGGCATTGAGACAAGGTTCTCAGGGACACGATTTAGTGCTGGAGTTAGGTTATGGTTGGGCTCGATGATCCTGAGGGTCTCTTGCAACTGAAATGATTCTATGACTCTGTGAACAACCTCCATTCTTATCATTCAGCAAGTTGTAAATCCTCAACTATTAGTTTAGGTTACTTTGAGAGGAAGTAGAAAATAATCTTCTGAGGTCAGGGTGTGAGGGCTAGAACCTGTATTTAAAATCGGAATACAATCCCTGTTGCTGCATTCCTAACAGAAAGGTCACATATGGGACCGCTGGACAAGAACAATGTCTTAAGCTACAGCAGAATCTGCTTTTATGACTGCAGAAGGAAGCTGAAAACCCAACCTGGTTGTGTATTGCTTGGCCAGTGGGAAGTCTGGCAGCAGCCCAAGAGTTAATATAATCCCTCCAGGTCCTTGATGGAGTGGCAAGTCCATAATGCAGACTCCAGCCAGCAGTGAAAGGTATAATAGTGTGCAGCCTGATAAAGTAAGAGCTCTGTGAGGATTAAATTAGCTACACAGCTTCATTCCCACATCCCATAAGTGGGGGTGTTTCATTGTTTAGAAAATGATGCTGTCTTTTCCATGACAGCACTGACTCTAGCAATCTGGCTTTAATGCGAGGCAATTTCCAAGTTTGTTTCTATCACGGGGCACCTGGGAGAAATGGGGAGGTAGCTTATCCCTAATGGACTTTTTTTTGCTCCAGGTTGATTGTACAGCCAAATGGAAATGGTTCATTTGACACACTGCAAGCACACAGCCAAAGGAACCAAGAGTCCTGACATCCTCTCTAATGTGTTTTCAAGCTACTTTCCCTCAAATGGGCAGTTGAGTTGAATAGCTATAGAGCAAACCTTCAGTTCCTAAGAAAAATTACCACTGGTTGGGATTCCCAGGTATGGGGTGTATTATTGCCTCAGACTCTGAGGACTTCTGGGAGACAAAGATAATTATGGCTTAAAGCCATTTGGCCACATTAGCTTAGGTAGAACTGTGGACCCCTTGGGCTCTCTCATGACATCTTTTGTTCTATTCTTGATATTAGTAATAAGGCAAAAAGCATATAAAATGGAGTCACACATCCTTTGCTTAAGATTACTGTCACCATAATTTCTGGGAACACTTTCTAGGCCCAGCTACTCAGAAGCATGTTATTCTTACCTAGTACTCACTTAAAGGCAGAAACTGGAAGCAGATGGATTTCCACATCAGTAAAATCAGGCTGTAAACTTGATAAAGAATAACAAATGTCTTATAGTCTCTAGCCCTTTGTCTTTCTGTTCTATGAAACTGAATTATTAGTTATCAGGCTTGTTTGGGTAATCAAAAGTATTCTTGCTACCTATCAAATTACTTACAGGGATTAATTTGAGGTTTCAGTTAGTTAACTGGGCAGTTATTGCCTGAGATTTAGTAAAGCAACATTTTCAATGGTTCTTAAGGAATAAACAGATTTTTGTGTCACTGTCCATCACATTTGTAGGAATTAATTGGGCTTTCCAAGGAAACACAGACATATCTCTTCTCCTATGACAAATTTTTCTAAGGCAGGTTAGACAGATGAAACACACAATGGAGAAGAAAATACATGGGATTGTTTTTATTTCTTTAAATATGAAAAATATATGTAAAATCTTCTGTTGACAAACATTTCAGATATAAATGAAGCCTAGTTGCCTCAGTAATGCTAAGAAAACATTGATTTTAGCAGTAGCTAGTGTAGCAAAGATTCTATTAACATTAGACCAGATTCAGTCATCATATGAATTTGCGAAGACAGAGAGGAATGAAATGGAGATACGCTGGTTTGCACCTACTAAAGGTCTGGCTCTAAGCTTCCTACAGACAAAATATCAACTAAACAAATATTGATATAAGTTATAAATCAGGGTTTCTATTGGTCATTTAGACTTCATTGGAATTTTTCATAGGTGAACTAGAATAAGATGATGTTACGCAGATGAAAAGAAAGCTGCAAGCATCATGGTAGACACTGATAGGCTCAAACGAGCATATTTACCCTTCACAGACATTCATTATTTCTGTGCTATTAAACAATAAACATCATGCCTTTTAATAGTCCAGAGACTGAGTCACTTCCAAAACAGAAGTAAAATAAAAATCTTGAATGGATCAGCTACCCTCTTGTGCTCAAATGCATACCAGTGCTAATGCATAGATTTAGAGTCAGAATATCTGTATTGGGCACTTTATAAAAGTGACTACTGAGCAAGATAACTACAGTCCCCCTCATCCCCTTCATACATACATTTTTGCTAAAGGCAGACTTATACAGAACTATTTCTATGCCAAATAAATAATTTCTAAAGATAGTTTTTGATATACAGGATGAATTTTTCTCTTCCAAAGCTCAGCTGCAAGAATAGCCTACAGCCTAGGAATCATAGCACTCAACTGCAAGGGAAAACTAAAGTCAAATTCTCAGTGAAACAAACTAAAATTTAGTTCTCTGATTTCAGAGACGATTGAGCCAACATGCCCATGAAAACCAAAATGGTAACATCCTCTGTTTCGACAAGTATATTCTACTTTGTAATAGGTATGTACAATAAAAGTGTAAAAGCATTTGACTAAAAGCAAATGCCCACGTAGACAAAGTTAATTTTTGAGCCTGCGCTTTCTTCGTGGGACATCTAATCAATACCATAATTGAAGTCTATGACACAATTCCCTTAACTCTACTCTACACACCTAAGAAGGCATGATTAATCACTCTGGAAGTGCTAATTTCTTTCTGCTGTCTCAGAGTTTCCCAGGGGGGGAACAGCTGAACTGTCAACTGCAGATGTCTAAAGATAAATGAAATTAATCTTACCTACAATATTTAAATCTCATTGTGTACTTTATCCAAGAGCTTTCCTGACTAGATCTGTACATGATGGTCATTTATATAACACATTACAGTCTCCAACTACCACATCCTAGAATGCCTAGAACATGAAAAAGAACAAGGTTGCCAGAGGAAATTAAGTGGTTCATGAACATTTTCTAGGTTTTATTGAGGACGTGTCTCAAGGAGAAGCGAGAATCTTAATTTTCACTCCATTTAGTGTAAACTTGCAGAAAGAGATTTCCTCATTCATGCTTGAAATTATCTTGCACTGACATTGGTTCTGGGAAGGAAACAGGGATTCACAGCCAGCCAGTTACCAACACAGATTTGTAACCTCATAGTCTGAGCACACTTGAATGCTCTGTGGTGGACATAATCACACAGTTTTTCTTGAAATGACCCATTTGGCCCATTCATGTCCTATGCATTTTGCTATTTCATAACAGTGGTTATGTTATTTGAATCTTGGATTTGTAATCTACAAGGAAGACTGACAGATAAACTGCTATTGTGAAATAACTTCTCTGCAGAGGCCAGTTTTCTATGAATGCAGATGGATGGAAAATATCAGGCAACCTATATCTATTTACCTAGTCTGTAATAAAAATGACGGTGGAAAAAAAATATCTTTTGTTACTAGCTTAGTCTTCAAGTTCTATCTTTGTGTTCATCAGGTTGTCAACTGTGTCAGATATCTTAATTAAGCTTTGCTGTTTTAAGTTGCACTTGCACTTTCTAAGTGGTGTCATGTCCCTAAGCCAGACTTAACAGGCAGGAGCAAAGGGATATGAGCTCCTCTGCTTACACTTCTGAGCAGGTCAGACATTAACCAGCTCTATTCTCAAAGCTGGAATGCTACAACACCATAGCCCAACAGTCAGTTTAATATACTTCTTGCATTATGAAGTCTCACTAGCTTTGTCATGGCAGCAAACCACCAAAGTCCAGAAAACAAAGGCAGAGCAAACCATTGCCTAACAGTAGAAAGTGTCAGTAAAATAGGATTGTCCTATGCATGGACAGAAATTGGACTCAATGACCCATATGGGTCCTTTCCAACTCAGGACATTCTATGATTCTAACAGATTTGTCTATGGAAAGGCAAAATGAGGTGGCCATCATCACCAAAACATGCATTGGGGCAGATGGCGGGGGAGGGGGGGCAACCACTCCCAACAGACAGCCATCACTCTCAGCTGCGCCAAATTTGGGATGGGGTTTAAATGTACTCCAGTTCAGCCAAGCTAAGCAAGAAGCCACATTTAGTCCTTGCTGACTTGTTACCAAGAAGAATTGCAAACTATCCATGCAAGATACTGTGGTTACTGCTTAGACCTTGCTTGGTTCCACATTTGCTCCAAGAATCACTCTTCTTCCTATTCCTTCTTTGAAATAATAGCTTCAGTTTTAGGACTCCAATAGGTGTATATGCAGGAGCAACAGGAGAGACTATATGCACTACTACTTACAAGTTTTAGTGAATAATCCAGCCTAAATATCTTCCCTTTATGGGTGCCCTCAGAAATCAGATGTGTATACACATATATGATTAAAGATACATGTTCTTCTGCTTTAATTAAAACTTTCCCAACTGTTTATCCTCATTACAGTGCAATGTGCAAAAGGATGGAGATCTTTATGAAACTCTTGGGCACGTTCATTATGAAGCTGATATCCTTGTTAAGACGGCATAGAGGAACTGAAGTAGTCTTTGTGTTAAAAAGCATTCCTGATGAAGAAGGCGGTATAAAAATAGAAGGAAAACAATGAGTCAGGCTTACAATAGTGGTAATATGTCAAGTGTCAGAGGCTATAAACTATTGTAAACTGAGAAATATTGATGGGAAACTCATTATGAGCCCTGGATTACTACTTTAAGGGTAAAAGTTCCTTTCTCTATAGAAACAGGACCCACAAATTTTGCATTTTAGAAGCATATGTATTTTTGTCTGATTAACTGAATTTGAGGTGAATGTGAGAATCATATTTTCTCACAGATTTGTCATGCTGTACCATTCAAAATACTTATTGTAAGCAGGAGCACTATATTTTTTCTTGGATCAAGGAGGGAAAAGTTCTACATACAAAATTATGATGACATTTGTCTAGATCAGCAACAAGTGTAATGTAACCGAACAACACCCTTAATGTTTCAAGAAGGGTTAAATGCCATAATGTAGTCATAAAGTTAAGTGAAAAATCAAGCAGAAGAGATCAGATAAAGACAACAAATAGTATAATAGGAAGTGTCATGAGAAGTTGTAGAACTCTCATACCTTGTGGTTAGAAAAAAAGATGCCAAGAAATTGATCAAGAGAGCATCGGATTTTGGATTCAATGTTTTGGTGCCTGCTGGAATTTCAAAGCAAGCAACCTAAGAAAAATTTTAAGCTTGGTGGTGAATAATGCAATCACCTATAAACTCTTACATGTGGAGCTGACTAATAACAGACTGAATCTAACAACAGTATATTTTACAAGAACATTGCCTTTCATGGGATTTGTTGATGAACTGCCTTCATTCTGATGTTCTCAGTCACAGTGTTGTATATTTTTTATAATTATATCAGAGATCCAGGAAGAAAAACATATTTAAGCCTGTATCTAGACCGACTACATAGTGTCACAGAGGCCTTTCAACACAATTAGGTGTCCTTTTATGAAATCCAAAATAAGGGATTTCTTTTTTTGAATGAAGCAGCTAGCCTGTTATCTTTAAAGAAACACCTTCTAAGTATCTATGACTCTTACTCCAAACAGAAGGCAGCATCAGGGACAGTCATCCACTCACTTCCCAAATAATGCTGAGAAAAACTTTTGAGGTGATATTTGTGTCATCCAGCCAACTACAGGTCCTCAGCAGGGAGTTAGACACACCACAACAGTGTCTCCAGGGGGTCCTTTCCAACTCTCATGTTTGAGATATAAAGTTTTGTATGTGCGACTTCTCTCATCCTAGCACAAAAGTCTAAAACAGATCAAGCAAAGCACGGTCTAAGAGTATCCATTTCTCTACATTGACTATGAAGTCAACATGATGAGCCTTGCAATTGTCTAAAGGAAGGAGAGAGGAATCCTGCCCCTTAAATGCCTGAATCCTTGAGATCTGTTGCGGCTCTGTTGAGCTGCTGTATTTTATGTTATGGGGCTCCATCTGTACTATATTTAAAAATGGGGCAAAGCTGGTTCTCCTTCAACATTCTGGCATAGCATGGGTCACAACCACTCAGCTAAATCCTTTTCCTCCCATCAAGGCACTTGGCCTCATCCAAACTACTTCTTGAAAATAACCAATAGCTTGTGCTAATTAGCGTGAACAAATCTAGCAATAACTTCATGGCCAAAATAATGCAGGAAACCATAATAGGAATTCAACTGCATGGGTAATCAAACCTGCCAGTGCTTGGGCTCTACACTGTCCCTGGGTAGTTTGCTAGGCAGAAACTTTGACATCCGATTTTAAAACTGTTGGATGTTTCTGATCCTACACTCAATAAAAAACAAAGGAAGCTCAATTAAGTCGTAAGGCATTGAATAAAGCTCTGTGAGTTCATCTCAAAATACTATAAGTTACAGACATCCAGACTGGAAATCACAAAAGCCCAGTGGGGCAGGGAAAACAACAACAAAACACAAAACAAAAAACCACAAAGAAAATAAACACCACCCCCCCCCCCCCACACACACACACCAAAAAAGCTTCTAAATAGTTTCAGGGTAGAAAAAGGACATTGCAGCTTTGTGAATATTTTAGTTAAGAGGCATGTTGATTCAATTACCAGACGGCTTAGTGAAAAAACCTACAATGGTTCCAACCTGCAATTATACACTGATATTTCTTCAGAAAGGACATCTTTCTTTAGAAAGTGATGCCTGAATGTAAGCATTTCATCCATCATCGCAAATGACAACTCCTAGTGACATGAGCCTGGATCCAGGCTCAGCATGTTCTGTAACAGCATAATTGACATAACCCTGAAGGAGTAGTATTTGTCAGACACTGTCAGCTCCAGCAGCTGCATAGTCTCAATTTTCTCAAAATTATAAGGTTGGACTTAAGTACTTTTTGTAACACAGGAAAAAAAAAAAAATGTAGCATGTAGAAAATAAAGTTTCTTATCAGGAATAAAAGATCCAATCAAACCTCCACCATTAACCCCACAATGACGAATATTTGCAGGAGGCACCTAAACTTGATTTCAGCTCTAAAGTGTAAATACTGCAAACTTGCAGGAAGTGTTTCTTTGCAGAAACACTGGTTGAGGAAAGACTGTAGCTTAAAAAATGTGCTGACCACAGTCAGGTCAACAGTAAACAGGTGTAAACTCTTAATAACTACTGTTTTGGTGAGACAGTCAGACATAGCTGATAAAGACTGACCTTTTTCTATCAATGGACTGAGCAGCCATGGTTGCAGGTGAGTGTAACACAGCACAAAGAAGAAAGTTTGATATCCATATCTCAAAATGGAAATAATAATGAAAACTTTCTTCTCAGCCATGTTTCTCACTCTTTTCATTGCTGCTTTCTACAAAATTATGCAGCTTTACAGAACAAGTGATCTTTTATTTAAATAGATCATTTTTTTCAGGATAATGCATCCAATCACTATATCTCAGGTGTTCTAATAATTTAGCATAATTTATATGGAATAAAAAATGATGTTTCAGCAGAAGTTGCTAGATAAAAACATCCACTCCACTACCAGAAAAGACTGGTTTAATTACTGCAGGTGTCTATGTACTTGTCTCACTTTTTAAATTATGGTAGGATTGATGATGTCACCTAAAAGATAAAGACTAAACCAGTTGCCTAAAGCCAAGGTAGGGAGGCAATCGCCTACCTTCTTTTGTACCTTCTTCCCTGGGATTGGTCACCTTCTGGAGTTCACCACCAAAACAGGAAGGAGTGTCAATAACCAGCTTAGAATAGAGACATAGATTCTAAACAATTAAGTAAGACTTAAGCTCTTGGAGAAAAAGCTACCTTTTACCTTGATCCTCACACAATATTAAGTTCAACTTAATTATTGTTTTGGTTTTGTTTGGTTTGTGTTGTCTTTGATTTTTTCAAGGAATACTCTTTTATTTCTGTCCCCACAGCCCCATGAATTAGAAAGGAGGACAATTGTCTTCAAAAGCCTGTGTTACCAACAGGATTCCTATGGAAGAGAATGGCTCTTACCTTCAGTGCAGAGGGAATTAATACAAAATCTACAAGATGAAGAGCAGAAATGTCTGGGAATAGTCCATGTTCCCAAACTGCATCACTTCTTTGCAGGATGACCCAGAGGCACACAAACAACAGTGAAAGTTTCTCTAGCCTACGCAACTTTCTAAAGAAGGACACGGAACCATTTTTTTTGGAAAAGACCTTTAAGATCATCAGATCCAGCCTTTAACCTAATGCTGCCAAGTTCACCTCTAAACTGTGTCCCCAAGAAACTCATCTATGCATCTTTTAAACCCCTCCAGGGATGGTGACTCCACCACTGCCCTGGGCAGCCTGTTCCAATGTCCAATAGCCTTTTCTGGGAAGAAATTTTTCTTCAAATCCAATCTAAACCTCCCATGTCTCAATTTGAGCCCATTTCCTCTCATCCTATCACTTGTTACTTAGGAAAAGAGATCAACCCCCTCCATGCTCCAAGCTCCTTTCAGGCAGTTCAGAGATCAGAAGGTCTCCCCTCAGCTCCTGTTCTCCAGCTGAACCCCCCAGGTCCCTCAGCCGCTCCCATCACACTTGTGCTCCAGCCCCTTCCCCAGCTCTGTTCCCTTCTCTCAACTCGCTCCAGCACCTCAAAGCCTTATCATGAGTGGCCCAAAACTGACCCCAGGATTTGAGGTGCAGCCTCACCAGTGCTCAGCACAAGGTTGTGACCAGGAAAACTCCTCCTGATGACATGAGCTGGGAACTAGGAGAGCTTGAGGTGTTCTTTACGTTCCCTGTTTCTGAAGTGGGACAGTTGTACCATGTTGATGCATCATCTAAAATTCATCACTCAGGGCAATACAGTAAGCAGAGAAGAGTAGAGGCTGGAACAATGGTTAGTCTGAAAACTCAGATTCAGTTACTTGTAGTGGAATTACCAACATTCTTCTATGCAATTAAGTTGGGACCATGTTCTTAAGAGAATATACAGTGCTTCCTCATGCAGTATTATAAAACCCAAGTAACCAAAATGCTTAAATCCCATTCCCCAAATACAATTTACTTACTCTTTTTTTTTTTAACAGGATTTAGAGCCTTATTTCCAATAAATTCCATGTAAATATCTCACTATTGTATCTTTTTCAAATCTATTTACCTTTAAGGATCTGCTTCTTAACTGGACTGTGGTCGCTAAATGAGGGAATAACTGAGTCATAAAAACACAGTAGATTGAACATTGCTTAAAAGAAACTGATAAATTTGGGCTTTATCTTATGGGTTTCAGCCAACTTTGCAAGAAACACTATATTATGTCTCTATCTCTTAAGAGGGCTGGGAAGATAAAAAAAAAAAAAAAGACTGAAATACTGAAATGCTCAGATTTCTCAATAATGGGGTCATGTAAGTGTTGGAATTAGATAAGAAGAACTGACAATGTTGATAAACTACATAAAGATTGTATAGATATTCCAGTGTGTCCCTACAGATCCATTTAAGCTATACAAATATTTTCCTAGTGTTACTCTCAGTAAATAGAAAAAAATCAATCTAGCAAGATCAAACTGAATTTAGATTACTTGGATAAATGCCAATATCAGCAGAAGTAATAAAACGAAAGACAAAACAGGATAGAAAAAGGACATACAACTTCTTCTATATAACTTTAAAAAGTTAATGAAAGGAACAGAAAACTATATCTTACAAAGAAAAGCCAGGCCTGAAGGTCTGACAACTTAAATTTCCTTATTTTTTGCAAAGCAAAGTGGATCTGAAACAAAAGTAACACATTTCAAGCCTAGTAGACACTGAGAAGACCACAGTTGTGCAATTTAACTATGCTAACTAGTTGCTTCAAAGGAAAAGTGTTTGACACCTGTGGGGGTGTAATAACAAATGAAACTTGAGGCTGTTAGCTCCAGTTGAGGGAGCAGGAAATCACATAGTGATAGCAGCAAACTAAGTCCTGCAAGAACAAGAACTGCACTCAGACTTCTCAGCCTTTTGTACTGTCACGTTTGTCACGGAGGTACCCCGAGGTTAGTTTAAGGGACAACAGGGTCCAAAACAACTTTTATTAAACCAGTGAGAAACAGGGTTTTAGGACTCCAAAAGTGACTTAAATACAGGTTCAGATATCAGTTGAGGAAAATTATTAAGGGGCAGCAACTAATACAACAGGCGGTCCACAGAGTGCATGCACATGGCTTCACCCAAAACAATGCCAGACCTGTCCCTGAGTCCTGGAGAAGTACACACTTGCCTGAACATGGTGTGGGATTATTTAAAAGGGATACACGTATTCGTAGTAAGTATGGTAAGTGTGCACTCGCAATTCTGCGAGGGTAAATTTATAATACACTCACAATCCTGCAAGGGTTAATTTACTTATACGTGCAAATATGCACGGAATATTACACGTGCTTATGTGGAAGCACAGGACGAAAATACACTCGTGATTGTGCGAGGAAATAATTTATATATATGCTCATATTGAGCACGGAAAGTACACGTGCTTGTATTAAGCACGGAAAGTATGCTTGCAAATGTGCATGGAAAGTTACACGTGATTATGTGGAAGCACGGAAGGAAAATACACCCGTGATTCTGTGAGGATTAATTTTACACGTGCTCATATTGAGCACAGAATTTTACACGTGCAAATGTGCACGGAAAGTACAAATATACTCGCAATCCTGTGAGAAGTTTTACTCACAGCCGTGGCGGCAAGGCAAGCGGAGTCTCCATCCCGGGGGGGCTCTCGGCGGCAGCATCTTGCTCGTGCTCCGAGAGACCCGCGACAACGGGCGGAGTCTCGACGAGAGTCCCATTTTCCTATTGGCTGATCAGATCTGACTGTAGGCATTCCAGAAGCTTCTCTGCACCCCCACACTGGCTGTGGGTACCCCTGAAGCCTCCAAATATCCCCCACACTGGCCGCAGGAGCCCAGCAGCTCAGTGGCACCTGGGCACTCCCTTCTAATGGCCCTGGCCAGGGGCTCTGGAGCCAAACAATAGAAGTTATTAGCCTCAAGTAGCAGAGAGAGAGGGAGATGTGCCTACTCCTTCCATACTGAAGGAGGGAGGGGGAGGTTTGCATCCTGCCACAAAGTTCATTCAATTCATCTTCCCTCACAGCAGCCTCACCTGGGACAGTCGATGTTTCCACTTACAGCACAAAAAAAATCCAAAAATACGTAAATATTCTTGCCAACTTCCAGAAGAAAAAAAAATAATAATATCTGTACTGTAGCCATATTAGTAGATGTATTTAAGCAGCCTTGGTTTATTGGCAAGACTGAAATCCCAGAATTCCTTACTGAAGTAGTAATGGAAATCAGTAGCACCTTTCCCAAAAACTCTTTTGGACTATATCAGCTTCTACATGCCACAAACAACATCCCAAAAAGCAACATATGCATTAAGTGATACAGAAAATGTAAAGGTGAAACACATCTTTTAGACCATCAGTTATTACAACCCACACTCAAACCTGTAACAATGCACTTCCACTTCTCAAACACCACTAAATCCACTTAGTGAATATTTATAAATCTTACCTTATTATAGTTTTTGAAATAAGGATAAAAAACTGAGTAAACAGCACAAAGTCAAACAACAAAAAGAACCTCTCTGTGAGATCAGCTGTTATTTATTTTGTTTGATCTAATCAACTAATTTGCAAGTGCTAGCAATCCAATCAATACATATGTAACTTGGAACTAGCCATTATACTGGTTGTGCTTTTGTAGTATTTGTCAAGTAGAGTCTGGATGGTATAGATGCAGGATTACAATGAGGAGAAGAAGGTATTATTGTAGCTGTAAGTAGTTATGGAAAAGAGACAGGGTAATGATAGTTAGTTCCATTGTTTTGTTAACTCCATTGTTTCATTAGCTCAGTTGTTTAAGGGAAAATTATTTTAGGCAAACATGGAGAGTGCCTTGAAAGATATACAGAATCAAAAAGGTTATTGAAAGAAGACATGCACTTCTTATTCAGGATTTAGCTTCATGGCAAGAAAAGGTGTCCCTTGAAGTAAAAAGCAGAAGAACCCCAAGTGAGAGAGCTGCAGCCCAAGGGATTTCAGGACTGAATCTTTTAGCTCATTAAGGCACTTTGAAAGCTTAATTCCGGTTTTACACAGAATAGCAGAGCTGCACAGTAATACACCATTGTCCTTAGTGCTAGTGAAAAACTGTGAAAGGGATTTGCACAGAACAACAACACAAGCTTCTTCAATTCTTATCTTTGTGGCTGCAGCGTTTTCCACAGAGATTGGAGAGGATGTTCACCAAGGCACAGAAAGGAACCAAATACACTGTGCCCGTAAAAACTCTTTCATATGGTGGGGAGGAGAAAGAGGGATATTTGTGTAGCTGTAGCCCTGTTTTTAGAGAGCATGAAATTTCATGTGGTGGATTGGACTAGAAGAACTTCAGAGGTCCCTTCCAACCCCAAGCATTCTGTGATTCTGTGTCAGATAATCTATGAAATATCTGATATGTGTTTCCAGCAAGTGCTTATCAGATGAAGCCTGTAAGGAGAAAAAGGGGAATACAAAACAGACACTAATTTCCTTAGCACTGTCAAGACTGAGATGCTCAGAGACAGACAGCCCATAAGTGTAGGTGCCTCAGGCATTTTAGCATTGAAAAGCAGATTTAGGTTAAGTGGCAGATGTGTAGGTGTTTTCAGGTGGTTGTATTAAACCTAGGCACCCAGATGATGTTCAGGTCCAATTTTGGAGCTGTCCCTTGGCTCTTAACATTGCTCATGGATCACATGCCTGAAATTAATCAGGGGTATCATCCCCATGACCACAAATAATTTATATCCCACTTGATTTCTGTCAGGACTGAAGTCTCTGTGGAACTGTTTTTTCTACATGCACAGCAATGTCTTTATGGAGATGACAATTATTTAGCTCTGTCACTGTCTCCTCTCTCTAAGTTTCCCTTGGGTGACATCCCTCTGCCCTCAGATATCAACACTCTCCTTTCAAATGTCTCAGTGATTGACCTACTTGATTTACACTCAGACATTCACTGTCTAGATTGCTCCAACACTGATAGATGCTTAAAGACCCAGAAGCGTCAAACACCTCATCCATCCTCTCCAGATATCTCAGATGGTCTGATAAAATGCTAATACAGCTCCGTCCAAACCTTTCCTGTGTGTAATGTTCGCCCTGTTAATGCATCCAGAACAACAGTACTGGATTTATCCAAGGCAGGCAGCACAAGTTTCTGAAAGGTCCTTTGATCTTTACAGTTATGTCTAGGACCACAATCAGTCCTGTTGTCTTCAGTTTGTACCAGTCAGGGGCTGAAGTGGCGTCTTCACAGGGATGATCAGTTTTTTGCCCGGCTCCTCCTGAGGAGATGAGGAGAGAGGAGAAGTAAAAGAGAAAGAGAAAGAGAAAGAGAAAGAGAAAGAGAAAGAGAAAGAGAAAGAGAAAGAGAAAGAGAAAGAGAGAGAAAGAGAAAGAGAAAGAGAAAGAGAAAGAGAAAGAGAAAGAGAAAGAGAAAGAGAAAGAGAAAGAGAAAGAGAAAGAGAAAGAGAAAGAAAGAAGAGAAAAGGACGAGGGAGAGGGAGAGGGAGAGGGAGAGGGAGAGGGAGAGGGAGAGGGAGAGGGAGAGGGAGAAGAGAAGAGAAGAGAAGAGAAGAGAAGAGAAGAGAAGAGAAGAGAAGAGAAGAGAAGAGAAGAGAAGAGAAGAGAAGAGAAGAGAAGAGAAGAGAAGAGAAGAGAAGAGAAGAGAAGAGAAGAGAAGAGAAGAGAAGAGAAGAGAAGAGAAGAGAAAGAAGAGAGAAGAGAAGAGAAAGAAGAGAGAAGAGAAGAATCTTTTAATGTTTAAAGTACAGAGGCAGAAAAAATGACTTCTAATGCAAGAAAAGCTCGTTGATAAAGCTAATATTTTCATTGGAGTAAAGCATACTAAATAATGAAAAGCTTCTCTGTTTTTTCCTTACTGTACTATCCAGGCTAATAAACTTTTACAGATACTTAAAATAAAGGTTCCGCCTACATTCTACTGCTTCTCTCTGTAGAACACCACAGCTATAAGATGTTGCCACTATGACTTATTAACATATTTCCCACCTTTTCTATTAGTTGATAATGTGATTTTGAAGCTAGTCACTAATAATCAGAATTTCAAAAGCATTTGTGTGTTTAATCATGCATTTAACATGCAGTGAGGTCATCATCATGTAAATCTCAGACTTACAGACACACCTAATATTTGGCTCCCATTGATGCCCAGAGTGCTTACGCACCTTAATCCTTTAGGATTCATAAAAATATATCATATTTTTAAATGTGTGTCAGATTTGAAATGTCAACATTTTCTTTCTAGTGTAAATAAATAGTCCATCAAGCTGTAAGTGCACGCAACAATGGATTTCAACCTGTGGTCTATGTAATTCTGAAAACCTTAACTGTTTCTAAATGCTGCACAAGAAGCCAGGAATATTGCAAGCTAGCTCAAATTTACTAATTAAAGGGAATGCTAAGGGACACAAATCAGAAACAAAAAAAAAATGCTGAATAGAGACTTGTGGCCCTTTCTCAAGCAGGTCATTATCTCAGCCGAGGAAATGAAAGTGTAGGACAGAATTCAGACAAATAAAATAAAAATAACAAAAATATAAGGAAACAAAATAAATAAAATCCAGAGGACCTGTTTTGGAGACAAGTCGCAAAGGTCAGCTAAGGGTCACTTAGGGTCCAAATTAGAGTGCAAGGGAAGTCATTTAACATGTCAATGGGCACGGAAATGTGCCTATCATTCCAGTGAATTTAATGTTAGCTCTACATCCCTTATTAATTCGTCTCAGCTTCAGAAAAGCTTGCTTCAGGCTTGTTTTTCCCTGCAGAAGCTGACAGGACAACACCATTTACTGAAAATAGCACATTGCTCAGTCTTCTGTGTGCCCCATGACACTGGCTAGAACACTTTGGAGTGTCTTCTATTAGCAACATTTAAGTCCTGCAGTTACTATCATTTTTATTCCAGAAAAATAAGTGCTCTTCTTCAAGAGGACAAAAAAACCTTGGATACACTAACTTAACATCATGCTGTGAACGTACCAGGTGCCTGGACCAAGAAAAGTCATTTAAGAAGGATGCCAAAATTAAGTCAAAGCCCCAGACTGGTTCTTCTTACTCTTACCTGGCCAATGTCAGAATCCTCTGAATCCTTAGAGATCTTTAGGAGATTCATATGGACTTTTACCTTCATTTTCATTATTCATTATAGCAGATACTGTGGTGGAGGGTAGGGGAGTGGGACACGGACACAGGGATGGGAAGTAAATACCAAAAAATCTCACTGCAGTAAATGTTTGCTGTAAACAAGCACTTCATACATTTATGCTATTCTTCAAGAAGTGAAGAGGACAATACAATTAATTCCTTATTGTGTCTTTAATGTGCTAAGCAACTATGAACCATTTCCAATTCTGGAAAGAAAGTATCTCAACCTCTGGCTAGGGCAGAATATAAACTTTTGAGATCAGAAAGGAGAGCTGCAAGTGGAAGATTCCTGGGTTGGAGATACAAATAGAACTTGTAACTGAAGGGAACAAAAAAAAATCATAAAGAGCTGGAAATGGAGCAAATTAATGACAAAAAGAAGAAAAAGCAGATATTAAATACTATTAAGGTCACTTCATTGGCTGAAGGAGCTAGCTAAGGAGCTCATGATTATGACAATATGTAGAATAGATTTTGTATGTCAATAGCCATAATTAGAGCTGTCTCCTAGCTCAGCGTGTACCTTCTCTCCTTAAAATATAGAGTGCCTTAAACCAGTATGACCAAAAATCTGTAGACAACTCATTAAATAGAGCACATCCTATAGCTGAGGGAGCTTCGCTAAGAGAAGCCTAATGACCTGATAAATCAGCCTCTCTACTCCCACAGCCAAAACTCCCATTCACATCTTCAGGAGGATGGGCAGTAGGTGGCAAGAAGATCGGTGGAGTTAGAGAAATGTTAATGGCAACACACAGCAGGAGTAGGCTGGGATCCAAATGCCAAAGGTGGATAGAGGGGTCTGAACTTCAGCATGTAATGAATGGTTTGATTAAATCTGCTTATTTTGAAGCTGTCTACTGAATTAAAGAGTGCCCACATTGCAATGGTTGGGTATAAATCATCCATCCATTCCATCAGTCTCACTTGGAAACAAGTGTAACTATTTGGTCTAATGGTTCTTTAATATCACTATTCAGATTCTAAACCACTGTGGACATTAGTGCCGAATGCTTTTCCTGCACTGACATGCTGCAAGGATTCTCCACCAGTCCTGGTAAGCCTTTATTTGTCCCTTTAGTGGCTCCTCTACAGGATTCCTTGTTGATTTTGTCTGAGGCCATAAGGCCCTGAATATAGCCATCAATTGAGCATGCTCGTTCTTTTCTTGTGTGTCCCTGACAGTTCCTGAGCAACCTGTGCTAGTCATTTGGCTTTGTTAGCCCATGCCTGGATCCAGGAATTCAGAATCTCATGGGCATCCTCTTACAGTGCTAGCTAATAGGTTAGTAGATTAACAGGCCATTAACAGCTTTTTTCATGCTGATATGTTCAGTCTTGAGGGAGATGTTTAGCTTTTAGACTGGACTCAGCCAGTGACCCACCCAAGACAGATACATGCATTTTTTTACGCTAGAACTGAATATAAATGAAGTCTTGCACATGAATGTGGGGTCTTTTTGCATCATTTCCATCTCTGATGGTTATTGCCCATTTTTACTGCCACTGGTTATATAAAAACAATTATTCCAGAAAAAGGCTGTTGGATTTAATCTGGAAAAAAAATGTCGCCAATCCTAGAAAGTTACTGCAGCCCTCGACCAAAGTCTCTTTGCATTCAGAAGAAGAGAGAATGCCCTTAACGTAACCAGATATTTTAAGCAAGTGAGGCAGAAGCAAGATTGACACAAATCTAGCTAATCTGGGTCACCAGATGGGATGCTGTAAAGCAAAAGGCACAGTAACAGGAACTATCTGAATGAGAGAAAAACAAAAGAACGTAGCCATTATCAATAGCTATAATGT